>NC_070573.1:3487500-4087500 GCF_026914185.1 Puccinia triticina
GAAGTAATAAAGATAACCAGTGTGTAACTTGTCCTAGCTGGCGGACAACAATTCCAAAACCTTCACCAAAAGATACACTCACCAGAGTTAAAACTCTCAATTTGACGACCTTGACTTGGACGGCCGAGAGACTTGACGGGGTTAAGGGTTGGTGAGCTAATTGTAAGGCAGCACCCACAGCGGCAGGCTCGGGGGATTCCTGCGTCTGTGCGCCGGGGGGGGAAAATGAGATCGGGGGCAAAAAAAAAGGTCGCGCGCGAAAAAAAAAAATTGAAAAGGCGCAAAACTGCAACCGTTTACACAATAGCTGTATGTGACATTCAATCCGCAGTGACTTTGCCTCTGCCTGCAGAATGAATTTCATGTAACAGCTTCAGGACTGTGCAACCTGATTACGTAATAGAGAATGTCACGTTTGGCGGTACCAGGCACCCGTGGGCGGGAACCGCCCGCACCCGCCAGGCGGTGCTGGGTGCCCGTTTTTTCAGAAAAAGCGGTGCGGTACCCAGGTACCGCCCCCAAGTACCACTTTCCCCCGCTGGGTTAATTGGGTAACCCCCGGACCCCCGGACCTTGGCCCGCTCTGAGCTGCCCTCAATGACTGACAATAGACTGGTCATTGGCCAGGACCGGTCATCGAGGACGGTCCCTGGTGCAATCATCGAGGGGAGTTGTCACTCCCCTCAATGACAAGTGCGTGCTGGTCGTTGGGGGAGCACCCTCAATGACCATGACCGACCTGTTTGATGACTGGAACAGGTCGGTCATCGCTTTTCTGGTCATTGAGAGGTCCTCCCCTCAATGACCAACCTGTTGCGGTCATCAAGGGGAGGACCTCTTGATGACGCGTCCATTCCGGTCATCAAGGACACCTCTTGGTGACCTTTTTGATGAAAAAAAGCTGGCGGGTACCGCTGGTACCCGCCTAAAAGACCGCTGGTACCCGCCAGGCAGTGCTGGGTGCCTGTTTTTGGAAAAAAACACGCGGGTACCGGTGGTGTAAATTATACCCGGGTCCGTTTTGACATTCTCTATTACGCAAGATGAACCGTTTTTGCACATGGTGTGGAACTTCTGCCGTGCCAGGCAGTAGGAAGTTAGTTTGAGGGGAATGGGGAGTTTGTAGAGAAATGCCCTCCAGTTTATGGTTGGATAAGCACTGAGGTGTAGGGATTTTACAACGGCTTTGAGCACGCGTTGGTGGTTGAGTTGATTGAGAGGTAGCCGGGGTACTGCTGGCAAGTGTGATCAAATAAAAGGATCTAGTATAAGAGGAAGGGATTGGGATAAATAGACTCAGAAGGTGCTTTGGAGGGTGCCAAAGATCAGGATCAATAGAGTTGATGAATTTCTGACTTGGATCAGTACAGGAAGCATGCTGTCCTCCAAGTTTGAGTTAAACTTGGAGTCTGGGGTTTGTGACATGTGGCAAACCTGTCATCATGTCCGCACACACAACCAAAACAGAACAAAACACAAGATAAAACAAAAAAAGACAAACAAGACACAAAACATGATAAAACCAACCCTCCACTCTGAACCTACCAACACACACAATTAGAAATGTCAAAGAAACAAGACAAAAAAACAACACAAACAAACAAATGACAGAATGAACACAAAAATAATGGAAATCCTGAGACGGCTTGAGGATCTTGAAGACTGAGTTCTTGAGACTGAGAGAATGAAGGCTGAATATTGTAAGGACTGGATACCCACCATGCACTGCTGATTTGATGTGAATCACCGCCTGTACCATTTGGCACACCACAATGGTGAATGGGATAGCCAGTCTGGCCTAAACACATCAAAACAATGTTGGAGGTCATACATCAATATCCTGTGGGACTCCTCAGCCTATGCACTCAAGAGACCTGCCATTCTGAATTCAATACTGAAAAAACCTGTGAGAGTCTATCCAACCCTGTCCTGTGGATGATCCAATGGCTTCTTCATATTGCTCAGGAATAGCTCTCACAAGAATGGCCACTGAGTGGCCATTTGTTTGATGGATTTACTTGAAAAAATATGCACAAGACCGCTCAGATTGAGGGCCACGACCTGGTATATGGGGCTTTGAATTGGAAGTTGAGAGAGAGGAGCAAAAGAGATGTGAAAACAAAAGTTGTGATTTTCTGCGTAAAAGCCTGCCAGCCTCAGGCCAAGAATGTGACTTTGGCCTAAGCCTCCCCTTTGGCGACGCTTTGCGCCTCCCCGGAGAGGCTCAGTTATGCTTGGGGGGAGCAATGCTTCTTGGCTATTTCATGGGCCAGCTCACTCGGCCTCAAGTGTGATGGTATAGTCTCTACAGAAAGGGGAAAAATGATAAAAATGGCGTTCTGCTTCCTACTGTCTTGTGAGGTTAGGCGTCAAGTCCCTCCTTCGGAACGCTGCTTTGCGACAGCGCTCCAGCTTATCAAAGTCCCCATCTCAGTTTTGGTGGGTGGCGGCGGGGGGAGCTGTTTTTTGGGGGCTGCCAAGGGCGCGTACCACTTCGTGGGGATCGGGTTCGGCCTGGTTGTTTAGCTGGGCGGCCTCGATGGTCTCGACGCGTCCTTTCAAGTCGCGGAGGTCTGCGATCATCAATTGAAGTTCCTTGGTGGCGACTTTCGTGGCGACTTGGAGTTGCCGTTTCTGCTCGTCCTCCCTATCGATCAGTTGAAGTAGCATTGATACCATCGACGCGTCCAGGCTGACTTTGCCGTTCTGCATTTGACTGTCCGGGGCTTCGAGCAGTTTCCTGAGAGTCGATGCCGAGGTGGTTTCTGGCTGCGGGGGTGCTGGGGGCGCGGGCACGTGTGCTTCGCTGGGGGGGAATGGATCAGGGACGACGGTCATAGCAATGTCGAGAGACGCGTCATTGGCGGCGGGCGCGTCACGGGTGTTGCGGATCGAGTCCGAGAGGATCTGGACCGAAGTGGATGGATTGCCGGGAGGGGGGTCGGGAAGGGGGAGGTCGCCAGTAGGCATGGGGGAGGGGAGACGAAGTTCTGTCGAGAATCAGAGGTGTTTCTTGCAACCAGAGGGTAGGCTTTTTTGGAAATTCGTGGTGGTTGCGGACAGACCTCGGACGAGAAAATGAAGCTGTGTATGAATGGGCGGCTGTGAAATTGAGGAATCTGCCCGGGAAGAGTCCTCCGCCCACCAACCACCATGCTCACCTACCGCCAGCTGCACGCCAAGAAGATCGGACCCCAGTAAGCATACACCATCGCCTCACGAACACTGGCAGAAATAGCTGACGCTTGCTTCTGCCCCGTCCAGGCATCCCCTGCGCGTCATTGCCCATTGCGATGTGGTCTGTCTCGCTCGCCCAGTCTGTCCAGATCGTAGCTAACCTGCCTCATACTCCCAACCAACCCACAGGACGCAGCCTATGCGCAATTCGAGCAAGTCAGGCTGAACATACCGCCCGAGAAGCCATTGGCCGTCCAACAGTGGCGCGGACGTGCGTATGGAGTCGACAACTCCTGCCGAAACTCAGCGCACGCGTCTCTGACATGATCTCGGCTCCCTGTGATTAGTGATCGCGGTCAACTACCCCGCACGCAAATTCGGAATCACCCGCCATCTGGCCTTCGACGAGGCCAAGAAACTGTGCCCCCACCTCATCTGCGTCCATGTGGCTACCTATGCCCAAGGGGCCTCGGAAACGGAGGCCAAATACCACGAGAACCCCAAGCCCGAGACCCACAAAGTATCCCCCCTCTCACCCTCCTCCTCGCCACCATTGCATCCACGCTGACACCAACAAACATAACCTTCTTGTTTTACAATAAGGTCTCCCTGGATCCGTACCGCAGAGAATCGGTGAAGATCCTCAAGATATTCGCCGAGAGCTGTCCGACGATCGAGAAAGCGTCGATCGACGAGGCCTTCCTGGACTTCTCCATCCCCGTGCGAGACATCCTGTGCACACGATACGCGTTCCCGACTCTGGAAGCCTTGCAAGACCCGTCGTCGGAGGTCAGCCTGGACGATCCGCTGCCCGCGCCCCCGCCGCTCGACCTGCAAGACCTCCTCAACGCCTCGCCCAGTAATAATCATGTCCTCCCAATCGACCCCGACCCGGAGCTTCCTCAGACGGCCGCCTCCTGGACAGACATCGCGCTCCTCATCGGCGCAGAACTGATGGCCCGCTGTCGCCACCAAGTCTTCGACCAATTAGGATACACGTGTTCCGCAGGCATCGCATCCAACAAGGTCTGTCCGTTTTCTCCGGCTCTCTTCGCAGAAACTATGGCTCATCTCTCCCCTTTTGGAACCGGAGGATGGGTAGATGCTAGCCAAGCTATGCTCGGCATACAAGAAGCCGGATGCGCAGACGGTCCTTCGTCCGGGCGCGGTGCGGGCCTTCCTGCGGCCGATGGAGGTGTCGAAGGTGCGGTTCCTGGGAGGAAAGCTGGGCCAAGCGGTGGCCGATCTAATCGTCTCCTCGTCCACCACCTCGGCCGACGGGTCGTCGAAAGAGTGTCTGTTGAGCGAGGCGTGGACGATCCCCCTGGCCCAGCTCCAGTCCGCACTCGGCGAGGACACCGGGATGTGGGTCTGGGAAACCGTCCGCGGAGTCGACCGGACCGAGGTGGAACCCAAAACGCACGTCAAGAGCATGATGTCCTCCAAGAACTTCCGCCCGTCTATCTCCTCTTGGAACCAAGGAGTCAATCCCACCCCCATTCGATCTCCTTTTTTTTGAGCGATGTGCTGATTCTCTCGCGGCTTTCCCCTCAGCTCCATTGGCTGCGAATCTTAGCCCGGGACCTGTTTGCGCGGCTGAACGAAGCGCGAGAAGCGACGCCGGGGATCTGGGTGGGTGTCTCCCACCAGCAGTCTCAAACCCCAGCACAGACCGCAGAAGCTGACACGGTGAGGGGTGTGTATGAGGGAAGGATAGCCAAAGACGATCGTGATGCACAAGCGAGACGGGATGCAGAACTCGATGGCCAAGCAGATCGCCTTCCCGTTCACGGCCCAGCTGACGGACGAGTACATCTTCGTGCTGGGCCAGAAGCTGCTGCAAGAGCTTTCCGTCCGGCTGTCCGACCAGACCTTCCAGCTCGGCACGGTGACCAGCCTGGCGCTAGCTTTCCAGACCCTTGAACGGGTCGAGGCTGGCCAGCGGGGCATCCAGGGCTTCTTCGCGCCCCAGAAGCCCGCCCCTGTCGGGCCTTCGACGCCCGCGGCCGACCCGTGCCCACGAACCCGGCCGAAATCGCCCTCGCAGCGCCCGGCTATCATCCGCTCCCGGTCCTCAGCATCCTTGGCCGACCCGAAGCCAGGCTCGCCGGGCAACAAGAAGCCCAAGAAGGGCACCTTGGACGGCTACATCGGGCCCCTCGCGCGGCCCCCGCCTCGCGCCCCCACGCCGCCGAAAGCCTCGCCTCCCAGGAAGCCGAAGAAGGGCACCTTGGACGGCTACATCGGCCCCCTGGCGCGCGTCTCCCCGGCGAACAAAGCCGCTGCCCCCCCGGCACGCGCGTCTCGGCTCACATTCGTCTGTCCCCGGTGCCGCGAAGCGGTCGTCTTGGATCCTTCCGGCCTGGCGCATGAGAAGGACGATGGGGAGGAGGAGGAGGAACAGAGGCTGCGGTTCGAGCGGCTCAAGAACGTCCATCTCGACCACCACTTCGCCCAGGACTTGGCCGCCCAAGACCGCCCCGCGCCCCCCGCAACCATCCCTGGCCAATCCTCCTCGTCTTCCTCCCTCAAAGACCGCCCCAGAAAACCCTCGCCAAAGACTGTCGCCGTCGAGGCCAGTCGCACAGCTCGCGAGCGCGGGATCATGGACTTCTTTAAGCCGGTCCCCGACCCCCGCGGCTCTCTTCCCAAACCAAAGAAAAGGAAGAAACCCCCGCGAACTGGTGGGGCCTGATGTCTTTACTTGCATACGTAGCTTTCGTGTCTTCTCCCTGTAGCCTTATCTTTGTTCGCAATTTGTGCTTGATGGTCTAGATTGCTGGGGTGTGTACGCCACACTTCTTTGTTTGCTCCTCATGGTTGAGGGACAACAGGGACTGAAACAACAAGGACTACCCTCATGGTATGACTTGACGGTGAATGATAGATATGATAGTACTGAAAGAAAGGCAAGTGAGAAACTGGTAGACTGTAGTAATGGGCTGCTTGGTAGAAGCATATCTACATATAACAAGCATACAAAGACTACACCCCAGCTTCACCATCTGACCACTTATAGAAGATTGTTGCCTCCTGGTTGGGGGTGTCAGATGAGTTCCTTGATGGTACATGTGCACTTGTTGGCATTCATGGAGGATGGGTGTGGAGAGATTCCATGCTGGCAATGTGTGATTGGCACAATGGAACTGGCCACAGCCCTCTTATATTTTGGGCCAGATGATACATGGGGATATGTGCAAGGTTGTCATGCAAGACATGGAGGATGTGTGGCTGCTGGCTTTGCACAAAAATCAAATGGGCAATTCCTTGTTGATGACTGGAATGTTCTGGTCATTGGGACACATGTATCTCAATGACCGGAGCAAACCTGGTCATCAAGAGGAGGAAACACTCCTCTCAATGACTAGAGAGAACTGGCCATTTAGAGGAGTATTTACTCCTCTCAATGACTGGAACAGACCCGGTTATTGAGAGCAGACTGTTTGATTCAATTGATGCAATTTTTCTTCTTGCTTGGTGAGCTGTGAGTAAGTTGTTATATGTGCTGATACCTTGTTGTCCATCTTTGCAAGGTATGAAGTCAAGCAGATGGAGGCGTGTGAGGCAATTGCAGGTTTGACTGCCCCCGGCAATGCTCCCAGGGTTTTTCTGCGGGTCTGTGACAGCATGAAAAAGGAACCCTGGCGGCCAAAGTTCACCCCTAAACACCCAATTGCGGCTCCCTTATAGATGCTCTTACAGGTGGTTTGAAAGACCTGCCCCTTTAATTTTACTAAGTAAATAACCAGGAGTCTTGAAATTAATATTTAAGAAACAAATGTGGCAGATTCCTGTTGGAATCCTAGTCCTTCTTCTAAGAGGTGTACAATTAGTGAGTTGTACTTTTGTACTCTCATCCAGATTGATATTCAATAATTATGTTCATATGTCTCAAAACTTGTGACAGGCAACTTGCCTGAACCTAGTCACAAGAAGCTTTGCGCAGCTGTGGTCAGCAATGACAGAAATTGTGTCATTGCTTGCAAACCCCACCAACCTCACTCACTAAACACTCCATGAGTCATAAATTATTTGAGTTTAGAAGAAATAAGCCAACTCCAATATGTTAATCAATCCAATCAACAAAACAATAACCTGTAAACAACCAATTCAATAGTAAGTTGTTTAATTATGTTGAGAGTCAAATCCGTGCCCTTAATTAAGCTCTTGCCTCCTGTAATTTCCCTGTCCTGTGGATGTCACATAACAGGAACATCAACTTCTCCCTTCCTCTAGTCTCCAAGAATCCTCACGCTTGTCCTTCAATCTCGCCGGTTTGGTAACTTCAATCCGTTCCTCAAACATGACAACGGCTCATCCTGTTTTCCCAACTTGGTCAGCTTGGTCCTTTTGACTTGAACTTTCTCTCCTGAAAACTTGACACTATGATCAGAATATTTAAACTCAACAACTTTTGTGCTTCACCTCTTTTCCTCTGGGGAACTCACTCAATACACTTTCATCACTTTGTATAACAGTCTCAATCACTCAACATCTCCTGACTTTTTGTTCCTCCAGAAGACATCAAAACTCATCAAACTCCTCAAGTCTTTTGTCACTCCCTTGATAACATCTCATTGGTTGTATGTAGCGCTGTGTTTCTCTTTTTCCTTGTTCTCTGATTGACATTGTTTTCCATTTATTCTGCTCTTCTTTCTTCCTCCTTCATCATCCCACTTTGTTGTGCTCTTCTCTTTTTTTGTGTTTGCCTTCAGCAACGGTGTAACCATTACGATACATTGAGCGTATTGGGTAAACGTTTTTCATTGAAGATGCATACCTACATGTCCAATTTTTTGTTTTTAGCCATTATCCATACAATAACAGCCAAAAACAAAAAAATTGGACATGTAGGTATGCATCTTCAATGAAAAACGTTTACCCAATACGCTCAATGTATCGTAATGGTTACACCGTTGCCTTCAGGTACTTTTCTTTTTCTCTTTGTTCCATCATTATTTGTTCATTGTTTTCTTTTGTCTGATAAAATGCAATCCTTCAGTTTGATATTTAACAGTTTACAATAGTTTTGCTTGATAGTTTTAAGGACAAGAAGATAACAGGGGGGTTAATTTCACAAGGTGTGTTTTGCAAGTTGCAAGGCCTTGTAAAATTACACATTGAGGGGGTGATGTGTAATTTTACAAGGATTTTTCTAAATTTTGACCTTGTAATGAAAGTCCTTGTAAAGCTCCACCTCAGCTTTCCCATGTGCAATTTCACAAGGTACTAGGGAAAAGCCGCGGCAGGGCCGCGGTTCAGAACTTAAGATCATATGTAGTGACTGCAAACGGCGCTTACAAAGAGATATGACCAAGAGTGGTGATTCAAAGGAAAATAAGTGTATAGCCGGGGGTGGACCTGAATAAGGGATGACTTTAAGGAGTTGGCTCACCACAATAAACAGCAGATGCTTGTATTTCAAAGGTAACTTGTCAGAAGCAATCCACTCAGCTGCTAAATACCAAGTTGAATTCAAACAGTCACCTTGGAATCAGGAATTCAACTGCCTGCTGGGCAGATCAAATTAGGAAATGTAAACAGCACCAAATACAGGCCTATCCTGGTTGTAAAAGGAGTGTGGCCTGAGGCAGTCAAAATCATTGCAAAATCAAAAGCAAAGAACCAAAAATGCAGCAGAAGTACAAGTGCCAGCCCCAGCCATCCCCACCACAGCCGCAGACATGCACATTTCATAGTGTGAATCTTCAAAAGTCTGTGAGTTTTGGTTGGTTCCCTAAATGTTACCGTCCTGGCATCTCAGATCACTGACTCATGTGCTGGAGCAGTATCTGGACATACCACCACTCTTGCTGTGAAGGACTTGCAAAAAATAGACGGCCAATGGTATTGGAGGGCCTGTGGGGAAGCAACTATCTGTGTTACCAATAGAAATGCAATGGCACTTCCTGGTACAACAGCTTCTGGGCTGATTTTGCAAAATAGAATAGTATTCTTTGAAGATAAACATGAGAAAAGGGTGTGAACCCAATAGGACGGTTCATGTAGGGATTTTTTAACGCTGCTGATGTTATAAATCAGAAAGTCTTCCCAGCCAAATTGGCTGGGCCAAGGGATAAACTTTATTTTGGTCTTGTTAATTGTTAATTTTGGCCCTATGTGAAACGTCCTAATAGTACAGGTAGTGGAGAAAGATAAGAGAAGTGTCCGAGAGGAAAGAGATGATCCTCATCAGATGAGACTCCTGGTAATATGCAGGAGCTATACAAAGAGATGGGTGGATTTGGGGAAGTCTGGCCCAAGTTTGGCAATCTGATATACAAGAGCAGGGGAGACAAGATACAAGACTCTACAAGATGGCCGCAAACGGCTACAGATTCAAGTTATGCCAAGAGCAGCACCACCGATGTTCAACAGCATATCCTATTTGGATGTTACCAAAGAGCTCAGTCCAGCCTGCCTGGCTTTGGTCAAGCCTCACAAGTCCTTCTTCTTTGTGCTGTTCCTGCTGATTGGAGCGCGACGCTCTTGATTATTCCCAGCCCTTGCTTGCTGTCAGTGAGGGCAACAATGATAATGGGTGCTTGTGTAGGTAGGCACCGTACTGGGCGATAAGCTTGAGTGCGGTGATCCAGCGTTTGCGGAGGGTTTTGCTTACAACGGAGGACTTATTGAGCTCCTTGATCCTGAGCAAGAAAGTGAGTCTGAGCTGACCAATGTGTCTAGACGACTTGGTTCTAGCTTCCCGTCTGACGGCCCTTCACTTCAACCAGCATTCCTGGTGTTCTTTAGAGAAGCACAAGCTGAAAACGTGCATGTGGGATGGGAGGGTCTAGGCAAGGTTAACAAAGCAGGAGGGGATGGCAGTGAGCAGGAAGAAGCCGGCGTGTCTGACCGAGCTGCTGCTGGGGAATCTTGGGCTCAGCAGGGCATGGATATTTGGCCGGTTGTAGGAGAGCACTTGGCCAGAGGGAGGAACTTGAGGGCGGGCCAGGCTGGGTGATGGATGAACGGGTTGGTCAGAAGAGTACAACAGATGGCCAAAGCTTTTACCTATACAGGATGACCGGAGGCTATTACCTTAACCGGAAGCCAAGGTTTTCACTGTTGAGAGGACCAAGCTACCGCTGTTTCGCGCATTAGGCAGGAATGCATTCAAAGATTGCTAGACGGAGTGGACATGCGCTGTCCGCCGGGTAGAGTAATTGATAAAATGTACACACGAGCAAAAAGGGGCACAGTTTTGGCCGGAAAAAGTAATTGAATGTCTTATAAGGTGATTGTTCTCAGGAACCAAAAGAGGTGTTGATGGTTCCTGAGAACAAAAGACACAAAGAATATAAAAGGAGGAGCTTTATGAGGCATTGTGTCCTCATCCCACGCGGAGAGGTATTGATGGCTTGGCCTAATAATCGTCCTCCTTGTGTCGGATTACTTCTTAAAAAATCCACCAGACCTGCACTTGCTGCGTTTTTTGGGCTGTGCCAGTGAACCCGATAAAGGGGGAACTGCTGCCCAAAAATTGCACCCAGTACAAGACTGGTGTATTTAAGGAGTTTAATCTTTTTGCAAGGGTTGACCTTGTAATAAAATGAGCTGGCACAATTGCACATTTTTAGCAAAATCTTGAATTTTACAAGGCAAATTCTGAAATAGTAAAACTCCTTGCAAAACCCACCTTGTAAAAATCAATAACAATGGTTATCCAGGTTAAATTTACAAGTTTTCTAAAAAACATTTACAAGGTCATTTACCCCCCAGGGCCCCAACCCCTTTGTTTTTTTTTGTGAAAGAACAGCCTCTCCCAACTGCCCAATGTGCCTAAGTTAATTGAGCACCTCCCTCTGGGAGTGATTTAAGCCTTACACTTGATTTTCTCCCAAGAAGTTGTAAGATTGCAGCATCTTGGGTTTCACAAACCTTTCACAAGACCCAACTCAGTCCACATAGTCATTTTTCCTCCTTTCCTTCCTAGCTCAGCAGACCCAACCCCAACTGACTGTCTTTCTGAGCTAGTTAAGCTTTCCATTCTTTCTCTCTCCCTCTTTCTATTTCTATGTATAAAGATTGGTACAATTACCTAGAACTATGTTCCCAACAGTGAGCACAAAATTATGCCAAGTTATTTTGATCTTGCATATTAGCTATCAGCGTGGTCGCCATGGCGTACATGATCAGCATCTTGTTTTTGGTTCCTCTTCACAGCTCTTCACTTTGGTCAAACGCTGTTTGTAGTGACAGCAAAGCATAAAAATCACTACTCTTTTTTTGACCTTGATGTAGCGGAGCAATTTTTTACTGCTTTCACTACAAAATAGCACAGCAAAAGCGGACAGCGTTAGGACTCACTTTTTACCGCTTTTAGCAGATTTTTGCTGAAAGAGTGTGGATAGCGCACTGCGCCGCTACACTTTTGGCCGCTGAAGTTTCTTTTTTCTGCCCTTTATTTTAAGTTACTTTTCACTGAGAATAGTGCTAATAGCACACTGTGCCGCAGTGCTATTGCCATGGCCACCAAGTCCCCTTTGCTGTTAATGGCAACAAAGCAACTATTACGCTAATTACATTAGCGGCGCTAATTCTGTAGCGTAGTAGTTGGCCGCTAATGATTTTGGTTGTTAGTTTTAGCTGTAATTCAAAGCCGCTAAATCACGCTGAGGCTAAATTACAGCTAAATCACAGCTAATTAGCTACCCATTACAGCTGAATTAGCTGTAATTTGCAGCTAAAACTGCACTTTTTTCTCAAATACCTGTTAGCTTTAAATGGAATAGATTTTAAGCTACAATCTAGTGTAGTGTAGCGGCCTTAAAAACCGCTAAGTTAGCGCTAATTACGCTATACGTAATTTAATAGTTGCATTGTTGTTAATGGCTTCCAAAGCGCAGAGCGCATCTGCGCTTTTGTGTGCTGAAGAGCAGGTATCAGCGGAAATCGCCACTTTTCAGTACTCAGTGCAGCATTTTTTTTGCTACTTCAGCGCTCAGAGCGTTTAGTAACCAATAATCCCTACTCCAGCGGTTTCCACCGCTGTTTAGCGCTCAGCAAGCGGTTTTCCGCTATTTCAGCGGTCAGGGTAGCAATTTTCATCTACAGGCCGCTGAAAAATCTCATTAAAGATCTATGGGATTTTCCTCTTGAAACCATCAGTGAAAAGCGTAGCGGGCCATTAAAAGCGCTAGTAAAGCGGGCCCAAACCCGCTATGCTTTGCTACGCTTCCGCTATAGGCAGTGGAGCGGTTGCAGTGTTGTTGGGTCCATGCGTGTATTTTTTGGCCTTTGTTCCTCTCTTTATTAAGAAGAAAAATGCTCATTTAGCACAAATCATTTCTGATGTTCTGCCAGAGGAGAGGCACTATTCAGCAGTGCCGGGGCACTATTCATAGTGCCGGGGCACTATTCATAGTGCCGGGGCACTATTCATAGTGCCGGGGCACTATTCATAGTGCCGGGGCACTATTCATAGTGCCGGGGCACTATTCATAGTGCCAGAGGCACTATTCAGCAGTGCTGGGGCACTATTCATAGTGCCAGAGGCACTATTCAGCAGTGCTGGGGCACTATTCATAGTGCCAGAGGTACTATTCAGCAGTGCCGGGGCACTATTCATAGTGCCAGAGGCACTATTCAGCAGTGCCGGGGCACTATTCATAGTGCCAGAGGCACTATTCAGCAGTGCCGGGGCACTATTCATAGTGCCAGAGGCACTATTCAGCAGTGCCGGGGCACTATTCATAGTGCCAGAGGCACTATTCAGCAGTGCCGGGGCACTATTCATAGTGCCAGAGGCACTATTCAGCAGTGCCGGGGCACTATTCATAGTGCCAGAGGCACTATTCAGCAGTGCCGGGGCACTATTCATAGTGCCAGAGGCACTATTCAGCAGTGCCGGGGCACTATTCATAGTGCCAGAGGCACTATTCAGCAGTGCCGGGGCACTATTCATAGTGCCAGAGGCACTATTCAGCAGTGCCGGGGCACTATTCATAGTGCCAGAGGCACTATTCAGCAGTGCCGGGGCACTATTCATAGTGCCAGAGGCACTATTCAGCAGTGCCGGGGCACTATTCATAGTGCCAGAGGCACTATTCAGCAGTGCCGGGGCACTATTCATAGTGCCAGAGGCACTATTCAGCAGTGCCGGGGCACTATTCATAGTGCCAGAGGCACTATTCAGCAGTGCCGGGGCACTATTCATAGTGCCAGAGGCACTATTCAGCAGTGCCGGGGCACTATTCATAGTGCCAGAGGCACTATTCAGCAGTGCCGGGGCACTATTCATAGTGCCAGAGGCACTATTCAGCAGTGCCGGGGCACTATTCATAGTGCCAGAGGCACTATTCAGCAGTGCCGGGGCACTATTCATAGTGCCAGAGGCACTATTCAGCAGTGCCGGGGCACTATTCATAGTGCCAGAGGCACTATTCAGCAGTGCCGGGGCACTATTCATAGTGCCAGAGGCACTATTCAGCAGTGCCGGGGCACTATTCATAGTGCCAGAGGCACTATTCAGCAGTGCCGGGGCACTATTCATAGTGCCAGAGGCACTATTCAGCAGTGCCGGGGCACTATTCATAGTGCCAGAGGCACTATTCAGCAGTGCCGGGGCACTATTCATAGTGCCAGAGGCACTATTCAGCAGTGCCGGGGCACTATTCATAGTGCCAGAGGCACTATTCAGCAGTGCCGGGGCACTATTCATAGTGCCAGAGGCACTATTCAGCAGTGCCGGGGCACTATTCATAGTGCCAGAGGCACTATTCAGCAGTGCCGGGGCACTATTCATAGTGCCAGAGGCACTATTCAGCAGTGCCGGGGCACTATTCATAGTGCCAGAGGCACTATTCAGCAGTGCCGGGGCACTATTCATAGTGCCAGAGGCACTATTCAGCAGTGCCGGGGCACTATTCATAGTGCCAGAGGCACTATTCAGCAGTGCCGGGGCACTATTCATAGTGCCAGAGGCACTATTCAGCAGTGCCGGGGCACTATTCATAGTGCCAGAGGCACTATTCAGCAGTGCCGGGGCACTATTCATAGTGCCAGAGGCACTATTCAGCAGTGCCGGGGCACTATTCATAGTGCCAGAGGCACTATTCAGCAGTGCCGGGGCACTATTCATAGTGCCAGAGGCACTATTCAGCAGTGCCGGGGCACTATTCATAGTGCCAGAGGCACTATTCAGCAGTGCCGGGGCACTATTCATAGTGCCAGAGGCACTATTCAGCAGTGCCGGGGCACTATTCATAGTGCCAGAGGCACTATTCAGCAGTGCCGGGGCACTATTCATAGTGCCAGAGGCACTATTCAGCAGTGCCGGGGCACTATTCATAGTGCCAGAGGCACTATTCAGCAGTGCCGGGGCAACATGTGTTGCATACTGCTTTCTTGCCAGAGCTTTTTGAAAAGGCATGGTGAGAAGATTGTGTTTCTCCCACCAACACCTAACATTTGGGGGCTTTTGTCGCCGCACTGCCTAGCTTCATGCAGCCACCCTTCCATGCCAAGAAAAATCATCAATCTTGCAAGTTTTTCACATTGTGCTCCATCACTGTTAAAGCTGTAATTGAACATGGGCACATCACGTGGGACAAAATTGGGAAAAGGTTAGATAATAAATAGTATTGAGAAAAACACAGTCTTTCTCATTCATTCACCAGTCATACAATCACACAATAACAATATTTCTTTCTGCCATCACAAAATGAGAAACGCACAATTTGATGGATGATGGAAAGAAGAGGAAGTACAATATAAAGAAATCAGGATTTGACGAAAATCGCGAGAGACGGGTGGAAAATACTATAATATACATACGTAAATAGATCACAAAAATAAGAAAACATTGTCTTTCAGAGGATAGATTTTTTTGCGGTTGTTTTCTGGTTTTTATGTTAGGTAGAGAAAAAGATAAACAATTGCGATTGGATTGTTCGTATCGAAAGAGGTAGGAAAATAGTATATAGAGAAGACGAGATGAGGAGAGGTAGGAGGGGATAAGAAAAGATCAGAGTTATACAAAAGAAAACAGTTCTCCTTCCAAAAAGATAAGACGTTTTTTGATCGACTAATAATAAAATGATAAGAGGGAAGAAATGGACAATTGAGAAAGAATTAGCTCATAGCGAGGGTTTCATCTCAAGAAGCAAACAAGGGATCATAAGAATCAAGTTCTCTACTCTTCGACTTGTTAGTTAGTGGCAGCGGGGGAGACGGCCTCCTGTATCATCAAGGAGAGTTTAGGCTGTGGGGAGCCAGCAATAGAGGCAGGCTCAGGGCTTTTGACGGCCGATTTGACGGGCTTCTCTTGAACGGAGGACGGGGTAGAGGGTTTGACGAGGGCGAGACTTCGAGGGCCAGCGGCGACGCGAAGACGTTCAAGGGCGAGGTCGACGCTGGAGAAGTCTTCGGCCCGGCGAGTGTCATCAGGGGCATAGAGCTGAGTGGAGATGTAGGTGGATTCGCCAGAGACCTCGATGCTCTCCTCGCCCGCCTCGCTGGACTCTTCCTCGAGCCCACGCATCCTCAGCGGCGTGCCTACTTGCTCCCCATGCGAGACCACGCGGCGCGAGGGCGTAGTATGCTCGGCAAACGTCACCCGCTTGGGTTGTCCTGCTCGGTCGGAACCCTGACGTGGCTGCTGCGGACTGTTGGTGTTCCTATTTTGCTGTAGATGGCCTAACGCGGATGCCTTCTTTCCTCCAGGAACACCCACCGCAGCAGGGTCAGAAACTGATCGGCGCCCAGGGATTTGGTACACGGGGCTCTCGCCCTTCCTCGCGCCCTCATGGGCTTTGCCGTCCCCGAAGACGACATGAGGTGAACTAGAAACGTCAGGCGTAAAGGAGAGCGCATTTGCCCTCAAGCTTCCAGAAGAGTCTCGCTTCATACCAACCATGTCAGACGCTCTCCATGATGCTGGTACACCGTTCTGGAGGAGCTCGTTGGCCTTGTAGCCGTCCTTGCTGTTAGGAAGAGTGATCGGTGGGAGCAATCCGGAGTACTGCAGCTTGGAATCAACTGTCCCGGCTTGGCTGTCGTAGTAGGACTGAACATCACCGGTCTTACCGAGACCAGACTTGCCCCCTAAGGGGTTCATGAAGCTGAGCTGCTGAAAGGCCTGGATGGCAGAGGCGGGGATGGGCTGGTTGGCGTTCTGGTACATGCTCATCAAGAGCGCTTGCTGTTGGAGGAGCATCTGTCTCTCGGCCAGGAAGCTTTGGAAGTCCGGCTGACTCATGCCGCGTTGGGAAGACGGCAATCCTTGATTGGCCAGGTACGAATTGTCGGCTGGGGTGGCGAGAGACACTCCGGGCGAGCGCGCAGAGGAAGTAAGGTGGGTGGAGAAGCCACTCGGAAAGAGTGGGTTGTAAGAGTCAGCCGAGTGAGGGGTCATTCCAGAGTGCGAAAGTGCAGGAAGCGGGGTCTGTGCACCGGCGAAGCCGGAGACCAAGGAGTTAGCGCTTTGGAGATAGCTTAACGGCGAGCGTACGGTGCCCCATCCAGGTGTTTTAAGCTGCGCAGTGGAACCAAGCCCAGCCGAGAACTGAGCCTGGGTGTTGTTGAACTGATGGTGCTCCTGGTTGCGGTTCTGGCCTTGGTGCTTGTCTGATCCTCGTGGCTCAGTGATCGAGCCCTTGAGTTGTTCGGCGGAAAATTTGCCAGCCTTGCCATTTTGGCTCGGGTAACGCATGCCGGGTAAGGCTGGGGCACTGGCTGGGGCGTTCTTCAGATCATTCATCGGAGCGGTCCGCGGAGTGATAGCCGAGCGAGCAGAGTTAGAACCTTGATTGGCTGGTTGACTTGGCGAGGTTTCACCTTCGACGGGGGCTAGAGAAAGTCGGATCGGATCAGAGATAGCTTCTCGGAACGTAAACATAGGAGCGGCAACTCACGAATCACGCTTTCCCATTTGGATCGGTAAGTCTTGACGGGTAAAGCACCTGCCTTGAAAAGCTTATAGCTCGTTTGTCGACTGGACAGAATCGGGAAGTCAGTTTCAGCTCAAACATCCATCCAGCCACATATGTGCTCACCTAGCTTGGACAATGGCCTGCTCAGCACCCATTACCGGGCGCCCTCCGGGACCGGTCACGTACGAGGCAGAATATCCATTGGCGGTGATGTTGAGAGTGTATTCGACGATTTCTCCCTGGGAAGAAGAGACATTAAGTCAGCACGAAGCTTGAACAAAACCAAGGGTAGGAGAAACAAAAAACCTTGGCGAGTGACTTGAATTCCTGGTCCGAAAAGATGTCTGTCCAGTGGATCTTGACTGTAGAAGAAGAGGGGATCAGCACGTGTGGGCAGGAGCGGATATTATGGAACTGATGCCAAAAACTTACCATCTTGCGGGACTTGGTCGAGGCGATCATCGATCAAGAAGCCGACACCCTTGTCACAGTTGTACATCTTGCAGCGGCCGATGCGTCTCTCCCCTTCTTTGGCGGAGTTCTTGGCAGTAAGGTTGACGCCTCGAATGGAGGGTTGTTTACGCTGATGATGGCCGGGAAAAGCCTTGTGAATATCCTGGGAGGCTGGAAGATGGTTACCCTTGGAGAGCTCATCACGGTGGGGATCTTCGCTCCAAACGTCGTGGGACATGAACGGGGTCTCTGGCATTGGCCAGGACTCCTCCTCCTCGCTGCTACCGTCGCCAGAGTGGCCATCATGCAGCTTGAGATTCGGCGCCGGGCGGTTGACCGCAACGTTGTTTCCGCGATGGATCGGTCCACCCCCACCACGCTTGTTCAAATAGGTGGGCTGGTCGAAGGGGGATCCCTTAGGCTTGGTTCCAACGAAGGCCGCATCGAGCGTCGCGTTGGTCACCCGCTCCGTCTTCCCGGTGAAGCCTGATTGGCGGACCTGCGGTGAGGTGAGACTGGGGGCAAGAATGCGGTGGCCGAGGGAGAGAGATGCCAAATTGACATCTAGCAGAAAACAATCAATCGCACCAAATGCAAAGAAGTAAGCTGCATACCCTCAAAATATACAGAGGAGAGTACGGCTTACGATTGGCAAAGTTAATGGGTTGATGTTGTTCTGCATGCCTGCGTGCATTTTCAACCCATCTCCCGGCCCGATCAGCCGAGTGATTGGCGACCAAGTTCGGAGAGCCAGTGACGCCATGTAACCAGGGTGGGTTGAGGGCGTTACGGAGTTCGGCAAGGCCTTCGCCAGGCGGGCCGAAGAAGGACCGGGGGGAATGGGAGACAGAGAACTCTCCACTGGCATCACTGCTGAGCTGGATAGAATTCAGGCGGTCGTGGCTGTTGTCGATGGGCAAGTAGGGATGAGGCGAGCCCGGGGTGGGCGTCAACATCTGGTCCTCGGCCACCAACGATTCAAGTGCTAGAGACATTTCTTGAGCGTATCACAACGGCGCTAGTGTAATGATTCAATCCCGGTAACAACCACAGAGAGAAAAATTGAAGATAGATTGTGAGAGTGTGATGGATCAACCACGGGAGGTAGCTGAGCTCGATAGACTGGATTTGATTCCTTTGACGATGTTGATGAGAAAAAATCTTCGACGAAGACTACTACAGAGTGCAACAGAATAGCAAACGCGTGTGCGATCAGAAGGCAGATCGAGTGATGGGGGATGCAACGCCAAATATATGTGGTGACGAGACGTGGGGGAGGGGGGAGGAAGAAGGGACGATGATGGATCCAGTTATTCTTATCAATCTGCTGTAGCACAAAGCCTGGTTGAGGACGAGCTGGGGGGGATGCTGATGGGATGGTTCCTTATTTGAGAGTCTGAGCTCGGAGTGTTCCTTCCTCTCGAACCTCTTACTCTATCAATCCCGACAATTGCTAGCTCCTGCTGGTACGGCGACGGTACCTCTCCTCCCCAGTCATGCGTCCAGGTCGAAATCGCATGACGACATCTAGTGTCGGACCTACTTTGCCCGTGTTTTTTTTTTCTGGGTAAGGAGAGCGGCGATGGCTGCACATAAGAAACTGTCCGGTTAAACAAGAAAGGAAAAAACAAGGAATTCCATGGTTATAGAGCAGAGGACAAAGAGGGAGCAAAGTCTAACGCTTGTTGATGTGCTCATGCCAGCTTCGGGAGAGCCAATGCTGCTTGGATGAGTGTGGAAAGGCATCATCAAGAACAACACCATCGCCCATCAGCTGAGGCTTTTCTTGTCGCTCGGGCAGGGAGAGAGAGAGCTCGAGGAGAGGAGGCCGGACGGACGGCGCCCCTAATGGTGTGCGCCGGCCCACTAGTGATCTGGTGTACTCTCGCTACGGGCGAAAATCAGGGCGGCGATTTTCGAGCAAGCAGCTTGAGGCCAAAAGAAAACGGGGAATTATCCAGTGAGTTTAGGCCATTGGCTATCGAAATTACTCACAAGGGAGAGGGCTGCCGCCTTCAACCTCCGTCCTTGAGCGCTCGGGACGAGATCCACCAGGGCTCATCAGCCTTGTCTGACCGGAGCTCTGGAAATGGGCTCGAGGGAAGGCCAGTCTGTTTAGCAACCACCATTCACCCAGTTAATTCGCTAGCCTTTAGTGCCGAAAGGATTGTCCCGATAGTTTTCGGAGCTAGAACACTCGAGCATTGGATGCAGACAAGCTTCACTTGAACCAGCTTGAATCCTCGAGAAGAATTTTGGAAGAGACAAGAGGCGGGTGCTGTCTCTCTTTTTTTCTCATGAACGTGAACATCAGCGGATTGTTTGATCCATTGGCTTATAAGCTTTATTTATCCACTGGCCTGGCTTGATTTATCCACTGGCCCAAGCCTGATTTTATTTCTTGTGCTAACAACGAGTCTGCTTTTGGACTACCAAACACTCCTGCTGCGGATATTTCAGATGGAACTAGAAAAGAAAGCCCTATTTGCGCTAGCATACCCCGAAGGCAGATTCGGTGCCATACAGGGGTTGTGACTTTGGATCCGAAGTAAAATTTAAGGCTTTGCCCCCTTGAGGGGTGGACCAATCTTTAGACGGAAAGATACTGACGATCTGCAAGACGGAGAGAATTCAAGGACGGAAAAAAAGCAGCCGATTCGGAGAATCAGTGGTGACTCTGAGGCCCCTTCATGCTTCACTCCAAACGTCCCTCCGACTCCCTTGATCACAGAAAACAGGAGTTGCTGTGGATTTTCAACCGGACTGATCCTCCACAAATAGTGAACACCTGAGCCGCCTTGATCATCACACAGGCAATTTCCAGCCTCATAGATTGCTCCTAGCGAAGCTAGGGAAGGTCCGAAACAGAGGAGTGTGTTTACGACAGTATAACTTAATAATATTGGATGCCATGTCGCCGTACGTCTCCCTTGCGGAGAGTTTTTTCTCCTGGCTATGATCCCAGGCAATTAACTCTAAACACGCTGGGCTTTTCTTCGGGCTGGGGTGGCGAAGACGTACACAAACAGGCTGACTGAAATAGCACATACAAACACATACAATACATTCTAGTTCTATGGGAAGAGGGGCTCACCAAATTGGAAAGGATGACACCTGGGGTCTCCTGGTGGAAAAAAGAATGAATGAAATAATCAAAATAACTGATCGGGAAATACACGGATGCAATGGTTTCAGAGATAGTGTCACGGCGCTTTGGCGATTTGGAGTTTGTGGATGTCTTCCTCTAAGGTAGTCAAGATAGAGTCCCAGGAGACAAAGATCTCCGAGAGCGCGTTGACCTATGGCCGTCAGCACGGGGTCAGCATTTCTCAGAGTATACATACCTGACCAAAAGTACCTCCAACTGCATAACTTTGTCTGTCTGTTGTTTGCAGAAAAGAATGATGACGATAAGAGGGGTGTACAATCAACTCACATAAGAATCGTAACTTGACAAGAGCGTTGTGGCTGTCTGTTCGAGTTCGTCGATTTTTGTGGTGGATTCTTGGAGAGGGCCAGCGACAGTTGTAGCGAGCTCTTCCGCGGACCAATCACCATCTAGAGCGACAGAGGAAGGGGGGATCAGTGAGGTTGAACAACTCTGGGTGAGAAAGAGCCGGGAAATAACGAGAGAGAGAGAGAGCGAGAGAGCGAGAGCGAGAGAGAGAGAGAGAGAGAGAGAGAGAGAGAGGGAGAGAGGGAGGGAGGGAGGGAGAAAGAGATTTTACCAGCAAGCTTCCCGGCGCCCACGAAGCCCCGAGTGTCGAGCAGCTCGATCTCCCGCAGGTCCCGTTCCAGCTGGACGATCTCGGGCTCCGCCTCGAAGACCAGGCTGGCCTTCTCGCTGATCGAGAGTGTCGAGGCTTCTTTGTTGGCTGAGAGAGGATTGGGAAGGTGCAAGAGCGGTTCATTGAGGTCGTCTGTTGCGTGGGAAGAAGGACGAGTCAGTTTCTGTGTACCGTTTGATTTAGGATATCTTCGGTCGAAAAAGAGAGTGTGTGGATACTGACAGCTTTGGACGAATCGACGGATGGCTTCGTTAGGCTTGGAGTCGAGGATGGTAGACAGTTGGCCCAGGAGACGTTCAAGCCGGATGGCCATGGATTTCTTGCTTGCAGCCTCGCTCGACAGGCGGTTCGCGAATGACTCCGAGCTCGGCAGGGCCCCGGCGAAGACACACTCCAGCAGTCTGATGCGCAGGTCGAGTGCCAGTGTGGCGTCGTCCTGCTGCTCGGCCTGGGCGTGGGCAGGGTGTGGTTGGTCGGTCGCCATCCGCGGTGGTTTGTCGCGGTTCGTGGTGGGTTCGGCGTGGGCCGGGCTGTTCCGGGTCCAGCCGATTCCGAGCAGGACGAGATGAGATACCGGCGCATCCCACCACTCCAGCGACTCGGCAGCCAGCCCTTCGGCACCAGCACGCCGGCCAGCTCGGCCCGACTCCGCTTTGCGCCCTCGCCGACGGGATTCCTCCATCTCGGCGGCCTCCGGACGGCGCTGTTCAACCATCTGCTGGCGAGGAAACTCAAGGGGAAATGGATCCTGAGAATCGAGGACACCGACAAGGTGGGTTGGATCCCGATATGTCGACGATGCGTATCCCTGTTGACCGCTTTCCTCATCGTCAGGCTCGATTCGTCGATGGAGCCATCGAAAGTGTCCTCAAGACTCTCGAGTGGGCAAAGCTGGATTACGACGAAGGTATGTCGACTTTCCCTCTCGCAGTATCCCAGTTAGTCCTCATTCTTCTCGCTCTGCTCTATCGTATGTAGGTCCTCATCGACCTGGAGCATGTGGGCCGTATATCCAATCCCAACGGCAAGCGATCTACGAAGCCCATC
Organism: Puccinia triticina; assembly: GCF_026914185.1. Classification (NCBI taxonomy): domain Eukaryota; kingdom Fungi; phylum Basidiomycota; class Pucciniomycetes; order Pucciniales; family Pucciniaceae; genus Puccinia; species Puccinia triticina. The sequence goes on from NC_070573.1 coordinate 3,509,840, forward strand.
GGGACCAGCTCCTCCAGGTGACCGATATCTCGCACCCTTCACTCGAACATGCACCAAGCTGACCTCGATTCTTCTGGGTATTAGTCCAAGCAGGCATACCGATGCTTCTGTTCACCCGAGCGTCTCGATCAGATGCGCCAGGGCTTGCGATCGTCGGGCTCGAATCTGACGTACGACCGGAAGTGTCTGCAGATGAGCGAAGCCGAGGTGGCGGAGAAGCTGTCGACGGGCACGCCCCATGTAGTCCGACTCAAGGTCTGTTGTCCCCTGTCCCCTCCATCTGGTCTTCATCAATGCTGATGCTTCGAACAGGATATTAGAACTCGGACGCGCCGGTCTACGTCGACGACTTGGTCTATGGCCAGCTCACTTTCACCAACAACACCCAGGACGATGTGATTCTGATCAAGGCGGATGGGACCCCAACCTACCACTTTGCGAACGTCGTCGATGACCATCACATGGGTATCTCTCACGTCCTGCGCGGTGAAGTCAGTCAATCCCCCTCTTTCACTCTCCCCCTTGCAGTTTTTCCTCCCAAGTTAATCATCTCAAATCTTGTTTTCGGTTGGTTGTCGAATTCAGGAATGGCTCTCATCAACCCCCAAGCACATCCTGCTATATAATGCCTTCGATTTCCCGCTTCCGAAATTCGCCCACCTACCACTTCTCGTAAATGCCGATGGATCGAAGCTTAGCAAACGATCCGGAGATGTCAGAGTAGAGGACTACATTGTAGGCAGCATTCTGGTAATTTTCCTCTCCTCTATCACCTATTTCTGAGCGGAATATGTCAACTGCATCACAGTCGAAGGGCTACGAACCTGAGGCGCTCCTCAATTTCGTTGCCCTCATGGGGATGAACCATTCCCGACATGGCGCAGACGAAGGCAAGACCGGGGACAAGACGACAGATGTAATGACAATGGAGCAAATGGTCTCTGCGGTAAGTGCCTTTCGCACTATCTTCCAACGACGACCTAATAATGTCTTGTTTTTTTGGGTGGGATGGGTTTATAGTTTTCGATCGAAGTGATCGGCAAACATCGCTCGACGATGTCCCAGCCCAAGCTCGTCCATCTCAACCAACAGCACATCGCCCGCAGCCTGCTCTCGACTGACCCCGCCCAAGTCCAGCCGTGGATCGCACGAGCTCGTTCAATACTACCTTGTGGAGCAGGCAAGCCCGAAGTCTCTGATGCTTATGTGCACCGGGTGCTGCTTGCGATGAAGGTAACAAACCTTGTCCATATCTTCAAGGTAACAATCTTGGTCTCAACTCCTATCTTTCGTTTCCTAGGATCGGCTCCATGTCTTCACCGACATCAAGTACCTTGCCGAGTACTTCTTCACTCTTCCCGATCTGAGCTCGTCGGAGGCCCGCGAAATGAGGAAAAATATATCAGATGCACTGTACCGTCAGTGTTTTGTCATCTTTACTCTGGACATCCCTTCTTTTTGAAGAAAAATGAGACAAAAAGCAGTCCGGCCTTGGCTCATCCTGTTGTATTATTACTGTGGCATCTTGGTTTTGGACGGATGATTTATCAGGCAGGATCTTAGAAAGCTCGCGTGCAATTCTGAGTGAGTTGCCGGACGACGAGACCGGCTATACGCGTGCGAAGGTTGCGCAAGGCTTGAAGCAAGTCCAAGATACCGATCCGGAGACGAGCAGCAAACAAGTCATGGTGGCCTTGCGTCACGCCATCACGGGCCGCAAAGTGAGTAGACATAGATGCGCATCTAGACCCAATTCTTTACTCATCTCCATCTAATTATCCTCTCCGACAGATTGGACCTGGAATGGCGGAAACTATTGAAGTATTGGGAAAAAGAAGAACGCTTGAAAGGATCGAGGCCGCTCTGCAATAGCATTTCCATGCTTCCTATTTGCTGTTCTCAGAACCTCCTCCTGGCCCGTCCTTTGTTTCTCATACCAGTGCTTGCAGCCAATCTTCAACTCGGCAGTAGACTTGACAAGAGGGATCATTACTCGAACTTCACAAGTCCCTCCCGTGCCGGAGACACTTCGCGCCTCCTCGGAGAGGCTTAGTTAAGCTCGATCATCACTGCCCTTTTACTTTTCCGGTCGCCCCCTCGCGTAGCCGTTTACGTTAGCAGAACTGATATCAAAATAGCCGATCAGTTTTTGTTCAGCCTTGGCCTACTGGTTTTGCAGTGCTGGATGACTCCAAAAGATAGAAGCTCCGCAGTCGGTTCAAAATGCAGAAGCTATCGCCCCAAAGAACAGGGAGAGATTTGTCCCAGATGGGCCAAATCTCCCTGCGTTTTTATAGAGACGCATTAATCCAATGGCTCCAGTACTGGTGCATAAATGCATCAGGCTCAAAATCAATATAGCTTGCGCGGGTCGCGCCGCACGCTTGTTTAAAAATAAAGAGCGTTATTATTTGAGAAAATGAATGGATCGAGGATGATATGATAAGAAGGCTGCGAGACAAAATGTTTCAGGGATCCCAAAGTAACAATCGGCCATCACGATTGGGGCTTGTTGTGGATGCAGCAGCTTGTTTCTGATTTTGGTAGGGTTATCAACATGTCCTATTATTATTGTTTTTAAGGGAAGATTATTACAGTGTTGGGTCTTGGAAAAACGACTCCCAAGTTTTGGGAAAACGACTCCCATACGTCCGCGCGACCGTTTTTCGACCAGCGCTCGACGTTGACCTAGACCCTTTTTTTGGGTACGGCTTTTTTGGGAGTCGTCGACCCAAAAAAAATTGTTTTTGGGAGTCGTCCCCACTAATTTTTATGAATATTTTTATTATTTTTTTCTCGGGGGGTTTGGGAGTCGTTCACCCAAAACAAGTGCCCCCTGCGTTATTTTGGGAGTCGGCCGCGGGGGCCACGGAAGCCCCCAGGGAGTCGTGACGACTCCCCTTCGAGCCCCCCACCCATCACACAAGTCACACACCACAACCGCCACACCAACCGCCCGATCACCGCTCACCCGTCCACACCAACCGCCCGATCAATCCAATAATATGATTAACCCAGCCGCCCCGGCCGCCATCCAGGACCAGGACTCCCAGGCCCCTGTCGCCGCCATGGAGCACGCCGGGCCCCCTATGGCCGCCGTCAAGCTCGCCGACCCCCCTATCGCCGCCATCCAGGACGCCAAGGCCCCAGTGCCTGGCGAGCACGCCAAGGAAACCCCAGCCGCAGGGCCAGGTAAGCTCCCTCCCCTGCCGACTCCCCCATCCAAAATGGAGGCACTGAGCCCCCAACACCCTTTTTCACACCCTTGATCCAGCTGCCGATGAAGACGCCGCCAAAGGCCCCGCGAACGGGTCTGGCATCGACACCGACTCCCTTGCAATCGCAGCCCAGGACCACGGAGCCACCCTGGCCATTCTAGACCCCCAAGGAGCCGTCCTAGCCAGCGGTGCTCAAGGTCTAGCCCCCGCTGACTCCCGTGATCAAGTTCTAGCCCCCGCCGACTCCCGTGACCCCGTCGACTCCCCACGTCCTGCAGCCGCCGACTCCCAACCTCCTGCAGCCGCCGACTCCCAAACGGCAGCCGCCGACTCCCAAACGGCAGCCGCCGACTACCAAACGGCAGCCGCCGACTCCCAAACGGCAGCCGCCAACTCCCATTTCGCCGCCGACTCCCATTTAGCCGCCGACTCCCATTCAGCCGCCAACTCCCATTCAGCCGCCAACTCCCAAACCGCAGCCGCCGACTCCCAGGCCATTGCCGCCGTCGAAGCCTGCATTCAGACCACTGAAGCCCTTCAAGACGTCACCCTAGACCCCCTCCTCCTTCAAATTACTCAAGAAATCGCCAAAAAAAAACTAGAAAACGAAATCCATGAAGAAAATGAGGAAGAAGTAGTTGAAGATTATAGCTTAGATAATCCAGACAACAAGAAGACACTTGAGGAATATGTAGAGCTAGCCAGAGAAGAGAAAACAATAGAAGATTGTATTGTAATGTTAGAATTAGACAAAGATAATACTAACAATGATCCAAACTCTGGAACAGTTCCAACTGTAAAAAACGCAGAAGAAATAGAGAAAATACTTGAGAAAATTGCTGAAGAGAGAACTGAGAAGGAGCTCAAAGAAATGGAACTTGAGAATAAGAATCAACCGGATGATGAAGAATCAGTTAATGAAGAAGGAGAAAGGACGATCTACGGCAACATTCCTGCGCCGCCAGCTGGAAATTATGACGACGTTGAATTGGTTAAGGAGGCCATCCAAGAATTTGCTTGTGCGCATGGCTATGGAATATCGGTCAAACGCTCTGTTCCAGGAAAGAATGTCCATTTTAAATGTGTCAGGTCTGTTATTTCCCACTTCTTTTTCATTCTTCTGTTAGTATTGACTGACATCAAATCCACATTGAAATGATACAGAGGAGGTGATCCTGCAAAAAACAAACGTAAAGGTGACACTTGTGAAAATATATCATCTCGATTGATTGGCTGTCCGTTCGCCGCTGCCGTATACAACCAGAAGAAGAAGGGCCACTGGAAATTCACAGTCTCCAACTCGACTCATAATCACCGCCCCACCGCCGCCGTTGCCCACACTGTTCACCGTAAGCTCAGCGACACTCTCTACAAAGAAATGAAAAGACTTGGCGAGGCCGGATTGCAACCGGCACAAATACTTGAATGCCTCAAGAAGCTGCACCCTGACGAGACAATCCTGGCCACAATTGATACGATTTACTCAGCACAAAAGCGGGCTGCGCAAGAGATGTTGCAAGGAATCAGTCCCATCATTCACCTGAATGAAATTCTGGCTGGAACCGATTTCACGACTATGACGAAGGTCAACGAATCTGGCGAGCTCAAGGGCCTTTTTTTCTGCCATTCCCTCTCTGTGAAGCTTCTCCATCAGTACCATTCAATCCTTTTCCTTGACTGTACGTACAAGACGAATAAGTATTGGATGCCTCTCCTCCACATCACCAGTGTCACTGGAGCCAACAAGTCTTTCAGTTTGGCATTCTGCTTTCTTGCCAAAGAGACACAAGATTATTACGACTGGGCGCTCGAATCCCTCCTGACTGTTTTCACCTCGAACAAGATTCCCCTTCCTGCTGTTGTTCTGACCGACCAAGAAGAAGCTCTCATCTCCTCTCTCCAGTCCAATTTTCCCGATTCGACCCACATGCTTTGCACTTGGCACATACAGAAGAACTTGGTCTCCAATGGCGCAAAACACATCAAGAACAAGGCAAAGGAGTTCAAAATGCTTCAACACTGGAGCAACTTAATCAAGATGACTAGTCCTGGCGATTTCCGTTCAAGCTTCAGTTGGTTTTGCGCAAAATACGGCGAAGCTTTTGGAGATTATATAATTGAGACATGGCTTCCGGTGTGTGAAAAGTATGCTAACGCTTGGATAAAGGATATACCTCATTTTGACCATCGGACGACGTCTCGAATTGAATCATCGCATGCTTTTATCAAATCTTATCTCCTGGGCCCCAACAATTCTTTTGCCGCCGTCATCAAGTTAATCACGAATGCGCTTGAAGCTCAATCCCACAAAATCTCCGCGGCGCATCACAAGGAGAAGATTAGAAGCCTTCGATCAATAGGGAAGATTTTCTTGCTCTGTCACGGCCGGATCACCCACTTTGCTCTCCGGAAGGCGCAGGATAATCTCAGAGCAAGTGTTGACCTGGAGAATTGGCACAGGTGCAACGGGTGTTACGAAAACCGGATGGGAATTCCTTGTAAGCATACACTCCGGCAGCGCGCAATGGATGGCGAGAAGATACTTCCCAAGGATTTTCATGTCCAGTGGCACATGAAGGTAAGATCTGGGTCTTTTTTTATCTTTTTGTCATGTGGGGGGGCCTTGGATGGCCGGGTTTTGTGGACGACTCCCATTTTTCCTATGACGACTCCCGTTTCTCCGCGGACAACTCCCATTTCTCGGCGGACGACTCCCGTTTTTTTCCAACGACTCCCTTTTGCCCCTGTGCGCACCAGGGACAGGAACGACTCCCATTTTCCGTCCGTGCGGCCTGACAATTGGGATAACGACTCCCAACAACTCCCAAATCCCCCAGCCGCGGAGCCTCAATTGGAAGAACGACTCCTGCCGACTCCCATTCATCCGGCCATTGCCACCGCCCCTCTGCCACCCCTCCCTCCAATTTTTAACCTCCCCTGCGCCATTCCCTTACTAATTGGAGTCTTTTCATTCCCCCCAGGATCTCCATGCTCTTGGCACCAACGCTGATCTCACCCAAATCGAGCAAGTTGACCGGATCCGCGAAAGGCTCCTGCAGATGAATCCCGCGCAGATGGCGGCCCAGTTACAAGCTATCAACAGCCTATTGGAAGGCTCTGGAACCGTTGTGACGATCCAGGAACCAACACAAGCTCAGACCACCCGTGGACGTCCAAAAGGAGCGCCAAACAAACCCAAAACTACAAAAAGGGACCCCTCCGCCTTCGAACACGTTGAAAATAAAAGGAAGAATGAAGAAGGAGCAATGATGAAGTCCAAGAAACAGAGGCTAGCGGAAACCAGAAAAGCGGAGAAGGAAGAAATGAAACAAATGAAGAAAGAAGAGAAGGAGCAACAAAAAAGGAAGAAAGAAGAGGAGAAGAACAAACCAGCGCCCAAGAAGAGGAAACTCCCGGCACAAAAGTCAAAGACCGCCAAGAAAGTCGCTCAGTCTCCTTCTCCAACTCCTTCTCCAACTCCTTCTCTGTCGCCGTCTCCATCACCACCACCCTCCTCACCTGCGCTTCCTCCTCCTCCGCCGCCAAAAGCCCAAGTCCCAACAAAGCGCTTCAAACCGGTCCGCGTCGCACCTAAGAAGCCAGCTTCCCCTTCCCCTCCTGTGAACTCCGCCTTGTCTGCCGCCGCCCCTCCGCAGCAACGTACGTCCCGCGCCGCTGGGAAGATGCGAGCTCCGCCTTCCCCTTCCCCTCCTTTGCAATCAACCTCGTCTGCCCCGCGCCTCCGCCGCAACGTCCGACCCGCGCCACCGCTAAGAATCCAGCACCACCTTCCTCTCCTGCTCAATCAACCTCGTCTGCCCCTGCCCCTCCGCCAAAATCTAGCCGGGTACCTCCGCCGTGAGCCGCGCGAGCCACGTGAGTCCCTCCACCACCAACAGCACCAGTCCCCCCACCCCCATCCAAAGAACCAGTTGACCGACCGAATTGGCTCAATCAACTCCCAGTCATCATCAGATCCTTGGTCAAGCGGATACTTGATGTCGAGTCAGATGGCCATTGTGGATTCCGCGCGGTGGCATGGTGCTTGGGGAATGGTCAGGGCGCTTGGAGTGCAGTCCGAGAAGCTCTAGCCAACGAAATCAGCAAACGAGGCAAGTGGTACGTGAAGTTGGGACATTTTCACAACATCAAGTCGGCTCTGGCCAGAATAAACTTTTCCGGTACCAAAGGTTGCGGTATGGCTCATTGGATGGCGATGCCCTCCTCCAGCGAAGCACTGGCCAACACTTTCCAACGGCCAGGTTTTTATTTCACTGAAGAGTGGTCTCAAACTTTCCTTCCCTCCTTCTGCCCTCCTAAACAAAACCCCCTGATCTTCTTGGCTTTCATCCGGCAACTCAATCACTTTGTGGCTCTAGAACTATCCTCCCCTGACGTCTTCCCTGCCCCTTCCCTACAAAAGAGCTGGAAGCTAAATGCCAACCCAGAGGCACAAGGTTGGGAGGCAAGATACTCTGATTGTTTTGCTCAAACAGGTGGAAGAAAGCTCCTCTTTCCTGATAAGAGTGGTAAATTTTACTAGTATTTCCATTTGTAGTTTTCATGTATTGGTGGTTGTTCTAGTCTTTTTTGAATAAATATTGTTATTATTCCTCTCTAGTATTTTTTGAATAAACACTTTTTACATTTTCTTGTCCTCATTATTTCTGGCAGCTCTGAGAGTTTGTGTCATCAAACATGAGGTACAAATTGTGCGCTGGTAGGGAGCATGTCTATTGTGGAGCTGCACCCCTCATATCTCATGTTCTGATGGCACACTAATGCCACAAACCTTATAGCGCAGAGGAGTTACAGTCTTGAAATATCCCTGAAAATTTTAGACTGTTTGGTTGTGTAACACAAAAGTTACACAGTTAGCAGTCATTTCCTACTGAGCATTCGGCACGCCCCTTATGTGTTATGTTCTGATGGAACAATAATGCCAGAAATTTTATATCACAGAGTTTATGCAGTCTTAAGATATCCCTGGAATTTGTGGACATTTTGGGTGTGTAACACAAAAGTTACACAGTCAGCAGTTATTTTCCTACTAATTTTGGCGCACATCCCTTATATCTCATTTTCTGATGGGACAATACTGCTAAAACTTTCAGTATTGTCTTTTTGTGTATGTTTCTCTGTGCCATCAAATTTTTTATGGCTCTAGTACGTGGAACAAAAAAGTTATACATATTAAAAATAATAAAAAATAATACAAAAAATTAGTGGGGACGACTCCCAAAAAATAATTTTTTTGGATCGACGGCTCTAAAAACGCCGTACCCAAAAAAAAGGTCTAGGTCAACGTCCAGCGCTGGTCGAAAAATAGTCGCGCGGACGTATGGGAGTCATTTTCCCAAAACTTGGGAGTCGTTTTTCCAAGACCCTACAGTGTTTTACAGGCTCAGTGTGTGAAACAGCAAATATAGATTTCCAGCCAACAGCGAGTGTGTCATGTGTTAGAAACAAAGCCCATGGGCATCCATTCATGAGACTCAAATGATGACGTGCTTTTCTCGCGGGGGTTATACCAAACGTGGCCACATATAACGATGACGGGGTGGAAGTGAGAAGTGATCAGCCCATACGCTGAAGTTTCTTTGCTTCCTGGAGTTTACGAGCCCATTCGCGGGTCTTCTTAGCCGTAGCCTTCTGGGTGCTATTGCGCATGGCAGGGTTCTGGGAGCCAGGCGGGCCGTCGGTGTTAGTATCGAGCTGGGATCGGGCAGGGTTCTGGAAGTGCTGTTGGACAGTCTCTGGGATCCGGGCGCGCTGGGAGCTCGTGGCGCCTCCCGTAGGCGGTCGGACGACTCGGGGAAGGCCTGTAGGTAGTGGTTCGCGAGATCGCGCTGAGCGACGCAGGATCGGCTTCATCCAACGTGCTGACATTCACCAGGATCACGAAATGTGGGACCGTCAATAATCGGGCGGAACAAAGCGGGATCAGGAGACAGAGAGAGCATACGTACTGACTAGCTGGTCCGCCGTCCGCTTGATCGCGGGGTCGACCCGGGGACATTTAGTGTAAAAGAGGACGATCTTGCCGAGCTCACTAGCCTTGAGCGACTGAGTGTCTATGCTGGTCATCTATTTTGAAGGTCCGATCAGCTCCGGTGAACACGAGCCGGCTTGGTTGCGAAAAGGGAGGGAAGGATCGGGCAATGACTGACTTTGTCGAGCAGCTCGAGGAGCTCACGTTGGATGTTGAGCGCGGGAAGGGAGCGGTCGGGCAGGGGCTCGAGCCACTTCTTGACAGCCTCCAGCATGTCGAATGTGAGGGTGCTGAATATTCCAAACAAAGAGACATTAAGCAAGAGTAGCTATGTATGCTGATGTAGAGAACCCACAAATTCTGAATAGCTCCCCCTCTTCCAAAGTCCATTAGAGAGCCACAAGCAACTAGTCAACTATGAGGCTCTTGATATATATCCAAACGGTTCTGAGACGCCGTTGTCGAGAATTGCGGTCTCGAGATGGGATCTGTGGTGAGGTCAAGTGGATGAGAGGATATCAGTGAGGCAGACGTCTCGGAGAGATGATGTGGAATGGCTGAGTACTTTCGCATGGTAGATGTCACGATCGGCAGGAGCATCAGTTTCTCCGTGGCCGGCCGACGCTCCTCGTTCGCTTGGTTGTCCTTCTCAACCGCATTCAGCATCCGCGAACGGAGCCGGGACACTTCCTCGTCGGCCATCATCTCCAAATCATCATCGCCCCCTTTCCGTCGACGCCGTTTGCCCTTCTTGCCCTTGCCCGCTGCTTCATCGATCTGTTGGTAGAGCTCCTGTCGTCGCTCTGAAGTACGATCAAAAGCCCACAATCGTTAGAATTTTTACTCGCGTTTCTTTAGTTCATCCAGGCCCTTTGGAGTTTCCGCGCCGCTCACGCTCTTCAGGGTCAAGGGGTGCTTCCACTTCACCGCCTAAATCTTGTGGAGCTCCACTAGCTGCAGGGTCGGGTCGTTTGTTGGGCTTTTTCCGTGGCGCCGAACTACGAAAAAGGGACCGTTCAGCCGAGTTTCAGTGAAAACATGTGAGCGTGAAGGGGTCTAAGTGTGGGTAGTTGGTTTCACCTTTCTTCAGAAGGTCTATGCTTCGGATCTTTCCTAAACTTGGGGAATCCGTGTGTACCTTCGCGTGACATAGGTTCATGGGATTGGCCGCCATCTTTCTGTTCACGCTGCCGTTCTTCATCTGGAAGATCGTCTTGTACTTGTTCGGCGGGCCTCTCATCTTGATTGGATCCCCGAAAATGTCAGCGGAAATCTTCACGTTCACACTTTGTTAAATCTGGTCGTGAGTGGCTCCTTACCTTGCTCGAAATCAGATAGATCGGACTCTCCACCTGAATGAATGAATTCGGAAGCATGGATTCAATCAGACATAAGGAAACTTTCCAAGCTGATAAGAATGTTTTCAGACAGAGATCTGACCACTTACCAAAGATCTCATCTTCAAGATCGCGAGGCATATTATCAGTAGATCAGGTGAGTGTGAGTTATGAGATTGAGGTGCTGGCCGCTGGGCGAGGCAAGCCTTGGTCATATAGCTCACCTGTCACCGAGGTGACCAGGTTTGGGATCGGAATGTCACACGTGCAAGAGAGAGAAACACCAGGAAACACCGCCCGATTGAGGTGCTGGCCGCTGGGTGAGGCAAGCCTTGGTCATATAGCTCACCTGTCACCGAGGTGACCAGGTTTGGGATCGGAATGTTACACGTGCAACGCGCCGAGAGAGAAACACCAGGGAAGCCCACCGTTCAAGCGTCGGGCCTGCGGGCCGCGGAGCAAAACCAACAAGCAGTCAAGTGAAAATGTTGACCATCAAAATCAAGCCAGCCATTTCCGCAATTCAATTTTTAATGGGGATTCTGACGCAAGCTGATATGCTGTTTTAACTTCATTTGGGAGCTGTTGGAGTAACACAGTTCTAGAGATGGTAGTTTGGCACCCGTTGGCAGAGTGCCCTTGCAGGTACCCATGGGGGGTGTGGGGTGTTCCATTTTAGTTAGAATCTAAGTAATTAGCTCTTCACCAGCCATGGGTACCTGCAAGGCTTCAGAGGTATCTTCTGAAGGGTGGCACTTACCTGCTAAGAAGTACCAAATGGACATCTCTACACAGTTCTGATGAGTCACAGCATGTTGAAGTATTGTTCATCATTTACTGCACCATTTTATCCAAATGACTCACCAAGGGAAAAAGTGTTGCACTCTCTAGAGAGTGCCAAATCTTACCTTTCTTCCTTAACCCTGTGGCATGTCAACTGTTGTAGCATTATCAATTCAAGTTCCAGCCAATCTTGCTGTTATGTCCAACTAAAGCTGATCTTAGCTGTAACTAAATAGGGCAGAAAAATTTAACCTTGGCCAATTCATGACTCCAGTTCAAATCAAGTTGAATTGTATATGAAGGCCTAGCAGCAACGCTGCAACAAATGCAATACGTGTATTGTATATTCATATACAATGTATTGTATTTTTTGTAAAATACAAAATTATTTTAATGTATTGTATTGTATTGCCTGGAAGATGCAATACAGATACAAATGTATATGCCAACCCAATACATATTAAAAAATACATTTGTATTGCATTGGGAAATCCAATGCAATACAATTCAAGTATCTGCTGTATATGTTGTATTTGCCACCTGGGCCCTGGGGGGACTTGTTTATTGTGTGGCAGTTGCTAGCTAGGATACAAAAAAAGAGGAATTTTAAGAGTAAGTATTGGGGGAGGAAAGGTGGCACTGGGGTCTGGGGGGAGAAGAAAGTGTTAGAAAAGAGAAATAAAAAAATGAAGATGATCAATGATCATCGGTGCTAGTCGCTTTTTTCTTCTTGTCTTCCCAGTCCAGAAGACCCTGTGAGACAACAGATTGAGCCTGTTTGAAGTCTCCGCCAGCCTTGAATCCTTGATGAAACCATTGGTGAGAGCTCACCAATCTCTCTATTGTTCTTGGCGCAAGACTCCCCCTGTCATGTCTGCAAACATCCGCTGCTGCTGAGAAGCATCTTTCAACACTGGCCAATGTGGCCAAGCAGGCCAAGTAATCCTTGGCCAAGGAAGCCAGGACCGTAAATTCAGAACTGTGCTCCTAAGGATGCAATGAAACAAGAACTATTGAGTTAAAACCTGATATGAAAATCAACATAGAGGAAATTGCTTACTCTCCACCATCTAAGGCATTGGTCAGCATGGGCTGGCACCAATTTGTGCTTGCCCCCAAGGTACAAGTCCAACTCTCCTGTTAGAGATGGCACTTGGCACCCGCCGGCGGGTACCCGTCACACTTCAGCACATAATTCTATGCGCCTGCAGGCGCCCATGGCGGGTGCCAGGGGTTCCATTTTAGTAAAAATACATGTAGGGAGCTGCACGCGCGCAATGGGTACCTGCAAGCACATAGAATTATGTGCTGGAGTGTGGCGGGTGCCAAGTGCCATCTCTATCTCCTGTCAAGTTTAATTCTATTGCTTCTGGGAAAAAGTCAATATTGGCGCGCTGGTGGTTTGAAGGTTTTGGATTGGGTTCAATTGGTGGGGAAGAGGGTCTGAATTCTTCTACAATCGCAAGGTCTACCTTTTGTTCGTCATATTTCTGCTGGAGGAGATCTTTGGCGTAGCTTTTGTGAGAAGGGAACCAGTGTTGAAAGATTGAAAGTCAAAAGGCGGGGTTGAGCATAGTTGCCAAGATAACTGCGTCACAATCCAACGCTTCTGCCATGTAGGTATTGATTTTGTTGATCATCTTGACTAGCATTGATCAGAATTCTCGGTTGGACTAGAGGCAAGTCAAGCCTTAAGAAACTCCTTCATGTGCTTGTACTCACCTAGCATCAGTACAGCTGAGGAATAATCTCCCTCCATTTTTTTAGTTATAAAGTAGAATTCCTGTTTGATTGTATGAATTTTCAGTGCTGCAAAAGAATAGCAGGGGAAGTAAAATGAGAACTTACACTAAGAAGGTCATTCAATCGCTTCACTGCATCCCAGTCTTCACAATAAATCTTTTTATCTTAAAAGAAATTCTTACCGCCATGTCGATCTTGTCAATCCTTCTCGTTCTTGATGAGTTGGTTGACAATGTTGCGGGCCTGATATGCGTGGTCCCGGTGTAAGACTCAAAAGGTGTCGTGTGACCCTTTTGCTGAATGGCGAAAGGTATGGATGAGGTGCAAGCTCTGCCTTTCTGTATATCAGAAAACAAGACCACCAAGGTAAGCTTGGCAATTTATTTTGTGATAGGATATGTTCAAAGATGAGATATATAAGAGGATTGTTCTCGATGTCTGAGGTTGATGGAGTTACTGATGTATGAGATAGGTGACGGTGACTTGATGTCTTGAGTGAGGCTTGAGCCTAGGTCCTTGACCTGGGGGTATATAAGTTCAGAAAGTGAGGAGTGATGAGGAAGAGAGGGAGCTAAGCTCAACCAGGAGTGGAACCGAGGACTGGTTACTGGTGAAAGGTGTGTGACTGAGTGGTGATATAAATTTCAAAGAGTGTGAAAGGTATGTGAAAACTGAGTGGTGATATGAACTGATAACTGTGATATGGATCGATGATAATATGAGTGGTGATAAGTGAGTAGGGAATATATACTGCCGGATGGCATGAGGAGGGAACAACTGGCAGGCAGAGGCCTCCTTATATAGACAATGATGAGGGAATTTAGCTCCAGGGGAACAGCTTTGAGGGAATTTGGCTGGTGAGAAAGTACAACTGAGGGAATTTAGCTAGACTATCTACAATGCGTCCCTTTGATATGCAAACAGGATCATATATATTCATACAAGGATTTTCCAAGATCAAAGATATGCAAATGGGAAACAAACATATGCAAGGGGAAATAGGAGGTGAGGCCTGATAAAAGGAAGGATGAAAAGTAATTCATGTGCCGTATGCATTATGCCAAGTATGGTAGCCAAGAGTTGAGTCTGTGTGTGAACCCACTCGGACTGGTGCGTGAAAGGGGTGATTTGCGTAGCTTCTGATCCGGTAGAGATATGAGAGTGGTTTCAGTGGGTGACTAGGGGTTATTTTGGTCCTAGATTCCATTTCTGATGTCCATTTGGCCGTATCTTGAGGCGTTTTGTGAGTACACATAAAAGTTTGAATTTTTCCTCCTACAAACACAGGAATAATGACCACATCCTCCCCCAACTTATTGACTGTCCCCAGTCAATTATGACTGATAATTGTGTTTGTTTTGAGGTTGAGGCTTGATTTGGCTTGAGAGTGTATTCTTGAGTTCATGGTTTTTGTATAGGTATTTTGTGTTTTGCGGAGAGTGAGACTTGAATTTTTAGGTTGAGGCAGATGCTTAAACCAGCGCCCTGTTTTTTGGCTGAATTTATTTCTATGCTGAGGTTCGGGTCGAAATTGCGCGCTTGTGGTGTCTGATTTTGTTGGGTTTGGTGGGAATTGAACCCAGGTTATAGGTCGTTGGTTGTGGTTATGTCCCTTGGGGTTTGAACCGTGGTCCTGTGGTGTCCAAACTGCTTGTCACGGGTCCTGCACAGTCCGCAGTGCGCGCTGGTTGCCGCTGTGCTTGCTCGCGCGCCTTGGGTGTTGAATAGTCATTGGGGGTACTGGGTCTGCCTGATTGGTCGTGCGGGCCTCGCTGCTGCGCCCGCAGTCGCGCTCTGCGTGTTCTGATGACGTGTGCGTTTCTCCGATTCGGAGTACGAGTCCGTGTCAGCGTCTGTGATATCCCTTCAGCTCGTTCGATCCCTGCTTTAAGCAGCTTCTCCCTCATCCGTCATCCCCACTCCTCCTCGTTCTGGCCGCGGTGGTGCTCAATCTTTAGGTAAGTCGTCTCCTGTTCGCGTTCTTCTCATTTCTTCTTAATTGGAGCATCATCTTCAGAAGATTTGCCATCGCTAGCGCCTTCCAGTCCGTTTACAAGAGAGAACTGATTGCCTGCTCCCTTTTGTTATTCACTTTACTCGTACATTCAAACACAAGACCCGACCGTATGCATATTGCATTCGAATGAAATCTGCCTGGACGCTTTGTTATGTCTAACGGAACCGCTTCAAAATCAACTCCTATTCTCTCCTTGTCACGGGGGTCAATGGGGTCCCTGTGCAAGGAGAGTATTGGCCGCTTCAATACCGATCCTCAAGAGATAAAAGCGTTTTGTCTTCAGCTCTTCTGTTCCGTCTTCAGTCTGCACACCCAGGTCTCCCCTATCGATAGCTGTCTTCAGATCTTTATGCCTTCCACTCGCCATCGTTCTCAACGTGTCTCTGCTGAGGCTCCCCCCTTCGTGGTAGATTTTGATTGTGGTTATGACCTATGAGTTCTGTGCCACAATTCTGATTGTGATCCGTTCTTTGTTTGTTCCCCAGCCGGCTCGTAATGCTTGTCCTTCTCCTCCGACCGATAACGTACATCACTTTGCTCGTCCTTCTCCTCCTTCCTCCTCCTTACTTATGTTACCGTTTCCCTTTTGTTCAGTCTGAGTCTGGGACCATTGTGTCTTTGAACCGTCTTGCGATCAATACCACAGTTACTTTTGGAGCGGTTGGGGAGCCTGTTCCTAGCCAGAAGACCTCCAACGAATCGGTACGTTCGCCAGTTTCTCTTCTTCTTTTGTTTCCTTGTTTCTAACTTCTTTGTTTGTTGTTTTCCAGGACATGGATGTTGATCCTGCCGCTGGTCCCCGCCATGCTGATGTGGTACTCAACTCGGTTCGTTTTCAATCTCCTCTTTCTTTTCCTTGGATGATACTGATCTTCGTTATTGTTCCCAGGTCGATCGAGTTCAGGACGGGATCAATTTTTACCCCATCTGCGGTGATTGGTCCCCAGCCTGGGTTAGCAACTCCTCCATTCAAGCTCCTCCTGGCTTGGCCAGCCCGGTCTATCCGCCGGTATCCGATTCCTCCACTAGAACTTCCAGTATTGCTTCCACTTTGCCCGCCGGTTCCCCAGCTCCCGGATCGTCTGCGGAGGCTCCGATTGTTGTCGATTCCTCTACAGAGGGGACTCTAGTTGATGCGGTCATGAATGACCCGCCTCCTTATGTGACTGACCGTGTCGATCCTGCTGAAGCTCTCCCTCGTCCAAATTTGCCCATTGAGTTCGGTCCAGTCACTGATTGGGCCACTGAGGGTCCGCCACCTGCTCCACCGGTCGTTTCTACTCGTCTGATTAATCTTGACCTTCCCCAAATTCGCCGCACCCTCGTGGGTGACCATACTATTCCGTTTGGTACCTAAGTCTACCAGGAAGAAGACCTGCTTGTCATCTTCAACCATATTGCCAACGACTTCATCCTTCACTGCAACCAATATCCAGCTTCCACCCTTGGCGAGCTTGAATCTCGTATTACTTTGTTTCAGAACTTCCAATGGGCGTTCACCGCCAATCAAGCGGTGTTCCTTACCACCCACGCCGGCTACTTCTAGGTATGTCCCCTTTTCTTTTTTTTCCCAACTCGAGTACTGACTGTTCCTTCTTCTTTTCGCTTGTTGACCGTTTAGACCCGGCTTCGATATCGGCGGCCAGACTGTCTTGACCTCTGAAAAGAATTCCTTCTCCGTTCCACTTGTCCTTGAGAAACTTGTAAAGCCTCCGAAAAAAAACCTTCCCTTCTTGTGATCCTGTGTCCTGCTTGTTTTACTGTCGACCTGATTGTACCGTTAAAGACTTTAAGTCCCTGCTTCCTGTGTTTGCTCCAAGATATCCCGAGTAACAATCCTATGGTCGTTTGTCTGAAGATTGCAAGTAAGAAATTGAGTCTGATTTTTCTACTTTTTACTTTTTAAGAGTGGGGATCAAGTAAGACTTCAAATTTTTTTTGAAAAAAACTGAGACTTTGATGCAACTTTGAGACTGATAAGAAAGAACCCCCTCCCCCAACTTAAATGGTTGTCCTCAACCAAATTGAGAATGATACTGTTACATGGTAAAAGATCCTCCCCCAACTTGAAAAACATGAGTTTAACTTCTTCTTTTATTCTTTTTTTTTTTTTTTTTACTTTTCTTTTTATATTGTTTTCTATTCTTTTTTATCTCTTTTATTTATGTTTTACCTTCTTGATACTGTTACAACAAAGAAATATGATTCATTCTGAGCTTTGCAACCCTTCCTTGGCGTCTTGGTCCAAATCCTGATCTAAATCTTCGACTTCATCCTCCTGAATTTTGGTCAATAGCCGTCCTCGTGGATAGAATTGTTTGATATGTGATGCTGCGTAAGCCCTCTTTAGTTCTGTTCTGTCTAGTTCTTGCAAAATGTAGGATCCACCACTGAGTTGCTTCTTAATTTTGAAAGGCCCGTTCCAATGATGCGCAAACAGCTTTCCCCATTGATCCTCTAGACTTTTATTGTAAATAAGAACCATTTCGCCTGGGTTTAAAGGTTTCTGAAGCCGGGCCGCCATCTTTCTGTCCCAGAACCTAACTGATGATTCTCGTGTTTCTTGAAGCTTCTGATGAGCTATTCCTAGAATTTCCTCTCTCCTCTCCAGTTGCCGAGTCCGTGCTTCCAAGAGTTCCACAGTTGTACTAATGTCTGTCCAATCAATTCCTAAATATGTATCCATTTCCAGGTCCACGGGTAAAACTGATTTCTGGCCAAATACCAACTTGTATGGTGAGTATCCTGTTGTCCTCTTTGTAGAGATCCTGTCGGAAAAAAGTACTAAAGGCAGATATTCCCGCCACTTTCCCCCAGACTCTCCACACATTTTTACCAAGGTATCTTTAATAGGTCTGTGCCCTCTTTCAATCATGCCATTAGCTTCTGGGTAGTAGGGTGTTGTTGGCTTAAATTTTGCTCGAATCTTTTCCACAGCTTTGATAAATTCGTTTTTAAATTCCGGCCTGTTGTCAACTGTGACTGTCTTGATAGGGCCATTCCAATAAACCCATTTGTCTAGTAGGAATTTCCCGATTTTTGCTGCTGTCAGTTTTTCTAGAGGCGCCGCTTCTACCCATCCGGATAAATCGTCCCTGGCTACCAGTAAGTACTTGTACTGCTCTGCTTTGATATGGCATACGTCCAATGCTACACGACCAAACAATGTACTTTCTCCAGTCGGATTTCGGATTTCTCGGGGAATTAAAGAGTCCCGTTTCTGACATGCTTCACAGCTTTGGACCCAAAGTTTCACTTGTTTCTTCAAACTTGGCCACCAAAATCTGCAAACTAGTTGTTGATAAGTTTCTTCTAATCCTCTATGCCCTAGTTCCTCGTGGATGTTTTACAACAGCTTGAATTGATAATTGGTATTGGATATCACTAGTTGTCCCATGGGTACGTGCCGCCTCATTAGTTTCTGGTCCTGCACAAAGAAGTTAACTGATTTTTGTTTCAATTGTCTGAAATCCTCTGGCTCCATCCCCTCAGGCTTCTTCAGAGATAACAGAAAGTATTTAAGGTCCATCCAGAATCCCGGCGCTTCCCATTCTTGTGGTTCCAATGATGTCTTCAGAATTCTAAACTGCGAACAGGTTCTGATTACCGGTGCGTCCTCGTCGAAATCCTCTTGGTCTTCATAGAACTCTGGTTTGTCTTCACTGATTGGCCTTCTAGATAACCCGTCTGGGAGGGTAAATGTGCTCCCTTTTCTGTGTACAATATCGAATGAAAAGAGTTGGATGAAAGATACCCAGCGCGTCATTGGGGCGTTTGGAAGTGATGGTGAGTTAATCATTTGAATTAATGGCTGTGCATCCACCTGGAGTTCGAAATGTTGACCCCAAAGATATATCTGTAGCTTCTTTAGAATTCTTGCCACCCCGCAAATTTCTAATTTTGGTTGCGAGTACCGGGATTCTACGGGTGAAAACACAATTGATTTGTAAAGTCCGGACAATCTAATCCTGTTTCTAACTCTTGTTGAAGGAGAACCGCGCCAGCCGCATTGAAGCTTGAGTCTACCGCTAACTTAATCATTCCCGCATATTCAGAGTAGTCTAGTTTCTTCAAGGTGATTTCTTCTCCAATAATCTTTTCAAGTCTTTTGAAGGCTTCGTCACATTCTTGACTCCAGACCCATTCTATGTCCTTTCTGGTGAGTTTCCTAAGGGGTGCCGCAATTTCGGAAAGGTTCTTGATGAAGATTTGAACGTAAGTTACTATTCCCAAGAATCCCCGTAATTCTGTTACATTATTTGGTCTAGGCCATGTTGATACTTTATTCTTCTTGTGCGCTGAAACTCGCCGTCCTTCTTGACAGACTACGTGGCCGACAATATCCAGAGCCGGAATGCACACAGCAAACTTCTTCCCTGAGATCGTAAGTCCTGCTTCTTCAATTCTGAACAAGATTTTCTCCAAAGTAACCGCATATTCCCAAATAAATCTTCTGATTCCTGAGTTTTTGTTTAGAACGTCGTTATTGTATCTGCTACTAGGTCCCTTTATTCCTGCGTCGTCAATGAATACTTCAATGTTTCCTGGTATTTTGTCTTGAAGGATCCACATCATCTGTGCTTGGTATACTGCTACAGAATTGATAGCACCTTGAGGGAGGCGAGTGAGTTGAAATCTTCCTAGTGGTGTGTCAAAAGTGGTCAATGGTCGTGACTCTTCCGCTAATTCTCGTTCATCGTATCCGCCCATGATGTCGCCTAGACCGTAACAGGCCCTTCCTGCAAAGGATTCTACAAATTCCTCTGCTGCCGGTGGTAATCCTGCGTCCTTGATAGTGACTTTATTCATTTCTTGCAGGTCGTGAACAATTCAAAGTTTCCCGTCCGATTTTGCTACACAAAAAACTGGACTCGAGTAACTTGAGGTTGACTGTTCATATAAGCCTGTCCTGATTCGTTCCCTGACTAACTCCACATATTCGTCTTTTATTGCAGCTGGAATTGGGATCGGTTTCTTCTGCCAAGGCTGATGATCTATGACTGGTATCACGTAAGGTAAGCCGTATGAATGTTTCAGAAGTCCTCTTCCCGCTGGGCAAAATGCTATTGCTTTTTCTCAAATCGTGATCAGGTGTTTAAAGAGTTTCAATTCTTCATTCCAAAGCCATCCTTCAGGTCCGAAATTAACCATCTTCAGTCGTTCCTTGGTTACTTTCAGCGTTGGCTCGAATTCTGGTGGATTTGGTGTGAGTGGGGTTTGGTAAGGGTCTTGAGAAAGGTCAGGCCTTTGAAGTGGTGGATTGAGTGATTGAGGAATTGCTTTGTTGATTGGTATGATCTTCTTCCCCACCGGCTTGTATTTTGTCAGACACCAAAGCCCCCCATCCTTCCAGTTCCGACATAATTGCTCCTGGAACGTGATCTGTAAGCCGTTTGCTAGTAAATGCTGCAACTGGTTGGTGGAAAACCTCGAAGTTGATTTGATTGAGGATAGGGACCGGCAGATTATCGATTCTTCCTTCTCCATTTTTGGCCGTCCTAATTTTGCTCCTAGTTCCCAACTTTTCTTTGCTCCCGTTTTGACGTAGCCACCAAAAGATGAAAGGGTGATTGAAAGTATTTTGTTGAAGGATTTAAACATTGATGTACTGATCTTTGCTAGCTCTTTGACTCCCTCCACAATCATCATTGTCAAGGCCATTATCCAACATAACAAAACCTGTCCTATTTTGAGCCCTTGTGGAACCAAGCTGAACCCAAACAATCTTATATTATTTGCGCCAAGATCCCTCATGTTGTTCCAGCCTCTTCCTTGTCCTACTTTTGCAAGAGGTACTGATACTTGTCTTCCTTTGTTGCCCAGGAACGTGAGAATTTTGCCTGTCTCCTGGTATCCTAAAGTACATTCGTAGTCGAAAAGGAAAGGTTGTCCAAGGATACAATCTTGAGCTTTCGGTGATACAAACAAGTGAGCTGGCCCTGGGAATCTTCCTATGGTTACTGGGCAATTTTCCACTACTCCTTTGATGTCGCATTGCGCACCGCCTACCCCTTTCATTGGTATGTCTACTGCCACAACTTCTAAATCAAGATCGTGTGCTACTGAGGTAGGTATGACATTGACCATGGATCCTGAATCTATCATGAAATCGACCTTCGCTCCATTAATTTCGGCTGATACATATCCCAAGGCGCAGCTGTAGTAACACAGGTCCCTCTCCTCTTCCTAGTTATTGAGTTCCATAGTTGCTACTTTGGTGTCCTTTGTTGAAATGTATGTGGTGTTTGATTTTTCTGGTAACCTGCTCTGTAACTTGGAAATAATCTGGGCTGTGTACGCCGGAGAGATTGCCGTGAGCTGAGCAAATGTTGTTGGTATCTTGACGTTGTCTAGTTCCTGGAGTAGCGTTTCTTCCGGATTCAATTCCTTCTCTTTTCCAGCTAGTCCCTTCTCTTTGGTCCATACTTTCTCAACCATCAGTCTCACTGGGCTGCGTACCGGTATTTCGGGTTCTTCTTCCTGATCAACATCCATTCGTTCCTCTTGTCCGGGCTCCTGGATCCTTACGTTTCTTCATCCTTTCTGAGCTTCTGACCTTGTCATTGGATGAGATTTGAGGTAATTTTCTGCCCCCAGGGTTGGTGGTTGCCACTCAATTATTTGTGCGGAGGTTTTGACTGGCTGCAAATTTTGATGCTCCTGAGCTGCTTCTTGCATTTTAGGGTCTGCTGACGCGGTAGCTACAACTGTTCGGATGGGCCTAGTTGGATTCCAAGGAATGTGCTGGCCGTTTGGTAAGTACCAATCCTTCCCGTTACGTTTTACCAAGCCTTGTGCTTCATCTTTCAGCATTTCCCCGCACCAAGTAGTGGAGTGACCCTCCCTATGACAGTAGTAACAAGTCTGGCTTTCATAGAGCGGTGTTGAAGGTCTTCCATTCCCTCGTGAGAATTCTGATCAATCTGATGGCCTATCTGCCAAACGGTTTTGGTTGTATGTAACTGGGACTAAACTTCGCATTTGTTGTTTGAGAGCTGATATCTCTTGAGTGAGTTCTTGAACCTGTTTATCTGCTACTTTGGAATTAGGCGTGTTGGTAATCATCTTTTCTTGTTGACAACTATCTCCCTTCTGAGTGTCCATGGTTTTTTGCATGACCCGGTTTGAATTGGCAAAGCTTTGTACATCTACATATCCATTTTCTTCTGTTTGGATTTCCAGTTCAGCTGCTTCTATCGCGTGGTCCCAGAGTGGCGGTTTGTTACTTCCATCTTTCCCCTTGGGTAGTCTTCTTTGGCTGACAAGAGATCTCCTGATATTTTTCTGACTTTCTTTTGAAAACGCACTTAAAAATAATAGCGAGGCATCCTCTTTTTTGTTTATGTGCTCATTGCTGACTAGATACTTGAGGATGGTGGTGAATTTTCCAAGGTATGCTTTGTATTTTCGATGACTGCTAAGTTGACCTTCCTTGGAGTATTCTTCTGCTACTTTGATTAGATCGGCTGTGGTGTATAGAACTGTGTCGTCCAATTCGCCCCACAATTCTACCATATCTTTTTGTAATTTCTTCCAATCGCATTCGTCATATCCGTCCATTGCCTCGAGTTCGCTTTTGAGTTCCTCCGTCTGCACAAATCGTCCGATCTGTAGCACTTTATCGTAATCCGTTGCCTGGTATGTCCTTGCTGCTCTCTCGTATTGTTTCAAAAACTTCATAAAGTGGGTCCCGTTGTAGAGTAATCCTGGGTCTTTAATAATCTTTGGTGCTCCTCTTTGTGTGACAGGAGGCTTGTCTTCTTCTTCCATGAGTCCTTCAGATTGGCAAACATTATGCATCCCGTATCCCTGAGCTTGTGGTCTAGGTCGACTTTTGTTCTGAGGTGTACCAGAGTCTGATTCATTGCTGCCTTCCTCTTGATCTCTATACGTGTTTGCAGGTCCTTTGCCTTTGTCTGGGCGTGGTGGTGGTAAACCGGTTTGTGGATTCCAGTTCGAAGTGTTTGCAAAAAATCGGTTTCTCAAAGGAGTTTCTAGAGGAGCAAATCCGCTTTCCAATTCTGGCATGTTTGTAAATGGTAAGCCCATGTTGACTTCTGTTGATTTTCTGGTTGTTCTAAAAAAATTCTATCTGTTGAGTATTTATCCTGCTAATCTCTGATTTTCTCAATTATAAGTAGTCTCTGGTCTCTTTACCAGGGCAAGTTGAGGGGTTTATTCCAAATAACTAATAGTAGCTGGGAGGGTTCTTCTAACAGTATACAATTATCCAGAGTCTATGTCTGTCCGGCTTCTTCAGGTGCAATAACCTTTCTTCCGAGCTTCTAATCGTCTGCTTCCTTTGAGTGGTGCTCCAACGTTCTCTTCTAACAGGATCCTAGTTATCCAAATCCTTTGGCAATCTTCCGTCTTCTGGTATATAATTACTGGCTTTTTTCTTCAATATACGTCCTTCAGTACTGGTTCGTTGTTCAATCTTTATTCTTCAGAGATGGTGAGTCTTTTTCATCGCTGGATAGTCTTTTTCAGTAGACTAGTTGATCTTCAGAGTAACTGAGTTTTTCTGTTTATTTAAATGACAGTAGTGGCTGATAAATTGGTTCTTCTTTCTTCTTATTCGAGTATTCGACTAATTTGGTTGACTTCGTTCAACAATCCAATTATACGGTAATCTGATCACGTTGGGGACTCCCTTGTAAGACTCAAAAGGTGTCGTGTGACCCTTTTGCTGAATGGCGAAAGGTATGGATGAGGTGCAAGCTCTGCCTTTCTGTATATCAGAAAACAAGACCACCAAGGTAAGCTTGGCAATTTATTTTGTGATAGGATATGTTCAAAGATGAGATATATAAGAGGATTGTTCTAGATGTCTGAGGTTGATGGAGTTACTGATGTATGAGATAGGTGACGGTGACTTGATGTCTTGAGTGAGGCTTGAACCTAGGTCCTTGGCCTGGGGGTATATAAGTTCAGAAAGTGAGGAGTGATGAGGAAGAGAGGGAGCTAAGCTCAACCAGGAGTGGAACCGAGGACTGGTTACTGGTGAAAGGTGTGTGACTGAGTGGTGATATAAATTTCAAAGAGTGTGAAAGGTATGTGAAAACTGAGTGGTGATATGAACTGATAACTGTGATATGGATCGATGATAATATGAGTGGTGATAAGTGAGTAGGGAATATATACTGCCGGATGGCATGAGGAGGGAACAACTGGCAGGCAGAGGCCTCATTATATAGACAATGATGAGGGAATTTAGCTCCAGGGGAAAAGCTTTGAGGGAATTTGGCTGGTGAGAAAGTACAACTGAGGGAATTTAGCTAGACTATCTACAATGCGTCCCTTTGATATGCAAACAGGATCATATATATTCATACAAGGATTTTCCAAGATCAAAGATATGCAAATGGGAAACAAACATATGCAAGGGGAAATAGGAGGTGAGGCCTGATAAAAGGAAGGATGAAAAGTAATTCATGTGCCGTATGCATTATGCCAAGTATGGAAGCCAAGAGTTGGGTCTGTGTGTGAACCCACCCGGACTGGTGCGTAAAAGGGGTGATTTGCGTAGCTTCTGATCCGGTAGAGATATGAGAGTGGTTTCAGTGGGTGACTAGGGGTTATTTTGGTCCTAGATTCCATTTCTGATGTCCATTTGGCCTTATCTTGAGGCGTTTTGTGAGTACACATAAAAGTTTGAATTTTTCCTCCTACAAACACAGGAATAATGACCACACCGGCTTTGCCACTTGATGTTCCATCTAATCC
Source organism: Puccinia triticina (assembly GCF_026914185.1). Taxonomy (NCBI): domain Eukaryota; kingdom Fungi; phylum Basidiomycota; class Pucciniomycetes; order Pucciniales; family Pucciniaceae; genus Puccinia; species Puccinia triticina. Next base: position 3,534,656 of record NC_070573.1, read on the forward strand.
TATATCCAGCGATGAGAGTGGGGCCATCATAATCCAGCTTCTTTGCCCATACATCAAGCTCTGATTGTTTTGAAGCTGAAGAGGTTATTTGTTGAATGACAAAGTCAACCTTTTCAAACGTTGAAGCAATAGTATTTTTGGCGTTGGGCAAGTCGTCTCCAGAAAGATCATTGTCGCCAGGTTGGTTTTCAAGATCCTTGTCTGATTCATCGGACCTGAATCCTTTCACTTCCTGAGTGACCCCACCTGATTCTTTTGCAATTGGCAAGAGCTCTGGAACAAATCCAAGAGTGCTCTGTTTTGATTGAGTTAAGCCATCAGTATCCGTTCCGATTGCCTTGAGTCCGGCCAAAATAATGAAGGCAATTTTATGGCAGAGGCATTGAATATGGTTAGAGCTGAGGTTGACATTGATCTTGAGTTTTCTGGCGATTATACAATCAACTAGAGATGTCACTTTGCACCCAGGTACCCAGGTACCTGCCTCAAATTTCCAGGATTTTGGACACCTGCACCCGCACCCGGCACACGTTGACGGGTACCTGGGTGCAAAAGACAGGTACCCACGGGTACCTGCAGCCATTCTTGATTACCGGACAGATGTAAAGAACACCCTAACTTTGTTTCAGGAAAAGAGGATTTTACTCAATTGATGTAAAGGCAGAAATAGAAAAAGTGTGAATTGTGAAAGTAAAAGATAGTTCAAAAGTGAAAACATAATAAATCTCATGGGGAAAAGAAGCACAAGCTTAAGCACCTGATTATTTATAGTAACTTTGATACGCGCCAAGACCCAAAATGTTCTCTGACGCTCCTTCAAATTTATGATTATGTAACTAAGGAAAATAGATGTGTACATAGTGTGAGTATTGTAACAAATGACTATTGTTTTAGTATGTATGTAGATAAAATGAGTGACTATTATGTATTTGAAGTAGATACATCTAGGGGATCTGTGTAACTAAAGAAAATTCTGAACACATTTTTTTTCTTTTTCTTAGGTTCCGGGGTTGTCCTGTTGTTGACAACAGACCGGTCATCAAGAGGGCTTTGTCCCCTCAATGACTGGACAGACCGGTCATCAAGAGGGCTCTGTCCCCTTGATGACTGGACAGACCAGTCATCAAGAGGGCTGCAGCCTCCTTGATGACCGGACAGACCGCACATCAAGAGGGCTGCAGTCCCCTTGATGACCGGACAGACCGGTCACTGAGAGGGCTGCAGTCCCCTTGATGACCGGACAGACCGGTCACCAAGAGGGCTGCAGTCTCCTTGATGACCAGACAGACCAGTCACCAAGAGGGCTGCAGTCTCCTTGATGACCGGACAGACCGGTCATCAAGAGGGCTGCAGTCTTGATGACCGGACAGACCGGTCATCAAGAGGGCCGTGTCCCCTCAATGACCGGACCGACTGGTAATCAAGCTGCAGTCCCCTCAAAGACTGGACAGCCCTCTCAACCAACAGACCGGTGATTGGGCTGCAGTCCCCTCTGTCTGGTCATGGAGGGGACATTTGGGGCGGGTACTTGTGTGGGTACCCAGGTACCCACCTTAAAAACCCAGGATTCAGGATACCCACACCCGCAACTGGCACCCGTGGGCGTGTACCCGTCACTGAAGGCGGGTACCTGCCCACGGGTGTTGGGTACCCAGTGACATGTCTACAATCAACCTCAGCAGTCATTGTACGGTTGTTTGAACCCAAATCGGTGGTCTGTGCTAGGATGTAAAAAAATAAAGAACAAGGTTAGATAAGCAGTATAAGACAAAGGATTCAAAAAAAAAGAGAAGCTTATCTTTTCATGCAGAGAGGACTTGGTAATGATATTTGCAAAGGAAATTGCAAGATACTTACCCTTGTGCGTCCAGGATATGTATTTTAAACCCAGGTAGCATATTTGATAGACCCAGTCCTCCGTGATGTAAGCTGCAGAAATTCCCATGAACGCGTGATGGTTCCCCTTTGTGGTCCAGACATCATTGATGAGCGTTATTTTTGAGTTAAGAGACTGTGGCATCAAAGGACAAGGACAAGTTAGCAAGATAATATTAAAAGAGAGATTGGGGAATTGGACAGGACTTGCCTGCAAGTTACCAATCACCTTCTCCTGTAAGCTAATGTAAAGTCTATGTGCCTCCAATGCGGCCCACGTACGCGAATAGAGCTTCACACCACGGCATACATAGTTGAAAAAAATTGCCAGTAAAGTATCCTTGATTCAAATCCATGGAAGCGCTGATTGCATCAGCCAAAGGACAAGTATCTGGTTGAATGTTTGGTTCTCAAAGGCAACCCTTTAGGTATACCTGTTTAAGACACTAGCTTGATTCTTCTTTTTTTCTGCTTCTTGTTCTTTGACCGTTACTGGTAGTTTAGCACTGTTCTTGATAGCTTTGTCTTGAAATGGACAGGGTGTTCTTCCAGCATCCCCGTCACAATGCTTGTAGAGATTTGAACAGGTGTGCATACCCTTCTTGTACAGAACCTTGCACCGTTTGCAATGGTAGTACAGTTTCAATCCTGGGGTCTATGATGGAACGGAAATGAAATAAAAAAGCATATTAGTAATTTTGCAGACAAGCAGCCTGTCCGGCGTCAGATGTGTATGAGATGGGGGTTGACCAGAGTCGGCGGTTGGGAGGAGGGCCTGGCTGAGCAGAAAGAGACAGGTGGGCAAGACAAGCAGCCCATCTGGCGTCGGGTGTGTGTGCAATGGGGGTCAACCGGTCCGGTTGAATGCGGGATGAGGGGCTCCCCGGGGTTCCCCGGTTGCTGCCAATCAGGGCCAACGGCTCACCTGCCAAACAGTACCTGATATATGCTAATAGGTATTCTAATTTATGCTTATGTCCAGGGGGAATCAACACCAGTCATCTGACCCAATACAAGTTTGTGTATTGGGGAGTTCATCACTAAAACCTGATGTATTGCATCTGTATTGCATTGGAAGTCCAATACATAATTAAAGAAATACATTTTATTGTATGGCATAAAAAATGCAATACAAATACAGTATATATGATATACAAAAATATACAATACTTGCAATATACAAATACGTGTATTGTATTTGTTGCAGCGTTGCTAGCAGGCTCTGTGCTTGTGTCATGGGCTACTTTCATGTTGAAGTATCAATCTAGCACTGCTTAACACATTGTTGCTTACACATACAATCACCATTGGAGGCAACATCACACATTGTCATAAGCATACATCTACTGTATTTAGGGATGAAACCGGGTTGGGTTCAGGTTGGAAAACAGTGCCCAAACCCAACCCGCAAATAATTGCGGGTCGGGGCAGGTTGGGTCACATTTTGGTTAACACTGCCCAAACCCAACCCTGCTTTTGATCAATTCAGGTTTGGGTTGGGCCGGGTCGGGTCTTGGGTCAGATAACTGGTCAATCCATAATATGCATTTCTGTAATTTCTTATCTACTCAATAGCTTCTTGTATGTTTGTTTTATTGAAAATAAAGCAACTATTCATAAAAAAAGAAAGGAAATTGTTACCAAATTCTTTGGAGCCAAGCTATATAAGATGAATGAATGAGATACATCATTCGGAGTCAAACTCAGAATCATCACATTGCTCTTGGCCACACAGGCCTTCGTTGGATGCAATCCAGTCTTGCCCACAGACAAGGGTTTCAAGCGTTTTGGGGTTCAGTTGGTTTCTAGAAGGGCTGAGCACTCTACCCCCAGTTGAAAAAGCTGACTTAGATGAAATGGAAGTCATCGGGGCTACTAAGAAGTACTTGGCCATTTTTGAAAGTGTTGGGAATTGGACTGAGTTGAACTTCTACCAATCAAGGATATCAAACGATGGAGTATCAACTGGGAGAGTTTCTTCTTGCAAGTAGAGATCAAGTTCTGCAAGTGTTGGCCTCCTGCGGGGGTTAATCAAATTTGCAGTACCGCAGTTTTTTTTTCCGATTATGCATAATCGGACAAAATCTGGACACCTGCGCCCAAAATTTGCAGCACCGCAGTATTTTTGTCGCGCCCGCGGCCTGCACCCACCGGCAGGCACCTGCCAAACGTGACCGTTTAAGCCGTGCGGGTCTGTAATTGGGTCGGCGGGTCGACCCAACAGCCAAAAGGGCTGCCCAAACCCGACCTGAGAATCTAGTGAGTCTGTGGCAGGTCGGGTCGAAAACTGGTTTTTGAGGCAAAGGCCAACCCAAACCCGTGCCCAGACCCGACACGGGTTGGGTACCGGCCGGGTCGACCCAACCCACTTTCATCCCTAACTGTATTCAACTGTAACATAGCAATGTGTATTTTGCTCACACTGTGGGTATGTCAATGTTGCTGCGGGCTGCAGCAACATCTGAGAAATCAGTGGGGATTTGAACCCTGCGCCACAAGTATTGCAGCAACACTTGGCCGTCTGATGGACAGCCGGCCACCGGGGTATGTACACACACCACACCTACCACTGATCAGATTTGGACTCAAACAAATGCACAAGGAGATGAGCTTGTATGACTATGCTTGAGAGGGGAGCAGTGAGGATGAGGAGCTCACCAGATGTGGATCAAGGATCTGGAACTCTCATCAAACATGTCACAAAAGAATCCAGTCTGTCACAAGCAGAGCACGCACACATTGTAGGATAAGAAACATAGGGGAAAGTTTGACAATCTAATCTTGGCAGGGACAAAGTCAACAAGGCAAGTATGTAATAGCAAACATGAACTCTAAATAGAATCAGAACAGGATGAGAGAGAGCATAGGATGTGATAGATAAGGATCAGTTGGAGTCTGGAGGGATTGGAAAGGAGAAGGAATGAAGGCAGAATGTAGAGGTAGTATATGTTGGTACACCTCACACCTGTGGATATAGCTCAACGGTAGAGCAACCCAGCATGCGTCAGGGAGATGCGGGTTTGATTCCCCCTGTCCGCACTATTCCTTTTACTCGCTCCGCAGGTTATGAGCCCAGCGCTATAGGCAGCTGCATACCTGGGATGAGCCAAGGTTGCAGTACACAATACAACTGATGAAGACTCCAGTTGACCTAAGAAACCAGCTTCAAGAAAGAAGAAGCACAAATCTTCATCCACTGGTTTGACAGCTGCTGAGCTTGCCTTGGACAATTTGACAAATCACACCACATCTTCTGAAACTCCGAGGCCTAGTCCAAATAAAGGGAAACACTGAGCTTCAAACTCCAAAAACATCAACCCTAAAAGGCAGTCTTGCCGAAGCAGTGTTCTTAGTCCTTTTGTTGCCTATGAAGATTATGCATTGAAGAGGGAAGCTGGTCTGTCATCCTATTGAATTTTTGTTTGGAATCGTAATTGATGCAATTTTTTTGGATATGTTTTTAGGCAAGTCTGAGGTTGCTTGAGAGAATCTAAACTTTGAGAAGATGAATTATCATCTATTGATTGAAAAGGATAGTAAAGGAATTGATTTGGACGAAAAGAGATTCAATCATACAAAGGAACTCAAGGTAAAAAAGTGGGATCACGGAATCAAGTTGGAGGAGAAGAAGTTGACCTCAGAGAAGGAGGAGAGGGACAAAGATTGAAAGTTTGAATTGGAAAAACTTGATCACCAAGGTTCTCAAGAGAATAAGTCAAAGAAGATGGAGTTGTTTGCCAAGTTTTCAGATGCTGGAAAGTCTATAGATGAGATTGAGAGAATTGCTAAGCTCTTGAACTAACTTGCAATTGTTGTTTTATGTGACTTGGATTTTAAAGTAGTTGAATATTATCATCAACTTTGTCTTTATCATTTTAAAAAACAAAACACATCAAGATAAAAACTCAAAATGAACCTCATCAAAACAGGGTTATTTGCAGACAAATATATGAGCTCTAAATGACAAATTATTTCTTTTTGTTTTTTTTTTTGGCTTGACAAGTGAATCTTCAACATTTTTTCTCTTCCCTTTCTTAGGATATGCAAGTGAATCATGAAGTAGTTTAGCTTTATCACAAGGAACCCAGTCTTTTTTGTCTTTAATTTTTTTGTAGTACTCATCTTTGATCAGTTGCAAAGCTCTTTGGGTTTTGGCGGGCAGCTGGACGGAGTAACCAAGTCGAGTATGTGAAGATGAAATGGGACTAGTGGAAGGGAGAGTAAGATGAGCATAGTGTGTAGCTTTCCATGAACACTCAACAACACCTTGAAAACCTGAAAAATCAAGACCAAATCCATTTTTAGGGAAGACAAATTCGCCACCGTGCCCATCTAACTTGCCTTTGATTAAGTCACCAGTGGATTTGTTGATTGGGAGCCATGTGACAAACGTGTAGGGGGATGAGTCTTGATCGGTCTGGGAGTTGTTTGCGAAATTGTTGAGGGTATAGGATAAGTGACAAGTAAAAGATTCAGGATCGGTGACAAAATCTGGAGACAAGCCTGGAGCATTCAATGGCTTAAAATGTTCTTTGACTTCATCAAACAGAGGTTTAGACAGGGCCTTGAATCGTTCACCAATAAATCAATTGACTTCAGGCAGACCAGTTTGAAGTTCTTCCCACCCATCACAATCACAAGCTACCTTCTCCGCAATACCCGTTATTCCAATCATAGTCTTTGTTTTGTATACTTTACGCCAACCTAAACTAAAAAGATTGCCATTGTATGCTGGACCATTTGAGGTTTTGGGATTCTGGAATTTGGATTGCTGGATTAGATGGCGGCTGAGATTTTGAAATCGGGCTTTCAATGAGCTGTCCATGGTGGCAAACAGGTTCAATTTGACTACACAAACAATGTGTTTGCAGCTGCTTTTGGTGTAGGCAATGAAGCTCTTGAAAAACATCCAAATTCCCGCATTGTGGTCCTTCCTGCAAACATGTGCCGTAATTTGTTCACCGCCAGAGTATTTGAGGTTAGCCTTCTTCCTGTCTTGAAGTTGTTTGGCTGCTTTGAATTCTTGATGTTGTAGCTGCTTTTTGGAGAGGAATTGTAAGGCAGGTGGAGCACATGGAGCATGACGGTTTGAATTTGGTGGCCCAATGCAAAAAGGCAGCCCCGATACATCAGGTAATCTAGGACATCAATGCTGGATTTTTCTGACACACTCAAGAGGATTGTGGGACTCTCCAGGACAGGTTTTGCAAACAGGGGTTTCAAGGGTGTTGTGAAGCCCCCGCACACACTAGGGTTTCACAAGACTCCCCGGCCCGTATACTTAGTTCCGCTTCCTGTCCACGTCCTAGCCGGTAGAGATTCTTGTTTTCCCATCTCTCCCGGCTAGGTAAGAGTTTCCTTATTTCTTTCTCTTCATATTATTCCTGGTTTTACTCATCGTAGAGATTCTTGTTTTCTCATCTCTCCCGGCTAGATCCCCCAAAGAAATACAGCCCACCAATTGGACCTAGAAACGTTCCCGGCTTCTTAGCCCCGTCCCGAGCGCCTTTTCCCATCATTCTTAGTGAGGGTCCACGTGACCCTTACAGGTGTTTAGGGGTGGATTGAAGTACTTATTGGTTGATGCTTTGCTGAGCCGGATTAAGGGCCTTGGGGTTTGCAAAGCTGCATGTGAAATCCGGTTTGGAGAAAGCCGCTTGTTCAACTGATGAAAAAGAGAATGCACAAGTCAGAAACGTAGGAATTTCCCCATTCACCTGAACCATAGCCCATCTGCAGATCCCATCCATGAAGGAGGCCCTGACTCTTGGGGTGACGCAGGGCATCTCAAACGGATGGTTCATACGCACTCCAGAGGAGGCCTCCTGAGGATGGGATCTGCAGATGAGCATTCTACCTTCCCATATACCATTGGCCATGAATATCCTGCCAGGAGGCTTTGACTCTGGCAGTACATAGGGCATCTCAAACGGATTGGTTCTGATGCACACCAGAGGAGCCTCCTGAGGATATTCATGTCAACGGCAATTAGGGGAGGTGGTGGTTTACATCTTGAGGCTTGGAGTGGCTTTCATAGTTTGGATGGTAAAAGCACTTGCCTGTGAGCTCATGATGATTGGTGAATGCATGTGATAACAGTCCTTAGGAGGTGAAAGCAAATCCTAAACGGAAAAATAAAATGGCCTCAATCAATCAATTGAGGCCCTTTATTTCTTACCATGACCAACTCACCTGGTGGAAAGGAGGGGCTCAGAAGCCTTCTGAGGTTGACTGGGACCTGGAAGAACACAGGGAGGCCTGGAAAGTCAGCCAGGCCTCAAATGTCAAAACAAAACATGGCCTCAATTGATTGATTGAGGCCCAGGAAAGTTGAAGAGAACACCAGGCTCACCTGGGTTCAAGTAGGTGTGGGAGGTTGAGGTTGGATGCCATCTGAGGTCCTCCGTGAGCTGACAGAACACCGCAAGGCCTCAGAGATAAAAAAAACATGACCTCGATCAATCGATTGAGGTCCAGGACAGTTGGACATAAGCCCAGGCTCACCTAGGTCTGTTGGGGGGGGATCGCGTCACCAGGGCGGGTCTGGGGCAAGTAGGGGTGTGAGGTTGGGTTTGGAGGCCGTCTGAGGTACTCCGCAAGCTAACAGAACACCACAAGGCCTGGACAGTCAGCCAGGCCTCAGAGATCAAAACAATTATGACCTCGATCAATTGATCGAGGTCCAGAACAGTTGGACAGAAGCCCAGGCTCACCTGGGTCTGTTGTGGGGGGGATCACATCACCAGGGCGGGTCTGGGGCGAGTAGGGGTGCGAGGTTGAGTTCGGAGGCCGTCTGAGGTCCTCCACGAGCTGACAGAACACCAAGAGGCCTGGACAGTCAGCCAGGCCTCAGAGATCAAGAAAAAAACATGACCTTGATTGATCAATCGAGGTCCAGGACAGTTGGACAGAAGCCCAGGCTCATCTGGGTCCGTTGGGGGGGGGGGGGGGGGATTGCGTCACCAGGGCGGGTCTGGGGCAAGTAGGGGTGCGAGGTTGGGTTTGGAGGCCGTCTGAAGTCCTCCGCAAGCTGACAGAAGACCACAAGGCCTGGACAGTCAGCCAGGCCTCAGAGATAAAAAAAAAACTTGACCTCAATTAATTGATTGAGGTCCAGGACAGTTGGAGAGAAGCCCAGGCTCACCTGGGTCCGGTGGGGGGGATCGCGTCAGCAGGGCAGTTCTGGGGCAAGTAGGGGTGCAAGGTTGGGTTTGGAGGCCGTCTGAGGTCCTCCGCGAGCTGACAGAACACCACAAGGCCTGGACAGTCAGCCAGGCCTCAGAGATAAAAAAAAACATGACCTCAATTAATTGATTGAGGTCCAGGACAGTTGGAGAGAAGCCCAGGCTCACCTGGGTCCGGTGGGGGGGATTGCGTCACCAGGGCAGTTCTGGGGCAAGTAGGGGTGCAAGGTTGGGTTTGGAGGCCGTCTGAGGTCCTCCGCGAGCTGACAGAACACCACAAGGCCTGAAAAGTCAGCCAGGCCTCAGAGATCAAAAAAAAACATGACCTCAACCAATCAATTGAGGTCCAGGACAGTTGAAGAGAAGCTCAGGCTCACCTGGGTCCGTTGGAGGGGGATCACAACCGTAAAGCGGGTCCGGGGCAAGTAGAGGTGCAAGGTCGTGTTTGGAGGCCTTCCAAGGTCATCCGCGAGCTGTCAGAACAAAGGGAGGCCTGGACAGTGAGCCAGGCCTCAAATATCAAAAAAATCAAGGCCTCACACCAGGGGGGATTTGGTGGTGCTCTCCAGAGAGTGCCAAGTCATAATTCTGTCAGTCATGTTGTCTGATTTCAGTCATATGTCAGTGATAAGTTCAGCTGCAACCCATTTCTACTCTCATGTGCAACTCATCATGAGACCTGCTGGGAGTATGATGCATTTTTTTTCCTTATCTGGGAAATAGTGTAGAAGAAACTTTCAGCTTTCCATCTATTCTTGTGGTCAAATCCAGCTCAAAACCAAAGATTTTTTGCTGTTCTTAATGATTTCACCTTCTTTTTTTGGACTATGTGGGTGTTGTCCAAGTGTCTGCCAGACTTAAGTCTACAGGGAGCCTCATGCGTGTAACAGAGACCTTCTGCCAAGTATTGCAAAGTGAAAATAATCAATTTTTATTGACTCAAAACAGTCAAATATCATGTAGATTGTAATTTTGGAAAAATACACCTCCTGTTACAACTCTAAGTTCATGAGGGAGGCAGAGATGGGCAGGACAGCAGATATAAAATGATGCCAATTGACACTTTGCGCAGATTTCTTTCAGGCAGACCAGTCACCCTTTTTTTAAAGGGTGTGGGTGTGCCCCCATAATTCAATGGCATGAATTTATCAATTTCCATAAAATTAAAATGGGGGCCAACCTGTGCACTTTGCCGCCACAAGATTTGGCCAAACATTTTGGTGGACCAGATGACAGCTTTCTCTATCTTGAGAGGACCAAAATGTGCGGTGAGGCAAGAAGCATTTTATAGCCTCATCGCCAAACTTGGCTATTGCAGGGAGCCTCCCTTCAAGTCCGTCAGCCAGGTTGGGGTTGTCCCAGAAATCAAAGGCAGGGTGCCCATTAATGGCTTGTACAACCCAGCCATCAAGGGGGTACCCACTCCCTTTGATGGCAGAGTTGTACCAGGCATTGAAGGGGGTATGTGCTCCCTTCAATGGCTGGTACAAACCAGCCATCAAGAGCAGCACCCATTCCCTTCAATGGCTGGTACAGCCCAGCCAACAAACGGAGTGTGAGCTTATCTCAATGTTTGGGTTGTACCTGCCATTAAAGGGAGTACATACACCCTTTGATGTCCAGTATATACAACCTGGCTGTCAAAGGGAATGTGTACTCCCTTCAATTGCCGGTAAAACCCAGCCATCAAGAGGATTTCACACTCCATTTTCTGGGCTGTACTGCCATCAAAGGGAGTGGGTACTCCCCTTGATGGCTGGGTTGTACCAGCCATTGAGATGTGCACTCCCTTCGATGACCGGTAGAGACTGGCCCTTGAAGTGAGTGTGTGCCCTCAATGGCCGGTACAGCCCAGCCATCGAAGGGACTGAGTACTACCTTTGATGGCCGGACAGCCCAGCCATCAAAGGGAGTGTAAACCCCTCTTGAGGGCGGGTACAGCTCAGCCATCGGAGGCGGACTCCCTTCAACGGCCGGGTTGCACCGGCCATCGGAGGGAGGACACACTCTGTTCAATGGCCGTTACAACTTAGCCATTGAAGCCCTCCAATGGCCGAGTTGTAGCCACCATCCAGAGGAGTTTACACTTCCTTTGATGTCTGGTACAACTCAGTCATCATTAGCAGGTTCCCTCCCATGATTGAGTTGTACCAGGCATTGGGGGGAGTTCACACTCCCTTTGGTGGCTGGGTTGTACCAGCCGTCAAAATGAGTACCCGCTCCCTTTGATGGCAGAGCTGTGCCAGCCATTGAATGGTGTATGTACTCCTCTTGATGGCAGGGTTGTACTGGCCATTGAGGATACACCTCCAATGATGGCCAGCACAGCCTGGCCATCAAAGGGAGTCGCCCCTTGATGGCTCAGTTGCGCACAGGCCACCTGTGACAAGGGCCAGCAATGTCACAAGGCTGTTTGATAAAGTCCACCCTGACGTTTGCCCGAACGTGAGGGTGGACATGGGCAACAACCAAGCTCGGGGAAGCTACTACACACATGAATGTGTAATCACAAATGTAATACATTGTATGTACATATAAAAATTGAATTGCAGAATGGGGAGACCATTCTGAGCTGGTGAGACTACCAACTCCAACAAATGACTGTTCCATAGCTTCACAATTTTCCTGCCTCACCAGAGCATGACTCTCAAAAATGGTATTCTTGTGATTTGATTGGCAGGACAGTTCCTTTCAAGAAATGGCCAATGGTTCTGATCATTCTAGATGTTTCAAGACAAAAGTACATTGACTTTGCACCAATCAGATCTAGAGGTAACCATAAAAAAACCACTATCAAGACTCCTCTATCAGAGCTCTTTTCTTCAAATCTACTAGAATAAACTCACAGAAAGGCTAAATTTTATTTCCTGGAACTCCACTCAAAGTCTCCCTTGCACAGAGAGTAGTCAAAAGAAATATGAAAGAGTGAAAAACCAATTTGAGGAAAAAAAAAAGTCAAGCATCAAGACTCTTGAGTATTTGGACACTGTGGAAGGCTGAAAATTAAGCAACTGCACCTGAGACCCAGGGCCACACTCATGAAGTGGCTTTGGACCGTGGAGAGCAGGCATTAAATGCAGCTCCTTCTAGGCAGCAGGAGAATTTAAAAAACCAAATCAAACACCTCAATGTCACCCTTGTGCTGAAGCTGGTTGAATTTGAGACCTCTCCAGCCCAGGACCTCCATGACCTGCGACCATTTCTCACGACTGAGATTTTGTGGTGCAAGAAGGTGCTGGTTCTAAACTTGCCGTACCAGTTCTATGTTAATCTAATTCTAGATCATTGCTGCAACAGATGAAGTCTTTGAGGGTTCCAGAAAGAAATTATGGTCTGGAACTCTCTAGAGTGCCACAGCCTCCTGGTTTGATGTTAAATCACCAGATGTCACAACATTACATATAGTTTGGAATAGTTTAAGTTGCACACAAACATCTGGCTGAATCATGACTGAGTTACACATAAGGACATTAGTTACATATGGCAGACGTCCCAACAGATATTACAGCTTGGCACTCTCCAGAGAGTGCCACCAAATCCCCCCTGGTGTCAATTTATTGATCAAGGCCCAGGACCATTGAGGGGAACCCCAACTCACCTGGGTTTGTTGGGGGGGGGGGGGGGATCACAAACGTACGGCGGGTCCAGGGCAAGTGGAGGTGTGAGGTTGAGTTTGGAGGCTTTCCAAAGGTCATCCACGAGCTGACAGAACAAAGGTAGGCCTGGACAGTCAGCCAGGCCTCAAATATAGATATAAAACAAGGCCATGATTGATCAATCAAAGCCCAGGACCATTGAAGGGAACACCAGACTCACCTGGGTTTGTTGAGGGGGGATTGCATCACCACGGCAGGTCCGGGGCAAGTTGAGGTGTGAGGTTGAGGTCCCGCAAGCTGATAGAATACCGCAAGGCCTGGACAGTCAGCCATGCCTCAGAGATCAAAAAAACATGGCCTTGATCCATTGATCAAGGCCCAGGGCAGTTCAACAGTCAAAATGCTCACCTGGGTTTGTTGGTGGGGGATTGTGGCACAAGGGCAGGGTCCAGGGCGAGTTGAGGTGCAAGTACGAGGTCAGAGGCCTTCCGAGTTTGTCTGCCAACTGATAGAACAGAGAGAGGCCTCAACAGTCAGCCAGGCCTCAAAGATTAAAAAAAAACCCTGGCCTTGATATCACCCACCGGTATTTGTTGGCTGGGGTTCCATGGCAGTCACTATGAGATTGAGAGTTGAGGGGTTTTATGCGCTTGGGAAGGCTTTTGATGAAAAGTTGAAGCTTGGCTTGGTCAAAGGGAAGAGGATGAAACAGCAAACATGAATCCACCCACTCCAGTGGAAGAGTTTGTCTGGGAACAGAGGAAAAAAAATCAAAGGTGAAACATGAATATGATATTGGTGACACTGTATTAATTGAAAGGCAACCAAAGTAACGCCCTGGCATGAACATGGTTCCAGACCACTTTAAACGGTTTGGAAGACCCGATCTAGGTCAATATAAATCAATTTCAGTCAAACTTAAATCATCCCCCCCAGCCCCCCACCCCCCCCCCCCCAAATGATCCACTTGCCTTATTCAAAGTGGGCCAGTGTGATGGGACGCAATATATGTCTCAGATAATACAAAGATTCGTCAGTGTGGGGTGCTATTTCAGGGGGTGGTTCAGGAATCTCATCTTCATAGAGCTCGTTCCATTGATCTTTGAGGTCTGCCAGCAGATTATGTAGAATTATGCATGTAACAATCCATTTGATGGCGTCCTTCATCTCTTCCTGCCTGCGTAATTGACTTCAAATCTCACGTAGGCTAGCAAATCAACCTTTGAGAATCCTGATGGCATGTTCAATTCTGACTCCAGATTGGGCAAGGCGGTAGTTGAAATTGACATTTTGCTGGTCAGATAATTCTCTGGGCCCTTTGTATGCAGGGACAACATATTGATCATTGGTGTAGGCTGAGTCTGCAAGTAGGAATTGGTTTTGATCAAAATATTGTTCTGGTTCCTGGGCAACCTTCATGTGTGAAAAAACATAAGCATCATGACAGGAGCCAGGGAATTTGGCCAGGTACAATATGAACTTCTTCTTGACATCACATATGAGAGTAACTGAGATTGAGTATCTGAGGGACAGGCCAAATAAAAAATCAGTCAACATGTTAGAAGATTACTTTATAGAAGATAGTATCAAAAATATGACCTCTTCTTTTGATCAAAGTAGTGATTCCCATCTACTGGAGGCTTCTGACTCAGGGGAATTAACCTTCCATCTGTTGAGATACATATATGCTTATATCTAGTACATTGTATGCTTCAACCAAAAACAGCCAATCTTGTATTTAGTCTACACTAGATTGGCGCCTGGAGTTTCATCCTTGGTGAATCAGAACAATCTTCTCACTCCCTCAAGTGTCACAGTCTTGTCATCCTGTGAACTTCAGGTTTTTCCCCCCTCATCTCTCTCAACACCATCAACAAATCTGACACAGCCAGGAAATCCTTCCTCTTGCATGACCTGTGATGATTTGATTCGTTCAGATTCAGTTGGCCATGAGATTAGAGAAGTTTGTAATTTGTAAATAGCATTGATGACTCTTCTAGTATACAGGTCAATTGTTCCAAAGCCAACTTGGAAAAGATTTTTCAGCCTTAAGACAGCTGACCCGTTGCCATTTGATCCAAGACAGCACAGAGCAACAGCAATTTGAATAGGTGGTTCACGTTGGGGGTTCTGAGAGTTGTTGTAGAAGATAGGGTCTTGTTTGATAAGCAAGGAGGTTGAGGAAACATGGAAATGTCATATAAAACAGTTGTAAAAAGCTTGAGGCTGATAGGTCTTGAAGTTCAAACATGTCATAGCAAGGATTCAAGGGAGTGGTGGAATTGCGGTCCTCTAGGTATTGTCTCTGAAGCTGATGCATCAAAAAAGCTTAAAAATCTTCAAGGTCTGAGTCATAATCAGAATCAGAATCAAGCATCAAGGCAAGGGCAGCAACATTGGCCCCTTCAACTATCCTTTTTCTTTGAGATACTTTTAGCATGATTGCTTTTGAGCTCTTGAAGGTTCCAGGAAGTGAATTTGATCAAGGTATCAGTTTGTCAGAAGGCTCCGGGAAGTAAAATTGATTGGGGGATTCAGTTGGGTCCAGGAAGTGATTTGAATCAGGTGTCAGTTGGGTCAAAGGTTCCAGGAAGTTAATTTGATTGGGGTGTCAGTTGGCCCAAAGGTTCCAGGGAGTGTATTTGATTGGGGTGTCAGTTGGCTTGAATGTTTGACGAAGTAAATTTGATTTGGGCATCAGTTGGATTGAACGCTTGGCGAACTGAATTAGGGCTCAGGTTGCTCAAGTGGGGTGAGTTGAAAAACTATGATAATTTGAATCGACTGATTTGAGTGAAAAAAGTGTGATTTAGCTATTTCAAAATCCACCTCGGTTGGGTTGGTGGGTTTCAAAAACCCGTCAATTAGGAATTGTGGATTCGGAAATTTCTAATTGACTGGTTTGTAATGGTGGATTTCTCATATTTGATACCCCCTAATGACCCTTTTTGGAACAATGGTTATATGTGCCTATCAAAGGACCCATGGGCTCTTGATCCTACCGTACAAGACGGAATTCATGTGGTGCTTGCATTGGACTGCTCTAAAGAGGAGCTGACCCAATTGAGTATTGAGTTGCAAAGGACTGTATCATGGGGGATCACTCATTGAAATCAGCGAAAATCTTGCATTGGTGAATGCGTTCAAGGTACCTTTCTCCTCATTTTTTGCATAATGTTGTGTGAATTGACTTATCCAATCATCTTTCTCAGGCCCCTTAAGTCCCAAGCTGAAAGATGCAATGAAAATTGCATTTGGCAAGGATGGTCAAGGCTCCATGACTTTGCTAAGTGGCAAGCGGTTGCTAAGGGACAAGCTGGAAATGTATCAACATCAGCATGAATCACTTCTTATTGAATGGAGCGGAACCATTAACAACATGCTAGCAAAACAATTAGTGCGGCGCAAAGTCCTACCCAACATGTGGTTTGCCCTGATTGATTTACTTGAGTCCAAAGTCTACCATGAGCGCATTTCATCAGCCCTTGATCTGATCTTAGAATAAGAAGTACTTAACAATCAAGACTCAGATGGCAAATCAGGTGCATTGGAAGATTTGACTGAATCACACAGGATCAGATTGGCTGACCATGATGATGATCTGTTTGATGATGTCAACAGCAACCATGTTATCTGATGTTTCTCTTTTACTAATCACATATCTTGTTTAGTCATTTTTTCTTATTTTTATTACGGAAAAGACACTTTTTCAGAATTTCATTTAAATTCACATGATGAAGAATAATAAACCATATTTTGTGGAAAAAACATGCAAAAAATGAGAGTGTAACGGAAAAAAAGTGGAACTCAAGTGCAAAGGAACAAGAATGATGTGTAATTTTTGTGTGGTTGGCCATCATGAGTTAGAGTACTTGCAAGATGAGGGTCTTTGTGTTGATCTTCACAAGAATTTCATGGGTATGTTTATTGCGGGGGTGTCGGGTGTCAATGGGGCATGGCTGAGGACCCGATGCTGGAGGAGACAAGTGACAGATCCATAGCAGCAAGGATGGATTTCACAGGCCCTGGGTTTGGATTTGGAGCATTGCGGGTGTGGGCTGGGTTGTACTCCGAGTCTGGGGGGATTACATACAAGGATTCCGGGATTGGGATTTGCAAAAAAATAGCAGCAAGTACAGTATAAAGCTGCCCTTGCATGCACAACCTGCACCCACCTCTAGTGTTGAGATTGGGGGTCCGTAGGTCAGCCGACAACATCATAAAAATTGTTTGACAGGATTTCTGTCGTTCCCACCGACAAGGATTCCACGGCTGCCCTTGGGCTCCCGGTGGAGCTGATGGAAACCTCCATCTTTGGTCAACGGGATATCCTTGTTGTTCCCACCAACAAGGATTCCACGGCCATCCATGGGCCCACTGGTAGAGCCAACAAGAACACTGTTTGACGGGGTCCCCTCATCATTCCCGTGGGAAAACAGATGAGCAATCCCGGTGGAGCCAGGCTTGCAAGTCAAACCGGCTGTTGATTTGTCAGTCTCATCAAATCACTACTCCCCCGGTTAGGTTTCCTCACCTCCACAATTGCATTAAGTCCCACGCAAGGGCCCCTGGCAAGGGCAAGGGGACTTCGCGGACTTCAAAAAATATCAAAACAATCTTTTCACCAAGGATCACTCAGCCCATCTCCACCAAACCACTCCTCCTGGTACCGCCTTGCCCACACCCGGATCGAGAACATTGACCACTTGGCACTAGCAACACTGCGGCTAGAGATAGTAGAAATCAACAAGGACCGGTGTGAGATTCTTGCGCTCCTCAAACGGCACACCTTGCCCCACTCAACTCGCTATTTGTTGCCGGACCGGAGTCAAACAATACAGCTTGCTGCTTGGCCTCTCGTTGCTCTACAAGCCCGCAACCAACAAGAAGCTCCTTGACCTCCACACACACAGACTTCCCAGCTGAATTGTGCGTACACATTCCTTGACCTTTTTACCATCTCACCGGTGCAAGCTTCCTTCCAATTAAAGCCGGCAGCATACATAGTGATATATGCCCTCGACATCTGAACACATATTTTTGATACATAGAAATTGATAAATACACATTTTCATATTTGTATTGCATTTATCCAGCGAGTTCTGGCCAGCAACCCATGACTTTCCGCCAAAAATTTTCATTCATTCACCAGTGTGCACTGTCAGCTACATACTTGATAGACGGCCCACCTGAAGGCTCTTTGCAGTGCCCAGCCGTCTAATCCGCACCACGACATAGTTAGACTGATCTGATATGATACTCAGACTGCTATCATGTCGGTGTTAGTACTCTTTTTTTATACTCCTTTATCTTTACATTCTCAGAGGTCCTCACGGTGAACGGAAAAGCTGACCCTTTCCCACAATTCTAATATGCAAACTCCTGACAATTGACTTACCCAACATTACCTCTAGTGTTATCAATCAAAAATCACGCAGCCCTTGCCAAAGCAATGAGGAGGTCCCATTGACTCTTTCTAGTTTTTTTTTTGTATCCTGATTGCAATTACTGTCTTTCCTCTTCCTTTTTCCATTGTCTGTTGTTTTTTATTTCTATTTTTTTCTATTTTGAATAAGGCCATTGGATGTGCAATGCAGCGTGTGGTACCACATTTTGCTATATCTTGAACTGGCAATCCGCTCCGTACCGGCAACCCAAGCCAGGCCACCCACAACGGACCAACTGAACCGGTGGAGCCCACCAATGAGCCACGTGGAATCCACAGTTTCAGAAGTTGTTTCCATTTGTGGGCCCAACACTTCAGTCAGGATCACGGTGATTCCTTGGGGAGCCCATGCATCAAGTACACATGGGCCCGACCTTTCCTTCGGTATCACAAGGAGTCCTTGGGGGGCCCACGGAGAGCTGAAAGTACTCGTGGAATCCTCGGGGGCATCACAAGGTGCCCTTGTGATGGCGTTGGTGATGCCCACAAGGGCGAACTTAACTATTGTGTTTTGAAGAAAGGTTGGATATTTTCTCAATTTTTCTGGTTTTGTTGACCAAGGTCGACTCCATACTTTTCATATCTTCATATCCCTTCCATGAGGTGCATCTTGACAGATGTCAGATGAGGCCCAAGGCCAAATCCAACCCCGAAGCCAATACCCTCCAGTAGGGGGTCTAGAAGTTGGGTTAGAGAAAATCCAAGCTCATATTTGGAACCAGAGCGCATTCTTGACCCCATCATCCACTGCCCATGACCATTGGCCATGCCCTCTACTACCATGGGACGGGCAGGGAGGGGCCAATCAAGCGCTGGGTCGTTACACAAAGATATCCCGGGCGGAAGTCTATCTCAAGGTTTGGTTCAAAGTTGGGTGTGGTTTCTAGAGTTTGGTGTGAATTTTAAAATAAGGTTAAGTACATAATAAAACCAGAAAATTTGAGAAAAAATCCAAGCATTATTCAAAACACAATAAGTCCCTCCCCTGCCTGAGACTTTGCCAGAGGGATTTACGCCCTATCAGGAATTCTTGCGTGACAGTATTCTGAGTTTTGGTGGTACTCAACATTGAGTGCCCAGAACTCAACCTAGATGATTAGCTAGCAATTCAAAAATTTAATGCATGATAGGCCTACATCGTGTCTTTCTTCTGATACAATTTGGGACCATCTCCTCTTCATCTTTGTGCTGTTTTTATTTTTTGAAAACTTTGTAAAACATGATTCCCCAGGCTCGGAGCGGATCACTAAACAACAAAGCCCGTGCGCAATTGGCAGATCTGATACAACGTGATATCACGTACATGCATCCTTTTTTTCACTTCCTCAATTAGGCTTGCTAGCCTTGATCAATCCTCGAAACGGTTGTGTTTTCAGCACTAAGTAATAAGTTGGTCTGTGCTCATAAATCCCGGTGGTATGCTGGGATATGATAGTTATTTTGCTTTTATTCAAGAGTTTACAAAAAAAATTATAAAAAAATTTGAACAAAGATACAGATTAGAATGGTAAAAATATAACAAATAAGGGGATGAGGAGGCGCATCAGGAAAAATGGGTTTCAAGAACGGAGGATGAGATCTGCAGGAGTGGCGAGGAATATAACGTTTTCACGGATCAAATATCCGAAAGTCTCACGCGAGAATTCCTGATAGGGCATAAGTCCCTCCGGCGAAGCCTCAGGCGGGACTTAGTTAAGTTCGCCACGAGGGCGTGTGGACCAAATGCCGCTGGTCCGACCTCGCGCACCCATTCACCGTGGGATCCACGTGGATTCGCGGTGGGCCCCACGTGGAGGGACTCCCCGGGTGTAAACCCCCAGGCCAGGTTATTAGCGGCAGGTGATGATCAGTAAGGTAGATTATATGTTCCATGCGGAGCAGTTGGCACTTTTTATTGCTAGTTGCTGAGGCGCATGATTGTTTTTCATGGCAAAAAGGCCCGTTCTGAAGGTGGAGTTGTGCCAGGGATTCCAAAGAAACAATCGACCATCACGATTGGGACTCATTGTGGATGCAGCAGCTTGTTTCTGATTTTGGAAGGGTTATCAACAAGTCCTATTATTATTGTTTTTAAGGAGGATTATTACAGTGTTTTACAGGCTCAGTGTGTGAAACAGCAAATATAGATTTCCAGCCAACAGCGAGTGTGTCATGTGTTAGAAACAAAGCCCATGGGCATCCATTCATGAGACTCAAATGATGACGTGCTTTTCTCGCGGGGGTTATACCAAACATGGCCGCATGTAACGATGACGGGGTGGAAGTGAGAAGTGATCAGCCCATACGCTGAAGTTTCTTTGCTTCCTGGAGTTTACGAGCCCATTCGCGGGTCTTCTTAGCCGTAGCCTTCTGGGTGCTATTGCGCATGGCAGGGTTCTGGGAGCCAGGCGGGCCGTCGGTGTTAGTATCGAGCTGGGATCGAGCAGGGTTCTGGAAGTGCTGTTGGACGGTCTCTGGGATCCGGGCGCGCTGGGAGCTCGTGGCGCCTCCCGTAGGCGGTCGGACGACTCGGGGAAGGCCTGTAGGTAGTGGTTCGCGAGATCGCGCTGAGCGACGCAGGATCGGCTTCATCCAACGTGCTGACATACACCAGGATCACGAAATGCGGGACCGTCAATGTTCGGGGGGAACAAAGCGGGATCAGGAGACAGAGAGAGCATACGTACTGACTAGCTGGTCCGCCGTCCGCTTGATCGCGGGGTCGACCCGGGGACATTTAGTGTAAAAGAGGACGATCTTGCCGAGCTCACTAGCCTTGAGCGACTGAGTGTCTATGCTGGTCATCTATTTTGAAGGCCCGATCAGGCCGGGTGAACACGAGCCGGCTTGGTTGTGAAAAGGGAGGGAAGGATCGGGCAATGACTGACTTTGTCGAGCAGCTCGAGGAGCTCACGTTGGATGTTGAGCGCGGGAAGGGAGCGGTCGGGCAGGGGCTCGAGCCACTTCTTGACAGCCTCCAAGACGCCGTTGTCGAGAATTGCGGTCTCGAGATGGGATCTGTGGTGAGGTCAAGTGGATGAGAGGATATCAGTGAGGCAGACGTCTCGGAGAGATGATGTGGAATGGCTGAGTACTTTCGCATGGTAGATGTCACGATCGGCAGGAGCATCAGTTTCTCCGTGGCCGGCCGACGCTCCTCGTTCGCTTGGTTGTCCTTCTCAACCGCATTCAGCATCCGCGAACGGAGCCGGGACACTTCCTCGTCGGCCATCATCTCCAAATCATCATCGCCCCCTTTCCGTCGACGCCGTTTGCCCTTCTTGCCCTTGCCCGCTGCTTCATCGATCTGTTGGTAGAGCTCCTGTCGTCGCTCTGAAGTACGATCAAAAGCCCACAATCGTTAGAATTTTTACTCGCGTTTCTTTAGTTCATCCAGGCCCTTTGGAGTTTCCGCGCCGCTCACGCTCTTCAGGGTCAAGGGGTGCTTCCACTTCACCGCCTAAATCTTGTGGAGCTCCACTAGCTGCAGGGTCGGGTCGTTTGTTGGGCTTTTTCCGTGGCGCCGAACTACGAAAAAGGGACCGTTCAGCCGAGTTTCAGTGAAAACATGTGAGCGTGAAGGGGTCTAAGTGTGGGTAGTTGGTTTCACCTTTCTTCAGAAGGTCTATGCTTCGGATCTTTCCTAAACTTGGGGAATCCGTGTGTACCTTCGCGTGACATAGGTTCATGGGATTGGCCGCCATCTTTCTGTTCACGCTGCCGTTCTTCATCTGGAAGATCGTCTTGTACTTGTTCGGCGGGCCTCTCATCTTGATTGGATCCCCGAAAATGTCAGCGGAAATCTTCACGTTCACACTTTGTTAAATCTGGTCGTGAGTGGCTCCTTACCTTGCTCGAAATCAGATAGATCGGACTCTCCACCTGAATGAATGAATTCGGAAGCATGGATTCAATCAGACATAAGGAAACTTTCCAAGCTGATAAGAATGTTTTCAGACAGAGATCTGACCACTTACCAAAGATCTCATCTTCAAGATCGCGAGGCATATTATCAGTAGATCAGGTGAGTGTGAGTTATGAGATTGAGGTGCTGGCCGCTGGGCGAGGCAAGCCTTGGTCATATAGCTCACCTGTCACCGAGGTGACCAGGTTTGGGATCGGAATGTCACACGTGCAAGAGAGAGAAACACCAGGAAACACCGCCCGATTGAGGTGCTGGCCGCTGGGTGAGGCAAGCCTTGGTCATATAGCTCACCTGTCACCGAGGTGACCAGGTTTGGGATCGGAATGTCACACGTGCAAGAGAGAGAAACACCAGGAAACACCGCCCGCCGTTCTAGCGTCGGCCTGCGGGCCGCGGAGCAAAACCAACAAGCATTCAAGTGAAAATGTTGACCATCAAAATCAAGCCAGCCATTTCCGCAATTCAATTTTTAATAGGGATTCTGACGCAAGCTGATATGCTGTTTTAACTTCATTTGGGAGCTGTTGGAGTAACACAGTTCTAGAGATGGCAGTTTGGCACCCGTTGGCAGAGTGCCCTTGCAGGTACCCATGGGGGGTGTGGGGTGTTCCATTTTACATAGTTAGAATCTAAGTAATTAGCTCTTCACCAGCCATGGATACCTGCAAGGCTTCAGAGGTATCTTCTGAAGGGTGGCACTTGCCTGCTAACAAGTGCCAAATGGTGCTTGTGTCATGGGCTACTGTTATGTTGAAGTATCAATCTAGCACTGCTTAACACATTGTTGCTTACACATCCAATCATCATTGGAGGCAACATCACACATTGTCATAAGCATACATCTACTGTATTCAACTGCAACATAGCAATGTGTACTTAGCTCACACTGTGGGCATGTCAATGTTGCTGTGGGCCGCAGCAACATCTGACAAATCAGTGGGGATTTGAACCCTGCACCACAAGCATTGCAGCAACACTTGGCCGTCTGATGAACAGCCGGCCACCGGGGTATGTACACACACCACACCTACCACTGATGAGATTTGGACTCAGCCAAATGCACAAGGAGATGAGCTTGTATGACTATGCTTGAGAGGGGGGCAGTGAGGATGAGGAGCTCACCAGATGCAGCTCAAGGTATGGCGCGGAGTGAAGAGAGAAAGAACCAATGAGTTGATTGCAGTGGACTAGGCTATGTACATGGCATCAACTTGTGGGTGAGAGCAGTAATGAATATGATATGAAAATGAAAAGAAGGATCTGGAACTCTCATCAAACATGTCACAAAAGAATCCAGTCTGTCACAAGCAGAGCGCGCACACATTGTAGGATAAGAAACATAGGGGAAAGTTTGATGATCTAATCTTGGCAGGGACAAAGTCAACAAGGCAAGTACGGAATAGCAAACATGACCTCTAAATAGAATCAGACCAAGATGAGAGAGAGCATAGGATGTGATGAATAAGGATCAGTTGGAGTCTGGAGGGATTGGAAAGGAAGAGGAATCAAGGCAGAAGGCAAGAAGAGAAGAGACCCAGAGGGCAAAAATCCAACAACCACACCTCTTGATGTAGGGAATAACGATTTGGACCCGTTGCTAGGTACCCGGCACCGCCGGCACCCGCCGCGCACCCTTAGGGCGGTGCCGGGTGCCTGTTTTTTTGTGAAAAGTGGGGGGGTACCCGGGTACTGCTTGAGGTACCCGCTCAAGTGCCTCCCGATGCGGCAGGGGCTGGAGCCTGGGCCTAATACATCGCACCCGGCGAGCCGGACTTTGACCATCTCGCTGAGAGAAATTCACACCTCTCCGCGAGATGGATTTGTACCAGCTCGCCGAGAGGAATGCATCCCTCCCGGCGAGCTGGACTTTGACCAGCTCGGCGAGAGAAATCTACACCTCTCGGCGAGAAATCCATCTCGCCAAGGGGTGTGTCTCTTGGAGAGCTGGTCAAAGTCCAGCTCGCCAAGGGATGTGTCTCTTGGAGAGCTGGTCAAAGTTCAGCTTGCCGAGAGGAATACACACCTCCTGGCGAGCTTAATTTTTACACCAGCTTGCCGAGGGTGTTCTTCCCGGTGAGCTGGTCAAAGCCCAGTCCGCCGAGAGGTGTGTATTCATCTAGGCAAGCTGGAATTGACCAGCTCGCCAAGAGACATACCTTTTGGCAAGCTGGACTTTGGGGAATTGGTGTCCCCAGTCCTGTACGCCAAGTATGTGAAAAAAGGCACAAAGTACCGCCGGTACCTGCCACAAGTACCGCTGGTACCCGCCAGGCGGTGCCGGGTGCGGTACTTGGTCCCTGCTTTGGGAAAAAAACCTACCCGGTACCCGGGTGCCAACCATACCCGGGTCCAAATCGTTATTCCCTAGACACAATATTTGGGGGGCAATAAAGTGGCATGGTGAAAGATAAAGGAGATACAATTTTATGGATAAAGAAATATAAGAAAATGAAGATCTTCATTTGTAAGCTTTTAAGATTGCTTTTATTTGATCACAACTCAAATTGTGATAATACAAGCTGATTAAGACTTTAGCCTCCTGTCATGAATTTCTGTCTTTCCACTCATCCCTAAAACCCCTTCACTTTCCCTTCTCCCTCCATTCCACCTACTTTATCCTCCTCTATGGGCTTGTTTTCAGATCAAAGCTATCCAACACTTATGTTGCCCCCTTTCTATGTGGTCTGTCTTTTATTCCTGGTCATGCTTCTTTCTTACTGATCTTGTAGACTTTGATCCCTGCTCAGATTAGACTGTTAGCTTTCCTTGTTTACTGCTTATCCTAAAGATTGCGCGCATCTCTGATGGGGATATCAATGTACCTTTTGACATGTTACACTGAGTTGAGAAGTTTCAAATTCATTATTATTTTTATTCATTATTATTCTCAAACCACAAGTTGATGCCATGTACATAGTCTATTTAACCATAGCCTAGTCCAAAGCAATCAACCCATTGGTTCTCTCCTTCTTTTTCAGCCCTTGAGCTGTTCCAGTGAGAAAATCCTCCTCTCACTGTCCAAAATATCCTTGCCGCTTCTCCACCCCTTTTTTGGGCCCTTTGGTCGAAAACTCAACACCTCCTCCTTAAATAAACTGAGTAAGCTCAAATTCAGGTAAACCATCAGCCCACTTTTTTAGGTGAAATGAAGGGTCATGCTTTACGCACTACCAAAAATTACCATGTGCACTACATACCAAAAAATAGTGCACTCCAAGATTTATTGGAGTGTATGGTGCTCCACTCCAAAGAAATTGGAGTGGCTAGCTGAGCACTCCAAAAAACCCTGTGCACTCCAGAAATTAATGGAGTACACAGTACCATTGCCTTCAATTATTGGGATAGACCATCCATCAAGAGCACACAACATCTTGATGGCCGGTCCAGATCTAGGGATATGTACAGTGGACAGACAATAGTATCCACCACACTTTTTTGGACTCTAGAATCTCCCTCCACCAACTTAAAGTCATTCCTTTCAGTGAGATGTTTCAAAACAAGCTTAAAAAGATGAATATGAGAAAACAAAAATGGAAAAACAAAGTTGTGATTTTTAAGAAAGTTGAAAAAACACAAGTTTTTCTTCCAGGCTTAATTGTTTTTTTCAGAGAAAGGTGAATATACAGAAATCAAGAATGGAACATGAAAAGAATGATAATAAATGAAAAAATGTGACCCAAAAAAGGTTTGGCTTGGTGGGTGGACAATCTGCAGTCAAAATGGGGACATTACAGTGCCAGAATGTCAGGTATAATGATGAGTGACTCACTGCACACATCTTTTAAACCACATGCAATCAATTTTTTTCTAATTTTTTACTTATCATCATTCATTTCAGATGTCATATTATCATTCCTCAACCTTCAAATTTGTTTGAGAAAATTATTGCATTTTTTGGTTTTCTTGTTTAATTTTTGTAAATTACATAACTTTGCTTTTTGTTTTTATTCTTTCATATTTGTGCTTTGAAGACTATTTTGAACCATCTCACCAATACTAGTGACTTGAAGTTGGTTGGTTAAGCTTCTATTGTCCAAAAATGGTGTGGTGTATACTATTTTCTACCCACTGTACAGCCCTCTCAATGGCCAGTACAGATCTGTGCCGGTCATCAAGGAGATACCTCTTGATTACCGGTATGTGCCGGTCATCAAGGAGATACCTCTTGATTACCGGTATGTGCCGGTCATCAAGGAGATACCTCTTGATGACCGGTATGTGCCGGTCATCAAGGGGACTCAACACTCTCAATGACTGGTATGTGCCGGTCGTCGAGATGGTTTTATCCTCTCAAAGACTCAATGACTGGTTGATCCTGGTCATCAAGAGTGTCAAGTCCCCTTGATGAACGGTTGATCCGATTCCCGGTCATCAAGAGTGTCAAGTCCCCTCAATGAATGGTTGATCCCGGTCACCAAGAGTGTTGAGTCCCCTCAATGACTAGCAGAGAGGGTTGTATCCCCTCAATGACTGGCACGGACCAGTCATTGAGAGGGTTGTATCCCCTCAATGACCGGCGCAGACCAGTTATTGAGAAGGTTGTATACTCTCAAGAGGGTTGTCATATCCCTTAATCAATGACCAGTCTGTACCAGTCATCCAGAGCGGTGTATGGTCTCAATGGCTGGTCTGTCCCGGTCATCAAGGGCAATGGTAGTGTGTACTCCATTGATTTTTGGAGTGCAAAGGGTTCCACTCCAAAGAAATTGCAGTGGCTAGCTGAGCACTCCAAAAACCAAGATTTCTTGGAGTGTACTACCAAAAAGTAGTGGACATGGTAATTTTTGGCAGTGCGTAAAGTATGACCCTAAAGGAAACTAGCCAAGGATTTTTATGGGGAAACCTATGTAGTTTTTTGGGTATACCACCAAACACAGATAAGATAATTTAATGGATGACTTCCCATAGTACAATTGGCTAGATTTAGCGGGAAGCACTAAACCTTGTTTTCTGGTGAAAACTTGATCTTGGTCAATTTTCACCAGCCAGTAAGGTTTAACCTTGCCCTGTAGATCTATTTTTTAGCCCATGGGAATTCATCCAATTTATGAGGATTTTTGTTATTAATTTTTGATGTTGTTCAAGCGCTGTGCGTAGATTATAAGAGAGGAAGGAAGAGGAAAAGGGGAAAAGGGGATCAATTCATAGTTATGACTTCAGAAGGGGAAAATAACAATATTCTTGGTTACCAAGAAGGTTAATTCCTTCCAGTTATTATGCACTGGAAGTGGGATAGCTGGGAGTAGGGAATTCTGACTGTGGCGGATTGTAGCGCTGCGTGCAACATGGATTATTGGTTCTGGTATGATTTCAAAGTGGGGGGACTTGAGTGAGGAGAGGCAATGAGGCAGGTGTATGTGAAAGATGAGGAGCTAGCCTCCTCTTTCTGGAATCTTCCATGAGTTTCAATCAAATATGTGCATTTTGATAGTGCAATAGAGTAGTGCTGAATGTGACAATTCAATTAAATTTACTTGTTTACAAATATTACATGTAACCTTTCTCGTTATTCTTGTAGGGCGCTGCTAGCTGTGCTTGAGAGCATCCACATCAGTGGCTTGAATAGTGTGGGCTAACCCGCTTGTATGACAATTGGAATAGGATATTCCAATAGGCCATCTGCATCTGTCAGCCTTAGAGCCAGCATAGCTGGCCTAAAGTGTGCCTTTTCTACTTTCTTATATCTAAATTACATTATATCTTTTTTGGATAAGGTTTAACTTTAACCTTGTTTTGACTTCAGATTCTGTTTTCTCATACAATTCCAAACCTAGTTTCAACTAGCCACTTTGCACTATCTCTACTCCTTCATAGATTTCTTGGGTTGTGACACGCATGCACAGCAGTGATGTATAAGCGCTACATACTAGGCGCTCCAACCACCTGTACATATGTAATTATGTAAGCAAACTGAAATTTTTTGAATTCAGGATCTCCCATGCAGCCGGAGGATAAACAGACTTCAGAAAACCAGAACCACACCCAGAGACACCCCAGGATCACCAACCAAAGGCCACTACACTCCCAGTATTACCGCCAGGAATATTGAGAGTTAGTATGATTTTTACTGACCCTTGATTATGTGAGAGGTACACCTTCCTGTTGCTTGACTACTTTCAATCCCTGCTGGCTTTTGCTCTTTTGTTATGATCACAGGTCTACATAGATCCAGACCTCTCATCCCAAGGATCCCTCTGATTAAATATCCTTCTTTTTATGTGGGTTTTGTAAGAAACAAACCATATAGGTTTCCCTTTAACCTTTACTATCATCTACATAGTCTAAAAATTGTGGCTGATTAGACTTGTCTAATTCAGAGTCTTTCCACATTTCATTGTGAGAAGAGGCTGTTGCATCTCTACCACAGCTTGGCTGCCAACCTTTAAGGTTATTGCATATCCAGTGGAAGTTCAGGGTGTAAACAGGTTGGGTTTGGGTTTCAAAACAGCACCCAAACCCAACCCAACATTTAGCGCAGGTTGGGTTGGGTCAGGGCAGATTTGAAAATATGCTGCCCGAACCCAACCCAATGTCATACTATTTTGGGTTGGGTCAACCCGACTTATTAGGCGCCAAAACCCCCCAACTTTACTGTTGGAGGCGTCTTAGTCAGGTTTCAGGCTGACCCAATTAGAAGATAGGCTGGCCAAACCTGACCCAACAATTTTACAAGTTGGGTCAGGTTGGGTTTGGGGCTTGTCATTTTCTTTAAGAATGTGCCCAAACCCAACCCAAAACCAATGGGTCTTGGGTTGGTTTTGGATTGGCCTGACCCATTTACACCCTGAGTGGAAGTTAGTATCCACCAGTTATCATTCAAACTTTGAATATAATCTCTCAGATTTTCATTTCTTTCTTGTTCTCTCCCTCTATTTTTTTATATTTCTTATCCTGAAATATAATAAGAATTCCCCCCTAAATTTGTCCTGTGTCACATAAGAGATCCACTGCCAGCATATTTGGCTGAGATGAAGTCATCCCAGTTTAACTGGGATGCACTCAAGCAATTTAAAATGGGCTGATCTGATCCAATGTAATATAAACCCAAGGGGGGTACCTTGGATTTATATTTCATCAGTTTAGATGAACCAAGTTTAAATTGGTTGATTTCATCCCAGTTTAACTGGGATAACCTCAAACCAGCCAATTATCTAGCTTAACACAAGTCCCCCACATTGGAGGGCCCTGGTACAGCCTGGGCTGGCGCAAAGCGGGACCTCCAAAGGAGGGACTTGGGACTAATTTCCACATTTTGGCCTGAGGGTTTGAGGCCTTTTGGTGGGGGATTTTTGCCATTCCAATTTTGACCTTGTTTCCAAACAGCCCCACACACGCCCTTTTGACCATGAGAATCCTCTAGTTCTTCCCCATCTTTTGACGCTACACTCATCCCTGAGAACCCAACCCTTCTCTTTCCATGCTCCTTCAAACTTTTGGTTTTGAAGGTCATTCTGAGCTGTATCATGTGAATGTATTAAAAAACAGTACAGTATTCAATTCAATCCCCAGGAACCAAGCTCTGTTTTAGATTTCTTGCCCAATCCAGCTCATGCAACAGATTTTCACTTTGAGGACAGGAACTGGAAGCCAAGAAGCTTGGCTGTTCCAACCTTTCATAGCTTCACCCAGGTTGGAGGAATTTTTGTTGTGTGAGGGGAAAAAGAAGAAATATCCCACTTTCTTAAATCCACAGAATTCTAGACCTGTAGATCTAAGTTTTGGGGTGTTTTTTTTCTCACAAAATGGGGCAAAAAATGCCCCTTTATCTCACTTGGCACGTTGAATATCCCCAAAGGCCCGAAGGCCCTATTGATGACCCTCCAGCTGTGCCAGAGCAACGAGCAAAAGAGGGCCGGTTGGTAAGCTAGCCAGGAAGGGCCTAACCAAGCAGTTAGGGGCCTCCCAGGGAGGGGGCGGACAAAACCAAATCCCCTGCGGATCAATCCATCCATCACCTACTCCTTATATACTCACTTGACCTTACTCACCACCCGCCACCTCACACCACCTCCACGCCACACTTCTCTCACGATACCGCCCCAATTGCCCAACCACGCCCACGCCACACCTTGCTCTATGTTACAGTCACCGCCCCGGTGGCTCCTGACCCAGCCCAGTCTTGATTATGTACTCCATTGGGCTGGTTGCACCTGGTTGCGCCAAACTCATCATTTCGCTCCTCTGATGCTACCAACACCGCCAAGGCGACAACACCACCAGCTTCACTTCATGCCAGGGTGGTTGTTCAACCCAACACCTACATACTTTACCAAGGCAAAGCCCTGAGGATGTCCAGCCAAAACCAACCCAGTAAGGCTAAATCCTGAGACACAGCCTCAATGACCCAACAACCCAACGCGCTCCGCTCTTCTGGCATGTTGAAACTAATTAAAAAAAAACCTACTATTTCTTTCCTCAGGCCGCTCTTCTTACCCCTCGGAGCTGATCTTGGGGATGTGCCCCGGCCCCGGCTGCTACTCAGTGCCAGCTCGATGGGCGAGCCAATCATCAAAGTGCGCACACATGTATATATCTCTGTCGTGGTTTGGGGAGCTTGTATGAGGTGCATACCCACGCTTATTGTTTACGCAGAACCTCCAAGCTACGATGGACCATCTGGTCCGGCTGCTCTCGACTACCTCCGGGGCCAATAAGTCGTTCATGCTTGTCCAGTATTTGGCTATCATCCTCCGAACACTCGCCACTCGCTCGAACAGCGGCTCGTCCAACAAGGCCCTTGTGCTCCGCCTGGCTGCCCTGAGTAAACTCTTATCCGAAGCACGAACAACGTTGAGCTTCTTACTTTTTTGGATCACGTTTGGCATATTCAAAGCTGACTTGTGGGATTTTGGTGGTATGATTTCGTGAAATTCGTGGTCCTTGGGCAAGATTAGTTATTGA
Source organism: Puccinia triticina (assembly GCF_026914185.1). Taxonomy (NCBI): domain Eukaryota; kingdom Fungi; phylum Basidiomycota; class Pucciniomycetes; order Pucciniales; family Pucciniaceae; genus Puccinia; species Puccinia triticina. Next base: position 3,565,562 of record NC_070573.1, read on the forward strand.
CTGTGGGATTTGATCTCAATTGTCCAGTGGCTCTGCTCGCTAAATGCTTTACCACCATCAGGCTCGAAGCTAGTGCAAATCGAGCGACTACAAGTGATCTCGATGCTAATATACTACCCAGTTGCATACAGAAGTGTCTTAGTTGGTAGAGAATTGATGGATGGACATAAAACTGACAAGAGACCAATCGGGATGAAAAAAATTGTTTTGCCCAGCTTGAACATCTATACTTCCTGGCCTCCAAGGGTGTCCTGCCGCTCTCACCCCGACTGATCAACAAGGCGGCATTGTACTCCTGTCGGGCCTGGGCGGCCTACACGCTCCTGCACTTCTTCCACCTTAGGGAGGAACTCAAGCTGCTGGAGCCCGAGCGGCGCCGACTTCAGGCCCTCCAGTCTGGCACCGATTTCGACACCCCTTGCAAGCCCAGTGTCAGCCTTAGAGATACATCAAGTATCCAAAAGACTGCAATAACTCAGTAAATAATAATAATTATTAAATCATTATTGCAGAATCAGATTCCTCATCATAAATTAAGGGGGGTCACCCACTTAAAGTACCCCCTTATTCCTATTCCTTCATGTACTAATTGTATAATTAAGAATTGGCCACAGAAAGCGCCCAAAAATAGTATTACATACAAAAAATTAGTAAAACAATTAAAAGTACATAAAAAATAGTCTGTTGTACAATAATGAGTAATATTACTCGTGTAAAAATACCCCGTGAAAGTATTATGTAGACTTCTACTGAAGCTCTTTCACATGACAATTGGTTATAAACATGTCATGTGACAGAGTCAGGGAAATTAGTCTATTTTAATACAATTAAAATACCCACAGCCAAGCCCTTTTCACGGCTACAGCCCTGGATACTCCCATAGGGAGAAAAGGACTCAGTGTTTACGCCCACTGAAGTCCCCTCTATAAATAGAGGCCTATTTGGCCCTCAGGAAAAGATCCCCCAGACCATTCACCGCCCATAAACTGTAAGTTTGCCGTGAATATTCTCCCCTGCTACTATTGTAACCTCTTTTCCCTTTTAAACCATCCCCAGCACGTAAAATCCACTGGATTAAACCTTTAAAAATATCAAAAATCCCTTATTAGCATATTTACAAGATTTATTCTTAAAAGTAGTTGCCGTAAGACCTCCGCCTCTGACAAGCAGCCAATCAGTTTAAGAGCTTACCAACCACTTTTCTACGCCAAATTTATTCCCTGTAATTAATAATTATATATTATTAATTACATAATACATCTTCCTCTTTTTAAAGAGTGTTTGAAACCCTTGTAGTGGCCAAATTACCACGTTATAACAAGTTTAGTAATTTACATTACTAGTGTTTACATCAGCACAGTTATAGTGCTAGGGCCCAAAACCCTTATTTTGACAGGTTTTTTGCCCTAAGCTTCATAAACAGAGCTGTCATTTGGGGGCCTCAGTGTGTTTTTTTACCCAGAGTACCTGCCAAGGATAAAACTGACTTTTTGCTGAGTTTTTTCCTTATTTTTAGCAATTATCCCCATATTTTTGCTGTCAGTACTTCAGTTTTTACATAAAAAACCATTAAATCCACTAAACAAGTACGCATTTTTTCCTTGTTTCTGACATATTGTGCAATAGAGATAAAAATAGTAAAATACATATAAAAATACATAAAAACTAAACTATTAAAAACATATTTCTGCTATTTTATCTCATTACCCCGACTTTAGTGTCTGCTCCCGTGCCAGCCGCTAAACTAGTCAACAACTACCCGGATACCACCAAATCCGCCAATCCGAAAACCGCGGCCGAGAAGAAACAGTCTAAACGCACCGAGTCTCTCCCGCCCGGCTTTTTCCTCAGCCCATACCAGGACAAGAAGAGACCGCACCCGGCGACGTTACCCGCTCAAATCATCGAGAAACAATTCGACCCAAAGGCTGCGGCGCTCAAATTACTCAAAGGTAAAACTTTCATCCACCTAAACGAAACATAAAACAGCAAACCAAACAGAACTGACTCCTCCGAAATGGTCAATACCAGATCAGGAAAAGACCACTCAAAGAACCCTCCCCCCACCAAACGAAGTCGAGGAAGGCGAGGCCAAGGAGGACGAACTAGAGGTAGTAACCGAGGCACCCCCTCGAGGTTAGTCGATACACCGTCTAGATATACTAACGCTAAAGATTCTATACTAACATCGCTTGGTCCTAGTCCTCAACAAAGCGCAGGAAGACGCGATAGCGATCTTTAAAGCAACAAAGGCGGCTTACTTGAACACCAAGAATTACGACAAAATGGATCTCCTCAAGTCATACCTCGAGCAAGTCATCTCGTCTTTCCGAGTCGTCCAGAAATTTCTCCTGTGGAAGGAGATCCTAGCGAATCACTCGGACGGCTGGAACCCTTACACGGAACGCAAGCACATCAAAGTGCTCGAGAACAACAAAAAACCGACAAAGGAAAGCAGCGAGCGCAATCCGAAGAAGGTCTACAAGATACCAAAGATTGACCGATCCAAGCCGAAGGCGTCGAGCTCGAAACCGTACGAACGGAAGACAAAGAGCGGCGCGAACAAATGGAAAGAAACATTCAAGATGGCCAGAGTCCTGATGGAAGTCAAGGACGCCATTGAAGAATAGGCCATATAACTAACCAGCCAGATACCACAGCATTGTCCTCCTACTTGTTTCGTAACATCGAGCTCACAGCACCGCCTGACCCAGTATTACAGCCTCATCCTGTCGCATCGTCCGCTAAAGAGCCTATTGTCGTTTCATCTGCTAAAGAGCCTCATCCTGTTGCATTGTCCGCTAAAGAGCCTATTGTTATTTCATCTGCTAAAGAGCCTCATCCTGTCTTATCTTCCGCTAAAGAGCCTATTGTTATTCCATCTAAAGAGACTGTCACAAAACATACTAGTAAATCCTATCCACAAGAACAACTTCATATCAATGTTAGTAGTTGGGAATCACATGTTACAGGCCAAGAAAGTAATAATATTTCTAAACCTAAAACTAAAACTAAAACAGTGAAACAAGAAGTTCAACGCCTGAATAAGAATGAACAAAACATTAAACAGCCAAAAGAGGCTAAAATAATCAACAAGAATGATAAGACAGGAAAACTAGAAGAACTTATCAATCCAAATGAGCCTCTAGCACGAGTGGAAGATTTTTTTAATCAAATTTTGATTAACAATATTGAACACATTGATAGTAAAATTAATTCAATCCACCAGAATGTACATGATAGCGCCTTCAAAATTAGAAACTTAGAAGAACATGCGGTAGATAGCGCCAAAGATATTAAAATTATTGTACCAGAGGTTAAGAAAACCACTGGAATTATACAACAAATAAGCAATATTAAATTAGGACTTGTAGATTATAATAATAAATTACAAAAAGTTACTACAGAAATTCAGACAAATGCTAAAGAAACTACAGTAATTGCCAAATTGAATGCAATACATACTGATATTAACAGATTGGATATTACCAATAAATTGGACCAATTAAAAATAGATAGTGAGCATGAGTCAGAAAACTGTGAATCTCAAGAGGAAAACATACTTGAGATAATGGACAAAGTTGATAAACTAGAACAACTTATTATACACAACAGTGACAGTATGGCAGAAGAAATCATCAAAATTAACAATAAGTTTGATGAAATACAGAGTAAACTTATGGCCAGCATGGATAACATAGCACAAAAATTTGGCAACAATATACAAGTGCAACCACAGGTTCAGACACCATACAAACAAGGAATGAAAGATGTACCACCACATCAATCTAGTAATCCTTTCAGAAGAATTGCAGAAGAAGAAACACCCTTGAGAAAGGAGTACACAGTCCCACCAACACCATTCTTCAAAGAACAATCATATAATCCTAGTATCCAAACTATGAGAGACAGCTCTAAAGATGTACCCAGAATTAAAGATTGGCCATCATTTAGAGGAGAGGGAGAATATGACCACTTGGACTTCATCAAAACAATAGATTTGTACCAAGAAGATTTTGAACTGAGTGATTCCTCAATTACTGGAAGACTTAACAGTCTTTTCAAGGGTTGTGTCAAGCGCTGGTTTACAGACCTACGCTCAGCAAATGGCAAACAATCTTGGGAATGGTGGAAAGAACAAATTAACAGTAAATGGGGAAGCCCAGCATGGCGCTTCAAAATTGAAAATAAATTTGATGAGAGCACCTTTGATATTGAAAAGGACAATCCACTTAAATGGGTAATAGCTCAGAAAGATAGATTGAAAGCCATTTGGCCCAATTTAACAGACAATGAAGTCCACCTAAGAATCCTCAAGAAATGTGGAGGAGATCTAGAGCACGCCATTAAAAGCAGACTACCCTATAATGCAAGTACTGAAGATATTGTTAACACTTTAGAAGACATAACTACACGTACACGCATTGGCAGAAGATATAAGCCCAAGTACCAAGGAGATAAAAATGAGAAAACAGAGGAGAAAAAACCATCCTCCTCAAAAGACCAGAGTTATCAGAAAGATAAGAAATGCTACAACTGTGGTAAAATGGGACATACTTCACCAAACTGCCCCCAGCCAAAGAAAAACATTAACAATGTTGAAATAGAGGCAGAAGAAACAGCAGAAGAGAAGACTCAATCAGATACAGAGGAAACACATGATGATGGATCTTCAGTCTCATCAGGGTCTTGTAACATGATTAACATAGACATAGAAGTGGCTGAAGCTGAAACAGAGCATAATTTACCACAAGCATGGCATCCTGGACAACCTATAGGAAATATCCAAGAAGCCAGACTGATGAAAACTAAACCTACAAGAGGGAAAGGCTACACAGCTGGTAAAACCAACATTACACATATACTGTTTAATGGTAGAGAAGCAGAAATGCTACTTGACAGTGGTGCATATTGCTCAGTAGTACCTGAGACATACTTGAGAAAATTATGCCCAGACTACAAGGATATTCTTCTACCACTGAGAAAAGTAAGAATAAACAGTGCCAGTAGTACCATGAAGCCAATAGGGGTATTTGAATGCCCCATAATAATCCCTCACCCAACAGGATCAGTCAGAATGACAGTGGAATTTATTGTGATAGAAGATGCAGTAAGTAAACACTTTATACTAGGAAATTACTACTTAAATATCTATGGCTTTGACATAACCAAAAGCAGAGAAAGATATTTTACTATTGGGAATGACAATAAAAAGAAGAAATTCTTATTTAAATCCCAAGAGCCTTTACCTGTAGGACAAGTATAAATACAGGATGAAGAAAAGGAGAGATTTGGAAGGGAACAACTAGCAGAAGCTAACTTTAATGATAAACTGAGTGTAGACCAACTATTACAGTTACGCAACATGCTGTACAGGAACAAGAATGCATTTGCATCAGATAAAGAACCACTAGGGGCAGTCGTAGGCCACGAAGTGGACATTACGTTGAACACTAGCAAAAGCAAAATACATTACAAGTATGGATGCTTTAAAAGGATTTCATCAAAATGTAGTAACAGAGCATGCAAGGAAATACCTGAGAATTATAACACACAAAGGTGTTTATGAGTACCTTAGAATGCCTTTTGGAATTAAAAATGCCCCATCACATTTCCAAAGAATGATGAATACCATCTTCTGTGAAGAACTAGGATTGGGATGGCTAATTATATACATAGATGATATAATTATATGCTCTGAAACATGGGGAGACCATATGAGCAGAATAGAACTAGTTCTTACAAAGATAATTAATGTCAACATGAAAATCTCCCTGAAGAAATGTGCATTTGGATTTGCAGAAATTAAAGCACTAGGACATGTAGTTTCAGGACTAGCATTATGCATAGACCAGAATAAAGTAGCAGCAGTATTACAAAGACCAGCACCTACAAACAAAAAAGAAATGCAAAGCTTTCTTGGGTTTGCCAGCTACTACAGACAACACCTAGAAGGCTATGCAGCCATGGCCAGAAGCTTGTATGAGATAGCTTCTAATGATACTGCCTTTGAAATGACCACAGAAAGACACATGGCATTTAATAAAATAAGAGAACATCTGACTAGAGCACCTCTACTATTAATGCCAGACTTTAACACTTCAAGGATAATTAAATTCCCCAAAAAAATTACTTAAAGTTTGAAGTTGGGAAAATCATTGAAAAAAAATCACTTCCTACTGAAAAAAAATGCTAACTGAGCGTGCTCAGCCAAAAAAATAAAAACGTGTCAGAATGAGTAAAAAACAATGGGGCACATTTCTGGGGTGATTTGTTAGACGGGCCTGCATCAGGCCCGCATGGGCCCATACCAGGCCCATTGGGCCCATTGAAAAAGCAGTATTTGTTTGGAATTCCCATGCTCTGCTAAAATATGAAATGGGTCAAACCAAATAAATAATGAGGGGGCACATTTTTTGGGAGATTTTTTTACGGGCCTGAATGAGGCCCACATGGCCCCCACAAAGCTCACTGGCAACGCTGAAACAAATACAATACATGGAGTGTATCTGGTAAACGTTTTTCATTGAAGATGGAGACCTACTTGTCCTATTTTTTGTTTTCAGCCATCATATACATAATAATGGCTAAAAACAAAAAATAGGACATGTAGGTCTGCATCTTCAATGAAAAATGTTTGCCAGATACACTCCATGTATTGTATTTGTTTCAGTGTTGCCACTGGGCCCATTGAAAGAGTAGCCTTAGTCAAGAATGCCTTATATGCTCAGCTAAGAAACAAAAATGTGTCAACCTGAGTAAAAAATATGGGGCCACACTTTTGGGGTGCGCTTATTGACAGACCTGAATCAGGCCCATACGGGCCCACCCAAAGCTGGTTGGGCCAACTCAAAAGTATTCTTGGTTAAGAATGCCCATATGATGTTTCAGAACAGCACCAATTGGCCACTGATCAACAGAAGATATTGAAGGGCTTCTGACATCTGTATGACATTTCTGCACTCACAGAATGTAGGTCCAGGCCCATCCCTTCCCCTAGGAAACCTGTTGGCCCGTACGTGCCTGATACAGGCCCGTCCAAAAAGCCTCCCCAAGAATCCCCCCCCCCCCCCCCCGTTTTTTACTCAGTCTGACACATTTTTTTTTCTTAGCTGAGCATATGCTTTCTTAACCAAGGCTACTCTTTCAATGGGCCCAGTGGGCTTTGTGGGGGCCATGTGGGCCTCATTCAGGCCCGTAAAAAAATCTCCCAAAAAATGTGCCCCCTCATTATTTATTTGGTTTGACCCATTTCATATTTTAGCAGAGCATGGGAATTCCAAACAAATACTGCTTTTTCAATGGGCCCAACGGGCCTGGTATGGGCCCATGCGGGCCTGATGCAGGCCCGTCTAACAAATCACCCCAGAAATGTGCCCCATTGTTTTTTACTCATTCTGACATGTTTTTATTTTTTTGGCTGAGCACGCTCAGTTAGCATTTTTTTTCAGTAGGAAGTGATTTTTTTTCAATGATTTTCCCAACTTCAAACTTTAAGTAATTTTTTTGGGGAATTTGATTATCCTTGAAGTGTAAGAAACCTTTTGTGTTATATGTTGATGCCTCAATGGAAGGACTAGGAGCAGCACTCCATCAATTACAAATCATCAATGATAAACCAGTGGAAGGACCCATTTGTTTCATATTCAGACAACTCAAGAAAAGTGAAGCAAGATATGGAACAAGCCAACTAGAATGCTTATGTTTAGTCTGGGCCCTAGAGAAACTCCACTACTATCTAGATGGAAGTGTGTTTGATGTCATCACAGACTGTATTGCACTAAAATCACTCATCAATATGAAAACCTCTAACAGACACATGCTTAGATGGCAGATATCCATTCAAGTGTACAGAGGTAACATGACAATAATTCATAAAGAAGGGAGATTGCATAGAAATGCAGATGGACTCTCTAGATGGTCCCTACCAAACACACCAGACAATCCAGCCTGGGCACCTGAAGACCCAGATGAACTACCAATAATGGGAATTAGCATTACTGAACTAGAGGATGAATTCTTTGAAGAAATCAGAAATAGTTACAAACAAGACAAGAACTGTACATTGTTAGTACAAATTTTATCCAAAACAGATTCAAAGGATGATGACCTGATTGCAGCACTAGATACAGCATGGAAGAAATCATATCAGGAAGGAAGATTTCACCTATTTGACGGTATCATCTACCACAGATCCAAACACACATGTGTACTAACATTAATGGACAGAGTATTGATCAATACACTACTACATGAATGCCACGACAGTACATCATCAGGCCATTTATCTTCAGACAGAACAGAAGACAGAGTAAGAAACCTAGCATGGTGGCCAACATGGCAACAAGATGTGGAAACATACTGCACCACATGTGAGAGATGCCAGAGAGCAAACAAAGCAACAGGCAAAAGGTTTGGGCACATGATAAAAATAGAAGAACCCACTAGAACATGGGGAACAGTTAACATGGACTGGGTTACAGGATTACCACCTGGAGGAAAGAAAAACTATAATGCATGTCTAGTTATTGTAGACAGATTTAGTAAAACACCTATATTCTTACCATGTCACAAAGATGATACAGCTATGGACACAGCTATAATGATTTGGCAACAAGTGATTTCATGGACAGGACTAATCAAAAATATCATCAGTGACAGAGATCCCAAGTTTACATCAGATCTATGGAGAGGACTGTACCGCTTATTTGGCACTAAACTCTCTTTCTCAACAGCCTACCATCCACAAACAGATGGACTAGCAGAAAGAATGATTCAAACCTTGGAAGACATGCTAAGGAGATTCTGTGCCTATGGATTAGAATTTAAAGACTCTGATGGATTTACTCATGACTGGGTTACACTATTACCAGCCCTAGAACTAGCCTACAGAACATCAACCCATGCTTCAACAGGAAAAACACCAGCTATCCTAGAGAAAGGATGGAACCCCAGACTACCACAAGACAGCTTGAAAAAGGACTTGGTAGAAGTACATCCCACAGCAGCAAGCTCCAAGAACATGCTGGACAAAGCCAGAAAACACGCCCAACAAAGCATGCATAATGCATTTATATACAGCAAAGAAAAATGGGACAAAAAGCACAAAGTACCCAGCTTCAAAACAGGAGATTTAGTATTAATATCAACTACAAACTTTACTAATATTAAAGGACCTAAGAGGCTTAGGAATGCATTTTTTGGCCCATTTGTAGTCAAAGCATTACATGGACCAAATGCAGTAGAAGTGGAACTATATGGAGAATTAGAAAAGAAACATCCTACATTCCCAGTAAGCTTACTCAAACACTATAATGAATCAGATGCTGAATTATTCCCTTTACGCAAGGAAATACCTGAAGCAGAAGTACATCCACTTGAAGAGTCAGAGGAGAAGAAAATTCATAAGATCTTGAAAGACAAGAAGATCAGAGGAGAGAAAGATAAATTATATCTTGTAAGATACAGGAACCCAATTCATGAAGATGAATGGCTACCAGAAAAAGACATTAAAGATGCGGATAAATATCTAAGAAGATTCAAGAACTCTAAACACAAAGATTAAATTATTTCAGAATTTAACCTTTTTAGAGGGGGCAAGTGTCAGCCTTAGAGATACATCAAGTATCCAAAAGACTGCAATAACTCAGTAAATAATAATAATTATTAAATCATTATTGCAGAATCAGATTCCTCATCATAAATTAAGGGGGGTCACCCACTTAAAGTACCCCCTTATTCCTATTCCTTCATGTACTAATTGTATAATTAAGAATTGGCCACAGAAAGCGCCCAAAAATAGTATTACATACAAAAAATTAGTAAAACAATTAAAAGTACATAAAAAATAGTCTGTTGTACAATAATGAGTAATATTACTCGTGTAAAAATACCCCGTGAAAGTATTATGTAGACTTCTACTGAAGCTCTTTCACATGACAATTGGTTATAAACATGTCATGTGACAGAGTCAGGGAAATTAGTCTATTTTAATACAATTAAAATACCCACAGCCAAGCCCTTTTCACGGCTACAGCCCTGGATACTCCCATAGGGAGAAAAGGACTCAGTGTTTACGCCCACTGAAGTCCCCTCTATGAATAGAGGCCTATTTGGCCCTCAGGAAAAGATCCCCCAGACCATTCACCGCCCATAAACTGTAAGTTTGCCGTGAATATTCTCCCCTGCTACTATTGTAACTTCTTTTCCCTTTTAAACCATCCCCAGCACGTAAAATCCACTGGATTAAACCTTTAAAAATATCAAAAATCCCTTATTAGCATATTTACAAGATTTATCCTTAAAAGTAGTTGCCGTAAGACCTCCGCCTCTGACAAGCAGCCAATCAGTTTAAGCGCTTACCAACCACTTTTCTACGCCAAATTTATTCCCTGTAATTAATAATTATATATTATTAATTACATAATACATCTTCCTCTTTTTGAAGACTGTTTAAAACCCTTGTAGTGGCCAAATTACCACGTAACAAGTTTAGTAATTTACATTACTAGTGTTTACATCAGCACAGTTATAGTGCTAGGGCCCAAAACCCTTATTTTGACAGGTTTTTTGCCCTAAGCTTCATAAACAGAGCTGTCACCCAGTCCGGCCGTCGCCGCTTCTCCCCAGGAGATGGAGGGCCGCAGGGCCGCTCTCATCAATGGCTTAATCGTCAACCTTGCTTACACGCCCCTCACTCTCCACTGGTGCGTCTAGGGATGACAATCGGGCTGCCCGGCTTCACCCTGGCAAGGCTATTGAGAGATAATTTGAGCGGGCCCCTTGGTGAGGCCAATCCTCTGACCACCCGGGGCTTTACTTAACTGGTCTCTGTCCTGAAATCTTAATTGGCGCAAAAGTGGCCCGTAGGTGGCCCGTGGTCAAACCCGCCCAATTAGCATCCCTAGGTGCGTCCCCTCCCCTCACATGTGCAAATTCACTTTCTACAGCTCATCTTCTTTTACGTTATTAACCTAGGTCCATGCCAAAAGGTCTGTATGGCTCCGAACTGATCACCGGAATCTGGGGCCTCGTGGCTGCGGTCGCGCAACTGATAGCAGGCTGGAAAGCATCCGCTGTCACTTGCTAATTCTATCTAAAATTATGCATTGTACACTCTTCCACACAAATTAACCTAGATGTTCCACACAAATTAACCTAGATTTATATTTTTTCCAATACAAAAACAAACTGCAGAAAAAAAATCAAATTTGCAGTCTAATTTACCCTGTTGATGATTTTTTTTTCAGGGGTGGAATACAAACAAAGTTTCTGGTGCATGGTCTTGTAAAAATCTGGGAGATAATATGTCAAAAATATGGGATATATCTACTATTCTGGGCTACATTCATCATCAAACTTGACTACACCCAAGTTTACTTGCCTGATGTGGACTTTACCACATGTGAAGATCTGCAGAATGTTTTTGTCAAAATAATGCTTTGTAGATAAATTGTGCCAATTTTGAAGTGGTAGACACATCATTTGGGTTGGATCTACAACTTGGCCAACAGGACAGAAAACATATTGCCACCAGTACTTTGGGAATTGGAATGAACATAAGTGAGGTGTGATGCTGAAAGGTTGATTGTGACATTTTGAAGGAGGGATCAAGGAAGTTGGAGAAATGGGACCAGGTATCTGCAGCGGCGAAGCCGCCTTGGCCTCTAGTGGCTAGAAAGCCACAAACAACCCAAACCCTCAAGCCAAAATTACAACATTAGTCATAAGACTCTCCTACAGAGAGTCCCTTTGGGACGCAGGTGTCCCCCCCTCCGTTCAAGAGGCTTAGTTAGGCTAGGCCAATTATACGGTCAGTGAGACCCAGGCTCACAGCATCAGTGGGGATTGGCAGGTCAAAGATTATGTGTTTAAGTGCCTATATGTTATGTGTTTGGCACCTAGACAAATAAAGTTCATGCTTGTGAGCTTGATTAATATTCATTGTGTGTTTAGTCCAAGGACTAGTTGAGTATACATCTATACCTCACTAGCTCCAAACAGAGAGCACAGAAAAAATACTGCTGCACCAAATAAGACCTATGCTTAGCGCAGCAATTTTTTCCCGCTTTTGCTAAAACATAGTAAAGCAAAAGTGGTACAGCATGTGATCTCTTGGAATTTGAATACAGAAATTGTAGAGAAAATGAGCTGGAGATTCTATTTTGGCAGGCACGATGGCCTCTATTTATGGTATTCAAAATTGCACAAGATTTTTTTACATAAAATCATAAACTGCAATTTTGGCTGGGAGATGTCACTTTAAGTTTTATGCACGCTGACATCTCCCAGCCAAAATGGGCTTTATGATTTTATGTAAACAGTGGCATATGCAACTTTGAATACCATAATTTATAGGCGTCATTGGGCCTGAGTAGGAATACAAAAGATACAATAGAATCTCTGAGATATACAAGATGAAAACAAGGTACTAGGCCAGAAGGCCAATATTAGTAATACATAGGTAGGACCAAAGGCCACAATAGGAACTAGAGATAGGGTATATCTCTAGTAAGACAAGAGAAGAAAGAATTACAAAAGAATCCAGCCGAGAGTGGCGAAGAAGGGGAATAGGCGGGTGCCTATTCCGGCATATGTAGATTCTCAGATCTGGGACATCATGTGATGCTCGCCGGTTTCAAGAGCAAGAAATATGTGAGCGAACTTAGTTGGTGTTCCATTGCAGGGAGGAAGGGTCTATTTATAGACCGAGGGATGGAACGGCTTGACAAGAGGAGACAAAAGGAGATACAAGAGAGGCTCATTGGATGAGCTCTATACGGTCTTGAGAGGATACAAAAGGAGTGGCTGGACTTGGAGAAGTCCGGTTGCGACAGACAACTGATGTACACAATTTAGGATATAACTATGGGGATATTGAATTTTACAAAGTGTTTTTTACAAGGTACAAGGCCCTGTAAAAAATACCTTTGTAAAAGTACACATTAAGGGGTGTTATGTGTAATTTTACAATGTGTTGGCTAGATTCCCACCTTGTAATGTAAAAGCAACCTTGTAAAATTATACCTGAACTCTTCCATGTGGAATTTTACTTGGCATTTTTTTACAAAGTGCCACCTTGTGAAAAAACTACCTTGCAAAATTGCATATTTGCAGCAAAAACATGAATTTTACAAGGGAAATTTTGGGGAAGCAGTACACCATGCAAAACATACCTTGTAAAAATCAATAATAATGGCAAGCAGGTTTGAACACCAGGAAAAAAAAATAGTCACTTGATGGCAAGTGACATGATGCAGCTTTGGTTTCTGCTCCAGAGCTACTCCAGCGCTGCTCCAAGTCTGCTCCACCAGCACTTGTAGAGCTTGCAGGACTGCACCAGAGCACTCAATGTGGCACAGTCAGCTGATCCTAATTTTTTCCCAGGAACAGCTGATGCTCATCATAAGCTGAGCAGTAGGCATTGACTGAGCCTGGGCCAAAGCTGAGCATTGGCTGAGCCTGGGCCACAGCTGATTATTGGATATTCCAAGCCTGAAACAAATCCAAGTGTCAGCTGGACCAAGAATATTCCAAATCTGAGCATCAGCTTAGCCAACAATGGTCCAAAGCTGAGCATAATCTTGGAAAAGGCTTGTGCAGAGCTTAGGATCAGCTGGGACAATACTGTTCCAAAGATTAACACCAGCTGGGCCAAAATTTTTCAAAAGCTGAGCATTGGCTGAGCCAATGCTGGTACAAAGCTGAGCATCAGCTGAGCCAAGGCTGGTTCACAGCTGAGCATCAGCTGAGCCAAGGCTGGTCCACAGCTGAGCATCAGCTGAGCCAAGGCTGGTCCACAGCTGAGCATCAGCTGAGCCAAGGCTGGTCCACAGCTGAGCATCAGCTGAGCCAAGGCTGGTCCACAGCTGAGCATCAGCTGAGCCAAGGTTGGTCCACAGCTGAGCATCAGCTGAGCCAAGGCTGGTCCACAGCTGAGCATTGTCTTAGCCAAGGTTGGTCCACAGCTGAGCATCAGCTGAGCCAAGGCTGGTCCACAGATGAGCATAAGCTGTTACAGGAGTGGTCAGACTCAGAATCTGAGCATTGGCTGGGCCAAGATTTATCCAAAGCTGAAAATCAGCTGAGCCAATACTGGTCCAAAGCTGAGCATTGGCTGGGCCAATGATAATCCTAATCTGAGTCTAAGCTGAGCCATGACTGGAATAAAGCTTAAAATAAGCTGGGCAAGGACTGGTTCTGATCTGGGCAACAAAGCTGAGCATGAGCTGGGCACCAAAGCTGAGCATAAGCTGGGAGCTAAAGCTGAGTATCAGCTGACCAGAAATGGGGATCAGTGGCACCCAGCAAAAACTGAGTATCTCCTGTGGAAATTCTTAAACTGGTTAGATGGTGGGTAGATGGTGGGTAGATAATGGGTAGATGGTGGGTAGATGATGGGTAGATGGTGGGTAGCCCGCTGGAGCTGGCATGATGTCACTTGTCATCAAGTGACTATTTTTTTTTCCTGGTGGAAATTACAATGTGTTGTGTAAATTTTACAAGGTGGTTTTGGTATACTGCACAAAATCTACCTTGTAAAAATCAATAAAAGTGGTTACAAAGCTCAAACTTACAAGTTGCTGTGAGAAATTTACAAGGCAGTTTTAATTTTATTTTTTATATTTTTTTTATATTTTTGGAAAGCCCACTACTACCAACTGCACTTGGAAAATATGAACTTCTGCTGGAATTATGAAGTTTCTGGGAGTCATGAATCACCATATAACCCTTGGTCAAGGTTTACTTCAGTGGAGTGAATGTTCTTATTGCTCCTGCACCTTCAATAATTTTGTTGAAACTGCAACAGCTCAGGGTCCATTTCTCTCCCTGTCACACATCTGTCACTCCTTTTTCCTCCCTCCAGATGAATATGCTTGTTCACCTTCTGCCCACAACTTGTCCCTCAGTTGTAATAGCTACAAAGTCTGCTCATCTGGATAATCAAAACATCATCAGCTTCAACAGTGGGCCACTACGCTAAACTGCGCTATTTAGCCCTAAAGTTTAGCTTAGCGGCAAAAAGCGCCAACCTTTTTTGAATAGCGTTAGCGCACTGTTAGCGCCGCTACGCTTTGCTAATTTTCAGTGGCGCTACACTTTGCTAATTTTCAGCGGCGCTAAAGTAACAGCATACCAATTTTTGTTTAGCGTTAGCGCTGCGCTACAGCCGCTACGCTACGCTACATTGCGCTAAGGCGCTTTTAGCAGAAAAAAGGCACTTTTTTGCCGCAAAAAACGCTTTAGCGCAGCATAGCGCGCGCTCTTTTGCGCCTTGCGTGCTTAGCTTTAGTGCAATTGCGCGCATCTGCGCTAACGCTACGCTAAAAGCTAAAATATCTTTGCATCCTTTGCGCGTAGCGTTAGCGCAGATGCGCGCAATTGCACTAACGCTACGCTAAAAAATACCACATTTGCGCTGTGCTACGCTACGCTAACAGCTATGTTAGCGTAGCTGGCCCACTGTTGTCAGCTTTCTGTGCGCTTCTCGCTGAGACCAGTGAGTCTCTTGTAGTGAGGAGCCTTTTTTCCTCCTCACAGCTAGTAGCTTGACCCCTTTCTGGGGTTTCTTCTCCTTTTCTGGGTGCCTCTGAGCTTTTCTCCTTGAGGCCTCAAACCTTCACGATCTCACTGGAGCTTTCTTCCTTGATTCCTCAACTGTTCTTTGGTAGTCATTTCAAAAAATTTCAGCAGGAGTGCATATTGGACAATGTGCAGTTTGGGGAAGTCAATTTTCCAGAGGAAAACGCCCTGTCAAATCTCCAAAAAACCTTGTAAATTTCAACCTGGTAGTCATTGCTATTGATTTTTGCAACACATATTTTGCTTGGTGTACTGCTTCATCAAAATTTGTCTTGTAAAATTCAGGATTTTGCTGCAAATATGCAATTTTGCAAGGTACGTTTTTTACAAGGTGGCACTTTGTAAAAATACACCGAGTAAAATTCCACATGGAAGAATTCAGGTATAATTTTACACGGTTTCTTTTACATTACAAGGTGGGAATCTAGCCAACACATTGTAAAATTACACATACCCCCCCTTAATTTGTACTTTTACAAATGAAATTTTTAACAGGGCCTTGTACCTTGTAAAAAACACTTTGTAAAATTCACCCACCCCTATAACTATCTGGAGACAATAATGTAATCATGCCGCGAGGGACTACATACAGAGTATCAGCCGAGAGCGGCGGTAAGAGAGTTATAGTTCAAGACACAAGCAAGAAAGAGATAGTGCTGAAGCCGGCATATAAGAGAGACGAATGACCAAGAGCGGTCAAGAGAGGAGAGAGAGTATTAACTTAAGAGGAAGTGAAAGCCGGCGGCTTCACATCATCCCCTCCGTAGTTCCAAGCCTCCGTGCTTGGTTTTTCAGATGATTGGGAATCGACCGCAACCTTTCACTGCAAGAAAAACTCTAGAAACTGCTTGCAGTTGAGATGCAAGAGCTCAAGTCAAGCTGTGCCTCATGCAAGAATCAAGCACTGGTTGATTCAATTTCCATGCACATTGCATAATTTATGGAAAAGTGAGTCTAAGGTACAAAAAACCGGGTACAGGCTCCAAAATACTGAGTTGATACCTGTGCAAGTTCCCCTTTCATGTGAAAGTTCCCCTTTCATGTGAAAGTTTCCCTTTCATGTGAAAGTTCCCCTTTCATATGCACATACCCCTTTCACGTGCACATATCCCTTTTGTATGTATTCACCCCTTTCATAATGTGCACATACCCCTTTATGTGCACATACCCCTTTCATGTGTGTGTATCCCTTTCATGTGTGTGTATCCCTTTCATGTGTGTGTATCCCTTTCATGTGTGTGTATCCCTTTCATGTGCGTGTATCCCTTTCATGTGCATGTATCCCTTTCACAATGTGTACATACCCCTTTCATGATGCTTTCATGACCCTTTCATGTTTACATGTCCCCTTTGAGGTTTTTACATCATTTTCAACCCTTTCATCATTGAGGTTTACATACCCCTTTGATGTTTACATATCCCTTTCATGTGCAAATACCGCTTACTGCACACACTCCTTTCATGCATACATACCCCTTTCATGCATACATACCCCTTTCATGCATGCATACCCCTTTCATGATGTGTACATATCCCTTCTTTGTGTTAATACATCTTCTCACATTCCCCTTTCATGCATACATATTCCTCTCAGATGTACATATCCCTTTCATGTGTACATACCCTTTTTATGTTATTCTGGCTGGATTCAATGGCACATGGAGTGTTTTCTAAAATAAAATAAAAGGGTGCTCAGGGGGATGTTCATTTGCAAGGTTGAACATTTCTCTCAGCCTACTGCATGAGCACTACAGCATGTTAAGCAATGAGATGCTGAACAAGGTACACACTGAAGGTGCACAGCATGGAATTTGGGTGCTTGACTCCAGCTTGAGCTGAGGCTTGATTCAAGCTTGCTGCATCTCAACTGCGAGCAGTTTCTAGAGTTTTTCTTGCAGTGTTTTTGATGCGCTTCTGTGTTTTCTGCAAGAGGTCCATTAGCTTTTTGTACATTGTTGGAGAAATGTAGTTTTGAAGCATGTCCATGATATCGTTTGAGACGGTCCCCGTTAGTAGTAGATTTGAGAACATGTCCGTTGGGAGACTGTAATTTGAAGCTACCATTTGCTTTATCGGAGTGAATAACAAATGGTCCATCCCATTTAGGATGTAACTTACTAGGTCGGTGTTCAAATTGCCTCAGCACTAGCTCACCCGGACGTAGGTTCTGTTTGAAGTAGGTAGTTTCTGATTTTTTGGAGCGCAGGGCAGCCTTCTTATTGATCTTGTCAATTTTTGCTTTTTGTTCTTGGGCAAAAGAATCTGCGCAAAGAGTTTGCGACTCGAGTCTGTCCACTTGGGAAGATACTGCCACCTTGGGTTCCACGCCGTAACACATGTAGAAGAGGGACTGTTCAAGTCCCGCTGTTCTTGACAATCTATACCCGAATAGGGCCAGGCCAACATATAAGTCCCATTTGGTTTGTTTATTGGGAATGCACATTTTTTGTAGGCTGTTATTTAGTGTGCTGTGAAACCGTTCTACCAGACCGTTTGATTGCGGGTTATAGGGGGAGATCCAGTTGTGCTTGATGTTATGCTCGGCTAAGAATTTTTGATACACCTGACCGTTGAACTCGGAGCCATTATTGGTTGTAATGGAATGCGGAAAGCCGTGATTTTTGATTATGGTTTTGACTAGTTTGGTTGCTGCAAGGCCGGATTGAGCTGTCAGAGGTACAGCGTAAGTCCAACCAGTAACATAGTCAATCACAGTTACTAGGAATTGTTTACCTCTTGGTGTTCTTGGGAGAGGTCCAACAAAGTCCATGCCCCAAGTTGCAAAGGGCGCTTTGCGCTCGATCACCCGCATAGGCATCTTGTTTCGATCTGAGTTTGGAGCACAGTATTGACATGCCGTACAATTTTTGACCACCTCTTCAACAATGTTGTTCATAAACGGGAAGTGGCATTCAGTTCTCAACTGATAAACGGTGTCTCTAGCGTTTTGGTGTCCCAGGCGGCTGTGAGTCTCTTGAGCAAGTTTAATTGCCCGTTCTATTTCTGGGATAATTAATCTGTTGGGACGATCCTTTGAGGTTCTGTACAGATCACCATTTTTCCAGTTAAAGCCTTTCAAGCGCACATTTTCAGGGTGATTATCCCTCATTCGGCGTAACTGTTTGAAGGCTTTCATCACAACAGGTTCCAGCAAGAAAAGTGAATCAGCCACCTCCGGGGGGTCAGGGTTGGAGGCGCAGTCCGGTTTTCAAGACAGAGCGTCCGCAGCCATTTGTTTGGGTCCAGGCCAATAGACAATATGGGCATTGAAGAATTTGAGTTCATCGACGAATCGGGCTAAGCGGCGGTTTACGTCCTTTTGAGTTTTGAAGTGTTTTAGTGACTCATGGTTGCTGCGTACTAATACCGGGGATCCTTTGACATATCCGCGGAAGTGCTTCAGTGCGTGGATGATTGCCAAAAGTTCTCTTTCTTGGGCTGAGTACCTTTGTTCCGTTTTTGATAGTTTGCAAGATTTGTAGGTGATGGGCTTGAGAGTGTGGTTTTTGACAGCTTTAGCGTATTCTTCGAGGGAGAAGTCTGCGGTTATTGCCTCACTGTTGGGGTCTTGTTGGAGGACGGCCCCGATGTTCTGACCCAAGGCGTCGGTGTCCAAAACAAAAGGGTTGAAGGGCTTGGTGTGGTGTAAGATGACCGTACGTGCCAGGTGATATTTCAGGTCCTTGAATGTGATTGCCTGGTCCTCCCCCCACAAAATTTCTGCTCCCCAGCGCGGAAACCCCTCGGTAAACTTGTAGAGTGCTGTCGCAATTTTAGAAAAGTTCTTAATAAATCTTTTGTAGTATGTCACCAAGTTTAAAAATCCACGTACTTCTGTTATGTTACTGGGCGTAGGCCAATCCTTTATTTTCTGGATCTTCCAATCGTACACGTTGATCCCCGCTCCATTAACTACATGACCCAGAAAGATCAGTTCCTTCTTGCCCCATTTGCACTTCTTTTCGGATACTACCAAGTCATATTTTTTCAATAGTTCAAAAATTTGCTTAATATGTGATTTATGCTCTTCCTCTGATTTAGAGAAAACAATCACGTCATCAACAGTGGGTCAGCTACACTAAAAAAGCTGTTAGCGTAGCGTAGCGCAATTTTTTAGCGTAGTGTTAGCGCAATTGCGCGCATCTGCGCTAACGCTACGCGCGCAGGGTGCAAAGATATTTTAGCTTTTAGCGTAGTGTTAGCGCAGATTTGCGCAATGGCGCTAACGCTAAGCACGCAGGGCGCAAAAGAGTGTTTGCTACGCTGCGCTACAGCGCTTTTTGAGGCAAAAAAGGCCGTTTTTTCCGCTAAAAGCGCCTTAGCGCAACGTAGTGGCTGTAGTTTAGCGCTAACGCTAAACCAAAATTGGTGTGCTTTTAGCGCCGCTGAAAATTAGCGCAGCGTAGCGGCGCTAACAGCGCGCTAACGCTATTCAAAAAAGGCCAGCGCTTTTTGCCGCTACGCTAAACGTTAGGGCTAAAATAGCGTAGTTTAGCGTAGCGGCCCACTGTTGACGTCATCCATGTAAACCAAAGCGTACTTACCCAGACATTCCTGAAGAATATTATTCATCATGTGCTGGAAGGTTGCTGGCGTGTTGCACAAACCAAACGGCATTACCAGAAACTTGTATGAGCCGTTGCGCGTTGCGAACACCGTCTTGGGAATCGATCGCTCCGTTAGTTTCACTTGCCAAAATCCCGACTTCAAATCAATAGAGCTGAAGATTTTAGCGCCTTGGAGGAACTGATAAGCATCATCTATACGCGGCAGCGGAAAAGAGTTTTTAACTGTTAAGGTGTTCAATTTCCGATAGTCAAAGCAGGCCCTAGTTGTTCCATCTGGTTTCTTAACCAAGATGATAGGAGCGGACCAAGGCGACTTACTTGGTCTGATTATACCATCCTTTAAGCCATCTTTCACAAACTGCTTGATTAGCAGATGTTCAGGAGGCAAATACGGACGGCTGTGAGACCTTACAGCGCCTGACGTACCAGTATCAATATCGTGCTCAAATTCCTTGTCTTTGGGGAGTCCCACTACAACTCTAAACGCTTCGGGGGCGGTTTCGTACGCCAATTTCAAATACTGATTGTCAAATGTCCTAGTCAATACTGCCATTGATTTCAGACCCAATTGCGGCCGATGGTCGCTGTTGTAAGGGTGTAGGCTGACAACCTTATTGTTAGTGTCTATGAATGTGTACGACAAATTGTTGTAGTCTGGGACTGCCTGCATTTGACACAGCCAAGGGAGGACTAGTACTAGGTCCATCTTGGGCAGGTTGATAAGGAAGGCTTTGATCTCCATCTGGTTGTTGTCTACGCAAAGTGTGAACCGGCCTTTTAACTTGACCTGTTCTACATGTCCGTTAGCTAGTCGGACATTTCGGGGAGTTATCTGTACAATGTCAATCTCTTTCTTTTTGTATAGATCTCGAGCTACCACAACGTCTAGGTAGATAGATACGGCTCCTGAGTCAATAATAGTGTCACATACGACTCCTCCTATACCGAATTTGTATTGTGGTAAGGATCGTTCCCCATCATTTAGTGTGTTTAGCTTGAGTTCGGGTGGGCTGTCACCGAGCCAGATTATGCTAGAATCGTCCAACGCAGAACTCAATTTGAAATCGTAAGACTTGTTGTCACCTTCCATCTGAAGCCAGTCGACTTGGTGGGTGTCTGTTGTGCGGAAACGCTTATGTGTCAGTTCTATTGAATCCGTATGTTTGCGTTTTTTACCAGGTTCATCCGTGGTGGTAACAAGGCTGTTTAACTCAAGCTCTCTGGTTAAGCCGTGTTTTTTGGCACCAGGGATGAAGTGACAAGCTCGGGGATTCAAGGTGGACTCCACCTTCATACACATTAGTTGACTGTCTTTTCCGCGCTCGACCAAATTCCATAAGATCTGGTTCATATGGCCAATAGACACATCAAATTTCTTCTCAATGTTTTTAGCAATTTGATCCAAGGCTTCTTTGATGTGGTTCCTTGGTTCTAGGAGGGTTATGGCGGGTGCCATAAGGAACAGATTGTTTTGGGGTGATTCTTTGTTTGAGTCCGGTTCATCCAGATTGATTAGATTAAGAGTTTGCCTGGATTTTTTGTTATCATTTTTATACTTTATTTTTCTCGGTGAAGGACAGTCCTTAGATAAGTGTCCAATTTTATTGCAGTTGTAACATCAAGCTTTGCTTACATCTACGGCATCTAGGTCCATTGGGGTGGCCGGTGCCACCGAGTTTCTACGCGGGAAAGAAAAGCTACTACCAGTGGGACGTCAATGGTGACTAGGGGTGAAGGTCCGTTGATTACCGTAGTTCAAGGAACTTCTGCGATGATAGTTACTTTTTGCCAACCTATCATGTTTGCAGAGCGAGTGCAATAAATCATCCAACGTCTCACACTTGTTGCCCAATACCTTGACGCGTAAGTGACCTGGCAAATTGAAGGTGAACAAGAATTTCTTGTCATCATCAGTCATTGTGTTGGTGGGTTGCTTGATGCTTAGTCTAGTGAATTGGTTGATATAGTCTTCTGCAGTTGTATATCTAAGGGACTGGAGTTTGACACAAGTGTTGTATTGGCTATGGGAATAATTAAACTGAGCCCGTAACTTACGGGTAAAGGTTGCCCAGGACATCTCGTTTACATTTAGCTTGCTGATTAGGTTATACCAGAAGGCCTCGGCGCTGTCCTTTAGGTGTGGCACAACCATTGACGTCCATTTGTCTTTGGGTTGTCCTCGACCTGTAAGAATAAATTCTATTTTCTTGATCCAAACATCGACATCATCTTTTCTGTCAAAGTTGGGGAGGTTGACAGAGACAGGGCCCGGTCGCGGCTTGCGATTGACTCGCTGATTGTTGTTTGCATTTGCGGCCAGTAGTTGTTGAATTTGCATATGTTGATTATTGATAACTTCTTCCCAAGCGGCGATCTGTGCCGCGTTGATTTGGCCATTGATCATCTGTGCGTCCATTGTTTGGATGTTTCTAGAACTGTATCCAATCGGTTGTCGGTGGTTCTATTATTGGTAGAATAACAAAGATATAAGTTTATTTTGCTGCTGGAGCCGCTTTTTAACGCTTTTAGCAGCTTTTTGCTGAAATAGCATGAATAGCCCATGACTGCGCCACTACACTTTTGGCCTCTGAATTTGCTTTTTGCTATGCTTTAAGCAAATTTTCACTGATAATAGTGCTAATAGTGCACTGTGCCAAGGCGCTATTGGGCGCCAAGTCCCTCTTTGCTGTGGATGGGGCCCAGAGAGCAGAGCGCGCCTGGAACTTGGTGCACTGAAGAGTGAGATCAGCGGATATTTCCCCTTTTCAGCGCTCAGTGCAGCATTGTTTCCCGCTTTTTCAGAGCTGAGCATGTTGAGCGACCATAAATCACCATTTCAGCGGTTTTCCCGCTATTTATCCCTCAGCAAACAGCCTGACGGCTACAATACCCGGTTAATTGAACCCAATGTGGGTGTGGTGTCTAACTGAGTGCCCCACTGGGCTAACTTACACCCAATGCGGATATCCACTGCGGCTGCCGCTCTTGCCTGGTACTCGCTGCGGCTCTTTGGCGCCGCCATTGAACTGCAGCAAGTGCGGGAGGAAAGGCAGAAAGGGTAATGCCCCTTTCTGACCTTGACCAGGAGAAGAGGATGCGCCTGCATCTCATCTCTATGCCAAGGGCACATAGAGGTTTTGGGGATTCGGGCGTAAGCCCAGAGAGCCCTGTGTGTGAAAAATGGAGTGGGTGGGAGGTTTTTGTGAGAAAGGTGAGCGGCTCTGAGTGGCAGGTTCTGGGCGATGATGGGGGGAGAAGAGCGCTGAGGGATTCGACACCATCAGCACCGCGTGTCTATACTTAGGCCCTGTTTGGCAGCAGTGATGTTATGTAATAACCACTGCTTTTCTATAACCGGGCCTCACCGAGGCCCATATCGTATCACTCGCATGTTTGGCAGATTTGAGAAGTTATGAGGGTCATCACAAACTTCCTCATCACTCCTCATCATCCCCGCCATTTCCGATATAGTACCCCTGGGGGTGTATTTGGGGTGATATTGGCACCCTTACACGACACACCCCCAACTCTACATACCTCTGTTACTCCCCTTGATGGCCGGTACAGACTTTGTACCAGTCACCAAGCGGAGTACACATTGATGGGCCAACCCCTTGATGACCATTGGTCATCAAAGGGACTTTGTATTCTCCCCGATGACCATCAGTCATTGAAAGGACTATCACATATTCTCCTCAATGACCGATGGTCATTGATGGGACTATGTGTTCCCCAAAAGGGACTCTGTATTCTCTTTGATGACCGTGTACCGGCCATCGTCGAGAGGAGTTAAACACTCCATTGGCCTTGCCGGTATGTTCGCTCAATGGCCGGTATTTACCGGCCATCAAGCTTGTTATGTAGGAAAGCTGTATGACGCAAGTGGCAGCCAAACACTCGTGTTATGTTGAAAGATATGGAATTCAAGAGTGATGTGCATCACATTAGGTAAGTGCACAACATCACATAACATTATTGCTGCCAAACGGGGCCACATGACTTGGTGCCCGGCCCCCTTCCAAGCTTAACTAAGTCTCTCCAAGGAGGCGCGAAGCGCCTCCGAAGGAGAGGCTTACCTCTAAAGTCACACCATTGGCCCTACAGACTCGAGAATTTCTGGCAAAAAAACACTGATTTTCTTTTCAAAATGTTTTTAAAAATGTAGTTTTTAGTTTAAAAAAGATCTGAGTAGACAGACTTGTAGTCTGCAATCTCAGCTTCCATTTCACCATTTTTTACCCAACTGGCCCCCATGATTACTAGCCCACTCCTCCTGCCCTGAAGTGGTTCTGGAGTGGTGATCCAGCCGTTTTTGGGCTCAAAATTTGAAATTCCCTGAGCCCGCGCGGTCTCAAAGGGGGGGATTGGTCACATAGATCTGCCATGTAAAAAAATTTACAGGACGTTTCTTGCCAGCGGGAATGAATATGGGGGAGTTTGAAGTGGGCAAAAATAAGCTAAGAAGCTTGCCATTCCAATGGTGCAAAGGGCGCGGGATGAATCAGGAGGAAACAGGGAGGTATTGGGGAAAATGGGGGAGCGTAGGCTCCTCCCTGCCATTTGTCTCGATCCTGTAGGGCGAGACATGCGACTTTGGAGGCAAGTCCTTCGGAGGTCGCTACGCTTCCCCGAGGAGGGTACGCTTGTGTTAAGTTCGGCCCCCTTCAGGCACCCCCCGGTCCTTGTCCGCTTATCCCACCTCTGTGGACAGGGGGGAACTGTTTGTTCCTCACTCGCTCCCCTGCAATTTGTGTGCTTTTTTTGCTTGACTTCCTTTGAGAACAACACGACACCCTCTTTTTTTAAGTGCAGATTTGTTCAGACTGCGTACTATGAATATGCAAATAGGAACAAGTTTATCGTGGGTTAAGCCCTTGAGTATACCAGAACAAGATTAAGAGATATGACGTTGATTCATGAGACAATACAGGAAAAGGATGCTGTACTCAAACACATAGCAACAGGTAGAACAGCTTGTCTTTTCCGCATAAAACTGATATCTGACACAAGCCCACCAAAGTAAAAGATGAAGAAAAATTCCATACTGAATCGGTCTCTCAACCTTTCAAACTTCCCGTTAACCTCTGCTGGAGCTCATTGATGAGAAGATTGTCTAAGGTATTCAAAGCTGTCAAGATAGGCTGCCCGCCGAGGGCAATTTTTTCTGAAATGATCCGATCCAGTGTGTTCGTTCTAACTGGATCTCGGCTCAGTAGCTGTTGTGTTACACAAGGGAGTGTTCCCACCAGGATCCAATTGAATTTGTCAGGGAACCTCTTTTGCCAGGGCTTTATTTAGCTAAAATGGTGATCACGACACGTACTTGCTCAAGCCGCTTTCCTTCGGCACCAGCCTCGATAAACTGATACTCGTCAACTTCCTCGGTCTCATGAGCATAACTGTATGTATTGGTTCTAATGTCGAAACAGGGGTTTGTTTTCAATGGAACAGTCTCAAAACTTAGCAAGGGCCTCGAGCGACTCACTTTGGATTCAGGATCTCATCACCTTCGGCCAACACGCTCGACCAGATTGAAACAAATGCGCCCAGGTTTGATATGACGATCGGGTTGGGCAGTGTGACTAGGCAGGCCAAAGCTGCAGCGATCAATTTTCTTTCTTGTGCTGTACCGACATTATCGATCTAACAGAGCAAAAGATGAAAAATATTCAGCTGACTGTATCGTTCAATTGGAAAATGATATCCATGATGGCGATTTACTTTATCTAGGCATGTAAGGCAAAAACTCGACAGAACATCTGTCGGTGATATACCCTTGCTATTCAAGAATCCGATCGAGTTGAAAAAACTTTGGACGTCGGTCACAATGATTCGACAAACTGTCAGGAGATGTTTGACGACTAAAAGTACTTGGTCCTATCCAACCAAGTTCACCAAAAGAAAGCTTAGTCAATTCGAAGAATAAAAGATTGAACTGAGGAAACGGTTGGAAATGGTTTCTGCTCACATCTGTCGAGGTAGATCTTTGCATCAATTGCAGGAAACAGTCCGATTCTTCAAACCAACCTTGCCAAACTGACGGGGTTGCGCACTTGACAAGACATTCTACCGATTGCAAAATTGTCTTGGTGGGGGCCAAGCCCATCGGCATACTCATCAACTGGCAGAACGTTTGGGATAATAAACTCCCGATAGTGCTCAAGACCAATTGGCAATCGAGAAGAAGGTACGATTGCAAAATTTTGAGCAGAATACCTAACGTATCACTCGCGTCTTGTGTTAAGGAGGCCAAGGCGAATAGCAGTTTGGTAAGACTGGGTGTGAGGGTCTCTGTCTGTCTTGCCATCGCTAGCCAGAGGATTAATCCATCTTCTTTGAGGTAGATCGAGGAAGGATTATTTGGGTTGATTGAGTGTTCAACAAACACTATGATGGTGGGATGGTATTCTTCAGAAGCCGGTCCAATGGCCTGTCGTTCATCGTAAATAATTTTTGTCAATTTTTATAATGGTCAAAAAAACGTGATGTAAACTTGGCTCACTTCAACTAAGGCAGACATTGTCACCATGATGGCATTATGTAGATGGTTGCCAATATTGTTCTTACTCGGACTTTCACTGACTTCTTGCCAAAGACGAGCCAATATGTTGGCTAGCTCTAGGGAATAAGGAGTAATCTATCAAGAGGGAAAAGTTAGCCTAGATGTTCTGCGGGGATTGGTTTTTTTTAAAAAAAGACCCACATTTAGGCGAGCTTTCTCTATCACAAGCCGTAAAGTTTCGGTCAAGACCTTTTGACTTTCGAGGTTTTCAACGCAGCTTAGCAATCCAGAAATTTGTTTGATGAATATTTCAACATGAGGAATGATAGTATCGGGTTCAGATTCAACGGCTTCCCAATTGGCCGTGGCTTTTAGCGCTCTGCAAGTCGCTAGCTTGACTGCAATATCGTTGTTAGGATTTTCTAAGAGACAGCTAAGTGCTGCATAGATACTGCTTTGAAGCTTTCGATCCAAATCTTGCTTCGCAAATTGGCCAAGCTAACAGAAGGAAGCGATCAAAAAAAGTTTAGCATCCAATCAAATGGCTGTGAGCTGGATCTATAGGGAAACTTACGACCCAAGCGATCCGCCGTCTGAGAATCGCTCCTCTGATGTGAAAAGGAGCATAGAGCAAACCAAAATTCAGAACTAATGAAGATCAGATCAGACAGAATGTTGCTCGTACCTAATTTCAGTTTGGCACAATACTGGCATGAACTTATGAGTTATCCAGTCGTCTAAGTTAAAGCCGGAGGATGCTAGTGCAAAATGATGAGCGGCCAAGCCGATTCCAAAAAAGATCGACTCATACTGAACTAAAGTTGTTAACTCGTTTGGATCTTCGAGGGATCAAGGGACGTAGATGAAACATTAATTCATTGCGTCTACTGATAGAGATGGCTGCGATGTATGGGTACCCACCTGTAATTCAAGTGCGGTTGGATCGATCTTCCCATCAGTCATTTTAGTAAGCGTGAAAAACTAGTTGAAACAGGTTTGTCAACAGATAGATACCTTGGGAGTGCAAATTCGAATATAACTGCAAGATGACAGTCGAAATATCTTGGGGATAACAACACAATAGGCCGGTCAACACGTTTGCAGAGCATGAGCGAACATCGAAGGACCTATTTTCCAGGGAGCAATCTTCCTCGTTATCATAAGCTTCCGAATCTTCATTCCAGAATTGCAGCGAGTGAGGCTGCAACTTCAATAGCCTCTGAAGGATCGTCACCGCCAACTCCGTAGACTGACTAGAGGTGAGATTAGAGCTACTTTGCTGCCGATTGGTCATCCATAAACTCATGATTCGGAGAGATTGTATGATAATCCGTTCAGGATAAGGCGCCAAGCTTGCTGGCTGTGAATCTACTGCTTGAAACAAAAAAAAAAAGCAACCAGATCGGTCAAATCAAACACCGCGGTTTGGGATAGGGTAACCCAGCAAAGCAGCTCCCCTTGCACGGTAGAATGGAAGGGGATCAGCGCAAAAAAGGCATTACCAGAGTTTTGTGGGAGAAGTGCACTGCCCTGTTCGACCATTTGCCAGACAGTTTGTTTGAGTTGGTTTGAGAATTCGGAGGCGTGGAGGTAGTTAGGATCTTGATCCAATATTTGAATCAGCAGTTTACCAAACTTGAAAAGGTGTTTGTGTAGTAGATCGAAGAACGATTTGATCTGTTGAAGTGATGATGGATTATTCAAAATACTTTTGTGACTCGAAATCATTCCCGTAAGATTTTGTCGGATATTCAAGATTTGAACCCATTGACCAACGGATTGATGAAGGAAGTTCTGTTATCAACTCACCACCAAAAAAAAAAAAAAAAAAAAGTGCGAACAGTTCAATTGGGATGTAAATTCTTTGGAACACGTGTTACAAAAACTAACCGTGGGGAGCTCCTGTTTATGCGGCTCTTTCCATGCATACGTACTCATCTGACACAGAATCTTCAGACAGATCCTAGATAGTTCGATGACCGGCTGGGAGTGAAACACGCTGGAGAGGTTCAAGGTGGTTTGCTGAGAAAGTACGGTGATCCACATTGAAAAGGCCGTAGAATAGACGTGATGGATGTGCGAGAAATGAGTGGAAGCAACCTATTATCGACAAAGGGCACGACGATTCAGGATTTCCTTCTTCTTATTTCTGGGTAAGAGTTTGACCAAGTGAAGACGAAGATTTACCTCCCGAAGAAGAAGTTGGCCTCGGGTTGAACGATTGCTGATCAAGTTTTGGATGATTTGATAAAAGCCGCCCAGGCATCCATTCAGGATGTAAAAATTTGATGGATCTCTAGACCAATCAGTCGAGCCGAGCACGTTTCGGATATGAAGCGTCAGATCTTCAAATAAGTTCGAAAGGTTGGCGTCGAGGTTTGATTTTCCGATCTTGCCTACGCATAGGGTCACTTGCTTCCGTACGACCGAGTCTCTTTCGCCTTTGGCCAAGACGTTTTCGATTAGGGTTGTACCAAGTTGGACCTTGGCTGAATTCTCGATTTGTATCGGACTCAGTTTTCGGTACCAGCTATCGAGGGCATTGCGAATCAGGATAGCCGCTTGGGTCCTGAGTGGGCTGTTGGTTTCATAGGTTGGTTCGGTGAGTATTTGAACCAGGTAGGGCAATATTTGAGGGTTCTTTCCATGGGTTGATACGAATGTGTAAGAATCTTTTGGATCTTGAAGAATAGCTTCGAGCTGTTGAACAGACGGTTGAAAGTCGGTTTCCATGAGGGGGGCAGAGCGACGGGCCACGAGGGATAGGAAGGCCAAACGGAAGGGGGAACTGCTCAGATGAGTGCTTGATGGTCTGTGGCGAATATGTAATAAGTCGATGTGCCGAAGGTCAGTGGTGAGTGACGCTGAGCCTGAGTGAGAAGCTTGGTGATGATCGCCAGCTTCGGCCCCCCCCCCCCCCCCCGAAGGCCCGATACCCCGAAAGCCCGATGCTGAGACTCGAGCCATGGATTTTTCCAACACCTCGCCAGTTGATCAAGAAACGAAACCGAGGAAAGCAACGCCATGAATACTTTCGATACGGATGACATCCAGCAGCACGTTCTGTCTGTTCTCGACTCAGCTCCAATTGCTGACACACGGAGGCTGAGCTACCCGAATGGCCTAGAAGCAGACGCCGAAAGTTCATCCTCAGAATACCAACTTGCTATCAAAAGTGCCCTGGATGGTTTGGCTGCAAAAGAGGTTGGAGCCTGTGATTTCTGATGATGATCAACATATTTGAAGCTGACTTGGCTGAACCGATTCCGTGATGCCACCAGATGGTCATCTATCAAACCCACAACATCGAAATTCATGTTCTTACTGCCGAGGGTCAAGCCGTAGCACAAGCTGGAAGTCATGAATACCGTGTATGGGAAGCTCTGGGCGACGAGGGTTTGCTGATGCGCGATTTACAAACAGCGCTGGGTGAAGATGCGGCTAAGATCGGACAGGGAAAAGCGTTCCGGAACAAATGGATCAAGAAGAGGTCGGATGGAGGCTTCATCCGAGCAGTGAGTTGACTGAAATATTTGAAAATTCCGAAAGCAAACAATCCAACAAGAATGTAATCAAGTTTTAAGCAGGTCACTGCAGATCAAATCACCGATCAGACCAAGTTGGATCTGGTCTCTATCGAAACAACTGGCTCATTACCCACAGATGATGCCAAAGGCTCGGGTATGGCAGATTATCGCAAGCGAAAATTGTGCGAAAAAAGGTAAGCCTTGACGAACTGATTGTTTGTGATGAGCGGGAGCCAACATCAACTCATCTGTCAACTCGAACAGGAAATACCTTTATTTCTCGATCGAGAAAGGACCAAAGTTTTCAACTGTGATCGAGCGACCCGAGACTGACCTAACCGTTGAACTCTTGACATCGTCAGTTCTTCTCTCTTCTCCCGAGTTATTTCCTATGGATCATTGTCTGCACATCTAGCTAAGGTAGAAGTCAACAAAAAAACTGATCCCTGTTTCACACAGAGGAAGATGGAAGACGGCCACTTTCAAACCTTACAACTTCAACGCCGAAGGAGTCCCACCAAACGCTGGCGCTCTACATCCTCTGATGAAAGTTCGGGAAGAGTTTCGGAATATCTTTTTTGAGATGGGGTCCGTTCCAATTATTCTTCGTGTACAAAGACGAAGTTGATCTTTAATCCTTGGGCGTTGGAAAGTTTAGATTCACGGAAATGCCCACAGATAAATATATAGAGACTTCATTTTGGTGTTTTGACTCCCTTTTTGTACCTCAACAACATCCAGCTCGTGAATCGCAAGATACCTTTTACTTGAAAGGTCAGCCAATTATTATGATTTTCTTCTTCTTCTTTGCAAACATCGTGCTCATACGTTTTCATGTCTTCCAGACCCCGTCGCATCGACAGATTTTCCAGCCGAATATTATGAAAAGGTCAAAACAATTCATGAATCAGGAGGTCACGGCTCAATTGGTTATCGCGCCCCGTTTCAAGAGTCGGAGACCGCCAAACTAGTCCTCCGTACACACACAACTTCAGTATCTGCCAATATGCTCTACCAGATTGCACAGGAGTGTCAAAAGAATCAGGAAGACTTCAAGCCTAGTAAACTTTTCAGCATCGACCGAGTGTTCAGAAACGAGGCAGTCGATGCGACCCATCTCGCCGAGTTTCATCAAGTTGAGGGTGTCGTTGCTGACAAGAATATTACTCTTGGCGATTTGATTGGTGCGTATTTCGTCCTTTTCTGGGAAAACTTCGCACAATCATTCTGATTCAAAGCTTGTCGCGTGATCTCCAGGATTCATGGAAGTCTTTTTTGCTAAAATGGGTATCCACGACATTAGAGTTAAACCAACGTATAATCCTTACACAGGTGCGTAATTTCTGCAATCATAAAGTCATGCCTGAGTTTCACTGAAGTTCGATTGATGTGGTGGTCTGAAAAAAATAAAAATAAATAAAAAATAAAAAACAGAGCCTTCCATGGAAATTTACTCTTGGCACAGCGGCTTGAAGAAATGGGTCGAGATTGGTAACTCGGGTCTCTTCCGTCCCGAAATGCTGGGTAAGTCAATTCAATTGATGTCTTCCTTTCCTTTAAAATCCTACTGGCTGTTAACGTCCTTTGAGTTGCGCTCTGTAGAGCCAATGGGTCTCCCACCTGATGTACGAGTTTTGGGATGGGGCTTGTCACTCGAGAGACCAACGATGATTAAGTAAGTTTTACACCTGCTCCCGTCGTCCCAATTGCTACCTCTTATTAATTTGATCTACTGCAGATACGGCATATCAAATATCCGAGAACTGTTGGGCCACAAGGTTTCACTAGCCAGTGTTCAGAAGGCAGCCGCAGTCAGGTTTTGATACTGAAGCGCATCCGTTTTTGACCATCTAACCGGATTTTTTTTTCTGATGCTCGATGTTAAAGTGAAACTAGTGGGACTATTCTTGAGTAAATAAGGCAGTATCCAACACTTAGAGTCCACATGAGAAGCCAAGATAACTCTTTGGCCGGCACTTGCCTCAAGCTGAGCTTGCTGCTGGGTCCCTTGTTGTCTTCTTTAGGCCCCATTTGGCAGCACAATGTGATATTATAAATGGTGTGATAATTTAGGCACTGTCTGGATGCACCTGTGATATGTGATAAACAGCCAAATGTATCACGTGCAACCCAAAGTTTTCCCCCTCTCCACCAAATTTTTTCAACTGCCAAGGGTTGCAAGTGATGCCCAGTTATCATGTATAACAGGGCATCTGTGTACACCATTGCACCACTTGTTCCCAAAATTGAAGGTGTTTCCTGTTCAACTCAACCTTGACAGTGGGTGCACTATAATTTTGGGCACACCATTTTTTAATTTTTGAGGGACAAGGAGGACTGTTGAGGCTTCATTTTTTTCTCATGAGGGCTCAGGGGGTCAAGGAGAAAGATGATGAAGACATTAAAATTACACAGCAAGTAGAAGAAAAGATAAAAAATGATGAAATTATCAGCAATATTCAACTTGCTGGATTCTTTTTTTTTTTTTTGAAAAATAGGAGAGAATTGGAGAGTCCTTCCACATAGAATCCATGTGATACCCCTTTGCAAGGTTGGACCAGCAACTGTTGGTCCACAGTTTCATGTGGTCTCCACCAACTCACCATGGCAAGGATTCCAAGTGAGATTTTGGCTCCCCGTGGATTCCCTGTGATAACAAGGCCCCACACCAACAATGGTCACCCCCCACCCCTCCAAGAAATGGTGTGATCCCACCAGGTTGGTCAAGCCCACGTGGGAACAACACCTTGACTGGTGGACTTCACATGGCTTACCAGTACGTCACAAACACCTTTTGGGTATGCGGTGGCTTGGTTAGCCTGAGAGATGGCCTCTCGCACCTGGGTACCCACCGCGGGTGCAGGTACCCGCCTGAAATTTTGCAAATTCTCAACACCCGCACCCGCACCCGGCACCCGCCGGCGTGTGCTCGGTGGGTATACCGGGTACCTGCTGGCGGGTGCCAGGTGCAGGGGCAGGTACCCGCTCTGATATACTCACTGCCGGTGAGAAATCCCTCCTGGTCAGCAATGCATACACTCGCTGACCGGGGGGGATTCCCACAGTCAGCAAGCTCATTGATGACCGGGAGGGAGTCCTCCCAGCCATTGATCATTATATCGATGACCTGGAGGAAGTCCTCCCAGCCATTGATCATTATATCAATGACCGGGAGGGAGTTCTCCCAGCCATTGATTATATCAATGACCGGGAGGGAGTCCTCCCAGCCATTGATTATATTGATGACTGGGAGGGAGTCCTCCCAGCCATTGATTATATTGATGACCAGAAGGGAGTCCCCCCAGCCATCTAGAAGATCAATGACCGGGAGGGAGTCCTCCCAGCCATCTAGTAGATTGATGACCGGGAAGGAATCCTCCCGGTCATCAATGAACTTGCTGACCTGGGGATTCCTCCTGGAGTCCCGGGGGTGTAGTACCTCCTTTACCGGAGGGATCCCTCCGGTCAAAGAGTTGCACAAGCTTTTTGACCGGAGGGACTACACACCTCTGGGCGGAGGGATCTCTCCACTTGAGGTGTTATGTACACAGCGGGCCCACGGCAACCAATTGGGGACGCACCCCGGATGGTCGTCGCGACCCCGCAACAAGGGGACGTTGGAGTGCATTGGCGTCAAGGTAGTCAGGTCCCACGCAGCGGGGACCAAACCCGTGAGGGTCCTGGATGGGTGGCACAACGGGGGAAGCAGGTCCCCGGAACGCACTTCTGACCATATGACCCAGGGCTCATCCGTGGGCTGAAAGATTATCGGGTCGGATCACGTGGATCATGTTATCCGGTCACATGACTCAAAACACTACCGACATGGATGAATTTGCAATGTTGTATATTGATCAGTATAGCGTATATTGATCAAATTATATTGATCAATTTTTTTTTATTCCTCTTGATACCTTTGTCTGTGTTCCATTTTGCCTTAACACTCTTCTATAATCTCTCAACTTCCCCCTTTTTTAGCTTCAAGCCACAGGAATCTTTTCTTTTTTTTTCCTAATAAAATTCATCAATTTCTACAAACACCATTCTGTTCTTCCTGAAAAAAAAACATTTCAAGTTTTACAATTAATCCAGGGTGGCTGAGGGGTCTCAGAAATTTTGTATTGTTTTTTTTACTTCAACCATTGATGTTATCAGAAGTCTCCAAATCTACTTTTTGTCAAAAAAGGGAAACATTGACCCCTTACCTCTCTCACAATACCATCCTTCCTGGGTTGTTAATTTGGTGTGACCTTAAATTTCCTGGAGATGTTGCATATTATTCTTGGTATGCTACATGCATATCAGGCCTTTCGAAATTAGTTTAACATGGTTGAGCATATTTTTGTCAGGGTCTTAGCACCAAGAAAATACCAAATTAGTGATATCTGGCAACCAATCATATTGTAGCTCCTACATTTGGGGGTTTTGCGGTCGTTCAAGGTACACAATGAATATTTGAGGGCATTCTATCATTTTGGTACCAATATTATGGAAGGACTATGACGCTGCGCTGAGATATAGTGGCAGAAACACCAAGAAAATACCAAATTAGTGATATTTGTCAACAGATCACATTGTGGCTGATACGTTTGGGGGTTTTGTGGTCATTCAAGGTACTGGATGTATCTTTGAGGGCATGTGATTATTTTGGTACTAATATCAATGAAGAACTCCCACACTAAGCTGAGATATAGTGGCAGAAACACCAAGAAACTACCAAATTAGTGATATTTGGCAACTGACAATGGTGTAACCGCTGCGCTTTGCTAAAAAAAAGCGGCCATTTAGCGCAGCGCAGCGGCCAATCGCTACGTGGCCAGCCTGGAAAGCGGTAGCGCAGCGGGAGCACCGCTGCGCTACCGCTGAAAGTAGTGGTTCCCCGCTTTTTTCCCAAGCCAATTAGCGCAAGCGCAGCGTAAAAAACACCGCTTTAACTACAAAACAGCGCAGCGCAGCGGGAAGCGCTAATTCCGCCGCTTTTGCGCTTGATATACCACTTTTGCGCTTTTAACCCGCTAAAATTACAGCCGCTGCGCTTTTGAGTATGAATATTCTGGCTGCGTGTTTACAATCCACCCTTCAATTGGGTTTATTGCCGACCGGCACTCCAAAGGTCCCACCGAATCTTGTCTGCTCTTCCCTGCGCTGCTCCAATCAACCTGACCCACTAAGCCCAGCAAGTAAGTCTGATCTCCCCTTCCAAAATTTTTATCACATCTTCTGACCCGGTGTAACCAACTTCTCTCATCCCCTGACCTTCCTATAGTTTGTAATGTCTGAAGATACCGGTGGCGAGGCTCAAGTCCACACCCCTCCCAATCCCGTGGAAGATCCCACTGATCTGCCGCATTCAACTCATCAATCCTCGCGCCTTTGAACTCCAATTTCTCGACCAGGTTTTATCGCACCTCTTAGTGATTCTCGCCGTGGTCTCACAATTTCAACCATTCCCAAGCCGTTCAGAAAGAAAACTGCCCATGCGCCCGTTCCGGAAAGATTGGAGGAAATTGAGCAAATCAACAGTGAAGCGGAAAGTGAAGAAGAGATTGAAATTTCTAGGAAAAAAGTAACCAAAGGGGCAGCAAAAAAGGTATGTTTAACATTTCTTTATCCAAGAAAAAGCAACCCATCAGAGACTAGTTGTAGTAGCCTTTTTCCCCATATGTTTGCTTTAGTTGTTATGTTTCTCTTCCCCCGCGCCCCCAATTGAAAAAAGGGATCTTGCCTCCCATTGTTACTTCCTCGCTTTGACCGCTGCCAGGCCGCTAAAAAAGCGGGATATTCATACCGCTTTTTCCCGCCCCCCTTATTCAAAAGCGGGTTTGAGACTGCTGCATAACCGCTACAAAAGCGGGAAGCGCGCTTTTTCACCGCTAAAGTTAGCGCGCTTCCCGATACACGGCCGCTAAAAAAGCCCGCTTTACAAACGGGCCGCTTTTTTCCCAGCCCAAAAAGCAAAAGCGCAGCGGCCCGGGCCGCTAAGTTCAGCGCAGCGAAGCAGCCGCCAAAACCGCTGCACTTTGCGCTTCGCTGCGCTTTCTGCAGCGAAGTGGTTACACCATTGCAACTGATCACATTGTGGCTGCTACATTTGGGGGTTTTGTGGTCATTTAAGGTACACAATGAATCTTTGAGGGCATTTGATTATTTTGGTACCAATATCATGGAAGGACTCCCATGCTAGGCTGAGATATAGTGGCAGAAACACCAATTAACTACCAAAGTAGTAATATTTGGCAACTGATCACATTGTGGCTGCTACATTTGGGGGTTTTGTGGTCATTCAAGGCACAGAATGAATCTTTGAGGGCATTTGATCATTTTGGTATCAATATCATGGAAGAACTCCCACGCTGCGCTGAGATATTGTGGCAGAAACACCAAGAAACTACCACTGCCAGCATATTTGGCTGGGTTGAAGTCATCCCAGTTTAACTGGGATGCACTCAACCAATTTAAAGTTGGTTGATCTCAACCAATTTAATATAAACCCAAGGGGGGTACCTTGGATTTGTATTTCATCAGCTGAGATCACCCAGGTTTAAATTGGTTGAGTACATCCCAGTTTAACTGGGATAACCTCAACCCAGCCAATTATGCTGGCAGTGTACCAAATTAGTGATATTTGGAAACTGATCACATTGTAGCTGCTACATTTGGGGGTTTTGTGGTCACTCAAGGTACAAAATGAATCTTTGAGGGCATTTGATCATTTTGGTACCAATATCAAGGAAGAACTCCCACACTGCGCTGAGATATAGTGGCAGAAACACCAAGAAACTACCAGATTAGTGATATTTGGCAACTGATCACATTGTGACTGCTATATTTGGGAGCTTTGTGGTCATTCAAGGAACACAATGAATCTTCAGGGGCATTTGATCATTTTGATGCCAATATCATGGAAGAACTCCCATGCTGCGCTGAGATATAGTGGCAGAAACACCAAGAAACTACCAAATTAGTGATATTTGGCAACTGATCACATTGTGGCTGCTACATTTGGGGGTTTTGTGGTCATTCAAGGTACAATATGAATCTTCAGGGGCATTTGATCATTTTTGTAACAATATCATGGAATAAATCCCACGCTGCGCTGAGATATAGTGGCAGAAACACCGAGAAACTACCAAATTAGTGATATTTGGCAACTGATCACATTGTGGCTGCTATATTTGGGAGCTTTGTGGTCATTCAAGGTACACAATAAATCTTTGAGGGAATTTGATCATTTTGGTACAAATATCATGGAAGGACTCCCATGCTAGGCTGAGATATAGTGGCAGAAACACCAATGAACTACCAAATTAGTGACATTTGGCAACCGATCACATTGTAGCTGCTAAATTTGGGGGTTTTGTGGTCATTCAAGGTACACAATGAATCTTCAGGGGCATTTGATCATTTT
Organism: Puccinia triticina; assembly: GCF_026914185.1. NCBI lineage: Eukaryota > Fungi > Basidiomycota > Pucciniomycetes > Pucciniales > Pucciniaceae > Puccinia > Puccinia triticina. The sequence goes on from NC_070573.1 coordinate 3,603,149, forward strand.
GGTAGCAATATCATGGAAGAACTCCTGGATTGATCCTCAAACTTGCAATGTCTTTTTTTCAGGAAGAAAAAAATGGTGTATGTAGCATTGATGTTATCAGAAGTCTTCCAGAAATCTCCAAATCTACTTTATTTCAAAAATGGAAAAACATTGACCCCTCACCTCTCTCATAATACCATGCTTCACGCATTGTTAAGTTGGTGTGACCTTATATTTCCTGAAGATATTGCATATCATCCTTGATATGCTACATGCACACAAGGCCTTTTGAAATTAGTTTGCCATGGTTTAGCATATTTTTTTCAGTGTCTTGTTCCATCTACTTGTGTTATCAACCACAGATTAATGAGTAATATTTCCAAAAATAATTTCATTGGAGAGTTTTTCCTGCATGTAAATCCTGAAATATTCTATTTGAGGGTCACATTAATTATGCAGCAGCTACAATCTGATCAGTTGCCAAATCTCACTCCTTTGTTAGTTTCTTGTTGTTTCTGCAACTATATTTGAATGCAGTGTGGAAGTTCTTCCATGATATTGGTTCCAAAATGATCAAATGCACTCAAAGATTCATTGTTCACCTTGAATTACCTCAAAACCTCCAAATGTAGCAGCCACAACGTGATCAGTTGCTAAATATGACCAATTTGGTGGTTTCTTGGTGTTTCTGCCACTTATATATCCCAGTGCAGCATAGGAGGTCTTCAATGACATTGGTACCAAAATGATCAAATGCCCTCAAAAAATACATTGTGTACCTTGAATGACCTCAAAACCTCAAAATGTAGCAGCCACAATGTGATCAGTTGCCAAATATGACTAATTTTGTAGTTTCTTGGTGTTTCTGCCACTATATCTCAACCAACACTGGGAATTTACGCTATCCAGGTTGCTTGGATGTCATTTAGTTATCCAGTCCTATGTGGTGTGAAAAACAACATAAATAGAATCTGTGGGTGTAAAAAGAAAGCTTGAATTTTGCTTAACAAGATGAGCCCTAATTTGTTCCAAGAACCTCCTATTTTTCATGTTAAAAAATCATTTTTGTGAACAAAAATTAGTTATCTGGGTAACTTAGGCTAGGTAACTAATTTTTGATGACAAGAGTGATATTCCAAAATCAAAAACATGAATTTCTTCAAAGAAATTAGGTCCTATCATGTTGAGAAACACTCAAGCTTTCTTGTGACACCCACAGATTCTATTTATGTTGTTTTTCACACCACATAGGACTGGATAACTAAATGACATCCAAGCAACCTGGATAGTGTAACTTCCCAGTGCTGTCTCAACGCAGCGTGGGCGTTCTTCCATGATATTGGTACCAAAATGATCAAATGCCCCTGAAGATTCATTTTGTACCTTGAATGACCACAAAACCCCCAAATGTAGCAGCCACAACGTGATCAGTTGCCAAATATCACTAATTTGGTAGTTTCTTGGTGTTTCTGCCACTTTATCTCAGCGCAGTGTGGGAGTTCTTCCATGATATTGGTACCAAAATGATCAAATGCCCTCAAAGATTCATTTTGTACCTTGAATGACCACAAAACCCCCAAATGTAGCAGCTACAATGTGATTAGTTGCCAAATATCACTAATTTGGTCGTTTATTGGTGTTTTTGTCACTATATCTCAGTGCAGCGTGGGAGTTCTTCCAAGATATTGGTACCAAAATGATCAAATTACCTCAAAGGTTCATTGAGTTCCTTGAATGACCACAAAAATGTAGCAGCCACAATGTGATCTGTTGACAAATATCACCAATTTGGTATTTTCTTGTTGTTTCTGCCACTATATCTCAGCGCAGCATTGTAGTTCTTCCATGATATTGGTACCAAAATGATAGAATGACCTCAAAGATTCATTGTGTACCTTGAACGACGGCAAAACCCCCAAATGTAGCAGCTACAATATGATTGGTTGCCAGATATCACTAATTTGGTATTTTCTTGGTGTTAAGACCCTGACAAAAATATGCTCAACCATGTTAAACCAATTTCAAAAGGCCTCATATGCATGTAGCATACCAAGGATGATATGCAACATCTTCAGGAAATTCAAGGTCACACCAAATTAACAACCCAGCAAGGATGGTGTTGTGAGAGAGGTGAGGGGTCAATGTTTCCCTTTTTTGACAAAAAGTAGATTTGGAGACTTCTGATAACATCAATGGTTGAAGTAAAAAAAACAACACAAAATTTCTGAGACCCCTCAGCCACCCTGGATTAATCGTAAAACTTGAAATGTCTTTTTTTCAGTGAGAACAGAATGGTGTATGTAGAAATTGATGAATTTTATTAGGGAAAAAAAAGGAAAGATTCCTGTGGCTCAAAGCTAGCACAGGGGGAAGTTGAGAGATTATAGAAGAGTGTTAAGGCAACATGGAACACAGAAAAAGGTATCAAGAGGAATAAAAAAAAAATTGATCAATATAATTTGATCAATATATGCTATACTGATCAATATATAACATTGCAAATTCATCCACGTTGGTAATGAAAGTGGTCCGGACAGTGACCCATGAGAAACGTGCCAGATATTCTTTGGGGGGCCCGGGTTTTTGGCCGGACGGACTGAGCGATTACAGCAAAATACACTGGCAGTTTTTTTTTATTTCTTGAGGGGCGGGGGGAGTATATGGATGGGGGTACATAAGAGATTACATAGAAAACTGTGGGACAGAAACTCAGACAGATACTTTCTCTGCTGGGCCTGCGGTGGCTTGCTGTTTTGGATTGATAGCTGCAGGGGCTGGATGGACAGTCAGAGCATGGGGGAGGGTGGTTGTGAGGTGAGAGGGGAGGCATGATCATTAGTATCATCGCAGGCAAGTCAATTGTTGAGAGTTAGGTCAACAGCGGTCTGGGTGAGGAGTAAAGGTTCTGGCCCTCAGCGGTTGGGAGAGGTTCTGGGTGGGAAGACAATTGGGCAGGTGGGGGTGACCAGCAAGGCTGGTTCACACTTTTCTTAAAAACTCAAACAAACTTGGAGCCCCCCGGAAAGGGCTCCACTGCTTGAAAACCATGGTTGAGGTCATACCTGTGGGTGCAAGCCGAGGCTGGGCCCCCAGGGAAAGGGCTACACTACCGCTGGGTGGCACAGCCTGGGTCAACCGTCTAATGACGGAGCCCTACTGTTCTTGTGACGCACCCGGTGATGCAGGCAGGATGATCAAGTCCTTTCTGGGTCACAGCTGCGTGGGGGAGCCAGACTAGTGACTGGGCACATCACAGTGGGTGGCATAGGTGCGAAACGGGGACTTGCAGTCCCAGGTTCAGCCTATTGCGTTGTACAACGCCACGGCTACTGTTGCGTACTGGTTGCGGTTTCAATTCACGCGGGGTAGTCCCGCTGTGTACAGCTTTGACCTCTTCAAATGGAGAGATCCCTCTGATCCATCTGGCCCATCAAGATGGGCGGGTAACCGGATGGGTACCCATTTTTTTCCTGCCCAAAAACTGAACACCCGCACCCGCACCCGGCACCCGCCGGCAGGTGCTGAGCGGGTGTTCTGGGTAGTTGCTGCCGGGTGCCGGGTACCCGCAAACAGGTACCCAAGTGCCATCTCTAGTTAGCCTTATGCAGAGCAGATAAAATCTGCAGGGTATATGTGTCAGTGTAGAAAAATGCAGTACTGCCTGGGTACCAATGACCATGCACTTCATTGCATGTTGGAGAGACAAGGAAAATGATAATGATGATGAAGAATGGGAAAAATGGAAATAAAAATCATATTAATTTCAAGGGAAAACTAAACGGATTTACTTCGCGCACGGCGGAAAAATCATTGCGCACAGAAATTCTGGTCAATTCAACGTCGTCTCCCAGGGAGCCCCCCTCTGTGCGCACCAGAAGCTCCCCCAAAAAACACTTTGCACACAGGCTCCCCTGTGACAATTTCTAACTGCACAAAACAATCCAAAGACAATCATCCCACCCAAAAATGCCCAACCCCCCACGGCCCCTCTGGATGCCACATCAGCTCTCCCAGTGACTCCAACGGTGGTTTCAGCGACTCTCACGGAGCCAGCTTGCCCAATCATCCCTCCTCCTCCCAAACAAACCTACAAGAGCAAGGAAAAACTGAAGGAAGCAATGCAAGACTGGGCCTTTCACCATGGTTATGCGATTGCTACTGCTAACTCTTATTTTTCACAAGGCAAGGGGAAAATCATGTTCCAATGTGATTGCTCAGGAAATTACTGCGGTCATTGCGCAAACGTTCCTGCCAAAGCCCAAACTACAAGCTCGACAAAGATTGGCTGTCCTTTCCAATTGACTGCAAGTCAAGATTTGTGTGGCTTGTGGATGTTGAAAGTGAAGAACCCGGAGCACAACCACATTCCCTCTGATACCACTGCCGTCCATTGACTGCATTGCCTTTACACCAAAGAACAGGCGGCGGAGATCTCAAAGCTTACCACCGCTGGTGTCAGGCCTCTGAAAATACAGACAGCTCTTTGCAACAGCAGCAAAACTCCGTTTCACGTCCCCTTGACCACAATCTATAACAAAATTTACCGCGACAATAAAGCAGCTCTTGGATCCAAACCAGCAATGGAAGCTGTGATTGAGTGCCTCAAGAAGAAGGAGTTTGAATACTGAGTGAAAGCTGATAAAGATGGACACCTCAATGTGCTATTCTTTGCGCTTCCAGGATTGATTGAGCTTGCTAAGATGCATCCGTGGAAGATTCAAATGGATGCTACGTACAAAACAAACCGGTACAAGATGCATTTGTTTCACATTGTTGGCAAGACCACTCATTGACAAACTAAATAATGTCAAAGGCAATGGACACTGTGGTTTTTGAGCAGCAGCACTGAGCATGGGCCGCAAGAGCTGCAAGTGGGACAATATTTTAAGGGAAATGATAACCAAGATGGAAAACAAACCAATTTATAAAAATTCAAAGTACCTCAATATGATTGCCGATGGGATCTCACACAATAAATTGAAGGCCAAACTGAACTTCTTGAAGTTGCCCGCACCAATTGCCTACTGGATGACCTTCCTGCAACATGGGGATCTCCTGGCAGATACTTATTGTGGGGCGGTAATCCACATCTCTCACCAGATGCAGGTAAATTTCCTCCCACTCTCACACAGCACACTACATATAGCTACATCATCACTTACATAAATATAGTACACACCTGCAGGCACTCATGCAGGTACTAACTGCATGTGATAGCTGCATGAGCTAGTGGATTTTTGTTGCATGACAACAGCAGGTGACCTGGTTACAGCATGACTACACTAACACCTTTTCCTGACCAATCACACCCCCTGATTCAGCCTGCAGATCATAACCAACAAAGGGTAGTTACGCTACGCGTAACGCGTAGATAACAGTAACGTAACAAAATTTTTGTTGTTATCTACGCGTTACGCGTAACGGCAGTACGATTACGTTATCGCAACACGTTGAGCCAGTTTTTTTTATGCTTGTTGCGTTATCTGGGCGCGCGGAGCCCTTGAGAACGGGCAAAGAATGAGGCTAAAAAGCCTTAAATGGTCCATTATTGCGTTATCCGGGTGATAACGCGATAACGGGCCTCAAAAATGAGGCCCGTTACGTTACGCGCGGGGCCTGAAATGACCCTGTTACTAGTAAAGTAACGGGGGGCCCCGGATAACGGGGGTAGTTACATTACCAAAATTGTGCGGATAACGCAACGTAACGTAACTACCCTTTGTTGTCATAACCCATAATCAGATGTACAGTCCCAACGGTGGGCCGATGCGTTACCTTGTGATATTTAGGCCTAAACGCGTAACAAATCAACCATTATTTTAAGAAAAAGGTGTTAATTTCATCAAAAAAATATTGAATTTTTGATACTTTACAATAAATTACAATACATTTTTGGCTGTATCTATGAAAAATGGCCAATATTTGCTGTTATTTAGGGTATTTTTGCATATTTTTGCACCCGTGGGTGTTATAGTTAACTTATTTTATACACTCAATAATCTTAATTTTCTGTAGTGTAACTTATTTTTCAATACTTTACAATACTTCACGGTTACAGTTAACTGTAACACTGCCAGCATAATTGGCTGGGTTGAGGTTATCCCAGTTAAACTGGGATGCACTAAACCAATTTAAACTTGGGAAATCTCAACTGATGAAATATAAATCCAAGGTACCCCCCTTGGGTTTATATTAAATTGGTTGAGATCAACCAAGTTTAAATTGGTTGAGTGCATCCCAGTTAAACTGGGATGACTTCAACTCAGCCAAATATTCTGGCAGTGTAACGGCCCACCGTTGACAGTCCTGACCAATCACTTTCACCCATTCAGCGTATGTACTAGCCAAAAACCCTCATGTACCTAGCTAAAACCTATCATGTGGAGCTCCTCTGGAGCTAAAATCCCTCACTGATATCTATAAAAGGAGGCTCTCCTCCCCTGTTGTAACTTCCCCCCAGCAGACTACCTGCACTCAGTTTCCCCTATAACAAAGTACACAACTGCTCACTCCACAATATATCAGTCACTCTATAATTTGGTTTTACACACATTACAAACACTTGAACACAAAATAACAACTCTACACAACACTTACATTACATAACATGAACCTCTGAGGGGTCCTCTTTGACCAAATATCACCTGGTTGAAGTCCATACTCCTCATTCATAACACATTTTACACTACCAAGATGGATGAATTTGGGATGTTGCATATTGATCAATATAGCGTATATTGATCGATTTAAATTGATCAATATAGCGTATATTGATCGATTTAAATTGATCAATATAGCGTATATTGATCAATTTATATTGATCAATTTGTTTTTTATTCCTCTTGATACCTTTGTCTGTGTTCCATGTCTCCTTAATACTCTTCTATAATCTCTTTCCTTACCCCTGTGTTAGCTTCAAGCCACAGGAATCTTTTTTTTTTTTTGCCTGATGACATTCATAAATTTCTACAAACACCATTTGATTCTTCATGAAAAAAAAGAAATTGCAAGTTTTAGGATTAATCCAGGGTGGCTGAGGGGTCTCAAAGTTTTTTTCTTTTTTTGTTACTTCAACAATTGATGTTATCAGAAGTCTCCAAATCTACTTTTTTTCAAGGAAGGAAAAACATTGACCCCTGAGCTCTCTCATGATACCATCCTGCAAACATTGTTAATTTGGTTGGTTGAACTTCCTGAAGATATTGCACATCATACTTGAAGTGCTTCATGCATAGAAGGCCTTTTTAAAATTAGTTTACCATGGTTTAGCATATTTTTGTCAGGTTATTTTTTTCATCTACTTTTGTGATCAACCACAGATTAATGAGGAATATTTCCACATAGAATTTCATCGGACAATTGCTCTGCATATAAAACCCAGAAATATTGTGTTTAGGGTCACATCCATTATGCAGCAGCTACAATCTGATCAGTTGCCAAATATCACTACTTTGGTAGTTTCTTGGTGTTTCTGCCACTATATCTCATCCCACCGTGGGAATCCCTCTGCCATATGGTTACCAAAATGTTTATAGGTCCCCAAAGATTCATTAACTACCTTTAATGACCAGAAAAACCCCAAATGTAGCAGCTACAGTCTGGTCAGTTCCCAAATATCACTACTTTGGTAGTTTCCTGGTGTTTCTGCCACTATATCTCATCCCAGCGTGGGAATCCTTCTGCCATATGGTTACCAAAATGTTTACAAGCCCCCAATGTTTCATTATGTACCTTTACTGACGACAAACCCCCCAAATGTAGCAGATACAGTCTGATCAGAGCCCAAATATCACTACTTTGGTAGTTTATCGGTGTTTCTGCCACTATATCTCATCCCAGCGTGGGAATTCTTCTGCCATATGGTTACAAAAATGTTTACGGGCCCCCAAACATTCATTATATACCTTTAATGACCACAAAACCCCCAAATGTAGCAGCTACAGTCTGATCAGTTCCCAAATATCACTACTTTGGTAGTTTCTTGGTGTTTCTGCCACTATATCTCATCCCAGTGTGGGAATCCTTCTGCCATATGGTTACCAAAATGTTTAGAAGCCCCCAAAGTTTCATGATGTACCTTTTCTGACCACAAAACCGCCAAATGTAGTAGCTACAGTCTGATCAGAGCCCAAATATCACTAAGTTGGTAGTTTCTTGGTGTCTCTGCCACTATATCTCATCCCAGCGTGGGAATCCTTCACCAAGAAACTACCAAATTAGTGATATTTGGGAATTGATCAGACTGTAGCTGCTACATTTGGAGGTTTTTTGGTCAGTCAAGGTACATAATGAAACTTTGGGGGCTTGCAAACATTTTGGTAACCATATGGCACAAGAATTCCCACGCTGGGATGAGATATAGTGGCAGAACCACCAAGAAACTGCCAAAGCATTGATATTTTGGAACTGATCAGACTGTAGCTGCTAAATCAGGGGTTTTGTTGTCAGCAAAGGTACATAATGAAAATTTGGGGGCTTTTAAACATTTTGGTAACCATATGGCAGCAGGATACCCACGCTGGGATGAGATATAGTGGCAGAAACACAAAGATACTACCAAATTAATGATATTTGGGAACTGATCAGACTCCAGCTACTACATTTGGGGGTTTTGTTGTCAGCAAAGGTACATAATGAAAATTTGGGGGCTTTTAAACATTTTGGTAACCATATGGCAGAAGAATTCCCACGCTGGGATGAGATATAGTGGCAGAAACACCAAGAAACTACCAAAGTTGTCAGCCTGCTAGTATATTCAACATACCTTTCACAAGTTAGCTTTGAATTTACTACAGACCGCAATATTCCTCTTTAATCAAAACTATTTTTCACAAACATTTCACATTCATTTTCATTATTAACATATGTCATGCATGTAGTAGAGTTACTCAATCACCTTCTAGTTATAAGCTGTACTTCTTAATTTCTACGCTCCTCTGAAATCCAAGAAGAGACAATATTTCACCAAAAATTACATACCTCTTCATCTTAAGATAAATCACCACATCACTTTCTAAGATTGCCCTTCTCATCAAATCACCATATCACTGTTCAGAACATTGGCCTTGAACTTCTCACATTCATCATCTGTTGGGTGTAAGTTCCGTTGGATCAAACCCATCTACGACTAGAAGCATTGGGACAACCAGTATAAATTCTATCGAGTGGACTCAATCCAACCTGGAGTAGCCCACAGCTGACAAAAAAAGTGATATTTGGGCTCTGATCAGACTGTAGCTGCTACATTTGGGGGTTTTGTCATCAGCAAACGTATATAATGAAACTTTGGGGGCTTGTAAACATTTCGGTAACCATATGGCAGAAGCATTCCCACTCTGGGATGAGATTCAGTTGCAGAAACACCAAGAAACTCCCAAAGTAGTGATATTTGGGAACTGATCAGACTGTAGCTGCTACATTTGGGGGTTTTGTGGTCAGTAAAGGTACATGATGAAACCTTGGGGCCTTGTTTTCATTTTGGTAACCATATGGCAGAAGAATTCCCACGCTGGGATGAGATATAGTGGCAGAAACACCAAGAAACTACCAAAGTAGTGATATTTGGGCTCTGATCAGACTGTAGCTGCTACATTTGGGAGTTTTGTGGTCAGTAAAAGTACATAATGAAACTTTGGGGGCTTTTCAACATTTTGGTAACCATATGGCAGAGGGATTCTCACGCTGGGATGAGATATAGTGGCAGAAACACCAAGAAACTACCAAAGTAGTGATATTTGGCAACTGATCAGATTGTAGCTGCTGCATAATGGATGTGACCCCAAAAACAATATTTCTGGGTTTTATATGCAGAAAAATTTTCCAATGAAATTTTATGTGGAAATATTCCTCATTAATCTGTGGTTGATAACACAAGTAGATAAAAAAAAGAACCCGACAAAAATATGCTAAACCATGGTAAACCAATTTCAAAAAGGCCTTCTATGCATGTAGCACTTCAAGCATGATGTGCAATTTCTTCAGGAAGTTCAACCAACCAAATTAACAATGTTTGCAGGATGGTATCATGGGAGAGGTCAGGGGTCAATGCTTTTCCTTTTTTGAAAAAAAGTAGATTTGGAGACTTCTGATAACATCAATGGTTCAAGTAAAAAAAAAAAGAAAAAACTTTGCGACCCCTCAGTCACGCTGGATTAATCCTAAAACTTGCAAAGTCTTTTTTTCATGAAGAATTGAATGGTGTATGTAGAAATTTATGAATGTTAACAGGCAAAAAAAAATCCTGTGGCTTGAAGCTAACACAGGGAGAAGAGGAGAGATTATTCAAGAGTATTAAGGAGACTAGACTTTTAGGGTGGCTTTGCCGCTGCTTGTCTCAGGCTGTGAATTAAGATCAGGTTTAATTCAGACACTATTTTGAAGTCTCCCTCACAGCCACTGAAAAAAAAAATGATGTAATAAGTGAAACCATTTTATTTGGGGACATCAGATGATTTTGAAATAACCAATGAATCAGTGTTGAGGAAATGTATAATATTGTGTGAGTGGAGGAAAAGGTTGTACAATTTTTACATGAGTGAATCAGCTCAATAAAGGGTTTGCAAGAAGAATCTAGAAATAGGTTTAAATCACAAGGATTCCCATTGTTGTAGTTTGGCGGGTTACTGAAAATACCTGAATTAACCTGGAAAGTCACCAGATCAGCATTTTTTTGATTACTCCAATGAAATTGAAACTTACCCAGATGTAAATTTTCATCCAGACACAGATGAAGTCAATGGACCTTTGCTTCAAGAAACCACCTACAATGCAAGTGAATTTTGTTCAATACATTGTCCCTTAAATCTTATTCTTTCTGAAAGCTGAAATACTTTTTGTTATCTAGGGAGGAGAGAAGGCCAAGCTCTATTTGAGCAGGAAAGCTCCAGAAATTCCCAGTGATCCACCCACTGATCCAGCAAGATCTACTGGCAAAGCCCTATACAATGACATTGCTTCTCAAAGAAAGTAAAAAAAGTGTAAATTGTGTCTAAAAGAACTCTCATTTTCCATCAAGGAGCTTAGAATATGCAAGAATTTATGTTGCATATGTCCTGGGGGAGCACCAGGATCTAGTTGTCCAAGGTGTCAAGTGGCTGATTGCACACTGATTTTCTTGACAAAATGGAATTATATGAAGCCCTATTCCTGAGTTGTTCATTCCCTTCTGGTCAAAGATCCAAAAGGCTTGAGATTATGGTCTGGGAAACGGTTAGAAATACCACCTCTTCCCCCTTTTATGACAGATCATGTTGACCTCTTAAACTGGTCCTTGTTGGATTAGTGACACAAGTCAGGGCTGGAAAGCTGGAACAAGAGAGGTAAAGGTGATTGACTGGAGGCCTCTCTTTCCACCAAAATTAAATGTATTTATTTAAAAGGAGGCTGCCAACCTTGTTGACTAGTGCAAACTTGCTCTCAATAAATTTTCACCAGCCAGTAAGGTTGAGCTCTACAGCCTCTTTGACTGGAAGGGATCGTCTGGAAGGATCCCCTTCCGGTTGAGGAGGCTCTTCAGCCTCTTTGACTGGAAGGATTCCCTTCCAGTGGAAGGGGCTCTGCAGCCTCTTTGACTGGAAGGAAACCCTTCCGGTCAAAGGGGTCTGCAGCCTCTTTGACTGGAAGGATTCCCTTCCGGTTGAAGGGGCTCTACAGCCTCTTTGACTGGAAGAAATTCCTTCCGGTTGAAGGGGCTCTACAGCCTCTTTGACTGGAAGGCATTCTTTCCGGTCAAAGGGTCTCTACAGCCTCTTCGACTGGAAGGCATTCTTTCCGGTTGAAGGGGCTCTACAGCCTCTTTGACTGGGAGGAATCCCTTCAGGTCGAAGGGGCTCTACAGCCTCTTTGACTGGAAGGAATTCCTTCTGGTCAAAGGGGCTCTACAGCCTCTTCGACTGGAAGGCATTCTTTCCGGTCAAAGGGTCTCTACAGCCTCTTTAACTGGAAGGCATTCTTTCCAGTCAAAGGGGCTCTACAGCCTCTTTGACTGGAAGGAATCCCTTCTGGTCAAAAGGGCTATAAACCCTACCAACTGGAAGGAAGACCTTCCAGTAGAAAAGAATATAAATAGGGCCTCCATTTTCACCAAAATTTTCTCCCCACGCTCCCCCACCTAGGCACTTTAAAGCCACAGGGGAGTGTCAAAGGCAATGGGGGCTTAGGGTACTGGTTAGCGGGATTCGCGCCAGCCCTACTGAGTTAAAACTCATGGTTTTTTTGGTTTTGATGGGGGGAAACCCTTGAACCAAAGTTCCATGAGCTACAGGCTTTAGTGAACTTAGATATGGAACACAGACAAAGGTATCAAGAGGAATAAAAAAAAATGATCAATATAAATTGATCAATATGCAACATTGCCAATTCATCCATCTTGGTAGTGTTAGCAACTTCATTGCACCCACTTCATAACAACAGTTATATTTTGATAACACTCCACTATCACTACATTAAACCTGCCAATCTGAGATTGGTGGGCTTGTTTTAGTGTCTAGTGAACCAGGAAAGGCAGAGGTTTCCTCATACATCCCTTTCTGCACTCAGCAAAAGGTTCTCAGGAACACTTTTGAGTCTTACAAAGTGCAACCATAGATAGAGAGAAAATGAAACGGAGTACAGAGAGAAAGAAAAAAAAGAAAAAAAATCACAGCAAAATCATGCTTTTCCCAGTACCAAAACGCACAGCCTTGAGAACACATCTGGTCCTAAACCTTTGGTGAAGATGTCAGTTATTTGATCCCTTGTACTTACCCAGTTTAGTGTTGTCTTTTTCTGGAAGAGTTCCTTCTTTGTGATGTAAAAGTCCCTGTTGGAATGTCTTTTCCCCCTATTAGAGGCATTGTCAGTAGGTACTCTGAAGGCAGACTGATTATCACAATGAAAGTGCCCTAGAAAATCCCCTTTAAGCACATCAAAAAGCAGGTGTCTTACCCATAAGGTCTTGTGAAGACCCGACTTGGATCCCCTTATCCGGTACAGTATTCCAGGCCATACAATGGCCTCTCTTTTGCCCGCTCTTGGGCTCTCATTCTTATTCCGCCGCTCTTGGCAATTCTTGTTGTATCCTTGAACCGGTCTTAGCCAAGATCAAGGCAATGCTTGACACGGGATCCAAATTTAACCTGATCTTGACTTGAGTGGTGCCAAACCTGAACCTGAAACAGTGTTCCCTGGCAAAGCCTATCAGGATTGGCCTGGCAATGAAAAAAAACTCCACCAACCCCCTAGTCCTCCAATTGTATACAACCGTAAATCTGGTCAACCCCGTCTCATTGATTGACCTCGGGGAGATTGTCTTTCACATTGGGCCAATTATTGGGGGCTATGACGCAATCCTTGGGACCCCTTTCCTTGAACATACTCAGGTCTCGATTTGCTTCCCGGACCAATCCATCTCGTGCATTGTCCCAACGGTGACAATCTGGGATAACCGCTCCCTACCCACTTTGACGGCAGGATTCTCCTGGGCCAGTGAAATCTCAGCCTTGCCTGACTCTTGCGAGCAGGCACAGCAGTTGATGTTGCAAGAGTTTGCCGATCTCTTCCTGGCGGACATCCCAGCGGTACCGGAGGAAGGCAAGAAGTCCACATTTTTTTCCAGACGGCCCGTTCCCCAATGTTATGCGGGACAAAAATTCAAAAGTACAACACAAGATAATTCTCACCAACCCCAACACAGTGATCAACGAGAAACAATATTCCTACCCCCAGAAATACCTTGAGGCCTGGAGGAAGCTTATTGACCAACACTTAGAGGAAGGGCACATTTGCCACTCCTCCAGCCAATACGCTTCTCCCAGCCTCATCATCCCAAAGAAAGACCCAACCGCATTTCCCCGGTGGGTGTGTGATTACAAGAAACTCAACAGCCTGACCGTCAAGGACCAGTCACCCCTTCCCAACGTTGAAAAGCTAGTCCGGCTAGTTGCCACCAGTAAGGCATTTTCTATACTGGACCAGACAAATGCTTTTTTCCAGACCCGTATGCGCAAGGCTGACATCCCGTTGACTGCTGCGGTGAAGACACCTTGGGGGCTGTATGAATGGCAGGTCATGCCAATGGGCCTCACAAATGTTCCAGAAACACACCAAGCAAGACTCAAAGAGGCACTTGGAGATCTCATTAACAACATCTGTGTCATGTACCTTGACAACATTGTTCTTTTCTCCAACTCCTTCCAAGAACATGAGAATCACGTTTGGCGGGTGCTTGATTGGCTTTGAGCGGCCAACCTATAATGCAGCCCTAAAAAGACCAAGCTCTTCCAGACAAAGATTAAATTCCTAGGCCACTGGATTTTGACCAAGGGCATCCAACTCGATGACACCAAAAGTGGCAAACACCACAATTGGCCAAGGGAGTGAAAAAATTTCTTGGGACAGTGCAGTGGATGAATAAATTAATTTGGGGATTACAACAGTATTTTGGGACTCTCACCCCCCTGACAAGCAGTAAGCAAGACCCAAAAGACTTCCAATGGGGCAAAGCAGAAGACAACACCCTCAACAATATCAAACAAATCATGACCTCGCTCCCCTGTCTGAAGAAAGTGGATTACAAGTCAGATGATCCATTTTGGCTCTTCATAGACTCTAGCGGCTTGGGGCTTGGGGCAGCACTAGCTTTCAGGGAAAAGAATGGAAAGGGGCATCACCAATCACATACAAATTGCACCAGATGACGCCAGCCAAATGGAACTATCCGGTTTATGAACAAGAACTACTGGAGGTCATCCACGCCCTTCAAAAATGGAAGATGTTACTCCTTGGGATGAATTTCAACGTCCTCACAGACCATCACCCACTCATTCACTTCCTGAAGCAGCGAAATCTCAGCCGGCAACAAGCAAGATGGACTGAGATCTTGGCAGATTTTGACCTTTGGTGTGAGTACATCTGTGGAGAAGAGAACTCCGTAGCGGACGCCCTCTCACACAAGGGTTCCGAGGACGGCCTACCCATTGAACCAGGAGACATTGCATGTGTAGCAAGCCTCACAGAAATTGGCTCATTGCTCTCAGCAACACTCAAGGACCGTGTCCGCCTGGGATATTGGTTGGACAAATTCTGCAAATCAATCAAATCGGCTCTCCCCCTTCGAGGAGACTGCGTGGAGATGGATGGACTATTATTTGTGGACCACCGGCTGGTAATCCCAGCAAACAAACCCCTCCGCAAGAACTTGATTGAGGAGGGGCACCATTGGCTTGGACACCTTGGATACCTCAGACTGTTGTTGAGATCCAACAGGACTTCTTCTGGCCAGGAATATCTATGGACACGCTGAACTTTGTCAAAGGCTGCAATTTCTGCCAGCGCACAAAAGCTCCAACCACGGCACCAATGGGCAAGATGCAAACTCTGACCATCTCTACCATGCTGGTGTCCAATATTGCCATTTATTTCGTGGGACCCTTACGCCAATTGTCCCATTACGACATGATACTGACATGTATGTGCCGTCTTTTGGGTTACACAGGCATCATGCCGGTGTTGCAAACGGACACGGCGGAAAAAACTGTAGTGCGTTTCTTCACAGGCTGGATCACAATCTTTGGAGCGCCCCAAACAATCATCAGTGACCGCAACAAATTGTGGACTTCAAAATTTTGGAAAGCTCTCATGGGCCGACTACACGTCAATTTCCACATGACATCGGCTTTCCATCCTCAAGCGGAGCAACAAGACCATTGGTCAAATCCTCAGGAAATTCACGGCAAAACAACAGGGCAAGTGGCTGGAAGCCTTGCCAGCGGTTGAGTTCGCGATCAACACTGCAATCAACATTGCCACCGGCTACAGCCCTTTTGAATTGTTTTTTTGTTGAAAACCACACATTTTTCCATCCAAGGAAGGCAAGGCCAATGGCGCACAGTCTGTCAAACGCTGGCTTGCTTCCAGGGAAGGAGCGTGGGCCGAAGCCCGGGACACCTTGTGGACCAGCCGAGTTTCGCAAGCGATCCAACACAATTGACGCCGCCGCAACCCACCACCCATTCTCCCGGACTCCTGGGTCTTTCTTGACTCTGCCAACTGGAGAGGCCGCCACCAGGGCGGTGCCAAAAAGCTGAAGAAACATTTTGAGGGCCCCTACCGGGTCTTAGAGGTCTTTAACAATGGGCAAAGCATCAAACTCGCGCTCCCAGAAGGCTACTGACGCCACTCCACACACTAAAAACATGGATGAATTTGGGAAGGCATATATTGATCAAATTATATTGATCATTTTTTTTTTTGAAATTTCTCTTTAATTTTTTTCCTTCCTGCAACATCATAACCCTTCTATCATCTATCTTTCTTTTGATTTCCCCCTGTCTTAGTTTTTGACCATAGTAAAAGCTTCATTTTGTTGCCAGATCAAATAGGTCATTTTTACGTACTCATATGAATTATTCCTCAGAAAAAATAGTTTGTTAAGTCAGGCAGGGAGAGGGAGGGGGGAGGGAGAAATGGGGAGGCATGAATTATTTTCACTTTAACCTTGCAGAAGTCTTGAAATCTACTTTCCAAAAAAAAAACAATCAGTCTCAATATATCATGCTACATCAATTTTGTTCAAATTTAATGGCTTGTATATATGACTCATCATATCCAATATCATAAATTTCTACTAGGCCTGAGATTGATTTAACGTTTGTACCAGATTTGAGTAAGGTGTCTTTTGCTTCTGTTATCCAATCAAAGACTAATGGAGGTGTTTGCCCAATATATTCAATGGGTCAACTGATGTTATCTCAGAATCTGAGGTTCAAAAATTTTTGAATCTAAAGAGATTGATTGAGTCTGGTTGGTTTGAAACTATCCCCTGAAATTATCAGGCAGTGTTTTTTGTGCTTCTGTTACTGTGTCTCAACTAGAGCTAAGATTTATTTCATGATATTGGTACCATGAGGATCAGCAATTTCTGAAATATAATTTGAGAAATTTTTGGTCTATGAAAGTCCCAAAATGTTGCAGTTACAGTCTGATCAGTGTGAAATATTGCCTAATTGGTTGGTTTTGTTGTGTTTCTACAACGCAGTAAAACTGTGTGGGAACCATTAACCTGAAATACAGGTGATCACAGACCAGGAAACCCAGACTCACTCTAAATAAGGGCTAGCACCATCACAAGCACTTACCATAATTCACTCCCAAGAACAGCTCTGTCCTGGGAGTGGAGAGTGGAGACATGCTACACAAAAAAAAAATGAACCGGTGGAGTAAGGTACTTGTTATTAGTTCATCATTGGGCTAAAGGGCATGGAATTCCTTATCTGTTGAGGAACTCCTACGGTGTCAGACGGTAGGCAGTTGGTGGAGGGGAATGGGGAAGAAAAGGAAAATGGAGTGTATGCCCTCTGGTGCCATTGGCCAAAAAAGAGCGCTGAGAGTTGTTGAGCGTTGTGGAACTACTCAAAGGGGAGAATAGAGCTTGGAAGGGAAATGGATAGCAACACTAGTACTAATGTAAGCTATGCAAGGGTTCTGATGAGGCTGCCTTCCTGACTAATGCTGAGGGGATGAGAGTAACACTAAGAAAAAGAAGAAAAGGTGTGGCTGATTTCTACTTGATCTTAGGAACTAGTACTATGAGCTGACTACTGACTACAGAGGGTGAGAGGGTTGGAGCAGTGATGAGAAGAGGGGAATGCAATGGCAAGGTTCAATAGCAATGGGTTCAGGAGCAACTGCACTGATATCAATGGGTGATGAGTAATTTCTAACTATAATTTCTGTATCTAGAATTCTGCATATAATTCTCTGCTTTGCTAGGGTCTGCTGGGGTACAAGTGAGGGGGGGAAGGACAGTTCTTATATGAAGGAGGGATGAGCACAGACAATGAGGAATTCTGGCTATGGGAATATAGACTGTACAAATGGGGAAAGGTTCTGGCTATGGGAAGAAAAGACTGTACCAATGGGGAAGGTGATGTGAACATAGTAACAACTTGTGATGATGAGCACTACTGAAAAGAGGTAAGCACAGATCCAATGATGTAATGTGTACAATAGGCATAGTACATAATGAGCAATGTATGTAAAGGGTTTAGTATGTGAGAAAGTATCTGTAAAAAGAATGTGATGTAGTGATTCAACTAAGTTACTAATGAAATGAGTGTTGTAACTAAGGAAGACTGTAAGGTTTCTGTAAGTCTTATATCCTCTATAACTATTGAACCATTGAAGATAAAGGGGTACTATGTATGAGTGACTATAGGTGGAATGAGGCGTAGAATCTGAATATGCAATAATAATGAGACATTTGTGAAGGGTTATGGGGTAATGGGCAGTGTAATGATGAATATATGTAAAAGAAGATAATAAAATACTACTTATGGTTTGGAATGGAGCACCACATCCTCCCCCAACTTATTGTCTGTCCCCAGGCAATGCACCAAAGAGAAGAGTGATCCAGAAAGAGTTGAAGAGTGTTGAGTCCAAGAGTCCAAAGTCCAAAGTCCAGTGTTCTTCCTCCAAAAGGTGAAATCCAAAGTCCTGAGTAGCAGTCCAAATCCAGAGTCCAGTGTCCAAAGCCAATAGAATCCAATTATAATCCAAGTCCAGGATATCTGAGTCCAAGGTATCCAAGTCCAATCCAAGTCCAATAGTCCTATGTATCCAGAGTATCCATAGTCCAGTATCCAATCCAAAGAATCCAGTATCCAAAAGAAGGTCCAATTATCAATGAGGGGTGAATTTATAAGAAGATCTAACTCTGCTGAAGGCAATATCCTTGAGACAGACACATATTTGACTAAATTCCATTCTGAAGAATACAATAATTTTCCTGCCTAAAATGAGACCAAGGAAGAATGCAATGCAATGATGATGAATGATGGGGTTGATAATTTTAATTTCTGAAGGTTGTGAATGATTTGGAGTTGAATGACTGAATTTCCGAATGTCTGAATATATAATGTAAAGTTCTGTGAAGAGAATTTGAAGTCCAGAGAGGTTGATAGGCTGTCCAAAGAGTGTTATTGTTCATGTTGGGTGGTTTCTGAGCTGCAATGTGTTGGAAGAAATTGATTATAATGGTGAATGAGTGAGTGGTTGGATTGATGGTTCAATAATATTTAAAATACAGGGTGAAGATGATGAAGAAAATTCCAGTATTGAGGTCATTGGATGTCCAGTAATTGCTATGAGATGGTTGATGGATGGATGGATTGATGAGATGGAATGAGGAGTGCGGAATGAATGATTGATGACAACACTGGGTCGCTACGCTAACCATAGCGGTTAGCGTAGCGTAGCGCTATTTTTTAGCATAGCGTTAGCGCAATTGCACGCATATGCGCTAACGCTATGCGCACGCGGTGCGCAGCTATTTTAGCTGATAGCGTAGCGTTAGCGCAGATGCGCGCAATTGCGCTAACGCTACGCATGCAGGGCGCAAAAGAGCGCGCGCTACGCTGCGCTACAGCACTTTAGCGGGAAAAAAGGGCTTTTTTTCCGCTAAAAGCGGTGTAGCGCAGCGCAGCGTAGCGTAGCGACTGTAGCCGCGCGCTAACGCTAACAAAGAATTGGCGCGCTGTTAGCGCCGCTGAAAATTAGCGCAGTGTAGCGGCGCTAACAGCGCGCTAATGCTATGCAAAATAGATGGGCGCTTTTTTCCGCTACGCTAACGCGTAGCGCTGAAATAGCGTAGCGTAGCGACCCAGTGTTGTTGATGATCAATGAATTATTGGTGGAGGAATGAATGATTAGTGAGGGAATGAATGATTGATTCCAAAATGGGGAACCAGGTATACTATCAGGGGTCCAAATCCAAAAAGAAGAAGCCAAAGGAAGATGGAGTCCAGGTTTAATATCAAGGGTCCAAATCCAAAAGAAGAAGTCCTGATGATCCAATCCAATGGAAGAATGAGGGGTCCAGATTCAGGGGATAGAAATTGAAGGGGATGTTGATGTATGAAAGATGTGAAGTGATGCAAAAGTCTGGAAGATATGATGTTTAATGATGAAAATATTCTGAAGGGAATGATGTTTGAAGGTTGCTGATCAGAACTGTTGATGGAAAAGGATGTGATATGAACTGGAAAGAATAATAATCAAGAAGAGATGATGAAAAAAAGAAGAAGTGATGGATGTGTGATGGGAAAGGAAAAGTGATATAGTGACAAATAGTGGCTGAGTTGGTGAGGGTTTCAATTCTTGAAGTGGCTAGGTCCAGTGTTCTATAAGAGGAAAGATGTGAACTGAGATAGTGTACAACAGAGGCTGAGTTTGTAAGGGTTTTAATCCTTGATATGGCTAGGTCCAGTATTCTCAAAACTATATAGTAGTTGAAATGGTATGGGAGAAAGATCCAGTGAGATGATGAGTGAGGTGTAGATTTTTGGAAAAGATGATGAAAGAAATTTGCAGGAAAAGCCTAATCAGAATAGGGAAATATGTAGGATGAGGTGATTCAGATGGAAGAGGAACAGGAAGGATGAGTTGATTTGTTGGTGTTCTACATATTTCCAATGAGGTTGGGTGATGCCTCTTCTGATGGTTTATCTGATTTGAGGTTGACATTCTAAGATGGATATAAAAGAGGATGAGTTCTCTCTAGGAATGGATGAAATGATGAAAGGATGGAAGGATTTATAGATGAAAGAGAAGAAGATGTAGGGTAAGGTGATTGTTGATGGGATGGCTATTCATGCCCCCCTTGGGTCCATAAGAATCCGGGTCGCGCACCGGCGTCGAATTTGGGGAAAGAAAGAGAAAGGAAAACCTATCTGGGTCGCGCACCGGCGTCAAAATTGAAGAAAGAAATAGAAAAGAAAACCTATCCGGGTCGCGCACCAGCGTCAAAATGGGAAAAAAGAATAAAAGAAAACCTATCCGGGTCGCGCACCGGCGTCGAAAATTGTCATGAGAAAGAAAATTGGGTTTTAAAGGGAAACTAGTGGACAGATTTGTTTAATTTTTATATCAAAAGGAAGGTGAAGGTATTGCGGTTTGATTGAGCTAACAATCAGCCTGAAATGTCGAGTGAGGACGTTTTTGCAGCATTTGAAGTTTGTCTGAGTAGGAGCCTATCGAGTCCAACCAAAGGAAGATAGCGGAAAGAGGCGCAAATATCTCCTGCACTAGTCTTGGGCTATTGCTAACTATAGTACCGAATGAAAGAGGCAATCCTAGCAAACATTTTGAGTATAAACTATGTCCATAATATTGAGTAGAGAGGTGTCTTGGTGATGGATTAAGTTTGAACAGTTTATTGCTAGTAGAGAAAATGCATTTCCTAGAGAACTGCTTGGTAGCAAGCCTCATGAGAAAAATGATCCAATCCAAGTATGAGGACGGCTTCATAGTATCTGATAGAAGGGTGGTCCACTGAGTTGATTTCTTTTGGTGTTAGAGGAGTAAAGGCTGAACCAGGGTGATTTTTGTTTGATTAAATATTTATTTCCCAGTTCTGAATGTTGGGTAGGATAATTGGTACTAGAGAATCCTGTCCAGGTGAGTCCATGATTGATAGTGATTCCTCTCTAGCAGTGAGTTCCAATCCAGTTTGATAAGCCAGCTCCTCAGGTATGAAATTGTCCATTAATCCAGTTTCCTGTAGGGTCTGATGGGGTTTTCCAATGATGTTGTTGTCCATGTGGGAAGGTAGGAATTTTCCAGCTGTGAGGGCTGCAAACTGTTTGGTGACAGTATCCAAATGTTGTTGCAAGGGAGTGGCTTCTGAAGGTTTGGAAGGTTTAGCTATAGAGGGAGAAGGTTTGCTGGTGGTGGCAGGTGAGTTGTCCTTGGCATTTGGGGTTTCTGTCCTATTGAGTCTCCTTCTGTTGATAACTGCCACTGATTTGATCTTCTTAACTCCTTTACTGATGGGATCCTGGTACCTTGGCATGGCTGGTTCTCTGTTTAAGAAGTGAGTGTTGGACCTGGTGGGGTGTGTTGAATGGTCCCTTTGGCGCTGATATCTGGGAAAATGAATTGGAATACCTATAAGATCCTCTGATTCTTCTGACTGTTGATTGTTGTCCCTGTAGGGTCCATAACTGGGCATAGCAGGAGGTGCCATGCCTTGGTGAGACATAGTTGGAATAGGTAAGTTGAATTTAAGTCTGGAGGTGTTGAAGGTTGATAGTGGATGTGCTGATAGTGTTACTGATGGTTGAAATAGATTCTAATAGTAGGAGGTTGGTTTATAAAGGAGGAGTATGAGAAGTTTAGGTAAAGTAGTATGTAGCTGATGGTAAAAGTGTTACTAATGCTGAAGATATCTGAAGTATAGAAAAGCCACTGTTGGGACACCACTTGTGGAACTACTCAAAGGGGAGAATAGAGCTTGGAAGGGAAATGGATAGCAACACTAGTACTAATGTAAGCTATGCAAGGGTGCTGATGAGGCTGCCTTCTTGACTAATGCTGAGGGGATGAGAGTAACACTAAGAAAAAGAAGAAAAGGTGTGGCTGATTTCTACTTGATCTTAGGAACTAGTACTATGAGCTGACTACTGACTACAGAGGGTGAGAGGGTTGGAGCAGTGATGAGAAGAGGGGAATGCAATGGCAAGGTTCAATAGCAATGGGTTCAGGAGCAACTGCACTGATATCAATGGGTGATGAGTAATTTCTAACTATAATTTCTGTATCTAGAATTCTGCATATAATTCTCTGCTTTGCTAGGGTCTGCTGGGGTACAAGTGAGGGGGGGAAGGACAGTTCTTATATGAAGGAGGGATGAGCACAGACAATGAGGAATTCTGGCTATGGGAATATAGACTGTACAAATGGGGAAAGGTTCTGGCTATGGGAAGAAAAGACTGTACCAATGGGGAAGGTGATGTGAACATAGTAACAACTTGTGATGATGAGCACTACTGAAAAGAGGTAAGCACAGATCCAATGATGTAATGTGTACAATAGGCATAGTACATAATGAGCAATGTATGTAAAGGGTTTAGTATGTGAGAAAGTATCTGTAAAAAGAATGTGATGTAGTGATTCAACTAAGTTACTAATGAAATGAGTGTTGTAACTAAGGAAGACTGTAAGGTTTCTGTAAGTCTTATATCCTCTATAACTATTGAACCATTGAAGATAAAGGGGTACTATGTATGAGTGACTATAGGTGGAATGAGGCGTAGAATCTGAATATGCAATAATAATGAGACATTTGTGAAGGGTTATGGGGTAATGGGCAGTGTAATGATGAATATATGTAAAAGAAGATAATAAAATACTACTTATGGTTTGGAATGGAGCACCACAGCGTTGGGGGGGGATGATTTTCTGACAGCTGGAATTGCGCCTTGGCAGTGTTTGTGTTGAGAAGGGAGCCGGGGATACTGCTGGCGGAGATGTGATCAAAACCAGAAGCTGGTTGAGATCGGTGTTGCGGGGTAAACAAACTTTGAAGACGTGCAAAACTTGGAATACGGGCGTAAAGACGCCATGAACAATAGGCTTTAAGATTGCAATGGAAGACTGAAAATTACGGTTCAGAGTAGGTCCATGCTGCTCCAAAGCCTGAGTTTGAACTGAAATACCTTGGAGTTTGTGACATCTAGCAGACATCTCATCACAACCTAGTGCGCATGCGCGCACTACAACAGACAAAACAACAGAAACAGAACAACACAAAAGGAAACAAGACCACAAACCAACCCTCCTCATCCAAAACTTAACCAACGCACGCAGAGTGAAAGAAGAAACAAAACAAACCATGATGAAACAAAAACTGACAGGGGAAACAAAACCACAAACACAAAAACAAGGAGAAGAAGGAAAAGTAAGAAACCTGAAACACATTGAAGATGCGTGCCACGCTGCACCGTTGAGCCCAAGTAAGCCTTGAGGGCTGGGAACTTGAGGCCTTGATATCTTGAGCCTTGACATCCTCCAGCGCGCCGCGCGCAATAAAACTTTGATCCTATGTGTGTACCAGTCTGTCCACCACACCGTATGATTGGGTGGGAGGTAAAGAAAGATAAATTCAGTTATTGGAATCAAGGGCAACAAGATTGAAGGGTGGCAGCAGATGTATTCAGACAAACCTAGACACAGCAGACACAAGAAAAGCAATATAAAATTTGCTTAGCAGCCTGAGAAGCATGAGCTGTAGAATTCCACTCCCAAGAACTGGAACAACTTGGGAGTGGAGAAATATCAACAACATAAAAGAGACTGGAGCAGTGGTCAATCCATTAACAATCAAAGTGATAAACATTTTTGGTTAGCAGGCTGAAAGAGAGGGGCAACAAGAAGCATCAGAGGTACAATTCCACTCCCAAAGACTGGCACAACCCGGAAGTGGAGCCAAACCAGCACCACCACAGGAGGGTTTTTGGTGTAGAAATCACTGTAGGTGAATGAGTCATTGGAGGCAAACATTGTGTCAGAGTGTTTTTTGCGCCACTCTTTCTGATCCCAGTTAAGTATTTTGCTATAATCCATGACCTTCTTGTTTGATTTGTAAGCGGTTGCAGAGAGCAATTGGAGCCTTTCACCAAGGAATTCATTATGTGATTGTAGCTTGTTCCATAGTTTGGTGTCTTCCGCAATTTGCTCTGGCATCATCCCATCTTCAAGTGCATAGGTGTCTAGGGATGTGTAGCATTGTTAAGCAAGACACCAGCTACATGCTGAAACACAGGAGAAAACAAGAACCAAACTGACCTCTGCTCTTGCTGCCATCATTTCCGGGACAAAAGCCCAACATCCACACATTCCCGTTGAGTGTTTGCCTTCTTCTCCTTGTGCTGCCTCATCCTTGCCATGAGGAACAGAGTTTTAATGATTGCAGCAAGCCTCTTGAATGTCTCTGACGGCTCTGGCCCAATCATGTGATACTCAAGGATGAACTGCGGCTTGAGTTGTTGGGAGACAACCACCCGTTGTGGTGTGGGTCTGGGGGCGGGGAGCATTATAAAATTCTGTTTGCCAATATATTTGGTGCCATTCTTTGTAATATTGACTGGGGCAGTCTGTTTTGCAGGTGGAGGTGGGCAGGAATGAACATCAACCTTTGTGATGTACATGGGCTGGTCCATGTCAATTTTGGACCAGGCTTGAGCAATCCCCAGGTTAGTGCGCAATGAATGGCCCAAATGCTTGCAAGATGACGGTGCAGAGGGGATTTGCAGATGGGGTGGCGGAGCAAACGGCACAGAGGGGCCTTGCGGATGGAGTGGCAGAGCAAAAGGCGCAGAGGAGCCTCGCGGATGGGGTGGTGGAGAAAACCATGCAGAGAGGCCTTGCAGGGGGGGGGGGGGGGCGGGGTGGAGCAAACGGCGCAGACGGGCCCCACAGAGGGGGTGGCAGAGCCAATGATGCATACGGGCCCCACAAAGGGGGTGGTGGAGCAAATGGCCCAGATGGCCCCCACAAAGGTGGTGGTGGAGCAAACAACGCAGAGGGGGTGGTGGAGCAAAAGGCGCAGAGGAGTGGCAGAGCATGCTGGTAATAGGTGGAATTGTTGCTGACTGGGTGTTTGTGCGTATGTTGTGTTGGGATGTTGGTTGGATTGTGGGGGGGGGGGGGGGCAGGTGAATTTGGCTGCACAGGAGGCTGGGGTGGCCTGAGTTTTGAAGAGACTGAAACAATGATAATGGTAATGCAGTGGGGAAAAAAAGCTCTGCAGCTTGTTTTCCGAGCTGAAAACTGGCCGTGAATGTCTGGCAAGTGTCACGGACTGTAACCTAACTGGATAGGTTACAACACCCGCCCCCTTGGCAAGACTCAAGGCCCTATATACAACCAGAAACAGGCAGAAGAAGAGAAGAAAAAAAAAGACAAGAAATAGACAGTAGGACACAGAACAATTTGAAACAACGATTAAGACCGTAAAAAAAATCATCCTGGATGCAGAAGGAAATCCCGCATTTGTCAAAAAAGGTCAGGTGTTAGACTCTTGGTGAACACATCTGCCTTTTGGTCAGCTGTAGGAATCCAGATAAGGGTGGTCAATTTCCTGTAAAGAGTGTTGTTAGTAATGTAGAAATTGTGGTCTGTATTCCTAGTCCGCTTATTTGCTGCATCATCAGTTCCTACTTTCACCGCTGATTGATTATCGCAGTACAAATGTCCTACAAAATCTGTCTTGAGTATATCTTTGAGCAGATGACAAAGCCAAGGAGTATGCCTAGTTGCCGCACCCAGTTCCATGTATTCAGCATGGCACATGGAAGCCGCCACCGTTGTCTGGTGCCGCGCAACCCATAACACTGGACAACCTAAGAAAAAGATCAGTACCCCATAAAATGAATGTGAGAATTCTCCACCCCAAGAGGCATCACAGAAAGTCTTGAGTGGCTGTGGATCCCTTTATGGAAAAAGGCAAAGTCGTTGATCAGTGCTGCCAGCAATGCAATTTACCAAATGGAGAACACCTTTCCAGTGTTTAACACTTGGCTTGGCTGAGAAAAGTGCCAAATAGCTAACAGAGTAAGCAATATCAGGTCTGGTGCCTACCACTAGGCAGCTCATCATACCCAGAATGTGAAGTTACTTTGACAAAATGGAAGGATCCCCATCTTCTGTTGGTGCATTGAACTTTGGCGGCAGGGGTTCTTAGCAGTCTGAACCCCATCCCACTCCTCCTTCAATAAAGAATTGATCAGCTTTGGCTGTGATAAAACAAAACCCGCCGGTGTGCGCTGGATGTCAATGCCTACAATTGAGTCAAGCGGCTTGGGCCACTTTATTTTTAAGACATCTTTGAGGTCAGTTTCAAGCCTTCTCAAGAAAGATTTGTCAGAGGCGGTAACTACTCTGTCATCCATATGGATCCAAACAACTCCCGTCTCCAATGCATGACACAGAATGTACAAACTGTTATCATATTGCAAAGGGGAATATCCCATCTTGTCCAGGATAGCACGTAAATGGAGCCACCAGCAGCGTGCTGCCTGCCGCGTACCATCCAGGGCCTTCTTCAACCGGAAAGCGTGACCAGAAGGGAGTTCTATGCCGTCAGGGGGATTCCCCCAGACCTCCTCACTAATGGGTGAGTTAAGGTATGCTGCTACAAAATCAAAACTGTGAACCTGCCAGTTGAAGCAAGCTGCTATTGTCAATATAAACAATTGCAACAAGACAAATGTTGCCGTAGGTGCAAATGTTTCATCAAAATCTTTCCCTGCAACCTGTTGGAAACCTTTTGCTACATATTGAGATTTGTAGCGCTTGACACTACCGTTGCCGCCTGATTTCTTTGCAAAAACCCAGCGCATGGACACCAGCCGGCATCAGGCTTGTGTTCCAAACATCAATTTGTGCCAGGTTGGATAGCTCCTCCGAGATGTGTTAAAACTAACAATGCATTTTGCAGACGCTTAGCAGAAAATGATTGACTTGGGCAGGATTTGAACCAGTGACCTTAGCTTGAAGCCAAGACACTATACTAGAAGTGCTGCCTTTACCAACTAGGCTACCAAGTCGCACAGCGGGCAATCGGGTGTCGCACGCAGCCCGCAGCAACACCCGCGTAAAGGGGGTCCCCTTGGCTCGGGTGTTGCTGCGGGCTGCGTGCGACATCCGATTGCCCGCTGTGTCGATGCCTGATGTGTTGATTTTGACCACTGAGGATTACAACATTTCAACAAGATGGCATTTGCCCACCCTGCTTTGTCAGACGACTTCATAGCCTGAAAATAAGTCTTTGGTATATCAACGCCGTAGAAAGTGCATGTCTGTAGAATAGCATCCACAAAAAATTCCTGGTTTTTGAATTCAATCTTGTTGACAAAGCTACCAAGTGCAATTTGTTGCGCTATAAACTCCAGTGGCATCTTGTTTTGCAACAATTCCGGGATGGGTGGTGGCACAACCACTGGTTTGGGAAGAGTGACTTGCAGTACACTGTCCACAAAACGGACCATAGCCAAAGAGACAAATTTATTCAACACTGGTAGGTAGAACAACCAAGCCTTGCTGGCTTCCAGATGGACTACTACGTAGGCCTCCAATGCTCTGTCCTCTAGCTTTTCACGCTTCTCAGCAGGCACATGGATGAACGCCTTGGAACCAAAAATCCAGAACCTATCAAAACTAGGTGGACAACCAAACAAAGCTTCATAAGGGGTCTTCCCTTTACTTGCCTTGTTAGGCAGATGTTTTAGGACGTGATTTGCCCACAAGAAAGCATAGCTCCAAAAACTTCTAGGAAATTGGCTGTTGCTTAGTACTGTGCAACCCATATCCGCAACTGTACGGTTGAACCGTTCAAATACACCATTTTTGATAATGATGGGAAGGCAAAAATCTTTCAGCAATAATTCTCTTTTCCTTCAGGAAAGCAGTGAGTGCTTTGTTTGAAAATTCTCCACCATTGTCGCTACAGAGAATCTTTACGGAGTCGCCGGTTTGCTTTTCTAGGCGCCCAATAATGTCCATCAGGACTTCATTTGCCTCTGAATTTGCCTTCAAGGAATTCACATAAGAGTAGCCGGTAGCTACGTCTCGTAGGGTCAGAAGGTACTTTGACCCATTGATGCTCTCTTCCAAGAAAGGCCCCCATGAGGTAAGTGCAGAGAATTTCCAATTGAGATGGTGACCGCATAGTGCTGGTTAGAGGGTCAAGACTGGTGCTCTTGCTGATAGTACAGATAGGAAAATGTATTTTCCCGGGCAGAAGATCTGAAGGCAGACCAAAACCAAGTTTCTGCTTGATTAAAGACCTGCTCTTTTGAAAGCTTACATGTCCAAAGATTCTATGCCAGAACGGAAGCACCTTTTCTTCCTCAGTGAGTGACTCCATGCGCCAAGCTGAAGGATAGATCCTTTCAAAAGGTGTGATAAATGGATTGTTTGGGGACAACTTGAAAGCTGCACTCTGCTTGGTGGGATGTGATGATAAAATAGCTGAATTATTTTCACAAGAGTTAAAGGGTTTCACAGAACTAAGATTGCATTAATTCAGTACTTGTGCGGTCTATCTGACATACTCAGAGACTGAGAAAAGGAAAAAGCAAACAAAGTACCTAAGAGCGGAACATGGTCCGGCTTAGGTCTGACAAGAGGAATAATAGGGAAGGGGAGCAGAAGGTTTCTGCCTGTTCTAGACGAGATTGTCTGATGAAGAGCAACTGTTATTGATGTCAGTGCCTTGGGCTTCCCAAGAGGGAAGCTATAAGTTTGTTTTCTCTTACTTGTGATTGTTTGGCAGAGCGTTTAACACGGGCCAATAGGACTTGCAAGATTGCCAAAGCTTTTGCTGTCTAAACAAGAGTTTAGCTCTTGTTAAGCTTCCGGCTTCTCTGAGGGACTCTGCACCGATGGAATTGCCTCCTGATTTGGGGTTGGTAATCCTATTGGTGAGGCTGGAACTGTAACGGTCTGAGTTGGCGTCGGTCATGAGCGAGCTGCAATGAATTATTAATTCTAGTCAGTGTAGCTCAGTCTAGCTATGACAATCCAGCTTTCCAACTAACCTTGTTGGTGTTGCGGTTTGCTTGGATCGCTGTGGCACTTCGTCTGTTGATGACGTGGCTGCAAAAGAGGAACAGAGTTTCAGCTTTAGCCTATCCCAACTGTCTGAGAGTCTCATGCATATGCATGGACCTGAAGAGTGTGCGGGCTCACCAGTCCCCCTTGTGGGGTTAGGGTTGCGCTCCTTGCGCTTCTCTTGCTCTGGGGTGGACCCTGAGTCTTGACAAGAGTGAGACAGGAGACACAGAGGAAGAGATAGATTGGGGAAAAACAGATGAAGAGACAAGAGAAGTAGACTGCGCAGGAGAAGAGTGGAAACTGGAACTGTGAGCTGTTGGAGCAGATGAAACCGTAGTTGTTGACAGCGACTGTAGCAACCGGTTGGAAGACTTGATCATTGGAAAAGGGATGCACCAGTGATTCCGTGCGCGTTCAAAAGGAAACCAGAAGACAAGACACTTTGACTGATCAAAGATGTTGAAAGAATTAACTGTACAGTCATATATGAAAGACCAGTTAGCTTTTACAAGGGCCGCCAGTGAGATGAGTGTGGAAGACACTCACTCACAAAACAACACACCTTTTATTGTGATTGTTGAGCCAGCGGGCCCTTGGAAAAGCAAGTCACCTGCGCCTGATGAAGCGGCTCCAGATCTTGTTGTGGCTACATTCAGCGCAATGGGACGCTTGAGCTTTTGGAAATTATGCAGGAGGCTCAAATCTCCTGTGAGATTATGAGTAACTCCAGAATCTACGATGGCTGGAGTACTCACGTCAAGTTCAGCAGTCATTGCTATTGTGCGGGTAGCTCAACAGATTCAATACTTGCATCAAGTAGAGAGAGGAAAAGACTAAATAATCTATCTACATGAGTCTGTGACAGGTGTCACAGTTGAGTACTCTAGTGGTGTCACAACATCCCCCCCCCCCTCGACAAGAAACCTGCGCTTGCACAAAACAAACAGACAAAAAATGGGATAGGAAAAAAATCTTGTATAGAATCATAATATAGGGATAAGAGAGAGAAAGAAGAAAAAATTAAGACCTAAAACCTTGAATGATGGCACCGCATTTTGCATGTGCCGGCTTCCCCAAAGCTTTCGTGAGTACGTCCGCGATCTGGTCTGCACCCGGGATCCATGTGAGAGTAGTCTTCTACTTGTATAACACCTGGTTTGTAACGTAGAAATCATGTTCAATGTGATGCGTCCGTTTATTGGATGCATCCTTGCACCCGATCTTGACCACCGATTGGTTTTCGCAATAGATTTTCACCGGGAAGTGCGCTCTGATGATGTCAAAAAGAAGATTGTGTATTCACAGTGTATGCCGTGTTGCGTGTCCAAGCGCCGTATATTCAGCCTGGCACGTTGAGCTGGCTACTGTCACCAGCCGCCGTGATACCCACATAATTGGCGCACCATACAGTCTTATGAGGACACCATAAGTGGACCTTGAGTTCGGGCCGCCCCAGTTTGTGTCAACAAAACATTCAACCGGGTGTACTTGATCTCTGGACGGGTGAATTTGGAGAGGAGTTGACTTGGTTTCTGCTAAATAGCCAAGGAGGTGGCGGAGACCTTTCCAGTGGATGGTCGTGGGGCGGTTAGAGAACCGTGCTAGGTAGTTCACGCTGTAGGCAATGTCTGGGCGCGTGCCTACCGCCACATGCACGTAGCTCAGTCCACCAATGATTGACAGGAAAACACCACCCTTAGTGCATTGATCTTCCGGGTTGGTATTTGCTGAGTCTCCTTCAGGTAGCGGTGAAGAGTGAACAGTAGTGCCATCCCAATGGTCCCTGAGAATCTTATTGATCAGATTTGGTTTTGTGATCTCAAAACCTTCTTTTGTCCTTTTGATCTTTACTCTTACCATACTAGTCAGGCCTTCATTCCATTTTATCTCAAGGCTTCCTTTCAGCTGCGTTTCAAGCAATTTTAGTGCGTCATTCAATGAACCCGTTACTATGCCGTTGTCTACGTGCACCCATATGATTGATTTGTCCTTCTTGCTGCTAAGTGTATATACACTAGAATCGTAGTAACTAGACACGTAACCCAGATCTGCCAGCGTCCCACTGAGGTGTTTCCACCAGCACCTGGCCGCCTGCTTGGTGCCTTAGAGCGCTCGTTGAAGTAGCAGGCTTCATCTTCTCCTATGTCCAGTCCTTCTGGGGCCTGAACCCATACTTCCTTGTCTATTGGCACATTTAGGTAAGCGGCAACAAAATCTAAGTTGTAAATTGGCCAGTTGTTACGCGCTGCAATGGATAACAGGATTCACATTGACGTAAAGGTTGCTGTGGGGGCAAAGGTGTGGGCAAATTCTGTGCCCTCCTTTTGATTGTACCATTTTGCTACATACCTAGCTTTTTACTTGATTGATCCATCCTCATTGATCTTCTTTGCAAATACCCAGCGGGCGCCAAGCTTGCAGCAATTAGTTGGCATACGGCAAACAATCCATACGTTTTTCCGTTTCATATTCTCAAGTTCAATATTGACCGCCTTCTTCCATTCTGTCGCTTGTTTTGAACGCATTGCGGCTTTGGAAGTGATAGGGACATTGCCGGAGTCGTCCGCACAAGTCTCCTTGCATGCATCAACTAGCTGCTCCTGTTCATCAACTAACTTCTTGTCTGTGAAATTGTTGAGTATCAAGTGATTTGCGCGTGGCTCAACGGTTGATGGCGATTTATCTACAGGGCTAGTTGCCTCCTCATGCGTTGTCGGTGGGTTTGCAGCCATGGGAAGTGTGTTGCGCCCAAAATCTGCCCACGTAGACGAGATCAGGATCTTGGTCTTCAGTATCCAGAATGTCCATCCTTTGGATTCTGGCAGGTGACCGACAACTAGCCCTTCCACGGCCCTATTGTTGAGCTTCTTCTGTTTTTCTGGGGCTCTCAAGACAAACGCCCATGACTCAAAAACCCGTGTACGATTGAGTTGGGGTTTATCTCCAAAGAAAGCTTTGTAGGGAGTTTTTTCTTTGGTTATCCGGTTTGGAATTCAATTTAAAGTCCAGGCCGCCCACATGAAAGCGTATCCCCAGAACTCTCTTCCTAGTTCGCTGTCGTACAGCATGCTACGTCCCATGTCAGAGACCGTTTGGTTGTATCTCTCGGCTGCTCCATTTTGGAAGTGGTGGTAAGGTAGAGATCTTTCAGCAATAGGGGGTTTCAAACATGGTGCAGGTCCCAGTTCAGGAAACCCAATCCAGGAAGGCAAATTTCCTGCACAAAGAATTTTTAAATTATTTCTGCATGTTTTTTGGGTAAAATTGGGTCCATGTATGCAGGGTGTCTTGCAGTTGCACCAAATTCCTGAATTTGGGGTTCCTGAAACAGGACCTGCACCATGTTTGAAACCCCCTAATGATTTTTTTCTTGGTCAGGTACTTGCCAAAGACTTTGGAGTCAAACTCTCCACCATTTTCAGAGCGTAGATTTTTCACTTTGGATCCCAGTTGAGTCTTCCATTGGTTGATAGTCTGCATCAGCATTTCTGCCGCCTCACTTTTGGCCTTCAGGATCCGGACTTCGCTGTACAATGTGAAGACATCCCTGATGGTAAGTGCATACTTCCCGCCTGTCATTGTAGGTGTGTCAAAAGGACCCATGAGGTCTACACATACCACGGACAGTTTGTCGACGCATTGCTTTGTCGGCCCGAGTGCTGATGTTCTCGTTGCCTTGCAGATTGCGCACACCGGACACTTGATGAAACCTGTGGGCATCTTTGTTGGGAGTCCATAACCCAGCTGTAGTTTTGCCAATCTCCTTATTTTTCTCAGGCTGGTGTGGCCAAAAAGGCGATGCCAAAAAAGGAGGGTCTTCTCATCAGCCGTCAATTCCTCTGGGTGCCACGTGAATTGGCTATGTTCAACTAGGTTTGGAGACTTGAACATGTTCAACTAGGTTTGGAGACTTGAACATAGATTTGATTTCAACATCATGAGATAGAGTATTACAGGCATCACTTTGCGGGTCGATGGAAGCGGGGATAACAGGGGCTCAAAGGGGGAAAGGAAGAGGCCAACTGTTACTCCTGGGATCAAAAAAGCTGCGGAGGAGGAGACGTCTGCTCTGAGAAACTAGATCAATTGAGTTGAAATTGCCGGTTATCCTGAAACTAGCATTAGCTTTCTTGAACGCCTCTAGAGACAGCAGTGTTGAACGGGCGCGCTCACAGTAGTAAACTCTCTTAACTACAATGATTGCCCTGTTTGTCCCGACAAATCGCAAGGTACCCGTGCCTGTGATGTAATCACATGCCAAGTCAGTTGCTACTTTGACTGCTATTGGTTGGTCTAGGAGTTTGAAGTCATGAAGGTCGTACCTATCACCAGTGACATTATCCGAAGCTCCTGAGTCCCATATCACTTCTTGTCCGCCCCGTTCAATCATCATCTCACGTAGGTTGAAGCGGAGTCCGGTGGGTTCCGCAGATAGATCTTTGTTTTCAAAGATGTATTCTGGTTCATCTTTGGCTCCTTCTGCAAACAGATTGGGTTTTATCTGCCACGTTTCAACGTTTCTGGGTTGAGCGGTGGAGGACGGTGGGGCAGGCCAGCGGAATGGGGTAGCAGATTGGCCTGACTTTGCGGGATGCAAAATTGTTCTGGTTTCAGGTTGTTGGGGCTTGATGTACGGGACACAGTCAAATTTGTACGTGACAGAGCAGGGAGGAAAGTTTTGTCGCAGCTCAGGTTGCTGGATTATAGGCCTGGGGTTGGAGTTGTTCTTCCAGCTGGTTGGGCAGTTTGGGGCGATGTGACCGAGTTGTTTACAGACGTAGCAACTTGGCGGCTTGTTCAAAGTCATAGCGGACACGTCAGTGCTCTCCGGAGATCCTGAGATGACTCCTGAAACAGGTCCTGGAACAGGCCCTGAAACGCTAGATCATTTATTGCTAGCTGGGTTGACCATCAGAGCTGATGATTCCAATCATCCACTCTTGGTTGCCAATCTATGTTCTGTCTGCGCCGCCTCCCAGAACCTGAGAATGTCACCTGAGGTTGGTAATTTGTCTTCGTGAGTCTCCATGAACAGATTGACCTTCCGATCAACAACGGGGCCGAGATGGTTGCAAAGATTGCCCTGGAAAATGAAGCTGACAATTGTGTCCCAGGTTAATTTGACACCCTGCTCACAAAACGTCTGCGCACATTGATCAATAGCTGCAATCGCCTTGGCTGAGAATGTGTAGTCAGTCAGGGAGATCTTCTTTGACACCTCCCACATATGGAGTTGTTTAGCCTGGTTGACGATCCGGAACTTGGATAGAAGGTGCTTGTACACCTTGGCTGAACTCTTGAAGTCAACCAGATTGTGGGACAGATCTGCGTGTACCAAGGAGTGGATGATGCCGCGGGCGACTTTTTTGTGGTATGAATTGACTACTATTTCCTTGGATGGGGTGAATAAATGTGCATTGTGGAACCGTTCAAAAGCGGTTAGGCAAAGGGCATCCTCCCAGTGAGGCAAGTTCAACCCGTCTGGTATGAGGATGTCTTCAGGGTCTAGTTTATTTACAGCCGCATTGATAATGGAAGATATCTTGGCATCTTCGTCTAGTTCTCTGCACCACCTTTGCAAACAATGTTCATTGGCTTCCCAATGGGCACGGTCTTCCTCACGTCTGGCCTGGTCTTCTTGCAGTCTGGCAAGCTCGAGCTCTTGTTGGAACCTCATTTCCGCTATAAGGCTGGCGAAGTCTGCTGGTTTGGGTTGCTGTTAGGTCAGAACTGGCTCGGCTGCTGGAAAATTTTCAAGATGTGGGGCTGGTTCCGTACGACTCCTGTTGGTCAACAATGATCCAAGGACGCGGCCAGTTAGTCTGTGTAGAAAGCTCAGGGAATCTGTACAAAGACAGCCCAGTGAGTAAGCTAACCACACGTGAATCCGTCTCCAATCTTGATTGAATCGCATGCTAAGACTAACCTGTACGAAAACAGCCCAGTGAGTAAGCTAACCACACGTGAATCCGTCTCCAATCTTGATAAGGAGAGAGAAGGGAGCCGGGACGTGTGGCTATCTATACCGGTACACAATAGATAGGGTTGTGTGTACCGGTATCACAAGGTTAGGTTTAGCGGAGCTATGTACATGATATGTGGTATGTACATGTAGGTGAAACACATAATCTTGCCCAACGCTCTAACACCCCCTCCCAAGATTATGTCAATCAGCCGCCCAAATTGAGTTTCTGCAAAGCTTGAAGAAGTTTTGTCGATCCCAGTCGTTTGGTGAAGATATCCGCGAGTTGATCGTGTGTGCTTGTCCATTGTAAATTAATTTTCTCTTCCCTGATGAGATCATTCACGAAGTAAAATGCACGCTTGAGATATTTGGTTTTTTTCTTGGAAGCGTTGTCTGACGCAATGAGTATTGCCGCTTCATTGTTGACATGGATAGATTTTTTGGGGTAATATTCAAGATCTTCAAGAATGTTAATGACATGAGCTAGAATTTGAGAGCCTTCAGATAGTGCAACATACTCTGCCGCACATGTTGACAGAGCTACCACTGTTTGTCGTTGGGATCCCCAAGCTACTGCATCTCCGCAGTGAGTCAGGACATATCCAGTTGTAGAGCGCTCATGCTCACCACCCCAATTTGTGTCCGTCCAAAGTTGCAGTCCGTCAGCCTCCGCCTTGTACACCAGTCCTTGACCTGCCGTTTTCTTCAGATATCCAACCAAACAGTCCAACGCTTTCCAGTGTTTGTCAGAGGAACAAGAACTGAACCTAGCTAGCATGTTTACCGGAAAATACAGATCCGGTCGAGTACCACTGGACAAGTACATCAAGGATCCGATGATGGAGCAAAACTGTGTCGGGTCAACGGGATCACCTGACAATATTTCTAGGTCATCGTCCACCATGGGTGAGTCTTTAAGATAAGCTTGCCGGTGATATTTCTTCACGACCTGATCCGCTAGAACCTTCTGACTCAATGCTATTGTACCGCCGTTCAGTTTGATGTCTATTCCAACAAGGCGCTCAACCAACGGCGACCACTTTATTTCTAAGTCTTGTGACATACCGATCCGCAATTCTTCAAGCAACCGACTGTCAGACGCCAATGCGAATCCATCATTGACATGTAACCAGATGATTGCAAAACCCAATTCTTTCTGGAACATATACAGGGATGGCTCAATCTCACTAGCAACAAAACCAAGACCTTCGACCGTCTTCTTGAAGAATTTCCACCAACACCTCGCCGCTTGCTTAGTACCGTACATCGCCTTCTTTAACAGCATAACCTTTCCTTTCAACTCCGGGCAGATCTCGATTGGTGGCTGTACGTAGACTTCCTCCTCAATAGGGCTATATAAGTAAGCCGAACTAACATCAAACATTGTCGTAGGGCAATCAAAATGAGTAAGCGAAGTGTATTCAGTGAGGCCGTTGGTGCGTAGGTTTCATTGCAGTCTTCTTCCATCCGTTGATTGAAACCCTTTGCAACATACCTTGCGCGGTATTTATCAATCTCCCCATCAGGCTTTCTTTTGATCAAGAAGACCCAACGTGCACCAAGCACCTTCATCCCTTTGTGGGGATCTACGGGCACCCAAACTCCAAGCTTGCCGAACTTCCCCATTTCATACTTTGCTGCCAATCTCCATTCATCTGCTTCAGAACCTGTTAGCGCCGACTTGATTGTTTTTGGTAACTCGTGCTCCGGGCCAATGTTCAGGTGAGTGAGCTGCCTTTCTTCCTCTGCCGCAAATTCTGCCGTTTTTTCTTCCCCGAGCTGAAGCAGTAACTGATTCAGGATGAAATCTAGATCGGACTTCTTTGTTGCCTTCTTTTTAACCGGTAAATCTTGAAAATCTGGGAACTTGACGGACAACGATTGGACCATCCTCTTTTCACGGGGCAACCAGAACAGCCAACCAACACCAGCCTCAGGATAACCCAGTAAGTGACCTTCCTGTGCTCTCTCATCAAGTTTCTTCCTCCTTTCTTTGGGAATGTGTACCAAAGCTTTGGCGCCAAATGGATAGAGCAAATTTGGGTCGGGATCAATCCCGCAAAGTAGCTGTAGTGGGCATTTTATGCCAGTCCTCGAATTCGGTATGCGGTTATGCATGTACGCCGCCGTTGAAAAAATGTAACTCCAGAACTTCTGAGGCAGGTCGCTCTCATGCAACATAGTCCACGCCATGTCACCTAGGGTACGATTGACTCTTTCAGCTTCACCATTTTGTTGTGGGCTGTATGGTGTGACAGGCGCAAGTACAACACCAATCTCATCGAGCAATGGTTTAAGTGAGTCGACGTATTCCGGAGCATTGTCGCAACAAAGGTATGCCGGGTATCTACCAAATTTGTTTCTGATCCGTTGCATCCATGCCATGATTTTAGCTGGAACATCCGATTTTGCAATCATTGAGGTACAAAACGTGTATGTACTTGCATGGTCTTGCAGTGTTACAATGTATCTTTGGCCACTAATGTCAAGTTCAAATGGTCCAGCAACATTGGAAACCATGAGATCAAGGGGTTTATCCCGTGGTATTTGAGTTCCTAATACCATGGCCTTCCTATTGATGCTCTTCGACGTTGCACAGCGCTCACAGAAGAAAGACTCCCAGGTCAGATCCAGGTCAGGAAAATTTGCCTTGAGGTAAGATCTCACTATCGCTTCAGACGCGTGATCAAGGCGGACATGCCACACATAAGGATCAAAAGACGGCACTTCTGTTACTTTTGATATTTTGTTCACATCTTCACTTGTTTTTAAATTCCAACAGTAATTCTGAAAAACAGTTGAGTAGGAATTATTTTTGGGTTCATACAAGGTTGCTTCAAGGCCATTGTAAGTGAGCTTCCACCTGTCGGATAAGAGCCTTCTTGTTGAAAGTATCACGCCATCTACACCTGGCACATAATAAACCTTAGGAATTGTGATCACTCCCGTCGGTGTCGGAATGCAAACGGTTCCTATTCTGTTGGCGGTGACATTGCAGTCGGAAACGGCCAGGTAGAATGTGCAAGGCTTCATTAGCTTGGATCCGGCAATGAACAGCGGTGAGTCGCCACTCCCACGGGCTGATGCTCCTGAGTCAAGTAAGACACCATCAGAGACGTCGGGGAATTCAATCTTGCGCACATGGTGTTCTGACTTTTGCGGCGGGATGTAGGTTGATGAATTTGACCGGTAGTCTTGCGGCGTTCCTTCAATTTCTCCCATTGCCACAGCTCTCCAGAATTCAATGCAATTGGCATACCAATGCCCATTTTTATTGCAGTACAAGCAAATGGTACCGTGCTTCGCGGTTTGTTCCGCTGATTGACCTTTAACGCGGAAATGATGGGCTCGTTTGACTGAAAACCTAGGATGGCTTGTCTTGGGGGGATCCGGGGTAGTTGAGCGACAATGCAGGGCAACGTATTTTTGATGACCGCGGCCTTGAAAAGCGCTGATGCAATTGAGATCCATGGCATGTGGGTCCGCGCCAGCTTTAGGCCTATGTTTGCTGGTTGCATACTGAATGACCGTCACTACTTCTTTCAGGGACGGTGACTTCTTTGCATCGAGGGTCTAGGAAACACTGAAGTCAAAGGTAAGGCTGTCGGTTCCAGCGGGAGGCTTGAAGGTGTTTTGGAGGAAAATACTGAGGAGTTCATCAGACAACATCTTCAACTGCTTGATGTCTGCACCGAGCTGAGACCACTTCGCCAGCGTTGCCTCACTCAAGGGGTTGGGATCCGTCATCAAATCATAGACTTGATCGAGTAGTCCAATCTTGTGCCGGCGATCCGAGTGTTGACACTGAGAGGTGATGAACTCATACAGGGCTTTCACCGACCTATGGCTAGTAGCGCTGACAAGCTACAAGAGATCCGAATCAAGTGTGTTCTGGATCAAACTGTCCACAGTGGTTGACTCTTCAATCTCAAGGCTATTGAAAAGATTGAGATCATTTACAAAAGAGGCTACTTGACTGAAAGCATGCATCAAGGTGCGGTTGAGTGCTTTCTTCCAGGGTTGAAAACAAACACCGTCACAGTCAAGGCTGGGGTAGGCCGGATTGAATTCTTTGTGCATGGCGATCGGGGTCTTCAGGAATTTCAAGTAGATGATGTCTTGGCGGGTTTGGGCATTAGGGCGGATCGTGCCACGAGCGGTCAATAGTCCGGCGATTTGGGTGTTTAAGTTGTTGATTTGCCCCTGGAGAACAGCTAAGGCATCTCCTCCAGGGTTGTTGGCATGGGGGTTGGGTTGGTTGTTTGGTTGTGCCATGATCGAGAGGGTGACAACCGGAAAGCAAAATTATGGATTTCAAACTTAATTTTTTTTTTGTTTACCAATCAGTTTGATTTAATTTCTTCTGTGCTGTCGCGGATGTCACCAGCAAACGTAGTGCGTTTGGGGAGAACCGTTGGGATAAACACGCGGGTTGTGGACGAGCCGGCTTTTAACCTGTAGAAAGCTCAGGGAATCTGTACGAAGACAGCCCAGTGAGTAAGCTAACCACACGTGAATCCGTCTCCAATCTCAATTGAATTGCATGCTAAGACTAACCTGTACGAAGACAGCCCAGTGAGCAAGCTAACCACACGTGAATCCATCTCCAATCTCGATAAGGAGAGAGAAGGGAGCCGGGACGTGTGGCTATCTATACTGGTACACAATAGATAGGGTTGTGTGTACCGGTATCACAAGGTTAGGTTTAGCGGAGCTATGTACATGTAGGTGAAACACATAATCTTGCCCAACACTCTAACAGTCTGGGTCGGAAGTTCGTCTCCTCAGGTATCATCCAAGAAAGCGCGATCCTTGCCTTTGTTGGCGGCCATTGTTGACGGTCCCTCGTCATGTGAGTTGTTGGAGGGGATGCGACCAAGCCTCCTGGCAACAATGGGTAGTTACGATACGCTACAATAACCAGCGTTATCTGCGTAGCGTACTGCCCGCCATTAGTATCCAGAGCAGTTAGTGGTTTTAGTAACGGCAAAATTCCCCCAGAGACTTATCCTACCTAGTCCGGATTGCCCCCCCCAAAAAAATCATCCAGATCATATACTTCTTGGTCTGTGTTAACATGTTAACCGCGATAACTAGTAACTGTCAGCCATCTGCTAACGCAGTCAGCACAGAGACTGACAAACTGCGGGCCGCCACCGAAGATGGCGACCCTGTCACCGGCGGCTCTGTAGCTACCGGGGTTTAGGATCTGGCTGGGAGCAGAAGCCGTGGATGATGACTCTCAGGCTCGCGCCGGGGTCGCGAGTGAAACATACCCACTGGGTAGGTTCCAAGGAACTTCTCACGAAGTTCTCTGAACGACGACCCGTGGTCCGCGGACCACAAGCCAACCAGCTAGAAGCTGGGTATAAAGCATGAGGGATCTCTGCACACCGGAAGATCCCCCAGATCAGTTACCACACCCGCTTACACTGTTGCATTCGACTACGCACGCCGAACACAACGATTGGGGTTTTACTCGATCCATCTATTTCTCATTTTCATCCTTTCCGCACTCGACCCAACTCCCTGTTTCACTAGGTAAGTCGGGCCTTTTTCCTTTCCTCTCTTCCCTGTCCTAGACAGGACCAGTTCTTCGAGTCCTTTGGATTCCGGTTGTATACGCTCAACCAGCCCCTCCAGACGGAGGCGCGGCTTTCCTCCTTGTGCTACGGCCAAGTCGAGTTCCGACTGACGTCGTGACAGCTGAGATCAGCTGAAACCTTAGAATATAACTAAGGTTTATATTCAGGGCGCGGCCACGATAGAGACCCGCCCTGACATTTGGGGGCCTCATTGGGAAATTTTTCCCTGAAACCTTGGCTACCGTCCACTTACCCAAAGTGTGACTTCTTTTTTCTCAGATACGTTTCGTGCGACCACGATCTCGTTCTTCGAATTCCCCATCGTCCATCTCGAAACCCTACCGGTATACCAGTAGTAAGTTTCTCGAGTCAAATCCCGAGTTTATACGTGTGTAGCTAAGCGCTAGCCTTCTAGTGTCTACCCGTCAAACCTCGCTACACAGCTTTTTCCAGTCCGACAGACCTAGACCCGCCTCTGCCAACGGAGAGAAAGCTAACGTCAGCGGCGACAACCCTCTCAATCGAAACTCAGCCCCACCTTCAGCCCCGCCAGCTGGGTCTAACGGAGTCGCGGAACTGTTCGACCAGTTGTTCAGACGAACCGGCAATACCGCGGACCCCGGTCATCGAGACCCAGCGATAGCTCAAGCAGCTCCAGGGGCCCCGGCCATCGATCCTGCTCTCTCGGCTACGACTAGCCGGCCTGCTCACCCAACGGTTGCTAGGTTGATCAACGATATCCGATCCCGCGAGACCTCCTTAGCGAGAGGCTCCACCGCCGAAGTCGAAAGACAGCTTACGCTTGGCGATTACATCCGGCTCAATAGCACGGTGCGAGGGACCTCGCCAGAGAGCACTGAGTCCATAATAGTTATTACGGAACCAACGGGTTAGTCCTAACATCCAATGCCTCCCCCAAAGAAAACCGAGAAAACCGGCAGTAACACCGGATCTCATTCCTCTTCCACTAGGTCTGCGAAACCCTCCCTCGTCCCAGCCGGCAAATTTAAACGTGGCAGCGGCCCGTCGCGGGTGGAATCCCACGACGGAACTACTCCTGCAGACCCACCTACGCTTCAAGCAGGCGTTCTTGGAGGCGCGCGCGGGCAACAATCAGGAGGCGATGATTCTCCTGCGGGACCAGGCGATCGCGACCCACAACAGTCTCGAAAGACTGATCAGCCGGGAGATTCTCTTGTCGTTAACCAAGGGATGGAACCCTCACGTGACTCACCCAAACCACCCAGCAAACCGTCAGCCAAATCATCCGGCAAACAATCCAGCAAGCATCCCGCGCAGCCGAGCCCGGGGCCAAAACCACCAAGCAGCCTCTGCAAGCCAACGGGCCCCCCCGCCAGCAGCAGCGGCGCCTCCGGCAAACGACCAGCAGGAAGCAGCTCCGCGAGCAGCACGACCCCGACCGGACCAAACCAGGCCGGGCCGGAACGGCCGCATGAGG
Organism: Puccinia triticina; assembly: GCF_026914185.1. NCBI lineage: Eukaryota > Fungi > Basidiomycota > Pucciniomycetes > Pucciniales > Pucciniaceae > Puccinia > Puccinia triticina. The sequence continues at coordinate 3,645,507 of NC_070573.1, forward strand.
GGCAGACGCAACTACAGGACGTCCATTTACGACGAGTTGTTTTGCATGAGCCGGACGATCCAGGGCGGTTACCAGTCGATCGACCAGGCCCGCAATCAAAACCAAGGGAATCAGCACCACTGACCCTGGTTGAAGCCAGTGGTATGCTACATCAGATGTTTGGTGAAATTGAGAAAATTGTTGATGGTAACTCTCGGCAGATTATTTCTCATACGAATGCTTCTCTTTCCTCTCTAGTCAAATCCGTGCACAAAGATGTTTCTACTCCCGTCTCTAACAATGTCCACTTGCTCAAAGATATAATATCCGATAATTTTAAAGCTATTAAATTTTCTCTAGCCGGTATCTCTACTATAAGCAATACAATTTCTAATTCTATTTCTACCTCTGTTGCTCCTACCGTTGAAACTGTGAGAACCATGGGTACAAGACTAGATGAGCTAGAGGAAGCTTTGGGACGGTTTAAGTTGGATTCTCCAGGCAAACAGTTGGCGGAGACAGAACGCAACCTTAAGGAGTTTATGCAAAATGCGCTAGATATTACGGTCTCTGATTTAGTCAGCCGCGAAACCAATGACCCCAAACTCATACATGAGATGCAGGGCATCAGCGCGAGGCTGTTTGAGTTGGAGAGTCAGGTCCTAAAAATCTCTACTCAGTTACCAGGTCAGCCACTTGCTGACCATTTCCCCGAGGATCTTTCGAAGGATCTGGCGGGAAAAGTAGAAGCCGGTTTCCAGCAGTTACAGGAGACTCTGTCTAATCTTCTTAAGAGGGAGCAAGTTGCTAGCGAGTCTAATCTCGGCGAGGAAGTGGAGCAGAAGCTGGAAGAACAGAGCAAGAGCCAGAGGATAGATTTTTTGAATTTGAATGGAAAAATCAATAGGATGATGAGCCAATATCGTGCCGAGGGTGCCAGGCTCCGTGAGGAGATCGCAGGCCTTACCAGTACTGTTCAGGCCTTGTCAAACTCAAACTCTGGCCGAGAACCTCCTCCTCATCTAGCCACGGACCACGCACGGCAACCACGCCGCGAAGATACCGGTGTAGACCCAGAGCTGAAAAAACAACTGAATCTTGCTATTTCTAAGTCAGACTGGCCCAGTTTTTCGGGCGAGGGCGAATATGATCATCTCCGGTTTGTACAATGGATCGATACAGCACATTGGGACAGTCATATAGATGACGAGGTGATTATCCTCAAATTGCTATTGATGTTCACGGGCACCGCTCTCTCCTGGTATGAGACCATGCGGCTCACACATCATGACACTTCGTGGTCCTTCTGGAGATCCGAGATCTGCAAGAAGTTTGGGCATTCTGCATGGAAGAGGAAAAAGCAAAATGCTTTCTCAGCGGATCGGTTTGTACCTGGGGAAACTGAGCCCGCTCAGTGGGTAACGCAACAGTACAATAGGCTGAAGTGCTTTGAGCCTAACATCAACCAGGAGTCTCTGAATTTTAAGCTTTTGAACCTCATGGACAACGAGGTGAAGTATGCTGCCAAAAACGCTATGAAGCGGCCGGATGCCGACCTCAGTAGTTTTATTAATGTTCTTGAGGACATTTGTGATAAGACTCAACTTGGTTGGCAACGTTTTACTCCGAAGGTAGCGCCTCCTCTCGTTTCCAAGCCTGCGGGCCAGGCCGGGGAGAAAACTAAGACTCCGACCTCCGATATTAAGTGTTTCACCTGCAGGGAAACAGGGCACACCGCTTGTAAGTGCCCCAAGAATGTCAACGCGGTCGATGACGGGGATGGGGCCGAGGCGGCCGCTGAGCAAGGCAGTGATCCGGAGGATGATGGGCTGATTATTGGTGTTATATCCACCGGCACAGAGGCTGTGGGCACGACGCGCGGCAAAAACAACCTTGTGCAAATGACCTGCTGCGACAGGGCATGTCTGGTCTTGCTGGATAGCGGGGCTGTACGCTCTGTTGTGGGAAAAACGTACCTAGCTCGGTTTTGCCCTGGCTGGGAGAAGTTCATCCTCCCTATACAGCCGGGTAAATTCCACAGTGCGTCCGGGGCGCTAGTCCCGTTGGGAGTTGTGAATATTCGCCTTGTTCTGCAAGGCGTTAAGATGGTTATGAAATTTGTGGTCATGGAGAATATGACCTCCAGGTACTTTATTGTCGGCAATGACTATTTGGTACACTACAAGATCTCCTTGCTGAATACTGAAAAGCGCCAATTCACTATTGGCAAGAAGGTGTTCGATTTTGATGAGACAATTAACAACGTCGCCACGGGGATGGATACCAAGGTGGGGTTTGAAGGTGAGGTCCTCTGTGACTCTAGGATTAGCGGGGAAATCACGCCTTCTCAGCGGGCGGAACTCGTGCTGGCTTTGTCGGAGAATAAGGAGGCTTTTGCCACGCCAGACCAGCCTTTTGGTTCTATTCATGGCCACGAAGTTGAAATCACCCTGACGGTGGATAAGCCTTACCCTCTGGCGCTTAGGAAGTCTCCATACCCGGCAAGCCCGCGGACTAGAGCGGATATTGAGGAACATATAGCGCTCCTTATTCGCATGGGTATCCTGTGAAAGGTGGGATCCAACGAAGGAGTTTCTATCACCACACCGGTGATCATTGTCTGGAATAAGGACAAATCACGCCTGGTAGGCGATTTTCGGGCCCTGAATACTTACACGACTCCGGACCGGTACCCCATGCCAAAGATCACGGAGTCCCTGACCAAACTGCATGGTGCAAAGTTCATCACTTGCATGGACGTGCTGAAGGGGTTTCATCAGAATACTGTGGGTAAAGACAGTCGCCAATTCTTACGGATCATTTCCCATATGGGGGTACATGAGTACCTGAGGATGCCATTTGGCATCAAGAACACTCTGTCACATTTTCAGCGGATGATGGATTCGGAGTTCCATTTGGAGCTCAGCGAGCTATGGTTGATCATTTATATCGACGACATCATCATCTTCACGGAAACGTGGGAGGAACATGTCCTGAAACTCCGGGTTATCCTTCAAAAGGTCCGCAAGATGGGTATGAAGATCTCTCTAACTAAATGTTCCTTTGGCTTTTCGGAACTGAAGGCCCTGGGCCACATTGTTGATGGTCTGTCTCTTGGCATTGACCAGCACCGGGTTGCCGCAGTGCTCCTGAAGCCTATCCCAGTAACAGTAAAGGAATTACAATTGTTCCTTGGTTTTGCCGGCTATTATTGGCTACATATTAAGGATTTTAACCTCATGGCGTCTTGCCTGTATAAGATATGTAGCCCAAATGTTGCGTTTGAAATGACGCTGGAGCGCATTGAGGCCTATAAAGCTCTTCAGGTAGCGCTTACTACGGCTCCATTGCTCTTTCACCCGGACCCGTCCCGTCCATCTTTGCTTTATGTTGATGCGTGCATGGAAGGCATCGGGGCTGCGCTGCATCAGATTCAGATTGTTAGGGACAAGGAGCAGGAGGGCCCCATTTGTTTCATTTCGCGGCAGCTGAAGGATTCCGAAAAGAAGTACGGGGCTTCCCAACTGGAGTGCCTCTGCCTCGTTTGGGCGTTGGAAAAGCTGTACTACTACTTGGATGGCTGCGTGTTCACCGTCATTACAGACTGTGTGGCGCTAAAGTCCTTGTTAAATATGAAGACACCGAGCAGGCATATGATGCGCTGGCAGATATCAATCCAGGAGTGGCGTGGCTCCATGACCATTGTCCACCGGGACGGCTTGATCCACAAGAATGCGGATGGCTTGTCCCGTTGGGCCCTGCCAAACAACAAAGATAACCCGGCCGCCGACGAGGAAGACACTCCGCGAGAGGTGCCCATAATGGCAATCAGTGTCAGCGGTTTGGCAACGGAATTCTGGGATTCGGTGGAGCGGAGCTATGACAGTAACCCCAACACGGCTGCCTTAGTGGGTATTCTCAGATCCAAGCACTCTCAACCCGACCTGGTGGCGCGGCTGGAGGAACCGTGGGCAGCCAATTTTTTGGCAGGCCGTTTCCTGCTTTTGGATGGTCTGCTGTATCACCGTACGGGTAATCACTGCGCGCTTGTGCTCGTTGACGAGGATCATATTAGTACTATGCTCCACGAGTGTCATGATAACGTTGCCGCGGGACATTTCTCTAAGGACCGTACGGTCGAGCGGCTCCGGGTACTGGCTTGGTGGCCTGGGTGGACCGCTCGAGTGGAGCAGTACTGCTCCAGTTGCGACCGTTGCCAAAAAGCCAACCGCGCGACTGGAAAGCGGTTTGGACTTTTGCAAGCTATTGAGGAGCCCAAACAGCGTTGGGAGGTGATCAATATGGACTTCGTCACCGCGCTCCCACCGGGGGGAAAAGACAGCTTTAATGCTGTTCTAGTGGTGGTGGATCGCTTCTCCAAACGCGCCCGTTTCCTCCCTTGCTATAAAGATAATACGGCGTTGGATATCGCGCTGATCTTCTGGAATTCTATTGTTCACGACGTCGGTTGCCCTAGGGTCATTATCACGGATCGTGACCCTAAGTTTACCTCTGAGTTTTGGCAGAGTTTATTTCAGCTGATGGGGACGAAACTTTCGTTCTCTACTGCATATCATCCCCAGACTGACGGTCTGGCCGAGCGTATGATCCAGACGCTCGAGGATATGGTGCGCCGCTATTGCGCTTTTGGATTGCGGTTCAAAGATAGCGAAGGCTATACCCATGACTGGGTTTCCCTTTTGCCAGCGCTGGAGCATGCCTACAACTCCAGCGTTCATTCAAGCACTGGGAAGACCCCGTTTGAACTTGAACGGGGCTGGATCCCTCACATGCCACGCGATCTAGTGCTGAGCAAGGCTGTAACCCTACACCCGTCGGCCGAACGGTTTCAAGAGATGATGGTGCGGGCGGAGGCGCAAGCAAGCGCTTGCCTGGCGGATGCGGTCGCATATAATAAGGAGCGGTGGGATAAGACGCACCGGGATCACGACATTAGAGTTGGCGATCGGGTGCTGGTTTCCACTGTGAATTTCCAGGACTTGGGCGGAAATAGGAAGCTAAAGGACGCGTTTGTGGGGCCATTTTTTGTGAAGGCCTTGCATGGGAGGAACGCAGTCGAGGTGATATCAACTGCGGGGTTTGACCTTAAGCACCCCACCTTTCCGGTAAGCCTGCTCAAGAAGTATGTCGTTGACGATCATTGGCCTTTGCCCCCTTCCCCGGTGGTGCCGGACTTGACGCCGGAGCACACCAATGACAAGGTGGTGTTCCGCATTCTGGACGAAAAGCTTACGCGTGTCCAAGGGCAGGACTCCCGCCTCTTTCTGACTCGGTTCAAGGGGCTTTGCGCCGACCATGATAAATGGCTACCAAAGGAAGCTATCCAGAACGCTGAAGTTCTGTTGCGTAAGTTTCGCGCTTCTAAGCGCCGCAACCCGGGCACAACTCCTATCAGAGCCGTGCTTTTTTGGGGGGGCGAGTGTCAGCCATCTGCTAACGCAGTCAGCACAGAGACTGACAAACTGCGGGCCGCCACCAAAGATGGCGACCCTGTCACCGGCGGCTCTGTAGCTACCGGGGTTTAGGATCCGGCTGGGAGCAGAAGCCGTGGATGATGACTCTCAGGCTCGCGCCGGGGTCGCGAGTGAAACATACCCACTGGGTAGGTTCCAAGGAACTTCTCACGAAGTTCTCTGAACGACGACCCGTGGTCCGCAGACCACAAGCCAACCAGCTAGAAGCTGGGTATAAAGCATGAGGGATCTCTGCACACCGGAAGATCCCCCAGATCAGTTACCACACCCGCTTCCGCTTACACTGTTGCATTCGACTACGCACGCCGAACACAACGATTGGGGTTTTACTCGATCCATCTATTTCTCATTTTCATCCTTTCCGCACTCGACCCAACTCCCTGTTTCACTAGGTAAGTCGGGCCTTTTTCCTTTCCTCTCTTCCCTGTCCTAGACAGGACCAGTTCTTCGAGTCCTTTGGATTCCGGTTGTATACGCTCAACCAGCCCCTCCAGACGGAGGCGCGGCTTTCCTCCTTGTGCTACGGCCAAGTCGAGTTCCGACTGACGTCGTGACAGCTGAGATCAGCTGAAACCTTAGAATATAACTAAGGTTTATATTCAGGGCGCGGCCACGATAGAGACCCGCCCTGACAGTAACGCACAATTTATGATAACCGCTAGCGCGTTACCAATGCGTTACCTGCAAGTTACGCACACTAAACAGGGGTGAAAACCGCCAAGCAACGTGTTTTACCCCTGTATACACAGGGTTGAGGCAGAAAACGCCACCACCTGTCCCATATTGGTTGCCCGTGGACCAAGGCATGAGTTGCCGGGCCCTCCCTTGCTTCTTGATTTTTCCAGCTTCATCGCCTGCTTACTGCTTATTACCTTTTCATCCTACAATTGTCACCCAAGTACAAATTTCCAACCTCAACGAAGAGAGTGACTCCCATGCCAGCAACATTACGGACCAATCACAGACCCAACGTTGCTGGTCAATAGTGATTCCACCAGGCATGGTGCCTGCTCCAACTGACTCTCGTGTCAAAATAACCCGGCCAGCTGCTTCAAAAAGAGTTGTAGAATCCTCTCTGTTGAGTTCGGGGCATTTGGTTTCCGTCCAAGGAAAGAAAAAAAAAATTGCAAAAAGCAATGCACACAAAAATTGGGCACAAAGGAAAACTCGTCCGCTTTGGATTCTAATCCAAGTGGGACAACTGCGAAACCAAGTCAGCCGGGGAAGACCAAGAAATCAGGAAACCCCTCAAAAAATGTCTCACCTTTTTACTATCTTCCTTTCTTGAAAAGAACACCTGATGTTTACACTGATGAATTTGTTTATTTTTTACTTATATTTTCTTCTCTAGGCGATTACAGAAGACACGGGCTATGACTAAAACCAAGACACTGATGAAGGCTCCATCAAGATTGTTGTAGGAAAAACAAAAGAGGAAAAAAATCAATGTACAACAATATAACACATTACTTTGAAGAGCCGGTGTGCAACAAGACTGACAGCCCGGAGAACCCCTTGAGCTTCTCCTGCAAGTGGTGTCCTGCAATCTGCCGGGGACATGGATCTTCACAAGGAAATCTAAAAGCTCATTGAGATGGATACTCCCAGAAAGGGAAAAATTCTAAAGGCTGTCCCAATCGCCAGAAAGCCATTCTGGCAGGAGCCAAATTGCCTCCTTTGGTTGCGGAGGTCTGGGCCGCTGCAGTCAGCTCCAGCAATGTCAAACAGCCGGGTATTGCGGCTTTTATGAACGTTGGGCCTGCTTTTGACGTTAGAGTTCTTAATCAGCTGATCATGCTTTGGCTAATTTGCCAAGCCTGGCCGTGGTCTTGCATAGAAGACCCGTATCTTCGGGCTGCCATCAAATACTGTAATCGGAAAGCTCATTTATATGTTTGCCAATGGGCGGCTGATGAATCTAAAAAGTTATATTCTCTGCTCAAGACCTCACCAGGGAAGATATGTTCCCACTCCCCAGGGAGTGCCAGAGCTGAATTTTACGTGAGTTTTGGTTGGATGTGAGCCTTATGTGGATTCGTAACTCATCCCCAAAATAGTAAATTGGATGGAGAAGTTAGTGAAAAGTCAGTCACAATTGATTTGGAAGTCAACACAATGTTGTGTAGAATTCTTTTGTTTTCTATGTACAACTGTGGGAAGAAATATGATGAAATGATATTTCATCTATTGCTCCTGTTTACTGATTTTTAAGGATAGCAAAGCAAAATTCCCATTCTCAAAAGTAATTCCTCCAACAAAAATGGGTTTCTTGTAATTCACATTATATGCCCTGATGTACAAAATTAAACTAAAAGTTGACTTGGTATTATTGGGTTTAGATTTTTGGAATGTGGTAATGTTGCAGTCATTGAAATTGAAACCCATTTTTTGGAAATGCAGGAATTAATTTGAACTAGAGGCCAAGGCGGCTGCGCCGCTGCAGGGCCCAAAAACCTATGTCAAATTCCTAAGGGCCCACCCACACCACTTCTCCCTTGGCATATTCATTCCCTCCCTGTCACCTCCAAATTAGGCTTCATATTATCTCATAGGAATTCATGAATTTTGATTGGAGGAGTTCTGGTTGGCTAAAATTCTAAATCTAGAGGGAATAGCTAAATCTTACTTGCTTGTTAAAATTGCTCAAGATCAAGTTTTCACCAGAAAACAAGTTTTTGGTGCCTTGATCTCAATCAATCAATATATTTAGGCAATGGTAAGTCTGACAAGTGCTGAGCTCAGTAAAGAAATAGTCAAATTTGGGAATAGCTTTCCAAAAAGAAAAGCAACCCCACCCCCTCCACAACATCTTGCTTTATATTGCAAAAGGGTCAAAATGGAGTAATCTTGGGGAGAGGCAACACTGGTTTGCTACGCTACGCTACACTATTTCACCGCAAAAGCACCCATCTATTTTGCATAGCGTTAGCGCGCTGTTAGCGCCGCTACGCTGCGCCAATTTTCAGCAGCGCTAACAGTGCGCCAATTCTTTGTTAGCTTTAGCGCGCCGCTACAGTTGCTACGCTACGGTGCGCTGTGCTACAGCGCTTTTAGCGGAAAAAAAGCCCTTTTTTCCCGCTAAAGGCGCTGTAGCGCAGCGTAGCGCGCGCTATTTTGCGCCCTGCATGTGTAGCGCTAGCTCAATTGCGCACATCTGCGCTAACGCTTCGCTATCAGCTAAAATAGCTGCGCATTGCGTGCGCGTAGCGTTAGCGCATATGCGTGCAATTGCGCTAACGCTACGCTAAAAAATAGCGCATTTCCGCTGCGCTACGCTACGCTAACCGCTATGGTTAGCGTAGCAACCCAGTGTTGGGAGAGGAGGCCCACAATTACTATCATTTTTTGCTTGAATGCTGTTTTGCAACACTGGGTCGCTACGCTATTTCAGCGCTACGCGTTAGCGTAGCGGCAAAAAGCGCCCATCTATCTTGCATAGCGTTAGCGCGCTGTTAGCGCCGCTACGCTGCGCTAATTTTCAGCGGCGCTAACAGCGCGCCAATTCTTTGTTAGCGTTAGCGCGCCGCTACAGTTGCTACGCTACGCTGCGCTGTGCTACAGCGCTTTTAGCGGAAAAAAAGCCCTTTTTTCCCGCTAAAGGCGCTGTAGCGCAGCGTAGCGCGCGCTCTTTTGCGCCCTACATGTTTAGCGTTAGCGCAATTGCGCGCATCTGCGCTAACGCTATGCTATCAGCTAAAATAGCTGCGCGTAGCGTTAGCGCATATGCGTGCAATTGCGCTAACGCTACGCTAAAAAATAGCGCATTTGCGCTGCGCTACGCTACGCTAACCGCTATGGTTAGCGTAGCGACCCAGTGTTGTGTTTTGGCATGATTTTTACTTTTCCGTTCATCAAAAAAACGGCTGAGCTTGCTGTTGCAATGGCAGGAATCTGGTTAATAACATGGATAGATTAGGATACATTATCTGAACTCCAAATTCTGATCACTTGGTCAAGGGGATGTAGCAAAATCACTATATTCCCAGCCATTTCTGTCCAACCCCATAATTATGTAATCATCAATAGGCAGACTATTTTCAATCTGATTGTTGGGCTGAGCAGCTTAACTTTGTTGTTGAAACATTCCTTCTGGGATATAACAAATAAGTCAGAAGCATAAGTAACAAAGTCCAATGCACCATCTTTGTCTTTATCCCAGAGGAGAGGTTCATGAGCGGCATCTGATTGGATCCGTTTTCCAAGAAGCAGAATTCACATAGGTAACTCAGGTGGTCTGTCAATGGTTTGTTATGGTCCAAATGATCAAGAGCTCACAATTGCACCTTGGACAAAACAAATCAAAAGAATCATTCAGGCTTAAATCTGTTGATCCTTTAAACCTCCAGTACTTGGGGCATGCTGGTTTTGTTTGGTGTTTTCTGTGTTTTTTCTGTATTTCAGTACAAATTTCAACAGCTTTCAAGCTTTTTGTTGTTTCCACTAATTATCATCAATCATCAAAAGCCACTTGATATATATTTCAAATAGTTTATTGACATAATTTTTGACATCTCAGGTGAATCCAGCTCAGCTCTAATTCCTTTCATCCTTTTTGCCTCCTCTTTCAAGGCTTCAACCTCTTTCATTGATTATAAGTCAAAAAAAATGTCAGTTCTCAATGCATTCCATTTCAAGGCAAAAGTACAAGAGCTCACCACTTTTGCCATTTTTAATTGCTTCATCTAGATCTACCCCTTTGTTTTCATCTTCAGGCCAAAAAAGATGCCTGTCATGTTGCAAGGAAGCATTTATACTTGGCTTTGGTCATTCTTGCCAATTTTCAGTGGATCAGAGGGTTCAAACTCACGGGGAAAGAGAATCATTTGCCCAAAAAATGCAATGTATCAGGCTGGATGGTGTGGAGTGAATTGTACATACTCAATAGGTTTCTTGGTTTAGGCTGACAATCATAGCACTCCATCTCACCCTGAGGAAGAAGTGTGAGCATAGGGGGGAGGGGGGAAATCAAAGACAAAGGGTGATCAACAGAGCTTTTGTGTGCCTTGCTCAGAATTGGGCCGTAGAAAAATCAGGAGCTGTTGCCAGGAACTTACAGTACAAATCCGGACTTGTGCGGGACACAGAGGGTCGCCCCTGCGGCTCTTGGCCTGGTTGATGACGTCGACATGGAGCAGGGAGATGGGGATGAGCTCAGCAATGTTGGCGAGCCGGCGTTGGGTAGGTAGGATCGTGCCGGCTCTGGGCAGCAATGACAATAATGACAGTTGCGGCCGTGTGGGGCTGGTGTTGTTGAGCACGTGGCTGGGCAAGATTGGCTTGTTAAGGCTGGCTGGCGGCGGTGGGACACGGGCGGCAGCGGCTGGCGGAGGGTGCGGACGCCTGGGCAACGGAGAGGACGGCGAGGGACCCGAGATACTTGTCCGGTGCCCCGCTGAGGCAAGGGGAGGAAGTCGGTTGTGATCGAGTTGAGCTGTTGGTGCCAGGTGGACCGAGCTGACAAGCGCCCAAATGTTCTGTTTCAGCTAACCAAGCCCGGCCTGCAGGATTGCGAGAGTCTGAAAGACAAGGTCAAAAAACCAGCTGAGGCCCTGCAGATGGGATGCGTTTCAGACTTACACGTAGTTGTGGTCCTGCACCAGGAGAGCAGCCTCCATCACCTTGACAACACTGGGTCGCTACGCTAACCATAGCGGTTAGCGTAGTGTAGCGCAGCGCAAATGCGCTATTTTTTAGTGTAGCGTTAGCGCAATTGCACGCATATGCGCTAACGCTACGCGCACGCGGTGCGCAGCTATTTTAGCTGATAGCGTAGCGTTAGCGCAGATGCACGCAATTGCGCTAACGCTACACATGCAGGGCGCAAAAGAGCGCGCGCTACGCTGCGCTACAGCGCCTTTAGCGGGAAAAAAGGGCTTTTTTCCCGCTGAAGCGCTTTAGCGCAGCGCAGCGTAGCGTAGCGACTGTAGCGGCGCGCTAACGCTAACAAAGAATTGGCGCGCTGTTAGCGCCGCTGAAAATTGGCACAGCGTAGCGGCGCTAACAGCGCGCTAACGCTATGCAAAATAGATGGGCGCTTTTTGCCGCTACGCTAACGCGTAGCGTAGCGACCCAGTGTTGACCTTGACGACATCAGCCAGGTTTTGAGAGTTAGATCCATGAATTCCTTCACTAAAATTTGAGCATATCTGATACAAGGAGCATCTGCCGAGGTCAAGTTATAAGATGTTGCTTACTTTGAGGCGGTCCAACCAACGGTACTGACAAGAGCATTGACCTAATTCAACAAATCAGAGTTCAGGTCGGGCGGTGGATTGTTTTGGAATTGAATTAAGAACCTACACATAAAACCAATGACGACCAAGCTGAGAGAGTCAAGGAGTGCATTGATGAGACCGAGACCCCAGTCTGATTTGGATTGCAGGATGTTGATTATCTGAGTTAATTTGAAAATCCTGCTTCCAAGTGTGATTGTGAGCTATTGCAAGGCTTTAGAATTTGCAAGATTCTATGCTTGAAACAGTAAACCTTGTCCAGCCAGCTGTGATAAGCATTGTATGTAGATGGGGGTGGCAGTTCATATGTTGATACAGATAGTTCCTGACAACCAGTAGCGCGGCCTGGAAGGGTAGTTGTTGACGCCGCGTGGCTTGGCTGAGGACAAGTGAGTGTGGCGGTAGCTTGAGCGTGTGCGGAGGCAGTGAGTGGCTGAATACCAGTTGATGAGGGTTGATGGGTATTTAAGGAGGGCTTCTTCAAAGTGGATGTCCCCCCAGGGGATCCGGTTTTGTCCGCCCCCTCCCTGGAAGCCCCCTAGTTGCTTGATTAGGCCCCTCCTTGGCAGCTCTTTCACAGAGTTTTTCACAACCGGCCCTTTTTTGCTTGTTGCTCTGGCACAGCTGGAGGGTCATCCATAGGGCCTTTGGGTCTTTGGGGATATTTTCAACTGCTGTGTGTATTTTCAAAATTGTGTGCTCTTCTGTTGTGTTATTTTCAAATCAGAAATATGCCAAAACTTAGATCTAGGTTTCCACGTTTGTGTGGATTTAATAAACTTGGATTTGGCTGATAAAAATGACAAAAACCTGTTTTAATAGGGTGAAAGTCTGAGTTAAGTCAAGGTTGGATCGCGGTACCAATTCACTTTGGCCATATATCCTGTCCTCCTCACGAAAATGATCTAGTGAATTTTGTATTTTTTTGCTTTTCAAAATTCACATGTGCACATGCAAGTTAACCTTTTTGCACTTTGCTAATAGTCACCCTGATGTACGCGCGTACATTGAGGTGGAAATATCACAGGATGGGCCTTTCACAGCCACATGAAAAGTAAAAAATTTGTTTTGAGACACCAATTGTCCCCCTGATGTACGTGAGTACATGAGGGGGAAAAAATCACAGGCTGGGCCTTTCACATCTCCATGAAAAGGACACACTGGTCATGGAGCCAAGAAAGGACTATATTCTGGATGAGTTCTGGATGAATTATAGATGAGTTCTGGATGATTTTTTGGCAAGTTATGGTTTATTTCAGGATGATTTCCAACTGATTTCCACGCTGACTTCCAGTCTTGTTCATACCTATTCAATATTGCTTTACCAAAGGCCTCCAGCACAGTTATGGAAAAAAGTTACGGTAAGGCACTCCCTGGGGAGTGGGAACATATCTCCCCTGGTGCCTCTGTCTTTGACAAGCTACATGTGAGTTGCTTCTTATTCATGCCACCGGAGAACCAACAATTGCTAATGCCATTTTCAAAACAAATAAAAAAACAGAATATAAATACCAAGTTTACCCTGGTCCATGATGTATGGACCACAAAGGGTAACCGATTGGCTTTCATTGGGGCCGCAGTTTCTTATGTCAATACCAACTGGCAATATTGCGTTTGCCATTTGGCTTTGAAAATGATACTGTGGAAACATCACGGACATCCCTTGGCTCACCTGATTGCAAGTATCCTCAAGAAGGGATATTTGCATCATAAGATAAGCTCCCTCCACTTCTTTTTATGCATGGTTTTGGAATGCGGTCAATGAAACATAGATTGACATCACCTATTACTTTATCTACATGCTTGCGCAGACCATGGATTTGGGGTCGAACAACAACACAATGGCCAGTCATATGCACTAGCTTATTAATGACAGCCCCAATGGGAATGCTTGTGCGGATTTGTGGGACCCAGCAAACAGTCACATCCGCTGTTTTTGCCATAAGCTTGCGTTGATCGTCAATGCAGGCTTGGCAGCATTGTCACTTAAGACCCTCCCTCCTGGTAAAGCAAAGGAGTCTATCCTTGGCTTTTTACCCGTCCTGGGTTGGCTAGCTGAAGCACCGGAGCCAGACGAGTTAAGGCTAATCAATCCGTCCAAACATGACGTCCAAAATCTCAATGCTAGCAATGCAGATCAAGACTTTGATTTAGATGGTGAATGTGGGAATGCAGATGATGAGGATGATGAACCACGTGCACTTGAGACTGAGTCTGATGCAAGTTCAGACGACGAGATAACCCAAGATACAGCGGCTAGCACACGTCTGCTGTAAAGTTATGAATCCTGATAGCGAGATGATGGTAGAAAACTCCCCCAAGGGAAAGGATATATTTTGAGAGAGAGACAGAATATTTATAGTTTTGTAAATACATAGTTTGGTTGATGAGAAACTAAAATCATAATAAGCTATGTATATAGAAAATATGTAGACAAATTGACATGGGAAAGTATGAGAATATAGAAATAGAAATAAACACATATTTTGATATAACACTCCCCAGGCTGTTGCACTCTCTAGCACAGCTTGGCAGCAATTTTCTAAAGAGGTAGCATTGCCAGTAGACATGCATTCCCACCAGAATAACCTTGAAAATCTCCTTAATCTTGAATCTGCTCAGTCTCTTTCTCTCTTTCTCATCCAAAGAAATCCAAATATTCCCCCTTCTTTCTTGTGTTCTGCTGTAACTATAGAGACCCAGGCTCACACTATATCTCATTGCAGTGTGGGAATTCTTCTTCCATATGGTTACCAAAATGTTTACAAGCCCCAAAAGTTTCATTATGTACCTTCACTGACCACAAAACCCCCAAATCTAGCAGCTACAGTCTGATCACTTTTCAAATATCACTACTTTGGTAGTTTCTAGGTGTTTCTGCAACTATACCTCATCCCAGTGTTGTAATTTTTCTGCCATATGGTTACCAAAGTGTTTAAAAGCCCCCAAAGTTGCATTATGTATCTTTACTGACCACAAAACCCCCATATGCAGCAGCCACAGTCTGATCAGTTTCCAAATATCACTGCTTTGGTAGTTTCTTGGTGTTTCTGCCACTATATCTCATCCCAGTGTGGGAATTCTTCTGCCATATGGTTACCAACGTGTTTACAAGCCCCCAAAGTTGCATTATGTATCTTTACCAACCACAAAACCCCCAAATGTAGCAGCCACAGTCTGATCAGTTCCCAAATATCACTAAGTTGGTAGTTTCTTGGTGTTTCTGCCACTATATCTCATCCCAGCCTGGGAATTCTTCTGCCATATGGTTACTAAAATGTTTGAAAGCGCCCAAAGGTTCATTATGTACCTTTACTGACCACAAAACCCCCAAATGTAGCAGCTACAGTCTGATCAGTTTCCAAATATCACTACTTTGGTAGTCTCTTGGTGTTTCCGACGGTGGAAGGCTACACTGCGCTACAAAAAGTGCCCATTATAGCGTAGCGCAGCGGGTGCACGCTACGTGACTGACCCGAAAAGCTGTATCCCAGCGGGTAAACCGCTTCCCTAAAGCTCAATATAGCGCACATGCGCTTTTCCCCCAGAGGAAATAGTGCAAGCGCATCCAAAAACGCTGCGCTTTTGAGCCAAATTAGCGCAGTGCAGCTCAAAAACGCTTTTTGCTGCAACGAGTGCGCTACATATGCAATTTGGCTACAATAGCACAAGCGCCCCGCAGCTGTGATGTGCTTCAAGGCGCTACAGGCTACCAAGTGGGTATACATACCCATCCAATTCATCCATCCCACCCTGGTGTGATCACTCACCATCCCTCACTCTTAATTTGTCACTTCAGCTCTGTTTCTCCTCTGATAATTTTGCCATGGCCGCCAAGGATTATGACCCAATGCCATATACACCTCCAAACAATCCTGACCTTTCCAGTAATCAACATCAATCAACCCGCCAAGAATCCTCCCATATGCGCGCCCCAATTTCTTGCCCTGGATTTATACCCACCCAAAGTGACTCTTGCCAAGCTCTTGTCCCTAATGCCGTCAATTCCAAGCAAACCGTTCAACCTCCAGCTGTTGAAGAGGGTGATGAAATCCAGTCCAATGATGAAGAATCTACCATCCAAGCCAGTGCCCCAAAAAAATGCCCTCCACAAACAAGCAGGTGCAGTAGAAAATGTAAGCTTGTTCTCTAATTTTCTCAAATATTATATAACTTCATCTTACTCGCCAGTTTTGACAATATGGTTCTTCTTGATGTAGGCCCCGTCCAGACTCAAGCAGATTGCTAGCTGCACAGGCAAGATTGTAACTGTCAATTTGGAACAGGACTCCAAAGACAAAAACAACATTGTTGCATCCAAACAAAAAGATAAAGACAAGGATAAAGATGGCTTTGATCATCCACACTCATACTTTCATCCTTTGGGGGAAGGACCCAATCAGGTTTGTTGCCTAAGATTGATTGTTCATTTTCATTGCTTACTGGTGTTTTACTGATTATTTATATCACTACTGCAGACCAAAAGCTCAACTGCATATAGCTGCAGGTGGTGCCCAAACAAATTCAAAGCCTCTGGCCATTCAACCTACAACCTCAAATCTCACCGCAATGGTCCAAACAACAAAGGATCCATCCAAGCGGTGTGGTGATTTATATAGGCAAGCGCGGTAGAATGTCCACGCGGGGATAGCGCGGGCGGGGAATGCACAAAGCCGCTCAGGCAGAGTGCATTCCGGTGACATAAGCACTGAGGATGAGGTCAGGAAAGCACGCTAGGAAAGCTTACGGAAAGTCACGCGCAGATTGGAATGCACGGATTGCGGATTGCGGAACGCGGATTTCGGATTGCGGATTTCGGATTGGAGCAGAAAAGACAGGGCTGGACTGCGGCGGGACTACACACGTGGACTGGTAGCAGCGGCGCGTCAGCAGGTAAGCCATGACAGCCGGAGCGGGTTCCACCAGCGGGTGGAACCGGGGTGAAGGCGGCGGCGAGAGAACGACTGACAGGGGCTAGACAGAGGACAGTGGGATGACAAGCGTCGGAGAGGAGCGGAGTCTGGGAGAGTGACGAGCAGGATAGCGGGCGGAGCTGGAGGACTAGTGCGGGAAAGTGTCAGGCGTGCGGGATCGGGTGGGAACGGTGACACACGTGGAGGGAAGGACAGGGGGCGGCTCATTATCCCATTATTCATTATCCTGATCCAATTATCCTTATCCTATCATCTGAGGGGATTACTCATCATTGTACTTACAACTACGGACGTACGAGAGTGATTGGGAGATTATTGGTGTTCTTATTCTTATTGGAGAGTTACTTGCGGATTTTTGCGCTTACGAAGTGCGGAGCTTTATTCACTTGCGGATTATTACGCTATAGATCAGGCTCAGTAGAGGAGGGCTGAAGGCTAGCGGAAAGTAGCAGTGCGGAGCCAAGTTACCGACAATCACACAGCCCGGACATCAATATTCTTGAAGAAGGCAGTCACACCAGGAAAAAAAAATAGTCACTTGATGGCAAGTGACATGATGCAGCTTTGGTTTCTGCTCCAGAGCTACTCCAGCGCTGCTCCAAGTCTGCTCCACCAGCACTTGTAGAGCTTGCAGGACTGCACCAGAGCACTCAATGTGGCACAGTCAGCTGATCCTAATTTTTTCCCAGGAACAGCTGATGCTCATCATAAGCTGAGCAGTAGGCATTGACTGAGCCTGGGCCAAAGCTGAGCATTGGCTGAGCCTGAGCCAAAGCTGAGCATTGGCTGAGCCTGGGCCGCAGCTGAGCATTGGATATTCCAAGCCTGAAACAAATCCAAGTGTCAGCTGGACCAAGAATATTCCAAATCTGAGCATCAGCTTAGCCAACAATGGTCCAAAGCTGAGCCTCATCTTAGAAAAGGCTTGTGCAGAGCTTAGGATCAGCTGGGACAATACTGTTCCAAAGATTAACACCAGCTGGGCCAAAATTTTTCAAAAGCTGAGCATCGGCTGAGCCAATGCTGGTACAAAGCTGAGCATTGGCTGAGCCAAGGCTGTTCCAAAGCTGAGTATCAGATTTTTTGAGACTATTCAAAAGATTAATATCACCTGAGCCAAGGCTGTTCCACAGCTGAGCATCAGCTGAGCCAAGGCTGGTCCGCAGCTGAGCATCAGCTGAGCCAAGGCTGGATCACATCTGAGGATCAGCTGAGCCAAGGATGGTCCACAGCTGAGCATCAGCTGAGCCAAGGTTAGTCCACAGCTGAGCATCAGCTGAGCCAAGGCTGGTCCACAGATGAGCATAAGCTGTTACAGGAGTGGTCAGACTCAGAATCTGAGCATTGGCTGGGCCAAGATTTATCCAAAGCTGAAAATCAGCTGAGCCAATGCTGGTCCAAAGCTGAGCATTGGCTGGGCCAATGATAGTCCTAATCTGAGTCTAAGCTGAGCCATGACTGGAATAAAGCTGAAAATAAGCTGGGCCAGGACTGGTTCTGATCTGGGCAACAAAGCTGAGCATGAGCTGGGCACCAAAGCTGAGCATAAGCGGGGAGCTAAAGCTGAGTATCAGCTGACCAGAAATGGGGATCAGTGGTGCCCAGCAAAAACTGAGGATCTCCTGTGGAAATTCTTAAACTGGTTAGATGGTGGGTAGATGGTGGGAAGATGATGGGTAGAGTGGGTAGATGGTGGGTAGCCCGCTGGAGCTGGCATGACATCAAGTGACTATTTTTTTTTCCTGGTGGGCAGCATTGAAGGCCCACCTTCTCTACCTGGAACAGCAATCACAGGTTATCAATGCAATTAAAGTGAGTTTCTTTTTCTGAATTGGTTGATCTGTTTCTGTTGTTTATCACTTGTAGGCTTCCAACTCAAAAATATTGCTTGTGTCGGATTTTTGGACCACCAAGGGTAGCCACAAGGCGTTTGTTGGAATATAGTGTTGCTACATAGGTAAAGATTGGAAATGTGTATGCCAGCACCTTGCAATCAAATACATTACTTGGCACCACAACGGTAAATATTTCGGCTGCTCCATTTGCCAAAGTTCTAACAAAACATGGCCTGCATGATAAGATAAGTCTTTGAAACTCATCTCTGCTTTTTTGAAATCGAGTCAGGCTAATTTTTCCTTCCAGCTCAGCTTCTGTTGAAAGATCATTCTTGGGTGCAGCAACAGTGTGCTCATCAGGACGGTCTAGTCTTTCAGTCCAAACAATTGAGCGGTGCATCAGCAGCCACATGTGGCTGCGCAACAACGTGAGGATGGAAGGCGACTTCAAGGATTGTCAAAAACTGATTGATGGGGTGCTCAAGAAACCAAAATTTGAATCAGCCGCAAGGAATAAGGATCTTAAAAAATCAAAATAGTTCACTAGAGATTATCTTACATATGAGGTGTTGCCCCTCAATTTTCTTTTGCTTTCTCTCTCTAACAGAAATTTAACAATGAGAATGAAAACCGCTTCCCCCTCCCCCCCAAGAAAAGTGCTATAAAATAGCGTAGTGTGCCATTTATAGTGGAAGCGTAGTGCTTTTGCACAATTTTCTGGCTATAAATAGCAGCTACAAAAAGAGAAAAGCTACAAGCTTGCACCAAAAAGCACAAGCGTAGCCCAAAAGAGCTATGAATTAGCGCAGCCCTACGCTTTGCACTATGCTGCACTATCTGTAGCGCAGCGCTTTCACCATTGGTGTTTCTGCCACTATATCTCATCCCAGCGTGGGAATTCTTCTGCCATATGGTTACTAAAATGTTTAAAAGCGCCCAAAGGTTCATTATTTAACTTTACTGACCACAAAACCCCCAAATGTAGCAGCCACAGTCTGATCAGTTTCCAAATATCACTGATTTGGTAGTTTGTTGGTGTTTCTGCCACTATATCTCATCCCAAGGTGGAAATTCTTCTGCCATATGGTTACCAAAATGTTTACAAGCACCAAAAATTTCATTAGGTACCTTTACTGACCACAAAACCCCCAAATTTAGCAGCTACAGTCTCATCAGTTTCCAAATATCACTACTTTGGTAGTTTCTTGGTGTTTCTGCCACTATATCGCATCCCAGTGTGGGAATTCTTCTGCCATATGGTTACCAAAGTGTTTACAAGCCCCCAAAAGTGCATTATGTATCTTTACTGACCACAAAACCCCCAAATGTAGCAGCTATAGTCTGATCAGTTCCCAAATATCACTAAGTTGGTAGTTTCTTGGTGTTTCCGCCACTATGTCTCATCCCAGTGTAAAGCCCGCGCTGCGCAGACTTCACAATCATGTCACAGACCCTTTCACATATTCCTCCTCCGCCGTACATATAGTTAGATCCTTTTTCCAATACTAGCTTGGCAGAGAACTTGGATGCCCCTTCTCTTCGCCAACGCTAGGTAAGCCATTATCTTCTTTCCTTCTTCCCTTTCTAGTTGTAGTATTCACTGAAGAGAGAACTTGGACGCCCCTTCTCTCTGCCGACGCTAGAAATACAAACCAACCGTTGGAGCTAGAACTTTAGGCTCCAAGCCCGCTCCCCATGCCCGTTGAGACATCTTAGTGAAGGACTCATCTGAGTCCTTACACTTTTTTTTTCTACTCCAGTCAAATCAATTGGCATTTTTTTTCTCCTTCTGCCTCCGCTTCTGCTTCCGTGGCCAAGCAACTACTGATTGCTCAGCGACTCAAACTATTGCCAGTCTGTTGATTCGTCAATCTGTCCGCCCGCCCGCCCACTAATACTCCTCTATCCCCTTGCCTTGCCCTCAAGGCCATCCAAATCTATCTGAACCTATCTGAGCCCCTAAAACTCCCCAACTTCAACCTTCCTGACCAACCGCCCGCCCGTTCCCACTTGCCCACTGCCTCTACCGTCCCACCACATCCAATTCCTCTCTTCTCCGGACGCTTTCCCACCTTGTAATCGCCGCTTCCCCATTGAATCAAAGACCTTGCTCCTGCAAACCCCCTCCTCTCCCTAGACTCAGTATGTGACAATCAAACAAAACAGCGGACCGCTACAAAGCACGCATCAGACGTCTGGAGGGTGTTGTCCAGCTTCTTTTAGCTGGGACAGAGACCGCAAAGTTCCCCTTAGCCTCAGCTGCTCCCCCGGACATCTTGTTCCAATACTCAACTGATCAAGGCCTTGTGCCTTTGCTACCCAAATCAACGGTGATTTCCCTTGCAAACGACTGTCAAATCTGGAAGCTTACGCAACCAATCCAGCCAATCACCCCGCCTAATTGCTACATCTCCTCAGATCAACCACTTGCCTCAAGCTCCCCTCAGGCAGAAATGTGGCGGCCCCGCCCAACCAACCTGTCCTCTTCGCCTCCCCCCAGGCTGTCAAACGCTGCTACAGCGGGACCAAGCTGCTCGGCACCAATCTTCCCGGGCTTGGACTTGCCCAACTTGGCCGCCACAACGCGCTTGCCGTCCTCCCCATCAACCTCCAAATTTCCACCCAGCTCAACCACCTTGCACTACAAACATTGATGCATTTGGGAGGGCATATATTGATCAAATTATATTGATCATTTTTTTTTTTTTTTGAAATTTCTCCTTAATTTTTTTCCTTCCTGCAACATCATAACCCTCTGATCATCTCTCTTTCTCTTGATTTCCTCCTGTCTTAGTTTTTGACCATAGTAAAAGCTTTATTTTGTTGCCAGATCAAATAGGTCATTTTTACATACTCATATGAATTATTCCTGGGAAAAATAGTCTGTTAAGTCAGGCAGGGAGGGGGAATGGGGAGGCATGAACTATTGTCACTTGAACCTTGCAGAAGTGTTGAAATCTACTTTCCAAAAAAAAGGAAAAAAAAGAAAAACCAATCAGTCTCAATATATTATGCTACATCAATTTTGTTCAAATTTAATGGCTTGTATATATGACTCATCATATCCAATATCCTAAATTTCTA
The DNA here is from genome assembly GCF_026914185.1 of Puccinia triticina. Lineage (NCBI taxonomy): Eukaryota > Fungi > Basidiomycota > Pucciniomycetes > Pucciniales > Pucciniaceae > Puccinia > Puccinia triticina. Next base: position 3,667,067 of record NC_070573.1, read on the forward strand.
CTAGGCCTGAGATTGATTTAATGTTTGTACCAGATTTGAGTAAGGTGTCTTTTGCGTCTTTTGTTCAATCAAAGACAAATGGGAGGTGTTTCCCCAATATATTTAATGGGTCAACTGATGTTATCTCAGAATCTGAGGTTCAACATTTTTTAAATGTAAAGAGATTGATTGAGTCTGGTTGGTTTGAAACTATCTCCTCCCTGAAATTATCAGGCAGTGTTTTTTGTGCTTCTGCCACTGTGTCTCAACCAGGGCTATAATTTATTTCATGATATTGGTACCATGAGGATCAGCAATATCTGAACAATAATTTGAGAAATTTTTGGTCTATGAAAGTCCCAAAATGTTGCAGTTACAGTCTGATCAGTGTGAAATATTGCCTAATTGGTTGGTTTTGTTGTGTTTCTACAACTATATCTCAACTAGCAATGGGGATGAATTCATGATATTGGTACCATAATGATGGAAAAATTTGAAAGATTAATTTAGGAAGGTTTTTTGCCAATGAAAATTGTCAGCTATGTTTATGAAACTTAGGGTAAAAACCCGTCAGAAATAAAGGTTTTTGCCCTAGTACTATAACTGTACTGAAATAAAACACTGGCAATAATGTGCCAAACTTGCTACGTGGTATTTAACCACTACAACGGTTTGAACACTCTTATGTAAGAGTAAGATATTTGTAATCAATAAGGTTTACTTATTAAGAACAGGGATATATAAGGTTTTTGACGTAGAAATAGCTGGTAAGCGCTTAAACTGATTGGCTGCGCGTCAGAGGCGGAGGTCTTACAGCAACTATTCATAAAGATATAACTGTAATAAATGCTTATAAGGGATATTAGCAATTTTAGAGTTAAGATCTAGTGGATTTCGTGCCAGGAGGGCAGAAATAAAGGAACTGGTGGTTTTAATAAGCCAGAGGAGAATTTTCACGAGTTAACTTACACGTTAATGGGTGGTGAAATGTCTGGGGGGACAATTCCAGTGGCTCAATTACCTCCTTAAATACTGGAGAGGTCTTTGAGGGCGCTGAAATGTTCCCATTGGTTTTGGCTGTGGGTAAATGCCAAGGGTAGACGTGCAATCTGCCTTGGTTATGGGTATTTTATTTGTAAAATATTACACAACTTCCCTTACTCCCACACATGACATTTGTATAACCAATTGTCACGTGAAATAGCTTAATATGAAGTGTAATATCAATTTGTACTAACTGTTACTCTCACCCGTGGATCCTGTTTTACGGTGGAAAGGAATTTTACTAATTAATATAATTTTATGTATTTTAATTTATGTACAGATTTTTATGTAGTTTTCCTGCTCTTTGGAGCGCTTTATGGCTATGCTTACATATATGAAAAAATGTATGAAGGAGTAGGAATGAGGGGTTACTTTGAGTGGGTGAACCCCCTCAATTTAACACGAGGATTCTGAATATTCAATAATATTTCAGGATTTGTCAATGGTTTACCAGTTTTTGCAGACTTTAGGATACTTGTTGTATCTCTAAGGCTGACACTTGCCCCCTCTAAAAAGATTGTACTCAATCTTTGTTCTTAGTGTTCCTGAATCTCCAGAGGTATTTGTCTGCATCTTTTATGTCTTTCTCTGGTAGCCATTCATCTTCATGAATTGGGTTCCTATATCTTACAAGATATAATTTATCTTTCTCCCCTCTGATCTTTTTGTCCTGTAAGATCTTGTGAATTTTCTTCTCCTCTTATTCTTCAAGTGGAGGTACTTCTGCTTCAGGTATATCCTTGTGTAAAAGAAATAGTTCAGCGTTTGATTCATTATAATGCTTAAGTAAGCTTACTGGGAATGTAGGATGTTTCTTTTCTAGTTCTCCATATAGTTCCACTTCTACTGCATTTGGTCCATGTAAAGCTTTGACTACAAATGGACCTACAAAGGCATTTCTAAGTTTCTTGGGTCCTTTAATATTAGTAAAGTTTGTGGTTGATATTAATACTAAGTCTCCTATTTTGAAGTCGGGTACTTTATGCTTTTTGTCCCATTTTTCTTTGCTGTATTCAAATGCATTGTCCATGCTTTGTTGTGCGTGTTTTCTGGCTTTGTCCAGCATGTTCTTAAAGCTTGCTGCTGTGGGGTGTACTTCTACAAATTCCTTTTTCAGGCTGTCCTGTGGTAGTCTGGGGTTCCATCCTTTCTCTAGAATAGCTGGTGTCTTCCCTGTTGATGCATGGGTTGATGTCCTATAGGCTAGCTCTAGGGCTGGTAATAGTGTGACCCAGTCATCAGTAAATCCATCAGAGTCTTTGAACTCCAATCCATAGGCACAAAATCTCCTTAGCATGTCTTCTAAAGTCTGAATCATTCTCTCTGTCAGCCCATCTGTTTGTGGATGGTATGCTGTTGAGAAAGACAGTTTAGTCCAAATAAGCGGTACAATCCTCTCCACAGATCTGATGTAAACTTGGGATCTCTGTCACTGATGATAATTTTGAATAGTCCTGTCCATGAAATCACCTGTCGCCAGATCATTATGGCTGTGTCCATAGCTGTGTCATCTTTATGACATGGTAGAAATATAGGTGTTTTACTAAATCTGTCCACAATGACTAGACATGCATTATAGTTCTTCTTTTCTCCAGGTGGTAGTCCTGTAACCCAGTCCATGTTAACTGTTTCCCATGGTCTAGTGGGTTCTTCCATTTTTATCATGTGCCCAAATCTTTTGCCTGTTGCTTTATTTGCTCTCTGGCATCTCTCACATGTAGTGCAGTATGTCTCTACATCTTGTTGCCATGTTGGCCACCATGCTAGATTCCTCACTCTGTCTTCTGTTCTGTCTGAAGATAGATGGCCAGATGATGTACTGTCATGGCATTCATGTAGTAGTGTATTGATCAATACTCTGTCCATTACTGCTAGTACACATGTATGTTTGGATCTGTGGTAGATGATTCCGTCAAATAGGTGAAATCTTCCTTCTTGATATGATTTCTTCCATGCTGTGTCCAGTGCTGCAATCAGGTCATCATCCTTTGAATCCGTTTTGGATAATATTTGTACCAACAATGTACAGTTCTTGTAACTGTTTCTGATTTCTTCAAAGAATTCATCCTTCAGTTCAGTAATGCTAATTCCCATAATTGGTAACTCTTCTGGGTCTTCAGGTGCCCAGGCTGGATTATCTGGTGTATTTGGTAGGGACCACCTAGAGAGTCCATCTGCATTTTTATGCAATCTCCCTTCATTATGAATTATTGTCATGTTACCTGATCTATATACTTGAATGGATATCTGCCATCTGAGCATGTGTCTGTTAGAGGTCTTTATATTAATGAGTGATTTTAGTGCTATACAGTCTGTGATGACGTCAAACACCCTTCCATCTAGATAGTAATGTAGTTTTTCTAGGGCCCAGACTAAACATAGGCATTCTAGTTGACTTGCTCCATAGCGTGCTTCAGTTTTCTTGAGTTGTCTGGATATGAAACAAATGGGACCTTCCACTGGTTTATCATTGATGATTTGTAATTGGTGGAGGGCTGCTCCTAGTCCTTCCGTTGAGGCAGCAACATATAACACAAAAGGTTCCTTGAAATCTCGCATTAATAGTAGAGGTGCTCTAGTCAGATGTTCTCTTATTTTATGAAATGCCATGTGTCTTTCTGTTGTCATTTCAAAGGCTGTGTCATTGGAAGCTATTTCATACAAGCTTCTGGCCATGGCTGCATAGCCTTCTAGGTGTTGTCCGAGTAGCTGGCAAACCCAAGAAAGCTTTGCATTTCTTTTTTGTTTGTTGGTGCTGGTTTCTGTAACACTGCTGCTACTTTATTCTGGTCTATGCATAATGCTAGTCCTGAAACTACAAGTCGTAGTGCTTTAATTTCTGCAAATCCAAATGCACATTTCTTTAGTGATATTTTCATATTAACGTTAATTATCTTTGTTGGAACTAGTTCTATTCTACTCATATGGTCTCCCCATGTCTCAGAACATATAATTATGTCATCTATGTATATAATTAGCCATCCCAGTCCAAGTTCTTCACAGAAGATGGTATTCATCATTCTTTGGAAATGTGATGGGGCATTTTTAATTCTAAAAGGCATTCTGAGGTACTCATAAACACCTTTATGTGTTATAATTCTCAGGTATTTTCTTGCACGTTCTGTTACTACATTCTGATGGAATCCTTTCAAAGCATCCATACTTGTAATGTATTTTGCTTTGGCTAGGTTTGTCAGTGTCTCCTGTATCCTTGGTATAGGGTATCTGTCTGGGACTGTGTAGGTGTTCAGTGCGCGGAAATCTCCTACCATGCATGATTTACCATTGTGGTAGGTTATAATTACTGGTGTGGTGATTTCCATCTCTTCATTATGCCCTACTTTTCTAAGGACATTGAGCCTTACTAACTCATCGAGGTGTTTTGCAAGCTCTTCTCTTGCTCTAGGGCTTGCTGCGTAAGCTGGTCTCCTTAGCAAAGGTGGGTAGGGGCGCTCAATGTTTAATGTGATTTCCACTTCATGGCCTATGACTGCCCCTAGTGGTTCCTTATCTGATGCAAATGCAGTCTTGTTCCTATACAGCATGTTGCGTAACTGTAATAGTTGGTCTAAACTCAGTTTATCATTAAAATTAGCTTCTGCTAGTTGTTCTCTTCCAAATCTCTCTTTTTCTTCATCCTGTATTTTTACTTGCTCCACAGGTAAAGGCTCTTTGGATTTGAATAGGAATTTCTTCTTCTTATTGTCATTCCCAATAGTAAAGTATCTTTCTCTGCTATTGGTTATTTCAAAGCCATAGATATTTAAGTAGTCATTTCCTAGCATGAAGTGTTTACTCACTGCATCCTCTATTACAATGAATTCTACTGTCATTCTGACTGAACCTGATGGGTGAGGGATTATTATGGGGCATTCAAATACTCCTATTGGATTCATGGTACTGCTTGCGCTATTTATTCTTACTTTCCCAAGTGGTAGAAGGATGTCTTTGTATTCTGGGCATAATTTTCTCAAGTATGTCTCAGGTACTACTGAGCAGTATGCTCCACTGTCCAGTAACATTTCTGCTTCTCTACCATTAAACAGTATGTGTGTAATGTTTGTTTTACCAGCTGTGTAGCCTTTCCCTCTTGTAGGTTTTGTTTTCATCAGTCTGGCTTCCTGGATATTTCCTATAGGTTGTCCAGGATGCCATGCTTGTGGTAAATTGTGCTCTGTTTCAGCTTCTGCCACTTCTATGTCTATGTTGATCATGTTACAAGACCCTGATGAGACTGATGACCCATCATCATGTGTTTCCTCTGTGTCTGATTGAGTCTTCTCTTCAGCTGTTTCTTCTGCCTCTATTTCAACATTGTTAATGTTTTTCTTTGGTTGAGGGCAGTTTGGTGAAGTGTGTCCCATCTTACCACAGTTGTAGCACTTCTTATCCTTCTGATAACTCTGGTCTTTTGAAGTGGATGGTTTTTTCTCTTCTGTTTTCTCAGTTTTATCTCCTTGATATCTAGGCTTATATCTTCTGCCAATGCGTGTACGTGTAGTTATGTCTTCTAATCCCACTTTCTTAATCCACAGAATTCTAGACCTGTAGATCTAAGTTTTGGGGTATTTTTTTTTCTCACAAAATGAGGCAAAAAATGCCCCTTTTTCTCACTTGGCACGTTGAATATCCCCAAAGGCCCGAAGGCCCTATGGATGACCCTCCAGCTGTGCCAGAGCAACGAGCAAAAGAGGGCCGGTTGGTAAGCTAGCCAGGGAGGGCCTAACCAAGCAGTTGGGGGCCTCCCAGGGAGGGGGCGGACAAAACCGAATCCCCTGCGGATCAATCCATCCATCACCTACTCCTTATGTACTCACTCGACCTTACTCACCACCCGACACCTCACACCACCGCCACGCCACACTTCTCTCACGATACCTCCCAAATTGCCCAACCACGCCCATGCCACGCCTTGCTCTACGTTACCGTCACCGCCCCGGTGGCTCCTGGCCCAGCCCAGTCTTGATTATGTACTCCATTGGGCTGGTTGCACCTGGTTGCGCCAAACTCATCATTTTGCTCCTCTGATGGTCAATCAGGTACCGTTACCAATCCTGCACCCATGTCCCAACTCCAGCCCAACTACAGTAAAACATTGAATCCGTTAACAAGAAATTTTCAAGACAATTAACTGACGGGTTGCATTGCAACTAAAGGATCATCACCGTTGTGTAATGGTTTCATGACTGAAACTTGAGTCTACAACAGAACTCCAACAGTGAAGCTGTAACAGGTAAACCAAACATTGGTTGACCCTCACGACTAACCTCACGACATCGTAAAAAGCTAGCGACAATGCCTCTGATAGACTCCTTGCTAGTAGTCTCTTTGGGTTTGGAGGCTGATTCATCTCCTATGACCACGGTGGCAGATGGTTTCTTTGACTTAGTTTTCTTTGGGGGGGGAACAACAGCCCGGCAAGAGTTGGATGAGGTAGGTATGGCCCCAGGTCAAGACGAGTCAATTCAGGTGCGCCGGGATTTGAATTGGGAATATTTGGGGGGGTTGACGGAGTATCACCATCACTATTGGATGTATCTGCCATGCCTGGTTGAGCCAAGCGGATATGAGGGTCAAGGATATGGTCCTGGACAGTCGAGCAGGTTGGGCTCAGGCCCACGGGGGTGATAGACGTGCGCGTCCATATGGCTGCGCAGTCATAGCGGGTGGCGCTCTTTGGGCATAGGCAGGCGCAGCTGTGTGCCGCTGCGCAGTGATAGCGGGTAGCGCGCTTTACGGCAATTGCACTATTGCTGCGCAGTTTCTTAGCAATAGTGCAACGATTTGCGCTGCGCTGGCACTTTTGGAATTCAGGCAGTAATATTTTGCACTTTTTTTAGCAATAGCAATAGCAGAACACGCTACAGATCCTCTTTTTGCCTGCGCTGCGCTGCGGTATATCAGCGCTTTTTTTAGCGCTGCGCAGCGCTTACACTGTTGGTGAAGCGGTTGGCTTCTGCACTACAGTTTTTTGACCTGATGAGGATTTATAAAATCAACAGAACCCTTGTTTAAAAGATCCAGAAATTTTAGCTTTTTCTGTTCTAAACAAACATCTACGGGGCCTGAAGAACCAACAGGAAGTCCACCACTATCAACAGTGCTGGAAAAATTGTTGGATGTATTATTCACAGTTTAATTGGAGAGTGTGACAGTGAGGGACACATCAAACCTTGTCAAAGGTGCAATGAATAAACAAAGTTCATTGAGGAGGAGGTGAAACAAAAAATGCAAGTGATGAAACAGAAAAGGAAAGAGAAAGAAAAAGATAGAAAAAGAGAACTATAAACCAGATCTTTGATTATTACAAATAGTTGCCTTAGCAATAGTTTCATCTGTAGCATCTTTCAACTTCTCAGCAACAGCAGCTAATTTACTATTCACTTGGAACGAGCAGCCAAAGTGAGTGAAAGTCTCACTGGTAGCCAGGGAGGGTGGGGGAGCAGATGTAAAATGTGAAAATTGTTTAGTTTGCCAGAACACTTCCACAATGCCATTTGCATGTGCAAAATCAATAATGAGATTGTGGCCTGGACATTTAAGGCCATGGCTCTTGTCCTGGGAAGGAGGAGGTATTGGTTCCCCTGTGACTTTGTCAATATAAGTAAAAATTCCATAAGTCCAAGGGTTGAGGTCTTTTGGATCTTCATGCTGCTTGTTGTGAAAATCATTATATGTCCAACCACGTTCCCGGCGAAGTTGTTATTCTTCTTGAAACTCTTCCATTCTTTTGACTCCAACTGGGAATCCCAGAAGCAAGAGCAACCTTGTGGTTTTTATCCCAGGCGGATTTTGACAGAGAGCGGATTTGTTTGGCAATAAAATCGTTGTGGCCTTGAAGTTTATCCCACAATATTTGGTCTTCTGCAGCAACTTTGGGGCTTATTTTGTGAGTCTCAGCATAAGTTCCTGTGAAAGAGAAGCAAGTATGTCAGGCTGAGGTAAACACAACCGCAAAAGTGAGAAAAAGTGCTTGCCACCTGATTTTCCTTCCTACCTTGCCACATAGCCTTGGCAAAAGCCAATTGACTTCATTGTTCCATTGAGAGTATTGTTGTTTGACAAATCTTGACAATTCTGAGCCATCTTGTAGAGGTGTTGGATTATTTTGATGAGCTTTTGCAAGACTTTGGTTTGTTTTTTGTTGACAGGATGGGTTGGAATGATGATGTGTGGATTTGCGCCACTTGCTGGGAGGATGACATTGCGATTTGATTCTGTTGCCATTGGGAAGGTTTTGATGGGTTTGGACAAGCCTTCTTTGGTGGGGGAGATGAATTCTATGTATGGTTCAACATCAGAATCCTTTGCAAGATTTCTTTTAGCCTTTGCAACCCGCTTGGCCGTAGCTGAAGGATACTTTGGAGGCCGCACTTGGCACTGCTTGCTGCCTGCTGAAGTGCTCATGCTTCCTTGGGATTTCCTACCTCTTGTCATTCTGGTTAGTCAGTCTTGGTGCTGCCCATTCAACCTGCCTAAGAGAATTGGAGGGCAAAGCATAAAAAAACCATTGAACTTACTTTTGGTGGTTGGGTGATAGTGACAGACAGACTGGGGCTATGTGGTTCAGAAGACAACAGTTATGGGGCTTGATAGGAATTTGAGCGGCTGATCTCTGAGACATTTGAAAACTGGCTGTCTGCATCCAATTCCTCTAGTGAGAGGCATTAGAACAATAAACTTCCCTCCTGTGGAGGGATATGAGATTTGACGCGGATGACGTCTTTTTTGGGGGGGGCGACTGTTTATCAAATAGGGTTGTGTCAGTGTTTGCCGGGAAAAATCCAGACAAAATATACTTGCAGATGGGTTAGCTACTCTCTGCCTACATGCATATGCCTTTTTCCAGCTTTGGTTTAGAAGTCACTCACCTGTGTGTCAGTTTTTGGGTCCCAGTAATGGGGGTTTGGCACACTCCTGTTACAAAGTGTGCTTTGGCACACTCCTATTACGGAGTTTGCGTTGGCACACTCCTATAACAGAGTGTAGAGTGTGCTTTGGCACACTCCTATTACGGAGTGTGCTTTGGCACACTCTTATTACAGAGTGTGCTTTGGCACACTCCTTTCTACTACGGAGTGTGCTTTGGCAAACTCCTATCTATTACGGAGTGTGCTTTGGGATACAGGGTATCCTGGATATCTGGTAGTGGTTGAAGGTAAATTGTCTTACTGGGTATCTGTGATTATGATACAATCCCTGCTTGACCCTGTTTGATATTTTTGGTTTGATGTAAGAGAGCAGGGAGGGGCAGGGCTGGTGTGGCGAGGGTGGGGGGATGGAGGGACAAAGCCAGGCGGCCGAGGTGCATTGTCAGGTCCAAGGCCATCTCCATCCGCCCCTCCCCTTTTGCGTCACAGCCTTCCCAATACGTCAATACGTTATTGTATTGGGAGGGTTACACCTCCTCCTCAGCCAGGTATCATGGCCAACGGGGTAGCATACACAGCTTCTTTCAAACCAAATGTGGCAGTCACCCCGCTCTTGCTATTGTACAGGAGGAAAAACAGCCCCAACAGAAGACGCTGACACTGCGGAACCTGTGAACCCCGGTGGACCTCTGGCAAATGAGAGTGTTGCTGATATTCCGGATCAATTTTTCATCTTACCAATACTACTCAATCCGCCACAGCTCTAGCACTAGGCACTCCAATCCAGCTGTGCAATCAGCCTTCCTTGGCTACCACATCCAATACCAACTTGGCTCCCAAGGCTCTCTCAGTGGTACCCTGTCTCATCAACAATGTACACTCAAGACAACCCCAGGAGTTTCAGAATCATGTCTGGCCATTGGGCAACACTTGACCAGCACCAATCCCTTAAAACAATCCTGCTGATCCCAAGATAGGACAACTGAGATTTGAATCCAGATCAAGCTTGGACATCATCACCCTTGGTGAAGTTCAGTGTCATATCTCTACTCGGAAATGACGCCTCCCAAGAAGACAAGTAGTCAACCTGTCTCTTGTGCTTCATCTACTAGGCCCTCTCAACCAGCACTTGTACCTCTGGGCAAATTTAAATGTGGCGGAAGAGCACCAAAACTGGAGCCCGACGACGGAGCTAGTATTGCAGACTCACCTCAGGTACAACCAGGCGTATTGGAAAGCCCTTACCGGAGCAAACCAGGAGGCAATCGCAATCCTGAGGTACTAGGCCACGGCAACCCACCATGTTCTGCAACAGCTGATCGGCTGCTCACTGAGGGGGCCAGCCCAACCGTCTGAGCCAAACGGGGGGCCGCCAGAACTACAAGGCGGCCTCTATGAGGAATTGTCTTGCCTGGGCACAAAAATTCAGGGGGTCCATCAGGCCATCAATCAGTCACACGCCAGGACCCAGGGGAATTGCAACTGACCTTGTGAGAAATAGGGTCAATTCTTCTTTTGTTGTCCCTGTACTGTTGAACAGCTGGGACAAGCTGCACAAAGAACTCACAAGGCGTCTGATGTGCTAGGCAATAGTCCAACGCTGACTGATAGCCTTGCAGCACATGCGTTGTTGGTCAGCAACTACCTGAAGAGCTCTGGGATCTACCATCATGTCAAAAATTGCAAAACAAAGATGGGGCTCATGTCAGTTCAGCTGTACAAAGCCATAGAGCTGGGAGAGGAGGTGTCAGCATGGGGTGCGCCTGTGGAAGATTGGTTAGGAGACTGGGTGACAGTGTTGCCTGACATTAACTTTCAGTTGAGGAAAGTGTGTCTCAAGGAATCAACGTGAGTCGGCTCAATTCACATCTGCATCTGCACAGGATGCATAGCAGTTTTTATACTGCAGTTAACAAATTCTCTGCCTCATTTGGGAAAGATCTGGGAGGGCTTATATCCCTATGCACAATGTTTTCTTTTCCCACTCCCAAGAACATCATTGTTTTGGGAGTGGAAGTACATCTGGCCATTCAGAGGCTAGAATTCCTCTGCAGCCAACTAAAAACCTGTACAAGATTGGAGATGTTTGCTGCTCTGTACAAGCCGCAAAGACCATATTGCTTTTCACTCCCAAGAAGCAACAGTTGACGGGAGCGGGGTTTCTACCTTTTCAGACCATATTGCCTTCCACTTCCAAGAAGAGGAGTTGGTGGGAGTGGCCAGCAGTTTTTAAATAATTGATCCAGTTATGAAAATGATAGTTTATAGCAGTCTTGAAGAGCATCTTGCTTCTCACTCCCAAGAAATAAGATGTGGCAGGACGGGACAGATGATGAACTCGCCAGTGTTTTTTGCGGATAAAATCAACATTGTGTTCCACTTTGGAGAAAGGGGAGTTGGTGGCCAGCAGTTCTTCTTTCACTGATCCAGTTATGATACTAGAAAAATGTGATAGTTTGTGTAGCTGTGTTGATTTCTGTTGGGTCATGCTGCCTGCCACTTACGCAAAACAATAGTTCACAGGGGGGGGGGGTATACATGTTCTGCTCCATGCAAAATTGATGATCTCTACCCACCCAGTGTTCTGCCCAGATGTTACTTGTTGTGGACAGTGAGAGGGCAAAACCAACAGTTGGGTTATATGGAAACAGGCATCCAGTCTGCTTGCCAGTTTTTGGTCCAACAGACAGAGACCTCTGAAGGCAACACTTGATTAGGTAGCAAGACTGATCAAAACAGCTAGTCCAAAACCAAACTGCTTGACCCACCACTAAACTGGACTATGTGTCAATTTGTGGTGTTCTTGTGTTGGATGAGACAAGGATCACAAATTCAGTCTGCGTTAAAGCAGTTTAGAGAATGTTGCTGCACACCCGCAGCCAGTACCAGCAATCCATAGACAGTTACCCACCGCGCCTCCGCACCCGCCCATGAGTGCCGTGTCCGGATATGGGTGCCTGTTTTTTGGGCTAATTAACAGGTGCAACACCTGGCCAGGTACTGCCCCAGCTCACCGGGGTGGGGTGGGGCTCCTGTCCCAGGTTGATATCCTCTTGCCATTGGGATATCCACTTCATGCACAATGCCTCACTCCTGTAACCAACTCAGAACTCAATCCAATTGCACTTCTTTGCCTGCAGGTAATCCCCCTGAAGAACAAGGCACTAAAGATTCCACCAGAGCAGCAGATTCAAACACTCCGGCCAGAGTATTGACCAATTACAAGGAGCTAGGTCAGTTTAATTCTCTTTTGTGGTCTCCATCCTTGTCCTGACCCCAACTTTCTATAGCAAGTGCACAGAAAATAGCCAAAGCGGGATTCAGTTCAAGCTTCCAATCGTACCACCCCCCAAGCTTTCCACTCAAAAAGACAGACAAGGCAAGCTCATAATCACTTACCCTTGCAAATTGTAAGCCTTCATCCATGAGATATTGGTGATATTGTAGCTAATAGATAAACATATATATCTATACAGGTGTGGCATCAAGATAAATCCTTCAACTTTGGACTCATCCTGTAGTAATCTGTTCAAGCATGAATCAATATGCTCCCGCAAACAAAGTTGATTCTTCCCGTCCCTTGGCTTCTTTTGTTGTAACAGGCATTAGTGACATCCTTCCGAGTGAGGTAAGTTGTTTCTTTTGCTTTCAGATTTGACATCTGTGCTAAATAAGTGAACATCACAACATAATAGGTTCCCCAATTATGTGCTGTATGGTGCGCTGTTTGCGGCACTTGTAGATGCTAGCCATAAAGTGATTCTCCACCTAACAGTTCTCAACAACCTCCCTACTCCATGCACTGTTTCAAAATACATCCACTGTCTTTGCTTGGCTACCCAACAGGAACAGTTGAGTGTTTTCAAGAATCACTGTGGGGCAAAACATCTAGGTGTTGACACTTGGCAGCTGCCAAACCAATTTCACATAGTCAGTGTTGTCATCTATTGACTAGTTGAGGGCAAGACCTCTGATATAACTCTGGAGGCTATTCCTCTTGATTTTATTTGCCTCTCACGCTTAGTTGTTGGAAAGCTTCAAATCCAAGATGAGATATGCGGCCTCAAAATGCCATACAGGTGAGTACATGGCAAACATAGTCCGCTTAGTTGTTGAAAAGCTTCAAATCCAAGATGAGATATGCGGCCTCATGAGATCAAAAATTTCAAGTGGCCCCAATTCAAAGGCAAGACACATTGGATTTGCTGTTTTGCTTGAATCCTCAATCTAGTCGTCCAGGGCATCCTCTGTCCTTTTGGAGGGCATCAGAAAAATAGTGGAAGATCAAATTCCAATGCTGATGCGCTAAATTTGGCCAAGAAAGCTTCAGAAGATGATGCTGAAGAGCAGATTAGATGGTAAGTTGGAAATAAATTATTTCTGACTGTTGTTTCAATTTCTCATTAATTCCTCCTATAATTCTAGACTTTGGCGCGGGGAGTTCCCCGACCCCCCCATTCATCCAACCCATTTGACATATGGCTAGATGGGGGACTTGTCCTCAATCGTACCAACCCTGCTCTTAAGTGGTGGATTCAACAGAAACAGGCTGGTAAAACACACGGGGTCTAGATGTTTTAAGCTGCCCAGGTGACTTTCCATTTAATATTCTGATCATCATCAAGCAGGGAGTATCTGACATCTCTCGTATTAAAATCTGCGGCAATTTCTGTTGATGTTGAACAATCTTTCAGCTTTGGTTGGGATTGCATTGCAGCAAAAATGCACCAACGCATGTTTGCATCCATAAGTAGAGGTATGACGGTTGCCTTCTGCTCAAAGAATAATGAGATCAAGGAAGGGACCTTGAGCAAATGAAAACAGGCACTCAAGGACAACAAAAAGACCAAGAAAAAGCACAAAATGCAAGTCATCAATGTTGACCATGAATATTGATGAGGGGTAATCCTCTACTCAAAAGTAGTGAATTAAAATATGTTCTTTAATATTTTTTTTATATTTCATAGGTGAATTAAAATATGTTCTTTATTTTTTTTATATTTCATAGGCCCACTGGGGGCATTTGAAGTGGGAAATAGGGACTAAGTACCCCCAGTACATGCTGCACCCGCCCGTGAGTGCCATGCTTGGGTACCGATGCGGCTTTTTTTGGTGAAGACGGGTGCAACAACTAGGTGCCAGTGTACCCATGTCCGCAGGGACATTCTCTAGAGCAGTTTGTAGCTGTAGCACTGGCTATGTTGAATGAAGATGGGAGCTATTATGCTGCGCTCCAGTTGACCCACACTATTGCATCTGTCTGGGACTGATGAGCCATTGGCTCACAATGGCAGAGGATTTAGAAGGTAATCCAAACGGCTTGATACAGCAAAATAGTAATGATGCAGAAGTACTTTGAATGGATCTCTCTAGACACACAAGCTTTGCCATTCATGACGTTACATGACTGGAGACAGCTTGGATAAGTTACATTATGAATGAGCAACAGCCCAATCATACATCACTGGGCAGACAGTGTGATGACCAAGTTGGTGGTTGGATCAGCAACTTTTACAATGGTTGTATTCCAGATGGGTCTGAGAGCGGGGATAACGTTTAGTCAATTGCAATTCCAAAAAGTTCTCAACAGATCCAAGTTGCCAGGATTCTTGCCCACTGTATTCAATGACAATGCCACAATACCCAGCTACAACACAACTACCTTGTTGGCTCCAACATTGTTGAATTTGAACCACTGAAAGTGCTCAAGGAGTGGGTTAACAGGGGAAGCTCTTTGATATTGGCAGACAACTGGAAAGAAATAGTCAAAAGGCCTGGAGATCTAGATTTGGAAAAGCTGTTTGTTCCAACATTTGTGTGGAAATGGCTGCAAGAGGTTGACAAGCTGCTGGAGTCTTTCTACTTTTTATATCATGTTGGTTGTGGGCAACTGTCAAGGAGGGAGCAGACTGGGATGGTAGTGCAAAATACGGAAGCAGCACCTTGGAATCTGTACTGGCAAGGACACCAATTCAAGGTCCAAACATGATACCACAAAAGTGAAAATATCACACAACAACTGCACTCAACAAGGGAGTTGTCAATCCAGATGCACAATTGCCTGGCATACCACATCCAATCAATGCAAAGGTGAGCCTCTCCTTGCACAATGGAACAAAAAAGGACCCAAGAGTGCTAAACATTGCTTCTCATGTGTTGTATAATTCAGATTGGTGTTGAAGGGCATGTCAAAGAAGTTGCAGACAATGTGAAAGATTATCTTTGAATAAGCTCAAAGAAAGGGCAACGGGAAATGCCAGACTTTAGCCAAATCCTGAACAAATTCTTTGAAGCTGGAGGGGCAGATGCGTGCATGGCAACATGCTTCAATTGGTATAGTTGCTGTGCATCTCAGTCACAGCTTTCTCAAGTGCCTTCTGCCAACGGAGGAGTTGATTCCAGAAGACCTTAAGGATGATATGGGACTGAGCACTTTAATGAATCTTCAACAAAACCACACAGCAACGACCTCCAATGTGATGTATGGCAACTCTAGCGGAACAGGGGTAGTACAGACTTTTGAATCAAACTACATGCTGGCAAGTGAGAAATGGCAGATGTTCTGTATGTGCTGATATCAGTTTGGGGCCAGCAGGGTAGCTGACACAGAACGGTTAGCCTCCCAACTGATGTATATGGCACAGATTGAGTCAATGGTGGTGTGTGAGCAGCCAATGGTGCCAGTGCCCGCTAATTCAAACCAGAACAGATCAAAGCACAACAAGCACTAGAGATTTTTACCAAGAACCCTGAAGCCAAGAGTTCCATACACAATTCCAACACAAATGGATCAACAAGCTATTTAAACCTCAGGCCCGTTGGAAACATGTCTGCTGAACCAGACCATTGCAGCAAAGGTCTGGAATGTCAGAAATGGGCCCGGTGGTGTAGCTCTGCCTCCCTGCTACTCATCCACATTCTAATTACCCAACATCTCCAACTATAACAACATGAAGTGCCTTCAGTGCGGGAACTCATCTGGATTTGTTTTGATTGGCTATTGCCAAAGCTGTGTCAACCTTGCTGCCTCACAGCCTCAGCCTCCTAGCTTCCCTTACCAAGCTGACCTGTGATGCCCCAACCAAGCTGATGTGAGCACCCTCAGAATCAAGAGAGAAGAGCCCGTGCTCTGTCCCTCACAAGCTTTTCACAACCTTGCAACTGTCAACACACCTACCCAAACCAAACAAGTTCTGCACGGGGCCTAGAGGCTAGAGGCTACGCCAATCAGCCCCCCTTGTGCCTTTGGAGTTGCATTGGCCTTGAGTGGGTTAACCACGGCTTCTTTTCACCCGTGATTTGGGAGCTGGGAGTAGCCCCCAGCCCCCTCTGTCCCTTCCCACTTGGGCGAGGCCAGAGGGGGTTAAATCTGGCCCTTTTTTACGCAATTTTTGCGGTGGGATGATGGTTAGTCTAAGGCATTATATTTGGGGGCTACTGTGTCTAATTACCTATTTAGTTTGCTTAGAAATATGTATTTAATTGTGTCTAATTAACTGGTTGTTTTTGCAAAGAAGAAGGGGAAACCCTTGCTGGTTAATGTCATAATTTGTATCAGTAGTTGTATTTCTCTTTTCATAAAGGTATAGTGGAAACCCTTGATCGAAATTCCACCAAAGTGTGAATTTACTATAATTTAATGATTGTAAGTATGTCATGAATTTAGGGGCTACACAACAAGTCCATAGTAAGAAATTTATGGGGCATTTGACCACTGGGGGAAATTCAAAATTTTGATTGTCTGCCAGCATCTTGCTCTATAGGTTATGAGCCTGCACAAATAGGAATTATCAGAAATTTTTCTCCCTCCATATTTATTCTGATTTAATCTGTTTGTTGGTTTGATCAAGGTTCTTGATTCCAGCTCAGGACTTCAATTTTTTCTCTGTTATTCACAAAACAATCCAAATTCCATCTTGTGTTGTTCATAAGGATTTGCCGGAGTGTCCATCCATCTCTGGTTACGCTGTTATGGCGCAGAACAGGGCAAGTAGCTTTCATAACTCTCAAGTCAGATTTGGCAAACGTTCTGTGGACCTACATTATGTTGCAGTGGGCAAAGGCAAGCAATCCCACTGACATCTTGGCAGATCGGAACATGGCATACGTGGAGATGCAGACCTGCCTGGAAGAAATTGAGAAGAGGGTGGGGTCTATCAGTAAGGATCTGGTATTGGTTTTTTTCTTTTTTTTTTTTTTTAATGCTTATTATTTTGACATTGCGCAAAGTATATGCTTCTAGAGTAGAGACATGCAATGATGTTTTGACTATAATACATGATTGAATAAAACCGGTTATTTTTTTTGATGAGTATGAAGAGTTTTAATCCAAGTGATTTTTGAAGAGAAAGAAAAGAAAGAAAAAAATCCGACTAACATTTGTCTCAACTTTGGCCCAGACAGTTACCTGTTATGTGATTGCTAAGCCACATGCTAGTCATTCAAGCGGGCAGAAAGTCAGTTGAAGCCGGCCCCCACTAGGATCCAGCCCAACCTCTCCCACCAAATACATGATTCAGCATCCTACAATAAAACATGAGTAACTTCTTTCATCTTTTATTTTTTCAAACTGAATGAGAACTTCTTTTTTTTTTCTTGGAAAATGTAAATGACTAAAACTGATAACTTTTTGAACTTTTTCTTCAATGTTTTTTTTGATGTTATGAAACGATTTGTGTTGATGATATATTTTGAAAGAGAATCAAAAGATGATGGATTATTGAGTAGGTTTTTTAGAGAGTTGGGATTGATCTTGATTTTGTTTGAAATTAGATTGGTTCTGAATTTTCTTCTTTGTTGTTGATATTTCTTGCGGTTGATGAGAAAGTGCTTGACGGTTTCCGGTACATGACAGAAATTACAATTTGGAGAGTCAAGTTTGTCGATATGGTAAAGAAAGCCGTTTAGTGGAGAGTGTCCTGACCAAAGTTGATAGATAGTTGAACTCAGTCCCCTTTTGATTCAGTTCAATGATTGAAATATTTTGAACGGTGTGTTGGATAATGTAATTTCATTGCAACTGATTAGTTTCTTCTGTTTGTTGAAACTGAAATTTGATCAAATAGATTGTTGAATGCTGGATGGAGATCTTTTTTGGTTATTGAGGTTGTTCAGTTGCTTCCTTGGCCATTTGATCTACTACCTTGTTTTCTAAAATACCGACGTGAGCGGGACACCATAGGAGTGAAATTGAAAAGCCGTTAAGGATCAACACCTCCAATTCATTGAAGATATCTGCAAAGACGTGTTGATATGATTGTGGACAGGGCGGTTTGGCAATAATGACTTAAAGTACAGCTGGATTATTGGAAAAGAGGTTGATCCTATTGGAAAAAGGTAATCTGTTCTTCAGAAATTCATTTTTGATGTTGATTGCTTGTACCTCCCTCGGCATCAAAGACTGATGCTTTCTCAGCATGATTGATCCAGCAAGCAAAGGAAACCGAGTTGTTGAGCAGTGCCTGCTGCTGAAGCTGATCCTTTATCTGGAATGTTAGAACCATTGGTAAACAAATTAGACTCTTTTTTCCTTTTTTTATCAGAAATTTGGTTAGTCACAATATCTTTTGCTACATCTTTTTTAATGAATTTCAATAGAGAAATTTGACCACGGTGGAATGATGTGTTGTTGAATTGTTTCAATAGAATGAAAATTGTAGTCAATAATCAATTGCTTGTTGAGAATGTTATGCATGGAAGAAAGGTGAGTAGATGGTTGATTATTGAGTTTGTAGGTGATTAATTGTTTGATTGGGTGATCATCGGGGGCTGTTAACTTTTTACAGACATACAAATGACTTTCTTTTTAAAACTTCAAAAAAAGGTATCAGCGGTGGGTCTCTTTCTAGAAATTTACATGGGATAGTTTTGAGGACACCAAGAACAATTCTGACTGCTTGGTTATAAATTTTATTCACAATATTCATAACAGCTGACTCATTTCTTTTAGATGCCCACACACAACTACTGTACAGAATCCTTGAACTAAGGACACTTATAATTAAATTTCTTGACTGTTGTAAGCCCAGAGCATACAAACACCGTGATATCCTCATGAGCTGACTTGCTGTATTGATACCACATTTCTTGACTTTTTGAAGGTGAGGACTGAAAGAAAGTTGGGGATCAATAATGATACTGAGATATTTGACCAATTACAATTTGTTCATGCTGACATTGCCCAGCCAAAAAGGACAAACAACAACTGATTTGTGAGTGAAGATCATGTAATTAGCTTTTTTCTTGTGAAAAATCATGTTGTGTTTCTTCCCCCATAATGGGGACCCTTGACCTTCACCTGCAAGTGATGAAATGGTGTTTTTGAGTTGTTTGTTGGCCACAAAGTGAGTAACATCTATGATAAAACCTAAAGAAATTTTGTCTTGACTTAAACTGAACAAAGAATTGATTAATAGTGCTGAGTTGTAAATAGTATACAGAATAGGAGACAAAGGGGAACCTTGCGGAAGGTCATACTTCAAATCAAAAGGAGGAGATAGGTAATCATCCATTCTGAGTGATGTGGTGCAATTCATCAACAAAGAATTGATGATATGTAGCAGAAAAATACAGGGGAATATGATTGCTGATCAGGCAATTTTTAACCACAGAAGGGTATGCCTATTTAACATCAAGGAAAAGAGCCAAGACAATCCTTTTCTCTCTCCATTTTTGTTGAATCCAGGATGTTAAAAAAATGTTAGCATCATTGGTACACCAATTTGCTCGTCCTCCAAAGTGACCATGAGCTAGAATTTGATTATTCTCAGCCCAGTAAGTGATCCTTTTTGTCAAAAGAGCTTCAAATATTTTTCCTAAACACGAGAGTAATGAATGCAATAGGTCAATATGAACTCAGAAGTGCATATGACTCTTTATCAGCTTGGAAGATAATGACAGTGATAGTGTGTCTTCAGAAGTCAGGGAAGTAGCCAATTCAAAGGCAAGTGGAAAAAAGATTAATAAGTAGGGGGATAATGATTTTTTTGCTCCAAACTAAAACGTCATTAGCAATCTCATCATGCCCTTGGGCTTTCTTTTTTGGGAGTTTAGAAATGATATTATTGACTTCAAGGTAGGAAATATCAGGAAAGGGGAGTGATTCTTGTGAAACAAAGGGTTGGACATCACAAGATCACAGTTGATAGGAACTTTGGAGGTCCCTTTGAACAAAAGACGGGCTTGTTCTTCCTTGTTAGAGGTGAGTACTTCATTTTTTTTGAGTAATGGCGCTACATTGCCATTACTTCTGGGTTTGGTGAACTTTATAGGCTTGGAAATTTTGCTGATCTTTGCTCTCCGCCAGAAACTTACGCCAATGGTCTTGTTTGAGCTCAAAAACCTTGTCCTTGAACTTTTTCGGCCAAAAATAATAGCAATTGCATGCCTGCACTGAATGTGCAACAAGCATCTGTAGCCGGGCTTGATTTCTGTTTTGGATAATCGGTGAGAGAACAACCTCGTCCCACCATGGCTTGAATTTGTCCGTTTTTACTATAACTATT
Source organism: Puccinia triticina (assembly GCF_026914185.1). Taxonomy (NCBI): domain Eukaryota; kingdom Fungi; phylum Basidiomycota; class Pucciniomycetes; order Pucciniales; family Pucciniaceae; genus Puccinia; species Puccinia triticina. The sequence continues at coordinate 3,687,465 of NC_070573.1, forward strand.
TTTTTGACGATCAATAGAATTTTGAAATGAGAAGGTGAGTTCTTCAACCACATGGTCAACATCAGCAGTGTTAATAAGGGGAAGATTACTAATTTTATCAATGTGTTTAATGGATAAGTCCGTACAGAAGGTTTCAACATTTGAATTTTTCAGGTCAACCAATAGTCGGGTGAGGGTTAAAGTTAAGCTGAAGAACAATCCCTTGGTGATTGGAACCAAAATTAACAGATGAAGTACAACAAGAATGGATAAACTTTTTTGTTTGGAGATTACCCCATGTGAGATTGATGACAGTTGGGCTAGTTCTTCTATTGCGAAGGTCAGTGTGCCTTTTTCTGAAATGATTTTATAGCCATTCGGGCCACAGGTCTTGACTAATTCTTTGGATTGTTGATGTAATCCATGAAAAGCAAGATGGGAATGTTGCGGTTGTTATGAGCACCAAACCAGTGGGTAAGTTGTTGGATACCTTCAAATGACTTTGGAGGGTTATACAGATTGATTAATTGGATTCTTTGAATTCTTTTGTCAATGTCAAGGTCAAAAGCCAAACTAATTGGGTGAATTTTATCAGATTTGAAAGATTTTTTAAAAAAGAAACAGATTCAATAGGGGGTATCAAATATGAGAAATCCACATTTGGAAACCAGTTGATTGGCCAAAAATAAAATTCATTACCAATGGATCTCAAAATGGGGTATTCAAAGGGAAAACATGTTTTAAAAATGGTGGGTTTTTTCAAACCAGTCAATTACATAATGGTGGATTTGGTCATATTTGATACTCCCTAATGCTTATTGTTATATTCCAAAGGCAAATGATTGGAATCAAGGATGCAGGTTCAATTTTCATAATACAGCGGTTTGAGTGTATGCGGATTGATCCAGGGTTCCTGGAGCACCAATATTGAAAATTGAGAGTTGGAATTGAGGACATTTGAGGTAACATCAAACAAATTATGACAGTTGAGTTGTAAAATTTTAAAAACAGGAAAACCCGGATTACACAAATGTGGGATCGAGTCCATACTTATAGAATTTGGATCACTGGAAGAATAATTTGGAAGAGAACAGGGATATGGATTTGATGGGGTGTGCCTACTCATTGATTAATGATATTACAACAAAAATGCTTAGTTTTAAGAGGGCACTTCAGACTCAGCGGAGAGTGATAGAATCACACATTTTCATCATCAAAAGCCACTGATGGATTATGTTTCCTTTCATACTGAATGCACTTCACACACTGATCATTGCCAATGTCCAAAGGGCAATCTTTGGAATTGTGGGAATCACCACAATGTTTACATAACAGACTGTTTTTACAGAATTGCGCAGTATGGCCTACCTCCAAGCATTGGAAGCATTGGATAGGCGATTTGTTTTAGTGCGCACCAGTGAGGGGTAAATGATTAAAAAAAAAGCTGCCTTTTCAATTTTTCAGACAAGCTCTTTCTCAAAAGAATTAACAATGATGTGAGCCGTTTACTAGCATGGGGGTTACCAAGCCATCAAGCACTATGGATGTGGTCTGGATGAATCAAATTTTCCTTGCAAAGGTCCGCAAGTGCGGCTTTATTCAAAGGGGTGAATGAAATTGGAACCAAATGTAAAATGACCGGAAAGGTTAAAGCCGGAGTGATAAGAGTGGAGTCGCATAAATGCGTCTACTCATGTGCTCAAGGAGCCAGTTCCCCATAAAGCAAGTCTTAGTGAAAAAACTTAAAGTCACCCAAAGGCAACCGGGCAACACCTTTTGTAGTAATGGGAGACCCATCTGCCGTTTTAGCCTCAATCTCCTCAAGGACTTTGTTGACTTTCATGGTTATCTCTGTGGGCAACATTTGAAAGAATGGACGCAAGTCAGGAACCGTTTTGCGTATAATAAAAAACGCTGGTTTAAACTCATTTAACACCCAATTTGATGGAGGGGGACTGCTACTTGCGCATGAACAGTCTGAGGAGTGTTCCTGTTAGTGACCAAAGCCCAAGAAGGGCCTTTTTTAGGTTCAGTATGAGCCGCTGAACTGTTAGACCTCTCAAGAGAGTCCAATTGGGATGTGATCTTCTCTCAACTATAGCAAGAGTTTGACCACTAGTGATCTTTTTGATTGCTAGGAGGGGTGATAAGGTTTTAACCTTCTCCGCATTTATAAAGATACTCCCATTGGAGTTTGGGTTTGCAAATATCTCAGTAATTGCTGTGAGAAACCCACTATTGGGATTTTTGGGGTTGTGACGAGATTGGGTAAGGGAAGGGTTTTGGGAGAAATCCAACTGGGTCGGAGTCTGAGAACGGTCAACAGAACGTTCAACAGAGGAATTGGACAACTCAATGTCCATCTCAATGTTTTTGGACCATCCATCCTTGTCAGGCCAAGAGTCAAAACCTCTTGGGCGGCATATTGTGAGTCATGCCACCCAAATAGGGCGGGAACCTAGTGGTTCTTTTGGAAGGGGGATCAGAAAACTGAATTTTAAACTATTTGGAAAGGGGAAATGATAAACAGGGAAGGGGATGGAAGATCTGTGAAGACAAATAAACTGGGAGAAGATTGGAAAATACTTTTTATTGTTGCGTTGATTTTTTAGGATTTGAAGGTTGATGGGTTGGAAAGGTGGTCAGTTTTTGGTGGTTTGTGTTGAGTTTCATTGTATTGGCGTTGTTGGTTCATCAGCGGTGCCACCCACACTTTTAGGGCATCACTAACACACTGGATGTGAGGATTTCCATAAATCCCAAGATCTCAAGGGCATGATTTCTTCAAAGACCATCCTGGAGATAGCAGGATGCATGAGCTGTAGTGTAGTGCTGACTCTGTGGTCAGTCTTTGCATATCAATTGGTGAGAGGTCCATCAAGCTCTGTGGCAAAAGCAAAAGGGGGGAGGCAATCAGTCTCAGTGAATGGTTGGCAAGATCAACTTCTAGGCCAAGCGGGTGTTGAATGAGAGGAACTGGTGCTGTTACTGTTATGAATGGGGTCACTGGGTGATTGACTGCCCTTTGAAGAAGAGCCAAAATCTGCCGGTCAACCCTTGACTCAGAAACAGGAATGCCAAGTTAAAGAAGTCAACAATCTGTCATCCAGTATTGGTGCAAGTGGCAGTGGCAGTGGCATTGGTCAAGAGGCAGCTGGTTAGTAGCAAAACAGCATTGTTGGACATGGGTTCAACAGACAGTATCAGCAATGATGTTTGTTTTTTTACTTCCCTGCGGCCAGTGGCCATTTTCCTCATGGTTGCTTCCACAGACCAGTTTCCGGTGAATCAAATGGGAGATATCCAAATACCAGACTTGTCTGGCAAATTGAAGGTGTCAAACGTCCTGTACTGTGCAAAAATAAGTGGGAAAATCATTTTGTTGGGGAAATTCAATTGTTGCAACAGCAAGGTGAAGTGGGATGGAAGGCAGTATCCCTTGGTCCAGGAGGGTGTTTCATCTCCCTCTTTTCAAGTGAATGATTGTTCTTTTGAAATTTTTGACTCCTGAGACTGTTGTGGTGGCAATGTTGGTAAAGAGTGGTGTCCTGCATGAGAGAGTAGGGCATCTGTCTCTGAGGTTGCTGCAGGAATCTCTGAGGAAGGAGGCTGTACTGGATGTGCCAGCTTTCAAGCTTTCTCCAAGCAGAGGCTGTGACCCATGTGCACAACGATGAAGGTGACACATTCTCCGGTGGACTTGCCTTCAAGTGACATATGTTTGGAACCAGGGGATGTGGTGGCAGTGGATCTGATTGGGCCGTATGCTATGTGGCTGGACAAGTTAAAATACATTATTTCAGTGCAGGATTTGCTTTTTGGGATGGTATTGGCAATCCAGGTCAAGTCTAAAGGGAATGAAACGCAGGAGGTCATAAGCTGGGTCCTGAAGTTCAACAATTTGTCAAATTTGAAGGTGAAGCGGCTAAGCACAGATAACACCCTTGATTTTGTGAGGAGTGGGGTGTTGAGTTATTTCCTGCCGTCTGAGAGGTTGTGCACAAGAAGGTGATGCCTCATGAGCATCATCGAAATGGTGCAATAGAGCGGGTCAATCGGACATTTTCAGAGATGGCAAGATTATTACTACTGCACACCAAGCCGCTGCCTAAGTACCTGTCACTGCATGGATTATCCCCCTTGGACATGCCCGTCCAACAAGAGCTTGGACGGGCATGTACAACCAGATGTCTGAAATTGGTGTCTAACGGGTGGTTGAACCCACCCATTGGATCCTCCTGTTCAAGCAGAACTTGCACATTTCTGGTCAACAGGTCTTTGAGCAGCAAGGCCCAACCACTTGTCAGACTTGCAAATTTGTGCTGTGGTAGGCCATTGTGGCTTGGGAAGTCCTTGGACCAGATGGTCAGACAGCCTTGCCCAAGTAGACGTTGGACAAGGCTGCCTGACCAGTTCCCACTGGTCGGTTTCTGCTGTTCAACAGGTCAGCTAGTCAGATGTCTGACTGGTTGGACATTTTAGGTTTGACAAGTCAGCTTCCCTGTCATTACACTCTGTCTGGGGCCTGTCATTGACCTGTTCCCTTGAACAATCAATTATCAGAAAATCCCACTAATGTAAAAAAAAAACAATGTTTTGCAACATTTAACAACAACATTGGGTAAATCCATGTTCACAACAAGTCAACTGCCTTTTCTCATATCTACAAGGTGTAAACTAGGTGTTTTACAAGGTGTAAACCAACATTTACAAGGTGTAAACTACCATTTACAAGGTGTAAACTACCATTTACAAGGTGTAAACCACAGTTTACAACTTGTAAACACAGTTCATGTAGCTTGAAGTGTTGTTTCACACCTCATAAAATTTGGTTTAGACCTGGTAAATGCAGGTTTACAACTTCTAAAGATAGGCTTTCATTAACAGTAGGTTTGGATTTAGACGTTGTAAATGTGGGCTTAGAGCTGGTAAATGTGGGTTGACACTTTGTCAGAATTGGTCAGCATTTGCAAAAACCAATCTTTCCAAGGTGTGAACCCTTACAATGTTTAAACCCACATTTACCATGTTTAAACCCAAGTTTTCCAGGTGTATATGAACATTCACAAGGTGTTGGTGACAAATTGTATCTTTGGCTACCAATAGCCCGGTTCACGTTGGTCACTTTAACACCAGTTTTATGGCATTTTATCATAAAATTTGTGCATATTTTTCAATCATCAAAAAAAGTGGTTTCAGATGAATCTGACCAACTTGAAAAAAATGGAAAATTTTAATGGTAAATTGGATAAAAATGGTGTCAAAAATCCAACGTGAACCGGGCTAATGTTTACAAGCTGTAAACAAATGTTTACAAGTTGCAAACCAATGTTTAAAAGTTGTAAATGTAAACCAACATTTAACACATGTAAACCCACATTTTACCATGTTTGAACCACATTTACAAAGAGTAAACCCTACATTTACACCTTGTAAAACTACATGTTCCAGGTGTAAAGCCACATTGGAACACTTCCAGTTGGCCAAAATCCTCAATGTATGTGGGGAAAAGGCTCCTGGCTAGTGAAATCAAGCTATCTAGGCAACAGGACATCCATCATTTGTCACATGTAAACCTAGTTTTGAAAAGTATCAACCCAAATTTGACATATTTGACCGCCAGCATGATTGGCTGGGCTGAAGTTATCATTCAGGCTACCCCCCTGGGGTTTACTTTTCATTGGTTGAAATCAACCCATTTCAAATTGATTGAGTACATCCTGGGATAACTTCAGCCAAGCCAATCATGCGGGCAGTGTGTAAAACCAAATCTAAGAACTGAACTGGGAGGCTTTCACTTGTGGTCAAGGGGGGACGCAGGACTGGGCAGAGCTGAGGTATCTGAGACAAGTCAAGTTCACCGGCTAATCAAAGAAGGGGGCTAGCCAGGCGAGATGGGGAAGCACGATCTCTCAGTATTTGAAAAATATAATGTCAACCAGTACCCCTTGGGGTGTACCCAGCTACCAAAAGTAGACCCAGGTAGCTAGTGCTTCCGGCAATTTTCATAGTGCCTCTGGCACTTACTGGTCAGAGACCATGTGTTGCACGGCTGCAGGTCATGAGGGAGAAGTGGATTTTCCCATAATTCCAGGCATCCACATCTGCTGGCGGATACCTGCTCCCCTGAAGTGAATATGTGCCAGAAGATAGTGGATACCCACAACGGATGCAAACAGCCATCTCTAGGTTTGTTTACATGTGGTAAATTGGAGTTTAAATGTGGTTATAAATGTTGGTTGACGCCTTGTAAATGTTGGTTTACAACTTGTAAAAACTGGTTTAAAACCTGTAAACATTGGTTTACAACATTTGAACATTTGTTTAAAGTTGTAAACATTTTTTTACAACTTGTAAACATTTGTTTACAAGTTGTCAACATTTGTTTAAAACTTGTAAACATTGTTTTACATCTTGTTAACATTGGTTTACATCTTGTTAACTACGCTAGCCCGGTTCACGTTGGATTTTTGACACCATTTTTATCCAATTAGGGGGTATCAAATATGAGAAATCCACAATTAAAAACCAGTCAATTAGCCAAAAATGAAATTCCTCACCAGTGGTTCCCAAAATTGAGTAGAAGAAGGACCAGCATGTTTTAAAAATGGTGGGTTTTTCCAAACCTGTCAATTACATAATGGTGGATTTTCTCATATTTGATACCCCCTATTTACCATTTTTTTCAAGTTGGTCAGATTCATCTGAAACCACTTTTTTGATTATTAAAAAATATGCACAAATTTTATGATAAAATGCCATAAAAATGGTATTAAAGTGACCAACGTGAATCGGGCTACTGTGTGAACAGACATTATCCAGCACTGCTAATAGTGCCTCAGGCACTGTTCACCAAAGGGGGATGTGAGAAAAATGGAAGCAGAAAAAAATACTCCTCAACAGGCAAGTAAGTCTCACATTCAGTTGAACCAAGGCACAAGAGCAAATGTGCCGTTCCTCATCCCTAGGTCAAAATTTTGCAGCTGCAGCAGCCAAAGGAGGTGAGATGAGTTGTGGGATTAGTTGCTTGGGTAATCAAAGGGAGAGGGGGGGGGGAAACCCAAGTGGAAAACAAAGGGAGAGGGTGAAAAAATTCAAGTGGGAAGATATCCTACCTGAGAGGGGCAACAAGCAAAAGAACCTGACATGAATTTGTATCCCGCTGAATTCCGCAGACCTGGCCGTGTGACCGCTGCGCTGCACTAAATGACAACATTTCTTAGCACAGTGCAGCGGTTACAACATTGCTTTGGTCAACACTCACGTAGCGGAATTCTGCTAACTTGTAGCATACTGTTTGCGGAATTTCCCCTCTCTGCGCTAGCACTATCCCCACAGGGCGCAAGAAAGAGCCTGCTGTACTGTGTTGCAGTGCAGTGCTTTTTAGTGTTTTGTGGGCCTTTTTTGCCGTGTAGCATTGGGGCCCATTGTTTTAGTCATCCTGGTTTGCTTATTTGAATAAATCTACACTCAGAATGCACACCAAAAGTATTTCTCCACATGTTTGGGCAAGAATATAACAAGGCCCTTTGCTGTCCACATATGTGGTGCTAAGAAAAATTCCAACGTGTTTTATCTGAGGTTTGTAGAACCAGCCAAAACACCTCCAGTCAAACTGGACTGTGGTCAAAAGAAAGTGGCAAGTAATTTTATTAAGAACAAGACCTTGAGAAACGCAAACTTACCAATTTCTTGAAAGCAAAATCCTTCTCTTTAGATTGGTATGTGTTCTTCTTGGGCTGATACGTTGGTGATTTGAAGTGTGGGTGAGTACTAATCAAATTTTTGGTTGTTGACTGGATACAAATGGACTCTTACCATGTTTTCCCTCCCAGAACAGATCTTGGCAAGGATTCCCTATTTTGTTCCTCAATGTCTTTGGGATGATTTTTGCCTGACTGAAAGACAGATTTGGAGTCTCGGAGGTTTTTTTGGGGTAGCCAGTTGTTTGTTCACCTAGAACTAAATCCTATGGATAACTATAAGAAAGATTAAGAGGTGTGGAATGCTTACTGTTGGCCTTCACTGCAATGGAAACGTTTGTATCAGTATTATCACCAATGTTCACCAGGTCCAGATCACTCTTGAGGCTCAGAGGCATCTTTGTTGGTTTGTAAAATTGTTAAAGCTGATGTTGTTTTTGCTTTCCAAGATCACTTTACCCTTCCAAAACCATTTTTCAGACAATATTGATTTAAGGCTGTATTTGGCAATCCCGGCGGAATTCACCTTAGACAGCTGGGTTTCCACAGCTCACACTGATAAATTTTTTTCCTTGGCTTTGTTTTGACAGACAGATGTCATCAGACCGCAAGCTTCAGTGAAGTGGATCCAGCACCCTGGAAAAGTAGTACATAGCCAAAATCAAAGTGCTGTCCACTGGGCTCAAGCTTTTTTTACACCACAAAAGCACTTTAGGCTCCCTCAGACTGACAACCCTACTACCAAAGCCACCCTTTCAGGCTGCCGTGCAAATTCAGATGCCGTCTGAGGCTTGAGCGTGAGCGGTCAGATGACTGACGGTGTGTGTGGTTGAATTGTGGGCATCAGTTACCTGGCGTGTGTCCATCAAAGCCTGGTGGCACCTGAGCAACCCAGACAATGAGGTGCCCTCTATTTGCACAGCAGCCTAACAGCACACCTTTGGTGTGGGAGCGTTTACAGGATACATAGAAAATTAAAATCTACACCATGGCCACTTGTCAGGCCTGCCAGAAGCAACTTCCAGCAGAATTGCTTTCTTATTGCTCTGCACACTTGCCGCTCTGGATACCAGCTAGTACCTTAATGAGTACCTGGGTACTTCCAGTCTGCTTCCAGCCTAGCCAAGCATGGCCTGGTGCTAAGCCACAAGGCACAGCTCAGTGCCTCCAGCCTCAGGTGTCCTCAGACACTCAGCCTGGACCAAGGACTGGCAAGCTGTCAGCCTACGTGATGCCAAGGACAAACCCTTCCAGCTACATGTGGTGCAAGAATAAGATAAAATAGTATAATACTCTAAGACAAAAGTATAAGGGATAATTTCCATGGATATATTGGAAATTATGGCGTAAAATATATGAAAAAATGGCGTAATTATATTAATAAAATTAATATAATTAAATAAAGAGGGGCTTGATAAAATCAGGGGTGTTTAATCCCTCAAAAGCAAACACTGGGGCCTGTAAACAGGTGTGGTTTAAATCCCAGCAAGGAATGGCGGAGAATCTCAAGAGAAAGGGTTGTGAACTTACTAGTAAAAAGCCCTTAAAGTCTTGAGGTTCTTCAGGGTAGAAACTGGGCAGTTGAAAGCGCTTGAAGAAGATGATTCTGAAGGCTGGGTGGACACTGGGCACTTTCTGGCGACAAAATGAGGCTAAAAACAACTACTAAGGGACTTACCAGGCTAGAAACAGGCTATTGAGCACGTGTTGAAAGCGGGTAAATTTAAGTAGGTATGTAAAAGCGTGAGGAAAAGCCTTTTGGGGCGGCCAGAGGGCCCTTTAAATACCTGTGGCAGCTCTCTGGGGCACCTGGGGGAGCTACAGGGCCACTGGCCAACTTGTGGGCGCTTTTTGGCCAGGCTGTTGACGCTACAAGGGCTAATTCTTTTTTGGGAAGATGTACTAGCCTATTTGGGGCGCCTTCAGGCGGATTTCCAGCCTGGCTGATGGCGCCATAGTAGCTAGTCTTCTTTGGGAATATGTACTGGCCATTTGTGGGCACCTACAGTTCAGGATTCCCTCATCCAGGCAGGTGAGCTGTTACGTGTCTCATATTTATTCAAATGGGCCACAGTGCTTCCCAATTGGTCTCTACTGTGTATGCATTACGCATTGAATTGTTTTAATGCATCAGGAATATTCTGTTTGTATCCATGTGATATAATTACATATGTACAGCTTATGTAATGTGTGTAGTGTTTCACGTGAAGGGGCAGAATTGATGTCATTACTTCCCTGGTGGGCGTGCTGTAATGTACAGGTCGCCCCTTTTGGGGTTTCATTCACATTTAGAGCTCTGTGCCGTCTTTAGGCGTAGCGCACAGCCTGCAGGTTTAGAGTTAACTCAACCTGAGTTGGGCTATCTTCTAAACTAAACATAGCACTTCAGTTTTGTGGCTATTGAAGTGTTATTAGCATATTTACATATGTATACAAGCATACAGGTTGCTCAACTCAAGGGTACATTGTGAATTCTAATTGGGTGATTACACAATGAAGCAGTGAGAATTAAGGGTACCTGTAAGTGGGGTACCCTAGGTTAATTTGGGCGTAGATTAAGAATATAACATAATATTCCGACTTTGGTTCTGCAAGAGACAGTAATAATGCCTCTTTCATAGGTCATTATTTTTATGTTTTATTTTATGGTATTACATGTGTAAGAGTGTAATAATATCTCTTTCATATGTAATATTACTTTTTATTTTTATGTTACAGTGGCTCTGCTATAGTAGCCAGCTGACACAAGCCATCTCCTCAACTTGGCTGGGTACAACCACATTGACCAGGAGCTATGTAGGCCTCCCACTGGAGCACCGGTTTGTTCCTGGAAGAACACACTCGTCATCCAGTGGGTCTTATCCCTCTCCGCTCAATGACAGGCACACACCGCATTGAGAGGGTACAGAACCAAAAATAACCACTGCCTTCAAAGCAGGTCAAACGGGTACACACACCCGCTCAATAACCGTTTTTGCCGGTCATCAAGTGGGCTGATTAAACCCTCTCAATGACTGGTGTGTGCCGGTCATTGACTCAGAACACACCGGTCATTGAGCAGGTCTTATCCCACTCAATGACCCAAACACACTGGTCATTGAATGGGTCTAATCCCACTGGATGACCGGCACACATTGATCATTGAGGGGGTCTTATCCCACTAGTCATTGAGAGGGTTTCAGCCCACTTGATGACCAAAAAACACCAGTCATTGAGCAAGTATGTGTACCGGCTCAATGACCGGCACACGCCAGTCATTGAGCGGGTATGTGTACCAGCTCAATGACCGGCACACGCTAGTCATTGGGAAGGGCTTATCCCTCTCAATGACCGGCACATGCCAGTCATCCAGCAGGTACACACATACCCGCTCAATGGCGGCACATGCCAGTCAACAAGAGGTTCTTATCCCTCTTGATGACCGGTGTGTGCCGGTCATTGAGCGGGTATGTGTACCGGCTCAATGACTGGTGTATGCCGGCCATCAAGTGGGTATGTGTACCCGCTCAATGACTGGCGTGTGCTGGTCGTTGAGTGGGCTGAAACCCTCTTGATGACCGGTGTGTGCCGGTCATTGAGTGGGCTGAAACCGTCTTGATGACTGGTGTGTGCCGGTCATCAAGAGGGCTCAAAAAAATTTCTTGGACCAGTCATTGAGAGTGTCCTCTCTCAGTAGGGCTGAGACTTCCTTGGTGACCGGTCTGTTCAGGTCATTGAGAGTGTACAACCCTGTATGTCAACACAATTCCACCTGTGTGTTCCTCCTATTGACTGAGAGGGATCCCTCCCAGTCAACATACAAATCTGTGTGCGCTTGTTGACCAGGAAGGTTTCTTCTTGGTATGTATTTAACATAGCTGAGCATTCAGCTCAGAGTAGGTTGTGTTATATATTTGTATACATAGCTCAGACTCAGCCTGGCTGTACCTCAGTATTGTGCACTGCACCAGAGTCCAGCCAAGCAATGTGCAGGAATTCCAGGGTTTACCACCCTGGGATTCATTGGTATGAGCCTTTTATAAATGGGCATATGACTGGAGTATGCTGCATGTAAACTGGCAGCAGTTTTTCAAGTTTTTTTTCATAGTGATGCCATGTCCCACCAGCAGATTTAACTGGCAAACCACAACATCCAAACTGAATTGATTGGCCCCGGTGGTTCAGCCGCTTTGAGAGCCAATCTCAAGTCACTTGAAAGTGGCTGTGGCGTAATGCATACACAAGAACATATGTAAATGCGCATAGCAATATGTACATAAATGTTCAAAATGGCTTATGTAAATTGCTGCTGCATTCACACAGCATCCATAACTTGTAGTCCCTTCATGACCCCTCAGAAGTGATATTCTGGCCTGCAGCCTCATGCCAACATTTCTTGGCGTGCACATCCACTTGAAGCAGCCGGCAATGTATATTTCATTCAAAAGTTTGATTCCTAGGTTTGAGACATCTCAACATTGCTCAATGCTATTTCCCCTTCCTCCCAAATATACAAACCTAAGAAGTAGACATGAAAGATATTTTTTGAACCATTTGGAGCAGGAGATTTAAATTTTTTGCATACTTATTCTCTAACCAGATTTTTATACAAGGCACCCATGACTCAGGCCCTGTTTGGCACCAATATAATTATAGGTGATATAATTGCTGATTAATTCAATAAAAAATAGAAAATTCAACATAAAGCCTCAAATGTTTTTTGTGGGCAACCTACAGTGCTGGTCTCTTAAACTCTGAAATCAGATATAACTGATTCAGCCATCTTCAGCGCCATAATACCATTATATCACTTTTGACCAATATGAAGTGATATAATGGTATTCTGGTGCTGAAGATGGCTGGAAAAGTTAATTCTGGGTTCACAGTTGAAGAGACCAGCACTGTAGGTTGCCTACAAAAAACATTTGGAGGCTTTGTGTTGAATTTTGTATTTTTTATTCAATTAACCGGTGATTATATCACCTATATTTATATCAGTGCCAAACGGGGCCTCAATCATCATAGTGAAAGAAAAAGTGCGCCAACAGCTCTCACTTCTTTCAGAATTGCAAAAGTATTTTTGTCCTTTCAGCAAGCAGCATGTTTTGGGAGCTTTATATTGTCAACCTTTGGATAACTTTTGTGATGCTTCATTGAAATTCCTTCCAAGTGGAATTTTGGCTTCCACAGACTGCTGCGCAAAAATTTGGTTCAAGCATCAAGTCCAAAGCAAGAATGAGATCAGTGATTTTTATCATGCAGCACTTGGAATTTGGGATGTGAGGTGTAAGAATGTTTCTGCTCAAGCTGTTTTCCTCAAATGTTTTGACAATTTTGAATCTGCTCACATGTATATTTTCCTTTTTTCACCCTTCCAGAATTTCTCTGAAGGAAACCACCAATGGAAGTGTATATGGTCTTGCAAGCGGGTCTGGGCACATGCCCAAGTCCCGCTTGGCCAAGCGCCACCGGGGCTTTAATATGTGCCCAGGGGGCTTGATTGGGTAGGTTGGGCGGGCGCCGCATCTTGGCACAATTCCAAGGCCTGCTTGGCCAATATCAAGCACTGGGCCGATAGGATCACCAACCAACAACTATTGACTCAACTTCCGCTGCACTTCAATCCAGTTCTGGCCTCATTGTACAAACTTCAAGGTGGGCTGTTTCTTTTTTTACATGACTTTTGATTTCTCTATTTTTTCTTGTTGACCACTCTCTACATGCTGTACTGCTTTCTAGATGTCAGGATCTAACATCATGGATTCAACCGACTTGTAAATTCAAGCTGAAAAGGAAGAGGCCTGTGAACTTGCTAAGAAGCTCCAAGATCTGAATTGAAAAACTTTCCAGAAAGCTAAAGGTAATCTCAACAAAAAACGAACTTACAAGAACAATTGTCTGATGCACAAGGAGCGCAAATGTAACGCCATCATCAAGCCTGAAGTCCCCGCAAAAATGTTGTTGGAAAAGGAATGAAGATTTGTGATGCCATAAATACTTTTGATGTCTCCCAATGCCAAATCCAGCATATCAAGGCCAAAGACCCCAATCTTGTCAAGACACACAAGAAGCGTCCGGTAAAATTTACCGATGAGATGGCGACAGAGCTTCTTCTTCAACTCGAGGAAAAGTCAACCACCACATTAGCCGAGATGGCAAAATTTGTTAAGGACCGCTTCAATGTGAAAGTTTCAACACAGGTGGTTAGTAACCTGATCCACGACATTGACATATCGTGGAAGCAGGTTACCAATATCCCTGCTTTGTGGAACAAGCCCCAATTGATCAAACAGCGGGCAAACTTTGTCCATTGCCATGGCTTAGATCTTGGTCGCAAGATTGTTTTTGTCGATGAATCTGGATTTGATCTCAATTCAGGTTGAGCATTTGGATACTCTCCTTCTGGTCAGTCTCTTTTCCTATTTTTCATTTCAGTTGTTGTTTTCACATTTATTTTTGAGCTTATTTTGATTTGTTTTTTTTGGGGGGTTGATCAAGGTCAACCTGCTGTCTTGAGCCTTGTGCCCAAGGCCAAGCAGGTGACCTTCATGATAGGGGTCCTGTCGGACAAGGGCTTTGTTTACCACAAACTGCTCAACACCAACAATACAAAGGCAAAAGGGGTTGGTGCCGATGATTTTTGTTTGTTCCTCAGTAGCCTCAGTGCTTGGTTGCCGCAGGAATCAATAAGCATCATGGACAATGCACCAATCCACCAAGGCAACCGCTTCGAGGAGGTCGAAGAATCACTGACCACCTCAAAATCAAGTTTCGCCCTCTGTACTTGCCATTCCTTAACCCAATTGAGTACAGTTTCCACTCAATCAAAAACTAAGTCCAATCCAAGGAGCCGCCTAATCATAAAACGGGCCAAAGAGGCAAGCGGAATCAACACCCGTCGCAGATTATTATTGATGGAGGTTGTCTCCAAAAACCCAGCAGTGGGGCCAGTGAGAAGAAAACTGCCAACATCGCCCATCATCCCTCTCATCCCAATTTTTGTGTCTTAGGCAGGGAAGGGCCTCCCTGCCTCTGCTAAATATGCTTAAGCAGGGAACATCCCAATTTTTGTCTTGAATGACAAGGGATACATCTGGGTAGCTGATTGTGTGTAGACCGCATTGAAACATAAAAGCTGCATCAACACATGGTTCTTCATAGTTAAACCACACCCAAAACAAAAATTGGTATGTCTTATTTCTTCTAGGACAAGAGTCAAACAGTTGAGAATTGATCATCAGATCTCGGGTCTCCTGACTGGGACACTGGGGGCAAAATTGTTTTGTCAGGTTCCCGGGATTGGGCAAGGTTGACTAGACAGATCAATGGCAAACCTTGTTTGGTGAGTTTGGGGCAAAGCCTTTCCAGGCCAGTCCCTCCTCTGTGGCTGAGCCTGCCGCGCCACAGCCTTGGCTACTCCCTTTCTACATCTACCAGGGCGCCATGCGGCTCTTTAGCTCTGGGCTTTGTACGGGGGAGGGTTGGTGGCTGCCACTCAACGGACCACACCCACCTCCGGCTACGCTCCTGGTAAACAGACAGTATGTAAATTTAAATTTTAGGGATATTAACCATATAACAATAAACATAAAGAGAAATTAATTTTTTTCTTGAGGTTCCTTTGTTGGTGTTGAAACTCAGGCATCAAAAGAGCTTTCTCACAAGGGTCTGGCTGAAGAAATCCTGCCCCTGCTGCCGGTCAGAAATGCAGCAGCTTTTGCGGTCACCCAACAGGGCGGCTGGAAACCCCAACAGCCTGACGGCAGTGTAAAGAATCCGGAGGGTCCGGTTGTTGTGGAAGACAACTGACAGGTTGATGTTGGTGCACTTCTGTGGTGTAGGCCAATTCAAATGATATAAACTGTAAATATGTCAATCTGTCAAGTTTAAGCATTTCAACAAGCTGTGGGAAGGCCATCTCAACCTTCTTGGGTTGGCTTTATACCCACCCAAGGGAGGTTCCTAGTAAATATATACTACAGTCACACAGTACACTCAACTTTTGAAATTATTGAATATTCTTATTGAAACCTCTCATCAGCACCTCACCATCTCAGATCAAGAATTCCTTCCAGCATGTACTACCAATATCCTCATCTTCTAAATAAACTGATCATTGTCTTTTTTGTTTTGATCTATCATCAAGCCCCCAACAAATTATCAGAAAAGGACAAAAGCAAAAATACAACAAGGAAAGAAAGCGGTCAAAATGTGTTGAAGCTGCAAAAGCTGTGACAGACAATTTGCACCTGGACACAAGCATCATGCGCTGTGGATCCCTGTCAGGCTATATCTGCTTCCCAAACCAATTGATTTGTCCTACAAAGAGAACAAAAAAAAAACCATCCAACACAAGCCTACTATGAAGCCGCAGAGAAAAAGATTCAAGAATATTTCACAAAACTCAACTACAGCCGGATTTTGCTCCCAGAATGAGGTGGCTCAAGGAAAATATACTCTGAGAATAATCCAAGTCTTAACAGAAACAATGTTGAAAATGAGGATTGAGAATCTCCCAATGACAACATAGAAGGATCTCCAAATGATGACTGCAACAAAGAATCTAGCAATGACAACGCTGCAGGATCTCCCAATGATGACTACAGCAAAGAATCTAGCAATGCACTCGTTGAAGGATCTCACAACAATGACTACAACAAAGAATCTAGCAATGACAATAATAAAAACCATGAAGAATCTAGCAATGCCAACCATGAAGAATCTAGTGATGTTAACCGTGAAAAATCTAGCAATGTAAATACCAAAGAATCTAGACATGCTTTCAGTGAACCCAACAAAGATCCGTTTGATGAAGATCAATTCATTGCTTACATTTAATTTATCAGCTCTGAGGATCTCTTTCAAGAGGACTTTGCCAATGTTCAATTTGTTGCCACTTTTCTTCAGAAATCAAAGAAGTTTGTTGGGAAGGTACAAAGTGTTCACAAAGCTTTTTGTGGTTGGATGCTCTCTATAGGTTGGCACAAGTTTCAAACCCCTGGCAAAACCGCAGGAATATTGTGCAACTTGAAAGAAATAATCAAGAACACCTGCGCATACCTTGATCATGTATTCAATGGAAAATCTGCTAGTGAAGCAATTCATCAATTATTCCACTCCATTGCAAATACTGCTGTTGAAGAGGCAAACAAGCAACTTTCTGATTTGAATATGCCAGCTTTCTCAGATCCAAACTTGAAACCAAAACCCGACTGAATTGACTTTGCAAACAACTTATCATTCACTTCAACCAAATTTTCCAACAGACTTCACATTGACTCTGAGGCCCCAATTATAAACGGAATTTTGAGATAATTTTGAGATTATTTTGAAATTGTTTTGAAATCAAAACCAACTTTGTTTTGAGTTCTTTTCATTTCAAAATAATCCCAAATCTCTTCAAACACACCCGGGAGGGGTGTTCGAGATTCCAGAATCTCAAAATTTTGAACAGGCAGTATGCCTGTATGGTTGCCAGGCAACTGGTGCCTCAGCCCCCCCCCCCCCATTTAGTGGCTGTATTGGGTCGGCGGAGTTCGCCGGGCGGGGGTCGGCTGGCACATGAAAAAATTGCTGCTGCAGCACCGATAATTGTGTTCCACGATCCACGATTGCACTCACTGACAAACAACTGATGGCCTACCCTTACGAACACCTCCAGGAAGCCCGGGACCACCAGGGGCAATATGATCCTGGCCTTGGCGGCGGGACCACAGGACAAAACGCTAGTCAATACGGCTACGATATTGCCGCAGATGATCCAAACGTCCATGGAGCCGGCCGCGCCGGACATGTCACGCCTATGAGGAAGATATTGGATACGATGAGATCCCGCGAAGCCAAGGCATACTCACTCCGTTCAATCAGTCAGCCGCCGGCGGCGTGGGTTGGCCGACTGGGCCCTCGGAGGGTTCAGACCACCCCATTGATCCTCGCATAGGTATGGGTCCCTTGATTCTACTGGTGAACCAGCAAGCACCACAACATTGATGCTTGCATAGGTCTTGCAGGCAGGAGCCCGTTGGATAGATTCGCGAACAGCCCTCAAGCCACCATTCATACTCCAAGCGGCCCCTCGCCGTCTTCTGACCGGGGCCACACTCCTCGCACGGAAGAACACCTAGGCATCAGTACCTCAAATGCATTTGCGAGCGGCCCTCGACTGGTTATGCGGGGGTCCGCAGGTGCTCTGGGGGCACACAGCAAGCAGGCCCGAGGTGGAGGCAAGTCGGTGTCTTCGACTACTTGCAAGCAGAACCGACCTCGGGCAGAAATCGAGGCATCTAATGCCATCGCCGCAGAAAAGAAAGCAGAAAGGATCAGGAAGGCAGCTGAAAGGCTTGAAGCTCAACGCCTCAAGACCATCCACAAGGGAGCCCGGGCGGCAGTTAAGGAAACCAGGCGTCCACCGCCTACCCCTCGGGTTTTATGGACTGAGGGCGCATCGCTGGAGCTGTTGTGTTGGTACAATGACATCAAAGACGAGTTTGACGAGATTGAGCGGGTTACTCCGGGATTTACTGTCTGGCTTGCATACTACAACCAGGCAACTCCGTGTCCGCAAGAATTTCCATTGTTAGCTGGCCGAGCAAAGGACAGTCTGACCTGTCGTTACCGTGCCATGATGTCCGTGTGGAGAGTGAGAACACAACATCTCTAGTCTCTAACTCTTGTGCATGGTGACCTAACCACAATTCTATCCCTGTAGGCGGTCTACGATGCCCTGTCGCATTCAGGCAGTGGGGGACTCTATGTAGTCTTGACGCTTAACAGCTTTCCTGAATCGGTGAGCCGGTGTTAGAATGTGATGATTACATATGACAGTAGACTTATGCTGACCCATTTTGGTACCTGCAGTTATGGAATGCCATCTCAGCAATGCATGGGGACAACCCTGCGACAGTAGCTTATGGGCACAACGAGATGAACAACACCATGGATGCGTTGGTCGCAGACATTGGCCCGGGAGCGGCCGGCGACACCACAATGGCCAACACCCACGACGTGCAGGGCGCTTGGGATCGACAAGGCACGGCGGGTTTGTCTGCTGCCAAGGAAGCCCTTGATGCTCAAACAGGCCATGGGGACGATGGCGCGCAAACTGTTGATCCTGCTGAGCCCGAGGGGGCCCGATTTTTCAATGCTGCTGAGCCAACGAATTGGCCGACCATTGCCAACCCCGGACAGCCTATGGGTGATAATCCGGTGCCTCTGCCAACATTTCAACCACCAACAGCAAGCCCTTGTCCGCCGCTGCCTCCCGCCGCGCAGCCACCTAAACCGGTTGAGCTACCCACCCGCCGCCGCGGGCGCACGGAGGTGGCCAAGCCTGATGATACCGTGACCGTTGGCGTTCTCACAATGATGGCTAAGGCCCAGGAGACCACAGGTATTTGGATGATGGAGGAGCGCCAACGACAATCCGAGGCTCTCAAACAGCAGGTACAGGATCGGGCTGACGAGCGCATGGCGGCGGCAACGAAAGCAGACGAGAAGGATGCCGCGCGGGCACTGGCCTTGAAGGAAGCCAAAGCCGCGCGGGCTATCGCCCAGGCGCATCTCAAGCTGGAGAAGGATAACTACTACCGCCGAGCTTGGATCGAAGAGGAGGATCGTCGCGCTTGTGAAGCAGAGAGAAAAGCAGAGCGCCAAAAAGCAATAAGCCGGCATGAAGAAGAGGCTCGGAGATATGACGCCGCTCAGCTGCGCCTTTCCACCGAACGGGCCGCCCAAGATAAGTCACGACAGCTCTTTGAGATGGCAATGTTGACCATGCTTGCCAACCTGTCCAAGAATACTTAGTTATAGTTTGTCTAGTAGCGTGTTCCCCCCCAACACAAAATTCCAAAACTTCCAATGTTGCTCTCCTCTCAAATTTGGTCATCATAGTTTTTATGTTCTAAGATCTATTTTCCTATATCTCACGATTTTGGTAATTTAGATGCACAAATTTTCCACTCATGAGTCTAACATGATAACAGCGAGCTTTGCTTTGACCTCAATCAACTGTGATGACGGGTTTGTATCAAGCCAAGATCGGGTGAAGCCGGTGTGGTGTTCTGATTTGGCGCGGATTTTTCCCTTCCTTTCCCCAGTTTCTCTTCCTCAGTTCTTTCTCCCTTTTCTTTTCCCTTCTCTCAGGCTCTACTGTGGTTGTTGTTCCCTTTTCTTGGTCCTAACACAGATCTTCTGTGGGTTTGTTTTTGCTCTCGTTGGCTTGGTTTCTCTTCTTTTCTTTTCTTTCTTTCTCTTTTTCTCTCAAGCGCGCGTTGGAAGGTTTTGGAGGGGTGGGTTGGTTGTTTGATTTGTTGTGTTGTCTGTTTTCTTTCTCTATCTCTCGTGGTGGTTGTGTGCGCGGTGGGCGCAGGTGCAGGATGACTCTTTCCAGAAGTGTCACGGATCCCGGAGTTTGAGTTCAGTCCGAACTCAGGCAATGGGACGGCACGGAATTCGCCTGAACCATAATTTTAGCTTCTCAGATCATTCTTAGTCACTGGAAATCTTATCCTTCCTTGTTGATCATCAGAAGTTTTCAGAGCAAGAGGCTCGCAACCGTCAAACCCCGCATCAAGAACAGCTGCCGTGATCACTCAAGGAGTTCTTCAGGCGCTTATTCTCAACAAAACCTCACCACCACCGCCGACGAGTATCATCACTCGTCGTCTCAGAATAAATCCCCCCCCCCATTCTCGCTAATTTTCCTACATCACCGGCCAATCCTTAGACCATCCGTGAAGGCAGCGCTGACGTGCAATTCTCCCTTCCCACTAACTGCCTACCGCCTAGCACGGTAGGAGTTCCATATTTGGTCCCCCGAGCCAGGATCGAACCAGCGACCTCAAGATTTACAGTCTCGTCTTTTACGGATTTCGAGACGGTTGGCGGTCTTAGGCTGTTTCTACTGGCGATTTTCATTTCTCGTTTCATTGTTTTTGTGTTACCAGCGGGGCACAAGGGTATAGAAGTAAGTCCCCTCCAGTTGTGCACCTCCTGGGTCTATCTACACACCGTTGAAGCATTACCTGCCACGCTGTGAGCCGCCCCGCGGGACCGTTTTCATCCATTTCCGTCAATTCCAGGGAATTCTAGCGACTCGAGATGGCCGACGCAGCAGCGGTACAGCCCGGCATCAGAAGGGTGAAGATCAAGCCGCAAGACCGATCCTTGAAGTTTGCGGGCACGCGCATTGAGGCTTTCATCCGCGAATATGAATTGGCGGCCGACTTGGACGGCGCCTCCCAAGAGGACATGGTCCTGCAGGTCACCTCTTTCATGGGCAGCGAAGACCTCAAGGACGCGGTGTGGGACATGGGCGGATACACGAGCAAGTCGTGGACCGCGCTGAAGGAGCAGATGATCGAGCGTTGGGGTCAGGTCGACGTAGTTCGCTACACCGTGGCGGACCTTCAAGCCCTCAAAGACACTTGGATCGTCAAGGGCGGCGTCTTGACTCTGGAGGATTACCGTCTCTTTAAGTCAACGTTCGACGTGATTTTGTCGTATCTGATCCGGTATCAACATCTCTCCTCGGAGGATCTCGCGGTGGATTATTTCTTCTTCTCGTTTGCGGCCGTCTTCCAACAGCGTATCAAGTCGTATCTGATCAAAGAAAAGAAGATGGTCAAGACTCTAGACGGGCGATATTTGCTTCCGGCCTTGAAGGAACTTCGTGTCGCAGCGACCTGGGAGATGGAGGAAGAAGTGGCTTTCACCTCTGAGCAGGTCAGACCACAGGCCCCGCAGCCAGGAGCCTCGACGTTCAAGGAGTCCAACGACATCATGAAGAAGATGGAGGCAGATCGTCGGCCAAAAGAAGCCACAACGCAGTCCAAGCAGCCAGCGACTGTGGACGAGATCTCTCGGATGCTCCAGTCTTTCGAGCAGCGCTTAAAGCAGGAGCTGTTGGCGACGCCGTCAGCCGCTGCACCCCCATCAGGATCACGGGGCCCTCTAGTTTGCTGGTACTGTCACCGTGAAGGGCACGGGACCGCCCGCTGCCTGGAGCTCAAGAAGGATAAGGAAGAGAAGCTTGTCGAGCAGAGGGGCAACGACTTCTTCCTGCCAAACGGAGCGTTGATCAACCGCGATCCGTCCCGACCAATTCGTCACATCGTAGCGCCGTACCTTCCCAAGACAAGCGTGGCCGCAACCGAGCTTAGGACTTCTTGTGGTTCTCTGGATCCTTGGGCGCCACCTTCTGTGTTGTCGCAGGCTTTTTCGGGGCTCTACCAGTCAGATCCAGCACGTAAGAGACATAAAGTGCCCAAGCCGTATAAGGCGCCATTGGTTCCCGCTTCGGCTGCTAAGAGGCCGGCGAGAAAAGTCCCAGCGCCAACGTCGGGCTCAGACACAGAAGATATGGAGGCAGAGCCAGAGTTATTCGAGCGTTCACCGGCGGGTTCGTCCCCGGACGCATCGGCTACGGAGCCAGCAGCCGCGGACCAAGCCGGCAAACCTGAGGCCGTGCAACCTAAGGTTCGTTTTGAGAGGGGAATTTCAAAAGATCACCCAGACGCGGTGAACAGAATACTCACAAGGATTTCTGATCTACCGGTCGAGGTGACGGTCGCGGAGCTGTGCTCGGTTTCCACAGGCATTGCGGACGGCATGAAGAAGTGGGTGTCGCGGAGGAGGGTGGAGGTAGGCGCCGGCGAGTTTAAAGTGGCGTCTGGGACTCTCGTGGAGGATTCAGGCCCGGAGGGTGAGAGACGGCTTTACTCGTGCCCATTGGGGCATCTCCCGTGTGTTCTGGGCGACGACAGCGGAAACGCCGCGCCTTTGGTGGATTCCGGTTCACAGCTGAACCTGATCTCCAACGCTCAGGCTACTCGACTTAACCTCAGTCCAAGAGTGAATTTCAGCTCGGCCGTCTACGGGATTGGCAATCAGGCCTGTGAGCTGGTTGGCGTGGCTGAAGACGTCCTCATCAAGATCGGGAAGACTATCGTTGGGACGTGCCATTTTTGGATCACGCGGATGGATGGGCCAATCATCCTTGGTAGGCCTTTCCTCATGGACTTTGACGCGTCTCTCAATTTCAGTGGTCAGTTCGGCGAGAGGCTGCTTCTCCCAGACTCGAATGGACGGAGGATTGAAATCTCGTTGTGCTCTATCGACGCTGGCCTCTGGGAACGTGACTTTCCTGGTAATGGACGAAAGACGCTACTCAACCGCGGCGGCAAGGCCCGCGATGACCCGGTGGAGGGCCGACATTTTTTATGAAAAGGGCTGATCCTCAGAGCAGCGGATTTAATATTCAGACTCGCAGTCCGACCGCGGGATCAGCTCAACCTCCAGAGTCTCAACGTTTCTATTCCTCGTTTCCCTCTCATCATTTTTTGGTTTCATCTCTCGACAAAATCATCAAACCCGAAAAACATCAAGAAAACGCAAAACCGCAAAAACATTCCTCGTTTCAGGATTTTCATCAAGGTTGTCGGCAGGATTCCTTGGAGTTAGAGGCCAAGGCCAGTGAGGTGGAGTTTGGTACCCCGCGGAGGCATGGAGAACTAAAAGTAAGTTCCTCCCAAAGTTGCACCTCCGGGCTGGATGCCACCAAAATTTCGAAAAACCCTACTTCAGCCACTCTCGTGAGCCGCCCCTTTTCTCCGATCCTTTTCTCAGCTTCAGTTGGACCATCATCCCATCCGGAGCGTCTCCGCAATGAGAATAAACTAGCCCCTCAGCGCCGCAAGCCAGTCCCGAGTAAGAAGACGTTTCAGGATGTTCAGACGAAGCGAGAAGAGGCACCTGGCGAGTTTGAGGAGTTTCCCATGGGTTCACAGGCCCGGGCGATTGCGGAGGAGTCTGGTATTTCGCGGAGGTCGGGAGGACTAAAAGTAAGTTCCTCCCATAGTTGCACCTCCGGGTTTGGTACGCTCCCCTTGTTGAAAGCATTACATGCCACCGCTGTGAGCCGCACCCTACGTTCTGGTTTCTTGGCTTCTCTAGGTGGCACGGAAAGGTCGGACGCCCAGCTCCGCAACGAGGATAAACTACCCCCATTTAGTTTGGAATGTGAGGGAGGCAGGGTATTTTTTGGATTGTCGCGGAGGCTGGGAGAACTAAAAGTAAGTTCCTCCCAAAGTTGCACCTCCAAGGGCTCCGCTACACGTCGTCAAAACCCTACTTCAGCCACACTCGTGAGCCAAGAACCCGCGTTTGGTTTTCCCTTTTCAGAGAAGGCGGCATTCGAGGATGGCGCGGAGCACCGAACATGGCGTTTGCTTGAGCACGGTCTAGGTCATCGCGCTCAGCTGGCTCTTGCGCATGAATGGAGAGAGGGCGGCTTTCTGGCTCTTGCGGCCAAGTAAAAGCCTGTAGCTCGGAAGGTCAAGCCCGTCAATCAGCCGATGCCGCAGGGGCTCAATCCGCCTTTGCAGCGCCCACCGTTGTCCCGCGATCCGTACCGGGGACTGTCTTCCACTCTAGCCGGGCCCTTTGTTCCAAGGGGCCGAGTCACTGAAGAAAGCCTTAAAGTCGTCAACTTTGGGCCTCCGGGTTGGCTAAGGGACGCCGAGTTGGATCTCATCAAGAATGTCTTAGCAGAGCGTAATTTGGCCATAGCGTTCGATGAGTCTCAGCGGGGCCTGCTGAAGGATTCATACGGCCTGCCCTACGTCATTCCGGTAGTGGAAAATGAACCCTGGCAGAAGCGCAAGATCCCCATCCCCGCGGCGAAAATGGATGAGTATATTCGCCTCATTCGTGAAAGAGTTCGTACCGGGCTTTATGAGCAGTCAACCTCAAGCTACAGTAGCCCGGTATTTTGCGTGGTCAAGAGCAGCGGCAAACTGCGTATTGTGCACGATCTTCAGCCTCTCAAGAAAGTCACGGTCCGCGACGCGGGAGTTCCCCCAGCTACGGAGGAGTTCGTGGAGTCGTTTTCTGGGCGCGCTTGCTACGGCCTCGGTGATATTATGGGCGGGTACGACGAGCGCTCCCTGCATCCCATCTCACGGCCACTTACCACGTTTGACACGCCGTTGGGAAGGTTCCAGCTCACGCGGCTGCCCCAAGGCGCGACAAATTCCGTCGCGGTGTATCAGGCCCAGATGGTTTGGATTCTTCAGGACGAAATCCCCAAACATGCTGGCATCTTCATCGATGATGGCGGGATCAAAGGCCCCGCTTCTGACTACAACGATGAGGTCTTGGATTGGCACCCAGGAATTCGGCGCTTCATCTGGGAATACGCCGAGACCCTGGAACGCATCTTGTTCCGTATCGAAGAAGCTGGACTCACGGTTTCCGCCTCAAAATTAGCGGCGTGTGTACCAGCCCTGGAGATCGTGGGGCACGTTGTTTGCAAGGAGGGGCGGCGCATGGCGAGGAGCAAGGTCAACAAGATCCTATCATGGCCGACCCCGATGAACGCTACAGAAGTTCGCGGTTTCCTCGGTGTGGTAGTGTATGTCCGCATTTTTATTCCGTCTCTGTCGCAGATTTGTCTTCCTCTCAGACGTCTGACGCGTAAGGACGCGGACTTTGTTTGGACTTTTGATTGCGAGGATGCCTTCGAGGCGCTGAAGCTCATCGTTGGGAAGGACATCGTACTGGTCAAGATTGACTACGGCCCAGGCGCGGGAAAAATCAAGCTGGCCGTGGACTCTAGTTTCCATGCGGCAGGCGCGGTGCTCACCCAGGAGGATGCCAACGGTCTGGATCGTCCGGCGCTTTACAAATCTCTGTTGTTTTCGGACGTGGAATCGCGCTACTCCCAATCAAAACTGGAGCTTTGTGGGGTGGCGCGGATCCTTAAGAAGCTGCAGACTATCTTGTGGGGCCAGCATTTCGAACTGCAGGTGGACGCGCAGTCCCTCGTTCAGATGATAAATGCGCCGAGCCTGCCAAACGCTCCGATGACGCGATGGGTCGCTTTTATCCAGCTGTTTTCATTCGATATCATCCACCGCCCAGGAAAATCCTTTACAATGCCCGATGGGCTATCCCGACGTCCGAAAGGAGATGATGACTCCGATCCGCCTACTTCTGAGTTTGATGAAGACGCTCCGACAATTCGACCAGTCCATTCCTTTTCTGTCACCACCAACGCTGGATACTCCGGGTACCAAGAGGGTTTCTGGAGGCAGCTAGAGATCTTTTTGGCGACTCTCACGCAAACAGAGGGCTCCACCGCGCAAGAGTTTTGCGCTATAAAGCGCAAGAGCTCAGAATTCTTTTTGCAAGCCGGCCGTCTCATGCGGAGAGGCAGCCCGCTGCCTCGTATTGTCGTCACTATCCCAGCCAAACAGGAAGTTATTCTCCAGAAGCTCCACGAAGATCTAGGCCACAGGGGCATGGTTGAAACCTACCGGCGAGTCGCCAAGCGATTCTGGTGGCCCTCGCTCAAGCGAGGAGTGGTGCGTTGGTGCCGGAGCTGCGAGCCCTGTCAGAAGAAAGACCTCAGGCGGCCCCAAGAGCTGCGCTACCCGACGGGCGAATCCACAATCTTCGGGCGGGTATCCATGGATGTGGTCCATCTCAAAGCCAGCGGAGCCAAGTATCTAATTGTTGCCCGTGATGATTTTTCAGGATGGG
Source organism: Puccinia triticina (assembly GCF_026914185.1). NCBI lineage: Eukaryota > Fungi > Basidiomycota > Pucciniomycetes > Pucciniales > Pucciniaceae > Puccinia > Puccinia triticina. Next base: position 3,713,666 of record NC_070573.1, read on the forward strand.
TCGAGGCTAAGATCTTAAATAACCTCACTGCTGAAGCCGTGGCTGCCTTTCTCCAGGAAAATTGGACGATGCGCTATGGATTGGCGCGCTCGTACTCCACCGACGAAGGGTCCGAGTTTGGCGGCGCGCTGGCGGATATGTTGCGCGATCTTCCCGGCCAGCATCGAGTTTCGACCCCTTATTACCCCGAGGGCCAAGGGATGGTTGAGCGCGGTCACGGCCCCCTTAAAGCTGCATTGGTCAAGCTAGCGGGAGAGAGTGGCAAGAACTGCCGGAAGTTTCTCCCGTTGGTCCTGTTTTCCGACCGAATCTCGACCAAGCGGACCACCGGCTATTCCCCTTACGAGTTGGTGTTCGGGCAACGCGCTGTGCTTCCGCTGGATCTGGAAATTGAGTCATACCTCGGCGTGGACTGGGACGCAGTGGAGACCACAGCTGACCTTCTTGTGGCACACTCCATTCAGCTGGAGCGCAGCGAGGAGACCCGTGGGATCGCTTACCGAAAGATGATGGATGTGCGAGGCGATTCCATGCGCTACTGGGAGGAGAAGCATGCGTCCAGAATCCGGGAGCCTCTCAAGCCCGGCGATCAGGTGCTTGCGTACAATCGGTCTCTGGAGACGCAGTGGGGGCAGTTATTTGCTCATCGGTGGAACGGCCCCTACCGCGTCGTGAAGCAGGTATCTGGCGGCTCCTATGTCCTCGAGGAGTTGGATGGTACGGAGTTGAAGCGAAGGTTCGCCGCGGATCAGGTGAAAAGGTTTTTTCCCCGTGGAGGCACAGAGGAGTAAAAGTAAGTCCCCTCCAGTTGTGCACCTCCAGGGTATTTTCTACCGTTGTCGGAACCCTACTTTATGCCACATTCGTGAGCACGGCGGAGGCCCTTGGTTCTTTTTTCCTGTCGTCGGATCTCTAGGCGCGGATGTTCAACTCTCTTGGCGATGGTGCACGCGCAGTCTAGGGACAGACTGCAAGCGTGGTGGAGATGTGGTGTTCTGATTTGGCGCGGATTTTTCCCTTCCTTTCCCCAGTTTCTCTTCCTCAGTTCTTTCTCCCTTTTCTTTTCCCTTCTCTCAGGCTCTACTGTGGTTGTTGTTCCCTTTTCTTGGTCCTAACACAGATCTTCTGTGGGTTTGTTTTTGCTCTCGTTGGCTTGGTTTCTCTTCTTTTCTTTTCTTTCTTTCTCTTTTTCTCTCAAGCGCGCGTTGGAAGGTTTTGGAGGGGTGGGTTGGTTGTTTGATTTGTTGTGTTGTCTGTTTTCTTTCTCTATCTCTTGTGGTGGTTGTGTGCGCGGTGGGCGCAGGTGCAGGATGACTCTTTCCAGAAGTGTCACGGATCCCGGAGTTTGAGTTCAGTCCGAACTCAGGCAATGGGACGGCACGGAATTCGCCTGAACCATAATTTTAGCTTCTCAGATCATTCTTAGTCACTGGAAATCTTATCCTTCCTTGTTGATCATCAGAAGTTTTCGGAGCAAGAGGCTTGCAACCGTCAAACCCCGCATCAAGAACAGCTGCCGTGATCACTCAAGGAGTTCTTCAGGCGCTTATTCTCAACAAAACCTCACCACCACCGCCGACGAGTATCATCACTCGTCGTCTCAGAATAAATCCCCCCCCCCATTCTCGCTAATTTTCCTACATCACCGGCCAATCCTTAGACCATCCGTGAAGGCAGCGCTGACGCGCAATTCTCCCTTCCCACTAACTGCCTACCGCCTAGCACGGTAGGAGTTCCATACCGGTCCCAGTGTGAGCATATGCGCCGGGTATGCGCTGCGTGGATGAGCCAATGGAGAGTTAACCTTGTGCAGTGCCCCATTATCTATAACCACAGAAATAGCTTACCTTGTACGCACACCCGGCGGCCAAGGGGATCAATCCCCCATTGGGATCCACCTGCTTGTCTGCGGAACTCCGCCGCCTCGCTGTAGGAACGCTCAAGGTAAAAGATCCACAGGCATATCTCTACCGAGGTATATGATCCGTCAGAAATGGAAGCGACGATGGGATAGACCAATTTGTACATACCTGAGACCTTTCGATTGTGAATGCCATTGAGGGCCAAATCATCGATGACCTTGCGCGCAATGGCCGGCTTGGATGCCTGGGTATCAAGTACGTGCCAACGTTCATAATTGGTGGCAAGCCAATCAATGAGGACCATCATGCTTGATGGGCCACCTTCATGGCCATTGGAGCCCCAGGGGATTCCTCGGATTAGCGTCATTTTATCGACCTTGAAGATGATGTGATGAGAGGTTTGGCGCAATTGTAGGGAATTTGGTTGGTTCTGGTTGACTATTACAAAGCTGCTTGTTGGCCCGAGGCAATAGTCGGACCAAAAGTAGACAGTAGGGCTTTCAGAAGGCCCCAGCCCGTTTCAGATTGCCACGTGGATCATGCTGGCTTGGCCGGCGGGCCATCAAGATAATCTTTTACCATGCCACCAACACCTGGCAGCAAATCCCGGACACCTGAGCTCATCAGCAACCAACCTATCCACCTGGCAGGCGAACCAAACGTCGAAAACCGTCGGTTTCACCCTGCAAACGACCCTGATATCCCGGACTCAAATGAGGACGAGACTGTGGCCCTGCATGCCCAAATACATGGGGCCACACGGGCGAATCCTGAGGATGACAGTGTTAGTACGCACCTATAAAGTAAATTCCTTGTCTGTGGGGGTGGCCGGCCAATGCTGATGTTGTGATGTCCCCCCGAAGATCACATCTTCAGCGGATTTTATGACATCCGAAAACTCAGAGCGCACAACAGTGCTATACTCCTCCGATACTGTGGTCGGCATCCACGACTACGAGTCGTTGGCATCTAGGGAAGCCACCTATTCTTCGGATGGGTACATGAGTCCAGCGGAGGTACATACACGCGCGGAGGCATGCATGGATTGACTTGCCCGCGATGCAGTCATTGCATTGGAAGCCCAGCAAGCCCGGTCTCATGAGGCGCAGAGACGTGCTGAGGCATGTAGGGCTCGCCTCTCCTGTGATGCTTCAATTGTCCGCAACGCTGCTCGGCAAAATGCCGAACACGGCAATAGATGATTTAGGATGCGATTACACATATCAAAAGCAATCAACACTACACACAAGATCATCTAACTACATAAATGATGACGGAGCCGATCCCTGATGGAGGCCATAGATTGTAGATCGAGGTTTCCCAGGCCTGCGCCTTCAACGGCATCGGGGGCTCCGAGCTCTGCAAATGCGGCCTCGTGACTGCTCCGCTTGTCCCAGACTTGCAGATAAAGCGCGCCTCGTTTGTTCAGTAGGTTGTGCAAAATGATACAAGCAAACATGTTGTTCCTTGCTCGGACGGGCTTTTCCTTCTGTGCGGTGAGGAGGATCCGGAAACAATTCTTCAACTTCCCAAACACCATTTCAACAACCATGCGAGTCGAAGAGTGGATGAAGTTGAAGTCCACGTTATCGGGCCGCGAGATTGATGGATAAGGTACCAGGATCCTGACATTTCCCGGATATCCTGCATCCCCAATAAGGTATGATCCCTTGGGGATCATTGGTGCTGCCGGGGTTGCTGGAGACAGACTATGGCCAAGCTGAGATCGCCAAAAGAGTCTGCTGTCGTGCATGGAACCTGGTGCACCGCCGCTGACCTACTTCCAAATAGAGAGTGAGCCAAGCTTGAGGAAGCATGAATGAGAAAGTAAGAATATGTACATTACGGAAGTTCCCTTCTCCGTCAACGACGCATTGGAAGACAATCGATGCCCAAATTTTCCGGTTGACGTAACCTTTCCAGCAATCCTCGGGCGGCATAGCCAAAGGGATGTGGGTCTCATCAATTGCTCCAACAATCCCTGGGATACCATGCTTCATCTCAAAGGACTGCTTGATTTCATCCCATTGGCTAGTATTTTCGAGTCAAGGGAAGCTGATGTACCCAATGTCAGAGTACATTCACATAAGACAATTTGGATAACCAAACTAACCTGACTGTATCGATCCGGAAGAGCTCGAGTAAAGCAAGAACAAATCGCTCCAATGCTTTGTCCGCGGTTTCTTTGCCAATGTTGAACACATGGCCGATTGTAACGTAGCAAGAGCCGTGGCCAAGCCTATAAAGCCCAACTGCTACCTGAGCCTCCACGGATAGAGGGTCTCCACGCCGTAAGAGATCCAGCTGAAGGTTGTCTCGCAGGCTGTCCGCAAGCCAACGGAAATCGGCCAGCGACATGCGGAAGTATTCGATGAATTGCATGTGAGGAATGTTGGGGTCGTTCCAAGGCTCCCATCTGGGGGGACGCTTATATGCTTGGCGTGTTGCACGGATGTATACTTCTTCCGGTGGGTTATTCTGTTCTTTCAAAAGCCAGATGGCAAGGAGCTGGTTGGTCGGGTCGATGAGTGGGAGGGGGATCATGGCGAGTAGTGATGCGGTGTGCGGATTCTGGTTCAGCCAGCCGAGGCGGAACACTTCAGCTGTATTGATATCCAGCTGGCCCGTGTCACACACAGACAGCTTGCACCTGCCTACTCTGGCAAGCTACTTGGTGAGGGATGCACATATGTTTATATGTGCACCCTGTTGTTTGAAGTTTGCGCAAGAGATTTTTGAAATCAAAAATCTTCCATTTTGATTTCTTTTTCGTTTCAAAATTGTTTTCAAATACTTTCGAAATAAAACTCGAAATTTCGTTTATAATTGGGGCCTGACTCATCAAAAAAAGCCTTTTTACTTCTCTCAAACATCAACAAAAAAGACAGTTTGATTTGTCTGACTGCTCACCGTGATGAAACTTTCACTGGACCAGTTTTTGTCTTTCCGGCTCACCAAGTTGCAATTGATTTGACAAAGCCAAATGGTATATGTTGGATTGTATTTGATGCAGGAAAGTTCAAGCACTGTACTCATAATGCCCAGCCTTGTCATAAAACACTCACAGTGTCCGGTTTTTCATTACAAATAACCAAGTCTTGTGTAGACACAATCAAGCGCATCTGTAGTGGCTATTACATAAATAAAACTCATCTGCTGGGTCCAAAATTTCATGTTTCCGACAACACTCAGTTACTCGGAAAAATATCTCAAAGCAGTTTGTAAGTGATTTTTAGTTTGAAGTTTTTTTCTCTCTTTATTCAATGAATTCCACTCTTTCCAAACATGAATATCATTGATATTTTCCTATTGGTCTCTTTTTTCTGAAGTTTGAATTTTCCAAAGACCTTGATGCACATTTGTTTGCTCTAGCCGCTTCACAATGGGGTTGACACCTTGAAATTACTGATTTCCACCTTGTAATTGTTGGTTGACACCTTGCAAATATTGGTTTACACATTTTAATTGTTCATTTGGACCTTTTAAATGCTGGTTTACACCTTCTCAATGGTAGTTTAGACCTGGAATATGTTGGTTTACATGGGTTTAACTTAGGTTTATGTCTTTTAAACTTGGGTTTACACATGTGGTGATACATCATGGTAGCAGACTAACAGACAAATCAATATGTAGAACCAGTAAACAATTTCTTAAGGATTTGGGATAGGCCTTTGCGGCCTGGTCATATACTGGAAGCTTGATCTTATTTTTCCTGCAGGACATTGTGTAATTGATTTTGGACTTGTGCTTGTTGCCATTGACACATTTGCCAGCCCAGTGTAAGGCACCGCAGGACGCGCAAATTCAATTACACAGGCCAATGTTATGCAGTATGCTTACAAAGTCAAAACCAAGAATCTTTTTTTCTGTGTTTTGGGATGGGTGATCTACAACCTTATTTTATCGACAAACAGTGTGTCATTGTTGATGACGGACTCCACTGGGACGAAGGCCGACGAGTTGTCCTCAGCGGATATTTGCAGGGTGTCAGCGTAGTGACGGGAAAATTAACAGTCAGGGTAAGTCAATGTTTCATCTGTTTGTGTCTTGACATCAAGTTAACCTCATAGAAGCCAGGTTACGGGGGCTAATTGGTGTCAAAGATAGCCCAACCTGATAACAGAAAGACACCAATCCCCAAGCTCTAGCTGCATAACACACGTGTCATACTTAACGTGTGTCCCACATTCTCCCCTTGGCTTTGCAAATAATGTTGTCACAGATCCCCCCAATTATTACCCCCAGGGGAATTACTTGCCAATGTGGCTTAAAGCACGTCCTTTGCCAACTAACATAACCGCACCGGTAGAAGGCCAAGTGAATTTTGGCCTGACCTGGTAGTCCTCTCAAGCATAATGCAAGTTTATGAGAATCAACAGACGGCATTCCTATCCTGGTCAAGGATTGGAAAGGATGATCTACTAAATATTAGGATCACACAAGACACCCCAAATCCCATAGAGATTCAAGCCATCGACATTAATCAGTCGATGCATTTTAATCTCAAGGCGTCATGTTGGACTGAGGTTACAGATTGAGGCACCCGTCTTGCATTTAATTCTTTCTGGGGTGACAATCACCCAAAATTCACTTGTGCCTGTCAACATACTTCCAAATCGGCGCCGTTTTCTTGCCTGCGCGTTCTCCTGGGACAAATTAGAGTCAAAATGAATGACAGTGGGTCCTTGGCGCCATAACCTGATCAATACTACATTCAATACAATCATCTCCGTCGCGCAGATGCACATAAACAGTGCCTTCAATAAGTTTATGTAATGGGCTGTTGTAAGTGGCTAGTGGTGCGCTGTACGCCATGCCACAGCGGGAAAATCCAAACCCATCTCAAGCATCCTGGGCACCGCCGCGCACCCCGCATGGCCAGGGACAACCCACCTGGATTGTACCCATTCTCAAGTTGACTGCGATCTTAAAACACTAAATGATGGCTCATTTAAGTCTATCAAAATCTCATGATGATCAATTGCGGTGCTGCATCCTGGCACTTGGGACACACGCTTCGGAAGGATGCATGTAGTATAGACATAACGGCGCTTCCGGAGTCACCCCTGTTAACTGGGTTATGCTCCAAGCATTAGTACATAGCTAACAAATCAAATATTTGCGGATCCAATGGTGGATAAACATATTGCGTTCTAGTTGGGGACAATTTGACCGGTATAAGGAGCAATGTTGCCGGAGATAGTGTACGTCATGTTTCCTTTGATGAATGGCAAAGTGGCCCGATTAGCGTGGAGGTCGACCCCGTATATTCCACCACCAGGCATATGCAATCCCAAACCCTTCTGGATTGTCCTCACGAATCTCTCCGTGGCACCGGTCTCCACGTTAATGGAAATAACAGGCTGCGCAGTCACAGAATTTCAGCTCTAAGTAGTATGAGCGTTGGGGCAAGAACGCACCTTTGCAATTGTCATGAAATCGCCACAAAATAGGACCTGATCAGTTTTGGGGAGTTGGTGGGGCTCTCCCAAGACTACAGCGGTTGTAGGAGACATTTGAAATTGTAAGGACAGGATGACCGCAACTGGAAATGATTTTTGGCTTGTTAATAATAATCAAGCAATGTGAGTTGAACAGGAAGTTTGATCACAAATACGTATGTTTGATGGTGAGGCTCAGTCATAGGGTAGAGGGAGAACATCACCTGTGAAACTAATTATCGCGGTTTGAAGGGCGTTGGCAGCTTCCTTCATCAATTGGCTTGAGGCATGTGCTCATACCAGCCGCCGCCATGAGCCTGCAACTTAGCCAGAACTGACAAGGGATCAATTGATTATCTTGGTGAAGATTGACCAAGCCATCAAATAGCCTGGGGTTGACCCAAATGTAAAAACTTTGTATACGCCAATTGCAAAGCATATGGCCTGTTGCAATTTAAAGATACGTCATAACAATATGCCGCAAGCATGCGCATGATGAACCGCAATGCTTAGCATTCATGCCAATACGGACAAGTGAGGCCGCACGACTGTGCTTAGTCAAGTTGAATTTAGATGTCATTATCATGAGAGTTGTGCTCAATCTACCTGCAAATCAATCACAAACAATATCATAAGCATAAACTGTTAATTTGGGAACATGGGGGCTCGGCGATTCTCATATGTTTGATTCAGGTTAACATGAGTCTAAGATTCTCGTGCAGTTTACGTAAAAGTAATTGCTGCCCTGGCAGGTCAAATCGCATTATGCGCAAGGTCGCAAGAACAGGAAGAGAGTTATTGGGTCAACGGATTGAACCAAGGAGGTTTATGTTACCATATGCATTGCCTGTGAAGTGAAGCCAGGGTTGGCTGTTGAAGTCGGAGGTTCATGTTACCATATGCATTGCTTGTGAAGTGACAAGCCTCTTCTTGTTGTGTACGGGCAGGGAGAACTAAATTATCAGCGGAGGAATTGGCTGATTTTGCGGTTGCTCATCATGGACTGTGTCCATGAAAGCCAGGGTTGGCTGTTGAAGTCGTGATCAACAAAGGCAGGAGGGCAATAAATTCTGCACTGCCTGTTTTTTTGTATTTTTAATTTTAAGCAGATCAAGCATAGCTTAAGACTGTTCCTCCAAAAGTCACGGGGAGCCTGATTAGGTTTGGAGCGGGCTGCGGCATGTGCGCTTCAAAGGGGGTGGTAAGAATTTCAACAGTAAGGCAAAAGATTTCAATGCGTTAGTCACGCCTCATTGAAGCAGCCGGGAATATACTACGTGGAAACAAGGGATACAAGATGAACAACTCCAGGCTCGAGATTGGGACGGCAACGTTTCAAATAAACAGATCTCAATAGGTTCAGTAGAAAAGTAATGGAGGGCATTGCGGTAAAATAAGCTGATCAATCAAAAACCTATGGACAGGAAAAAGATTTTTTTTGAGTTTGAACGGACATAGAGCTAATTCGAGGGGTTTCACAAGAAGTTACGGTATACAAATTGACGTAGAAGTAGAAATCAACCATAAAGGTGAAAATGGTTTTGCACAAAAGATCAAAGTCATCCATCAAGGATTGAACAAAACGTATCTATTGGGTGGGGATTGATTGGCTGCTTGAGATGGTGACTGTGATCACTGAAGCCAATCAAGATTGCAAAAAGTAAATCTGGGTCCAGGAGGTAGTGCTCAGGAGCGCTTCATGCTCTTTGCAGCCTCTTTCAGAACCTGCTTGCGGGGTCGGCCCCAAGGCTTTGGTTTGGCTTTGTGATCCGACTTGAGTTCAATGTTGGAATCCTCAGACTGAGACGTGTTGCCTTCACCTTTGGATTGCGGGTCTGCTTTAGCTTTGCCTTTCTTCAACGGAGTTCCTCCTCCTTGGTTGATCGTAGCTCAAGGTTTGGATCTTGATGGCGTAGGCAAGGCCCCTACCTGAACGGGTCTTGCTGGGGTAAACTTTGTCCTGTAACAGGGGTGGAGCCCAATATGAGTGAGTTCGAACAATGGGGATTGATGCGAACTTACAGTTGTTGCCTGGCCTTTGTATGAGGAGAAGTGGAGTTTGAGGTAGAGGCGATAAGGTTACCTTTCCCAATTTGGTGGCTGCTGGTAACGGCGACGGAGCTCACCTAACATTGCAAGTTAGCGAGGTGATCATAAGTACTGACAAGCTCACTTGGGCTTACAAGTACCACAGCCATGTTCCTTTCCATGTTGAAGTCGACTAATTGGCCAATGATTTTGACCTCACATCCGATAATGTAAAGGTTATGGGTCTTTGCGTACAACTTTGATCCAGGAACAATATACGTGATTTGGAAACGACAATGACATCGCTCCTGTTTTGGCGGATAAGTTAATAATTTCGGATTAGAGAAAATGAAATTGGGCTTTCCTGTGCATCCCAATCGTTGTGCGCTACAACAACTTTGAGGTGGGTCTTGCCAGTGTCCCCTGGTGCAATGACCTCTTTGCGAAAGACCACAATACCAAGGCTGTCAACTATTGCTTTGTTTGTGAACAAAAGAGGGTTGTCAGATGTGGAACCCGCGGGGGCAACCGAATCTTGCGTATAAGTCAAAACTGGTGTGGATCCGTCGTTGAGCGCAATTAGTTTTCCACTGAGGTAATAGGAGCTTTTGGGTTTGAGGACGTTGTTGAGCGCAATATTTGTGATGAGTGTGAGGTTGAAATCTTCTTGCTTGTTGTTGTACACACTGGCGCACTGTACGTAACTGGGGGTTGTGATATTCCCATACATGTTGCCCCTGACAGCTTCAGGGATAGACTATATGGATGTCAGGTGGTGGTCAGCTTGGTTATTACGAGTTGAAACGTAATGAAGGAAGCTTACTTCACTGAGGGGTTCAAACAGGCCAGTCATGCCTGCGGGGTGGTTGGGAACTTGAATTCCAGCCATTCTTTGTTGGATAATTGATATAAGTTGCGGCGTGAGAGGATCAACCGGTTGTTCAGGGGCTCGGGAGATGTGTAGATTTGTGTTGAAGACAATGGGCGGGCTGCTTGTTACTGTAGTGCAATGTTAGGAGTGGTGAGGTTGCGGCGTGAGAGGATGGAGCGGTTCTTCAAGGGCGCGGAAGAGGTATAGCTTTGTGTTGAAGGCAATGGGCGGGTTGCTTGTTACTGTAGTGCAATGTTAGGAGTGGTGAGCTGCCTGGAATGATGTAGAAGGGGAGGCTATTTACAGTGTTTGGTGAGGATTGCAGTACATTTGTGGGGTGAGTCAAGTAGTGGTGACTGATAGGGTTGGAGGGGCCCTACAACGGGCCAGATGGGGCTGGGATTAGGGGCTGGACGGAGGCGTGGCAACAGTTGAGCCTAGCGCTGAATGAGGTGGTTGGACTGATTGCAATTAAAAACATTGAGCTGGGCCGGGCTGAGCAAGAAACGAGCGGGCATCACAAAAGATGAAGGGCCAACATGTGGCTTGCCAACAAGCGCATTTGTGTTGTCATTCTATGCAGTTGGGGAGAACTGCTTGGTAGGGATTAGACGTGGCCACGGTGAAGCGCAGGGAACGTACTGGAGGAGCTGGTTGGGCTGGTTGCAATTTACAGGTCGGGCTGGGCCAGGCTGAGCGGAAAACGAGCAGGCCAAAAAGCGCGGTTGTGTCCTGATTGTATGGGTTTGGGAAGAACTCGGCATTAGGGATGAGACCAGGCCACGATGAAGTGCAGGGAACGTGATTGAGCTGAGCCACGGCGGAGTTTGAATTTTATCTGATTGCAGCGACTAATGGTTTTGGCGACGTAGGACAAGGGCTGGACAATACGGGTGTGGTGTGCGGGTGCTTGTAGATAAGGGTCCAATTAAGCCGTGTGCGTTGATAAGGATCAGGAGAGGCGTTGGGTGATTGCGTGATGGGTGTTACATACTTTGAGGCAAGCGGATGGGGGGTATACCTGAGGGCGGTTGCACGATGTCGTTTGTCCCCCTGTTGAGTCAACCGTCCAGTAATTTCATGACCTACTGCACTTGCATAGGCGTGGCTTGCTTATTAGCCCCTCTGGATCTCAGTACTTCCTGATGAAAGGGGGGTTCACCGGCCTCTTTTTGCCTGTTGCTTACGCACCGGCTGGGGGGTCAATCCAAGGCACTTTGGTGTTTGGGGGTTATTTTTTGAAGTGCCCTCTCCAGCCAACATAGCGGAGTTGAAAGTTTTTTGAATAAACCACAGGCCAAAACCATGAACCCAGTTTTGGTGAATCTGTGTTTTTAATAAACTGGAATATAATGAATATATTCTGAAATAGTCAATATGAAGCCTAAGCTCAGTACAGTAGATTTGTATACTTTCATGTGTGTCCTAAATGTGTTTCTCTTTTTGTAATTGATTTTTTTTTTTTTCATTTTCAGATTGGGGCAGGCTAAATCCACACCAAAAAATTACCTCATCCACTCCAAAAATGGAGTGAACAGTAGTTCACTCCAACTTTCATTGGAGTGAACCATAGTCTACTCCAAATTTTGTTGGAGTGAACAAAATTACACTCCAAAAAAGCCTGTTTTTTGGAGTGTAATCATGATGCACTCCAAAAATTTTGGAGTAAACCCAATTTCACTCCAAAAATATTTTATCCAACCAACATTTTTTTCATTTTTTTTTTTTGGAGTGATGTTCATTCCAAATTTATTGGAGCGGATTAAGGTTTCTCAAATTTAAAAAAATGCAATTTCAAATCTGTACAATTAAAACTTGCATGTAACTTTGAAAAATGTATATTCTAAGTTCTTGGGGTGGAGTACCAGGAAAACTTTAGGGCAGTAGTAGGCAGGTGACATGAACCAACCAAGTTTAATCCCCTTTAATTGATTTCTGGTTCAGGTTTTAGTCATTGTAGAAACTGAAAACATTTTACATACATTATTTTTGATGTATTTTTAAATACACATATGATGCTGACATAAGGTTTCATTCCTCTTTAAGAACCCTGACTTATTTTACTGCAATACTGTTGAAAACCACTCCAATAAATTTGGAGTGAAAATCTGTGCACTCCAAAAAAATGAATCATTTTACCTTGGAGAAAATATTTTTGGAGTGGAATTGGGTTTACTCCAAAATTCTTGGAGTGCATCATGGGTACACTCCAAAAAACAGGCTTTTTTGGAGTGTAATTTTGTTCACTCCAACAAAATTTGGAGTAGACTATGGTTCACTCCAATGAAAGTTGGAGTGGACTACTGTTCAATCCATTTTTGGAGTGGATGTAGTAATTTTTTGGTGTGGACTCAGCCTGCCCCTTTCAGATTATCACTAATCTGTATCTAATCTCCTTTGTTTTGCCTCCCATTTTGTTTATCTTTGAAATCAGTCTCTCCTTTTTGTTCCTTCTCATTTCTCATGTTGTTCCTTTCAGTTTTGAACCCTTAGCACTCAGGTTTTTATTGGCTCTGTGATTCCTAATGTTGATAGTGGTTGGAAAAATAAATAGAAATTTTGGCTTGCGGGGATGACATCTTGCCATACTTATGAATTCACACAGGATGAATTTTGCTGCAAATTTCAGGTGTCCTTGGGGGTGTGAAGCCTGCAGCAGCAAAGCCGCCTTTGCCTCTAGTTCCTATAATAGTCAAAACAAATCATTCTCACCTCTTCTTCCTTCATCATTACATTCTCCTCTTCTTTTTCTCTCTCCTTCTCTTTTTTTTTTATCTAAAATATTTAAAAATACAAAAAAAAAAACATTAATCATACTTGTCAGCTGAATCTGTAGATACAGTGGTCAATTTGGTTGGGGATCCAATTCTGGAAATCAGGCCTCTCTCCTTTGATTCATTTTCCCCAAAAATTCTATGTAATGCTTTTTGAAAACTATTCTATCACATAAGTTTCATGATTGTGAGCCACCACCACCAATTAAAGATTCTGAGGATGAAGCCTTGGAGAATTAACAAATCCCAAGAAGCTCAAAATATTTTCAATAGGGGGTATCAAATATGAGCAAATCCACCATCATGTATTTGACTGGTTTGAAAAAACTCACCATTTTTAAAACACTAGAGGCCAAGGCGGCTTTGCCGCTGCAGATTCCTGGTCCCATTTCTCCTACTTCCTTGATCCCTCCTTCAAAATGTCACAATCAACCTGTCAGCATCACACCTCACTTATGTTCATTCCAATTCCCAAAGTACTGGTGGCAATATGTTTTCTGTCCTGTTGGCCAAGTTGTAGATCCAACCCAAATGATGTGTCTACCACTTCAAAATTGGCACAATTTATCTACAAAGCATTATGTTGACAAAAGAATTCTGCAGATCTTCACATGTGGTAAAGTCCACATCAGGCAAGTAAACTTGGGTGTAGTCAAGTTTGATGATGAATGTAGCCCAGAATAGTAGATATATCCCATATTTTTGACATATTCTCTCCCACATTTTTACAAGACCATACCAGAAACTTTGTTTAAATTCCACCCCTGAAAAAAAAATTCATCAACAGGGTAAATTAAACTGCAAATTTGATTTTTTTCAGCCGTTTGTTTTTGTATTGGAAAAAATATACATCACCATGAAAAAATTGATGTGAATAGGTGTCAGGTGACATTCAGTCACATATGCTGAAATTCCAGTGGTAATCCAACATTACTCCCCTTGAAAGACAATGGCCCCTTTGTCATCATCAGGGGGTTCTACCCCTTGTCCATAATTTTATGGTTAAAGTTAAGGCTGGAGTTGGCTTCACATCACCTACCACCTAGTACCCTCAGTTTTTTCATGGTGCATCTAGGTTAGTTTGTGTGGAAGAGTGTACAATGCATAATTTTAGATAGAATTATTTTTCATCACCATGTTGCCAGTTGGGAAGATAATTTGTCACAACAAGAAGTCAAAAATCTGTCATTTTCTTCTCATTTTCTTCCATCATCATTCTTCAACCCATTCCTTTCCCTCCTATATCCCTTTTTTATCTCATTCCTTCCTATGTCCTTTTTTTCCCATCATTGTAAATTATGTGTAGTCTTTTTTCAAAACTTGTTAACAAAAATTACAAACATCATAATGGTGACCTTTTTTTGCAGTCATAAGGAAAGGAAATTTTTTTGCCATTTGGCAAGGCACATTGTTCCACTGGTGTCTCCTTGTTCTCTTTTCCCCATTGGAATGAAGTGATCATGATAAACATCCCAATTGGGTTACTTTCTACAGTTTCAACATCATATGCATCAATGAAACAGGAGAGAATACTGATGTATGTTGCAAGCTTGATCGGCCTGTCCAAAAACCACCGGACAAAAGAGGGAGGTGGATCCCATGTGGTCAATTGTAGTAAGAAAACAAGGGCACCGCAATTGTTTGGTTGGTCAAGTCCAAGAGAAGTGAAAGGGGTGATGTTGGCGTCATAAGCGGCCCATGAGTCAGAGCTTGCCTTGTGGGTTGCTTGATTGCTTGGGGAGGTCTGAGGGCGTTCGGAGGTGTTCTAAAGAGTTTGGTTAACATTCGGAGGCCGTTCAGCGGTCATTGGGTTGATCGGAGGTCGCGGAGGGAGAGGAGGCTTGAAGCAGGTCGTTGGGCTGTCTCTGTAGCCTGCAGGGTGTTGTCGGGAAGGCCGGTAGCGAGGGTCTTTTGTTGTTGATTGGTCAGGGAGAGCGTGAGGGAGATGGGAAAGAGAGAGGGGACATCGGCCACTCACCAACCTGCTATCATTTTGAGTCATGAAAAAAAGAAGAGGGGGGCGATTGTTTGGCTTCTCCATTTGAGATCTCGCCTGAGGTCAATCTTTGCAGCCCAAAAAAAAGCTTTGAGGAGGGGGGGGTGCAATCAAACTGGTTGAGCGATTGATCGAGTTTGTGTAGACCAAAAAAACGAAGGCCGGCGTTGATTGTTCGCCCGGTCGTCTATCTGCGCTGCAGGAAGGGGGGACCGTGTTCTGGAGAGTGAAATTGAGAGGGGGCCGGAGTCGTTTTTTGGTGGTCCTTTGCCGCATCGAATCCAAAAGGGGTCGGGGACATCGTGCAATCAACGGCCATCATGGACCAGGTCCCCAGTAGCTGCTGGCGCGGACCGAAGCACGAATGTCTCGAACTGCTGGGGCAGGCTTCCGGACGCGCGGCAACACAACTGGTGGTCAGCTTGAGCCAGGGCTTCAAGAGGGCGAGCTGATGGATATGCAAGAGATAGACCCAGAACCCGTTCGTCTCTGCCAATGAGCCCTCCGGCTTCCTCGGTTGCTGTCTCATTCCGACTTGTTGTTGAGTTGTTTCCGGCCGGCTCGGGCAGGCAAAGCACGCTCAATACGGCCGCACACCATCCTGGAAGGTCGTAGGAGATCGAGGTGGAGCTTGCGCCACCATAATGGCTCGCAGCACTGCTTCCGTCGCCACTATTCTGAGTGGTCAAGCTCGGTCTACAGGGGATCAAAGTGAAGAATTCAGGGGGGGGGGCGTAGTCAAAGCTGCGGTCGGGGCTGATGCCAATCTTGCCCTGAGTGATCCTGCCGAGCCCGGTAGCAAGGGTGTTGAAGGCGCTTGCGGGGCTACTGAAATTGTTCTTAGGGGGGCGAGGGCGGTGTTGAGGAGGCTGCAGAGGACAAAATCGTTACCAAACTCAACCAGCTGTTGTTCTCCGATCTCAGCGATAATTTTCTTATTCCGTTGGTCAGCCAATTGGATTTCTTCATCACCTCGATGACCTTGTATCAAACCTTCCTAGGAGAAAGAACTTGAGGCGAGATGCAATGGTTGCGTGGGCCCAGCCTCCAGGTGATCAAAGGCTGTTGAGTTGTAGTCGGTGCCGCGCAGGTCAGACATACATACATCAGCGTGGAGGTGGCATTGTTGCCAAGGATATGAGGCATGCAGGGCGAAGTCGAGGGGAGTTGAGGCGAGCTTGCTGGTGGAGCATGCATATAAGAGGGGGTGCTCTTGTGTGTTTGGATAATCCCCAGGGCGTCCTCTGCCGCTGTAATTCCAGCGGACGGTTTGCCCTCACCCCCTCCGCTGTTGCACTTGCACAGTCTGAGGGGCTAAAGAGTGGGCCCCCCACTGGTCACAGCCTTTGCTGCGGGCCGGGGGCCTTCATGTCCATCACTTTTGACCCGTGCACTTGGCACGGGCTGGGTGTTGCGCCTGTGGGCACAGCTTTGCTGATGTTGGAAGGCTGGTTGAGGTTTGCATGTGATCACTTTTGTTATTTTTGTATTAGATCAGCTTATTTTTGTATGTATGTTTATTGGGAGGTGAATTTGTGGTCTTTTTTTTACCCTTTTGTAACTTGGGCAAACCCTTGATTTTTTTTTTTGATTTTGTGTTTTTGCAGGGGGAACCCTTGATCTTGATTTTTTTAATTTTGGCAAAACTGTGTCTTTAATAAACTTGGATTCTGTTCCTCCACCTACCCCATTTTTGGATGCACTGGTGACAAATTTCACTTCAGGACAATTGACTGGTTTCTAATTGTGGATTCCTTATATTTGATACCCCCAAAGATAAAGGCTTGTGATCTATTTCCTCTGTTGAATCACATGTGGAGAAGAGTTAATCTCAAAACCATACCATTTTGTGTTAAAGCATGATAAGTTAATTCAAACTCATTTTTTTGATCCGCCACCAGCCACTTTGTTCCTAAGACAAGGCCCAAGTACTCTCTTGATTACCGTTAATGATTTCACTCATTTTGAGCAATTTTTGGTCATATGAAAGGCAATAAGCATTAAAATATACCTGTTGGCCTATAAGGAAATTCATGAGAAATGAATTTGATCACTGTTTGTTTGGTTTAAATTTCTTCTAGAAGTATTGAAACTCCCTATTCCACCCTTACAAATCAAATAATTTTATGCTCTTCATTCAAATGTGTGCTTTTCACCCAAATTTTTGAGGCAAATAGGCTAAAAATTGGTTTTGCAGCGGCGAAGCCGCCTTGGCCTCTAGTTCATCTAAAATCCTGAGAAGAATGATGATGCATTCAAAATTCCAAAAAAGAAACTTTAAATGATTTAATTAATTTTTTGCATACCCCCTTTTCCCAAGGGTGTACTAAGGGAATATCTTTTGGGGCCAGCTTTATGCACTCCAAATATTTACTACATGCACTCCAAAAAAGGAGTGAACTTGTGTCTACTCCAACAAATGTTGGAGTGAACAAAGGTTCACTCCAAAAGTGGGTTAAATTGGAGTGTTCAGAAGTTCACTCCAATAAATATTTGGAGTGAACCTTTGTTCACTCCAAAAGTGGGCTAAATTGGAGTGTTCAGAAGTTCACTCCAATATTTATTGGAGTGGAAACTTTTCCACTCCTCCAGTCTTGATACTTGGTATGTTTCAAGATTTGAGTGTACTACTACACTCCAATAAATACTGCAGTGTAATACTGTACACTCCAATACTTACTGGAGTTGAAACCTATTTTAAATACATGCATGCACTCCAAGCAACTCCTCCAGATCAACAAAGTCATGCTTTGACCCTTGGAGACCCTGCCTCTCCCCTACAGACAAACTTTCTTCACCCTCAAATTCCTCTCCTTAAGACTAGGCCCCAAAGATTCCAGTGAGTCTGAGCCTATCTATCCACTCTCTTTCAATGGGAATCACTGTCCCCACTTTTTTGGAGTGCCCAGTGGTCCACACTCCAAAAGAAAACATGGAGTGGGTTTAACTCCACTCCACAGTTTGAGTGCCTAATTTTATACTCCATTTTTGGAGTGCACAAGTTTCACTCCAATAAATATTGGAGTGAACTTCTGAACACTCCAATTTAGCCCACTTTTGGAGTGAAAAAAGTTTCACTCCAAATATAATAGAGGCCAAGGCGGCTTCACCGCTGCAAACCTCAAGGGCAAATCACTGTGCTGCAGTACAAAAATCACACACTTTAGAGAAGTACAGCTGACAGCACTATTTTGCTACAGCACCAGGTCCATTAGACAAATTGCTAGTGGCTGGGTGCTGCAGTATGCACTAATGCTAAAAGTAGCAAACCCCCACTGTTTCTGAAAAGCCAAAGTGTGGTGCAGAAACTTTGCACTAAATAATACTGTGCTATTAAAAAAACCTGGTTACCACTTTTCTTACTCTTGTACTGGATTTTAATGGAATTTCATTCTCTTCTGCTTACTTACACCAAAATCACTCTTACTTAGCTGTCAATTGCATTTAAATAGTTAAAATCATCAAGCAAGTTCTTTCAGATGATCTGATAGCAGGCCACCAAATTTTTCAAAAATCTCCTCAGGATCACTTCATTGAATTTTTGAGGTCCCTCAATCTTTTCTTCTGATTTTGATCCCCTCTTTTTCATGCTTCCTCCCGTCAAATAACTAATGTGACTTGTATCCAACAGACTTCATTTTTTTTGGCTATAGTAATATATTAATCCATCATGTTGAAATTTTTTTAACCCTTCACTGACCAAATTTGAGGTTGCTTGATCAGTATATAACTCTGCAAGAGGTTCAACTTCAATGCTCCACAGATGAGCTGCCCAGGAACATCGACACAAACTGGTGCAGACCAGATTTTCTAATGGATGCAAAGAAAAGCAGTCTCATAGCCGGCTGTGTAAGCTACACAAAGCTCAGACTGGCCGTCATCAGGGCGCGTACCACACACAGGCAGCCCTGCGCAAGCTCATGAAAGCTGGCAAGCTCATGAAAGCTGGCCAGAGAGATTGGGCCGGGATTGGCAGTACAATCACACACATATTCATGGGAGCACTGTCAGAGAGGCGATGAATGGGACATGTATTTCAGGAGAAGCAAGCAGTAAGCTGATTCTTGCCTCCCACTCCAGATGGTAATTGCAGGGCTTCCAGCACAACCAAGCACAACTGGAAACTCGTGGGGAGTGTGCCTGCAGCATAGGGTGAGGGCCCTGATGGCCAAGGTGTTTACAATCAGCAAGTCACCAGAGCACCGGTTTGTAGCCCTTGATCCGCCCCGGATCATCCTTGAACTCCTGCACCCAGCGGCTGAACCCGCCCTCAACAACCAGCACTTCCTGGGCCTCCCCTCACATCTGGAAGGCGTCTCAAACAGTGGTGTTGACTTCACCAAGCCCTCCAGCAGAAGCCAGTCATCAAATGGAGTGCATACACACTCCACCAATGGCTGGTCAGTAGGTTCTTCACTTGCAATGGCCGGCAAAGACTGTTCATTGATAGGAGTACACTCCCTCCTTGATGCCCGGTCCGTACCTGCCATCAATAGTCACTTGCCCAATTCTTGATGACCGGCTTGTTCCGGTCATCAAGAGGAGTATGTACTTCCCAAGATGACCGGAAAAAGCCGGTCATCAAGAGGAATATGTACTGATGAAGATGACCGGTTCGTTCCGGTCATCAAGGAAGTATGCACTCCTCCCAATGACCGGAACGAACCGGTCATCTAGAGGTAGATGTGATGACCTGTTTGTTCCGGTCATCTTGGGGAGTACACCCTCCTCTCCACCACCGGTTTCTTCCAGTCATCTTGGGGAGTACACCCTCCTATCAATGACTGGTTTGTTCCGGTCATCGGGAGGAGTGCATACTCCCTTGATGACCGGAACAAACTGGTCATCAAGTGGAAGAGTACTCCTCAAGATGACCGCAACGAACCGGTCATCTTGAGGAGTAGATACTCTGATAATCTTGAGGAGTAGATACTCCTCTTGATGACCAGTTTGTTCCGGTCATCCAGGGAATATGCACTCCTCCAAATGACTGAAACGACCCGGTCATCGAGGGGAGTGATTACTCCTGCGGTCATCAAGAGGAGTACTCACTTCCCTGGATGACCAGTTCATTTTGGCCATCTGGAGGAGTACATACTCCTCTCAATGACCCACAGAACATTGAGGGGAGCTCTTGATGATCAAACGGAGCTACCATTGAGGGGAATATGCTCCCAATGGCCGGTGTGTACTGCTCTGGCTGACCGGTCAGCACCGGTACCAAGGAGTTGATTAATCTGTGGTCTCGTGGTACACATTGTGGACAAATCAGGGAAACCGTACAGGGAAAATAATCCCAACAAACCGGTATTTTTGGGGGCTTGGAATCCGAGCTCCTGATCCGCAGAAAGCTATGGTACAGGCCCTAAGTTGACAAGAGCCTGAACTGATCCAAATCATCAACTATGCTAGCAGTGGTCTCAACCTTGATGTGTTGAGTGAATGCAAAAAGTGGCCGGTTTGACTCAGCAGATGTGATGGTTGCGTGGGCCGTGTTGTTGATTTGTATGTAGTCAGTGCCACGCAGGTTAAATATACATCAGCGTCCTGGCAGTGGTGTTGTTGTCAAGGACATGTACCATTCAGAGTTGATGGGAGCTTGCTGGTGGATCGCGTATAAAAGGGGGTGCCCTCATGGTCCAATAATCCCCAGGGCTTCCTCTGCCGCTGTACTTCCAGCATGCGGTGTCAAGATTTCAACTCAAGGTGATGAGGCAATGGAGATGAGGGGTGGTGAAAGAGGAGCGTGTGCTGGGGGACACAGGTGGGTCAGGTTGGTTAAGGCTCAAACTCAATGATTAATTTCTTATCCGAGGAGCGGACACGTATACACAACTAGAGAGCCCCCTGCACAAGATCCAGAGGGGGCCTAAGAGCATGTAACACAAGACAACAGGAACACAACATGTACTGGAACTGGAACTGTGACATGGACAGGAAGTGGGGACTGGAACTGGGGACAGGAACAGGAACTGGAACAGGGACTGGAACTAGGGACAAGAACTGGAGACAGGAACAGGAACAGGAACTGGGAACAGGAACAGGAACTGGGACTGGAACATGGACTGGGGACAGGACCATAAGATAAAGAAAGTGAGCGGACTGACAAGCTCAAATTCTGACATGTGATTCATCCTCAACCCCTCCGCTGTCGCGCTTGCACAGTTTGAGGGGCTAAAGAGTGGGCCCCCCACGGGTCTGTAGCCTTTGCTGCGGGCCGGTGGCCTTCACCTCCATCACTTTTGACCCGCGCACTTGACGCGGGCTAGGTGTTGAGCCTGTGGGCACGGCTTTGCCAATGTTGGAAGGCTGATTGAGTTTTTCTTGTCCATTATGAAATTGTGTTTTTCTTATGTAACCCTCTTTTATGTATCCTGGTTTTTGTAGTGGGAAAACTCCACCTGTTTTTTTTTTTTTTTTTTTAAAAAAAATTTGTTGATGGGGAAACCCTTGAATTTTTTTTTCCCATTTTGTATAATTGTAAGGGGGAACCCTTGATCTTAATTTTTACAATTGTGGCAAAACTGTGTCTTTAATAAACTTGGATATTGGAGTAAACTTCTGAACACTCCAATTTAGCCCACTTTTGGAGTGAACCTTTGCTCACTCCAACATTTATTGGAGTAGACACAAGTTCACTCCTTTTTTGGAGTGCATGTAGTAAATATTTGGAGTGCATAAAGCCAGCCCCATATCTTTTTTGTTATATGTACCAGTGTTCCAAAAAATTGGGGGAACATTTAAACATGCATTTGAAGCTTCCTTTGAAATCTTTGAGAGAAAAAAATAGGTAAGTGGCAGGTATGTGGTGTGCTTAGTAGAAAAATGACTGCTACCTGTATAGCTTTTTTGTTACACATTTAAAGAGTCTAAAAATTTCAGAAATGTTTCTATGGTGTATATTCTGTGCACCATTAAATCTATAGCAATGGGGTAAACACCAAACATGAGATATAGGGGGGCCGGGCAGCCTCAATAGGAACAATCTGGCTAATTGAATATTTTTTTTGATAATTTTCCCAGAAGTCTAAGGACTGCAGGGGTTATATAATTATGCATACTCTCTGCGCTCTGAAAATTTTGGCAATATTGGTACCTCAGAACATCAAATATAAGGGGTGCGCAGTAAGGCAATATGACTACCACACACCCCTTATATTTCATGTTCTGAGGTAGAAATATTGCCAAATATTTCAGAGCGCAGAGAATATTCATTGTTTTATAACCCCTTAGGTCCTTAGACTTCTGGGAAATTTATCAAAAAAAATATTCAATTAGCCAGATTGTTCCTATTGAGGCTGCCCGGCCCCTATATCTCATGTTCGGTGTTTACCCAATTGCTATAAATTAAATGGCACACAGAATATACACCATAGAAACATTTCTGACATTTTTAGACTCTTTAAATGTGTAACAAAAAAGTTATACAGGTAGCAGTCATTTTTCTACTAAGCACACCACATACCTGCCACCTACCTATTTTTTTCTATCAAAAATTTCAAAGGAAGCTTCAAATGCATGTTTAAATGTTCCCTCAATTTTTGTGGAACCCTGATACTTTAAACCCCCCTCCTCCTCTGGGGTTCACAAGGTGTCACCAATGGACACCTGCCCTTTCACAGACTTGTAGATAGCCCGTTCCTCCTCCTTCCTTGGCTCAGCAGAGAACTGACATGCAGTCTCTCTGAGCCAGGAAAGCTCCCTTCCTTTTGTCTCTCTTCTTTTCCCTCTTCTTCCTCTCAGCAGAGAACTGACATGCAGTCTCTCTGAGCCAGCCTTGCAATCCAAAGCCCCCCCCCCCCAGTTTGGTCCTAGAACATCCTCCCTGCGCCCGTTCCGCTGCTCATCCACCACCAACTCCAGTGAAGGGATTCAACCCTTACAGATACATGTAACAAAAAGATATTCCCTTAGTACACACTTGGGAACAGGGGGTATGCAAAAAAATTAATTAAAACATTGGCCCTACTTTGCGCACTGCAAAAAACTCTTTTCGCACTGTGGGGGTTGTCGTCTCAACGTCCCGCCCCCAGTGCGCGCTTCCGCCATGGCTCTTTGCGCACTGTGCATTCCCCCAAAAGAACGGCTTACCTTTCTGGAGATATTTCTTGATGAGTCAATAAAACAACCTTTTATGACCCCTGCAAAAAATAATCAAGTCATTTGGTGGTCTCCTTGAGCCTAGAGACAATTGAGATGAAATAATCATATTTCAATGCGGCAGGGACCTGTAATATCGCTTCCTGTACCCCAGTAGCCCCAAAATTTTCACAGTATCATGGTACATGTGCAAATTCATGATCTGATAATTTTTGGAATTTTTCCCATCCCACAGATATAAGGGGGCGCGGCAGGCTTAGTAGGAAAATTACTGCTAACTGTATAGTTTTTTTGTTACACACCCAAACAGTCCCAAAATTTCAGAAATGTTTTCATTGTGGATATTCTCCGCGCCATAAATTCCTTGGCAATAGTGTGTCAAGATAACATGAGATATAAGGGGTGTGCGGCGGGCTTAGTATGAAAATGGCTGCTACAGGTATAGATTTTTTTCTCTAGGCTCAAGGAGACCACCAAATGACTTGATTATTTTTTGTGGGGGTCATAAAAGGTTGTTCTATTGACTCATCGAAAAGTCTCTCCCGAAAGGTAAGCCGTTTTTTTGGGGGAATGCATAGTGCGCGAAGAGCCGTGGCGGTGTGGAACTCCTAAAAGATCAGGAAAGAGCTGTGAGGGGAAATAGTCAACTACACTACTAATAATGTAGAAGAGGCTACAGGTGCTGCTGAGGCTGCCCTCTTGACTAATGCTGATGGAGAGAGGGTTACACTAAGAAAAAGAAAAGGGTGTGGCTGAAGATTCTCTTTGACTTAGATGACTTTAACACTTTATGAGTTTGAGGTGTATCAATCCTACTGAGTGAGAGAGGAGAAGTGAGATGGGGAGAAAAGCAGAAGCTCTTGGGGAGTCACTCTGAGATGGGTAATGAGATATATGCTGGGGGATATATTTCTATGGTGATGAAAGTGTATCTAAGCGTGATGAAAAGGTGCTACAGAGGGGATGTAGTAGAAAGTGCATATAAGGGTGATGTTAAAAGGTGCTACAGAGGGGATGTAGTAGAAAGTGCATGATGGGGATACAACATCTAGAGGGGTGTTTATATATGTGAGAAGTACTACAGGGGGGTGATACATGATGAACACATAGTAACAATATCTGAAGATGAGCAGTAATGATGAAGGTGCAATGACCAAGCAGTTTACATGAAAGGTAACTATGTAGAAGATAAAATAATGATGAGCATTTGATAATAACTACAAGAGCTATGAAGGAATGTACTGCTGATATCATATGAAGGGTAAAATGAGTAATGAAGTTATGTAAGATCTGCAGTCCTATGTAGCTATGATACTAATGAATGATGTATGTACTAATGCTAAGGATATGTAAGAATAAAATACCTGCCAAAACTATACATGCCAATAACTGCTGATCCATTTGGAAATCCTAGGTAAAATGAGTGTGTGACTAGGGGTAAAATGGGGTGTAGAATCTGAATATGAAGTAATAATGAGGTATTTATGAGGGGTTTAGGTGATATGAAGTGGTGGTATGAACAGGAACGGGGTTACCACAGCGGAAGCGCGCACTGGTTGCGGGACATCGAGACAACAACCCCCACAGTGCGCAAAGTAGGTCCATAAAACATTTAAAGGTGCTTTTTTTAAAATTTTGAATGCATCATAATTCTTTTCAGGATTTTAGATGAATTTCAAGCCTATTTGCGCTGCCTAGAAATGAGTAGAAAAATACCAGGTACGTACGCGGAAACGCAAAAACCGGGTACAGACACGGAAAAACCGGGTACAGACACGGAAAAACCGGGTACGTTTATTAATCCCCAAAATTAATTAAATCATTTAAAGTTGCTTTTTTGGAATTCTGAATGCATCATAGTTCTTTTCAGGATTTTAGATGAATTTTAAGCCTATTTGCGTTGCGTAGAAATGAGTAGAAAAAACCGGGTACGCAAGTGGAAAAGGGGGTACGCAAAAACCGGGTAAAAACACGCAAATACCCAGGTACGTTTATTAACCCCCTAATAAAAATCTTCACCAAATATAAAAATAGTAATGAAAAAAATTAGAACTCACCATCAGCTTTAATCCTTTCCACTTCCTCATCAACTCTACACCCATCCTCTTCTTCTTCCACTTCAGCCCTGGCCCTTAATAACCCCAGCACTTTTTTCTGCTCAGTTTCTTCCACCATGGTCAGTATAATGGTGCGCATATCCAACTACAAACAAAACAAACACCTTAGTATTTCTTCCCTTTCTGTTATTATTCTTTTCTATTCATAAAATGCTGTCTGACATATGTGGGTAAAAGCTTCCTGGAACCTGTTGTACAGTTGTAGGTGGGCGGTGCGTGCAGAAGACGGGTTTGGTCTGCTTGAGCAAAGGAAAGCAGCCCTTCTTGAAGGAAATACCTTAGCGCCTCAACCTCTTCCAGTTTGCAGCTATCTCTCATGCATGGAACGTAGGCCTGGACGTTATTTACAGCAGAATGCACTAGGAAGCTTGTGACTAGGACGGATAACGGACTTTTTGTCAAGCACAGATGACAAGAAAGAGGTATGAGGTGGGTAATCTAACAAAGAATTGAGGTCATTTGTTGGCAACGACGGTGTGGAGTTGGCGTTGGAGGAATTCATCATGATTGTACGGGAGCAAACATAGTTTTCCGCTGGGCAATGGCCGGAGGACCTTATAGGATCTTTTTCAACATTCAATGAAATAATTATTGACACCTTTCCTTCTTCAGAAAGAATCATTGCGGTCTTTCTTTCATTGCAAACTTTGACTCTGGCGTTTGACCCAGTTTAATTCAGTTTGGATCCCTTTTTGGAGCGCAAAACCCTTCCCATTGGATTGGCCAGACTCAGGAACTGATTTGGATAGCTCCTTGGCAGTACCTTGGGAGTATTTCATTATTTACTCATTAATTTTTTCAATTACTCTGTGGCAGAAACCGCAAAAACCGTCATATATATGTACTTATGCCCGTATTTGGGAAGTGGATCCCAAAATATGGGCTGTGAACAAAAAAAAAATGGCTGGACCAAATTGGTTGCCACTTGAGATTTGGAATCTACACACTCTTTAGACTCCAAAAATATACTCTGTTAGAGTGCTGGACCCCCAATCCAGTTGGGCTTTCAAATTTTGGGGGTAGCTCTGTACAGTAGAATTTTGCACAGAAGTGTAGATGTACATTTGAATTGATTTCAAATTAATTTTCTCTGAATTTAAAGTAGGATAAGCCTAAATGTACTTCAAACTTTTACTAATTTTTGGCTTTGGAGGAGGTGGGTTAGGAATATGGTACTCCAAAAAATCTGGAGGGCCTATTTTACTCTTAACTCCATGTTTGTTGGAGCACATGCCTGGGCACTCCAAAATACACCAAAATGGGATGCACTCCACCCTAATTTTGGCTTTGCACTCCATTGTGCCAATATGAAGCGGAGTGCCCACAGTAGTCATCAAGCAGGGCACACCCCACTTGATGACAAGCTAATGTGCAACTCTTCTCAATAATCAGTACAGACCAGTCATTGATAGGTGTGAGACCCCTCAAGGGCTGGTACAGATCAGTCTTTGGGAGGTGTGAGACCCCGCAATAGCCGGTCCAACCGGTAATTGGGAGGTGAGAGATCAATGGCTGGCACGCAACCGGTCATTGTACTGTGGAGCCCCCCTGATGACCCCTCAAAGGCCAGTCCGACCAGTCATTGAGAGGTGTGAAACCCCTCAATGGCCAGTCCGACTGGTCATTGAGAGGTGTGAGACCCCTCAATGGCTGGTCAAACCGCTCATTGGGAGGTGAGGGACCCCTTGATGGCTGGTCCTACCGCTCATTGGGAGGTGAGGGACCCCTTGATGGCCAGGACCGATTCACTACCAAGATGGATGAATTTGCGATGTCGTATATTGATCAATATAGCGTATATTGATCAATTTTTTTTTATTCCTCTTGTTACCTTTGTCTGTATTTCATGTCTCCTTAATACTCTTCTATGATCTCTCTCCTTCCCCCTGTATTTGCTGCAAGCCACAGGAATCTTTTTTTTTATCTGATAACATTCATAAATTTCTACATACACCATTCAATCCTTCATGAAAAAAGAACATTGCAAGTTTTAGAATTAATCCAGAGTGGCTGAGGGGTCTCAATTTTTTTTTCTTTTTTTTTTACTTCAACAATTGAGGTTATCAGAAGTTTCCAATTTTTTTTTTTTTTTTTTTTTTTTTTTTTTCAAAAAAGGAAAAACATTGACCCCTCACCTCTCTCATGATACCATCCTGCACACATTGTTAATTTGGTTGGTTGAACTTCCTGAAGATATTGCAAATCATACTTGAAGTGCTACATGCATAGAAGGTGTTTTTGAAATTAGTTTACCATGGTTTAGATATATTTTTTTCAGATTCTTTTCTTTATCTACTTTTTGTCAACCACAAATTAATGAGGAATATTTCCACATAAAATTTCATCAGACAATTGTTCTGCATAGAAATCCCAGAAATATTGTGTTTATGGTCACATCCATTGTCAGGGTGCGTCTCTTTAGTGACACAGCTCTGAATAAAACAAGAGAATATAGCAATCACGACTCAGGGGTTGGAGCTCTACTTGACCGCCTCTGCGGGAGGATATAACCACGCCTCCGGAGGAGGGGCTGTTGACTTTTGTCAACCTGAGGCTAGAGGCGCTCCTTAGGAGGATGGGTGAGGAAATAAGGGAAGAGGAGACTCAAGCTTACCCTTTATCAGCGAGGTTGAGTCGGAGAGTTTGGAAGTTGGAGAGATAAGAAGAAGAGAGATTGATTCAAAAGCCCCAATTGCAGTATTTGAGTGATGTCAAAAACTACAAAGTAGCGGGCTTGGTAAATCTGAATCTGAGGAACTCTCCGCTTTGGAGGATTCCTCTACTTGTACTTATGTCGATCTGTAGATCCTTTATTGCGGCTGCGCAGTATTGCTTCACGCGCACGGGAGGCGCGTCACTTATTAGTGACATATCTCAGAGAATCTCTGTCTCTAGCTGCTTTGTCCGCTAGCTGCGCTGTTTGGACTAGTAGCTGGCTGACACTTGCCCCCCCAAAAAGGAAGGCTCTGATAGGAGTTGTTGTGTTACTCCTCTTGGACGCTCTGAACTTAGACAACAGAGCATCCGCATGCTGAATTTGGTTCTTCCTTAGCCACCTGTCAAAGTCAGGAGCTTTATTCTTGAAGTGTTTCAGTAAAGGCGGGAATCTTGCCCTTTCACTCTGGTCAGCTTCTCGTCTAAGATCTTAGATGCTACTAGACCTTCAAGCGGGTCCTCAAGGTCCAGAACCACTGGTGGGGGCTGCTCTCTATGATCACCTGGCACAACGTACTTCTTAAGAAGGCTTACCGGGAAAGTAGGGTGTTTGAGATCATAACTTTCTGTCAAAACCACCTCCACCGCATTCTGGCAGTGAAGCGCTTTCACAAAGAAGGGACCTACAAACACGTCATTGAGCTTCCTGTTCCCACCAAGATTCTGGAAGTTAACCGTGGATACAAAGACTCTGTCACCCACTTGGACGTCATGCTCCCTGTGCGTCTTATCCCAACGCTCCTTATTGTACTGCACCGCCTCAGTTAGACATCTACTTGCGTGTTTCTCCATTTGTAAAATCATTTCTTGAGACCTTTCTGCTGACGGATGAAGGGTAACTGCTTTGCTAAGCAGCAAGTTCCTAGGCATGTAAGGTATCCAAACTCTCTCCAGCTCAAAAGGAGTTTTTCCAGTCGTTGCCTGTATGCTTGAGTTATACGCATATTCAAGTGCCGGTAGCAACAAAACCCAATCATGCCTATAACCTTTGGCATTCTTAAACTGGAGCCCAAAGGCGCAATAGCGCCTAATCATGTCCTCTAAAGTTTGTATCATCCTCTTGGCTAGGCCGTTGGTCTGAGGATGATATGCAGTGGAAAAGGAAAGCTTGGATCCTAGCAGCTGAAAGAGACTTTGCCAAAACTCCAATGTGAATTTTGGGTCTCAATACGTGATTATAACCTTTGGACATCCCACGTCATTGATGATGGAGTTCCAGAACAGTAAAGCTACATCCAGAGCTGTGCTATCCTTATAGCACGGCAGAAATCAAGCTTGCTTCAAAAAACGGTCCACCACAACCAATACCGCATGAAAACTGTCTTTACCTGCTGTTGGTAAAGCCGTAACAAAGTCCATATTGATTATTTCCCAGCGCTGTTTGGGTTCTTCAATTGTCTGAAGTAATCCAAACTGTTTAACTGTTGCTCTGTTTGCTTTCTGGCAGCAATCACAGCTATTGCAATAATGCGCTACTCTTGTGGTCCAGCCTGGCCACCAGGCTAAAACCCTAAAGCGTTCAATAGTCCTTTCTTTGTAGAAATGACCCACTGCCACATTGTCATGGCATTTGTGCAACATTGTATAGATGTGGTCTTCTTTTATCAGCACCAGTGCACAATGATTACCACTTAGGTGGTATAGTAGTCAATCTAGGAGGACAAATCTCCCTGCTGTGAAGTTAGCCTTCCAAGGCTCTTTGAGTTGGCTGACTAGATCCGGTTGTGAAGGCTTGGACTTAAGGATCTGCACTAAGGCTGCGGTGTTCCTGTCATCAATGTAGCTTTGTTCCACTGAATCCCAGAACTCCATAGACAATCCGCTAACGCTGATTGCCATGATTGGCACCTCCCTTGTCACTTCCTCTTCATCCGCCGCAGGGTTATCCTTGTCATTGGGCAGAGCCCACCGTGATAAGCCGTCCGCATTCTTATGGATGAGACCAACTCTATGGGTGATGGCCATGGAGCCCCGCCACTCCTGGATGGAGATCTGCCATCTCATTGTATGTCTACTTGGCGTCTTCATGTTCAAGAGCAACTTCAAAGCTACGCAGTCCGTTATCAGCTCAAAAACACACCCATCAAGATAGTAGTATAACTTCTCTAATGCCCAAACTAAGCACAAACA
The DNA here is from genome assembly GCF_026914185.1 of Puccinia triticina. Lineage (NCBI taxonomy): Eukaryota > Fungi > Basidiomycota > Pucciniomycetes > Pucciniales > Pucciniaceae > Puccinia > Puccinia triticina. The sequence continues at coordinate 3,743,700 of NC_070573.1, forward strand.
CTCCAACTGAGACGCCCCATACTTCTTCTTGGACTCCTTCAGCTGTCTGGACATGAAGCAAATCGGGCCTTGCACTTCCCTGTCTCCGATCATCTGGATCTGATGAAGGGCTGCTCCAAGACCTTCCATGCAAGCATCCACGTATAGTTTGAATGGCCTCTTAGGGTCCAGGTGAAACAGCAAAGGAGCCGAGGTGAGCGCCACTCTCAAAGCTTTATACGCTTCAACTCTTTCCTGTGTCATTTCAAATGCAACATTAGGACTGCAAATCTTGTAAAGCACCGACACTATCATGTTAAAGTCTTTTATATGTAGCCTGTAATAACCGGCAAACCCCAGAAACAACTGTAACTCCTTGACTGTTGACGGTTTAGGTTTTAGCAACACTGCTGCTACCCGGTGCTGATCTACCGCCAGTGACAACCTGTTAACAATATGCCCCAGTGCCTTCAAATCAGAAAAGGCAAACAAGAATTTAGTCAAAGAGATCTTCATGTTCATGTCTTGAATCCTTCCTAAGACAATAGCTAACTTATCAACACCAGGAAAAAAAAATAGTCACTTGATGACAAGTGACATCATGCCAGCTTTAGCGGGCTACCCACCATCTACCCACCATCTACCCATCATCTACCCACCATCTACCCACCATCTAACCACTTTAAGAATTTCCACAGGAGATCCTCAGTTTTTGCTGGGCACCACTGATCCCCATTTCTGGTCAGCTGATACTCAGCTTTAGCTCCCAGCTTATGCTCAGCTTTGGTGCCCAGCTCATGCTCAGCTTTGTTGCCCAGATCAGAACCAGTCCTGGCCCATCTTATTTTCAGCTTTATTCCAGTCATGGCTCAGCTTAGACTCAGATTAGGACTATCATTGGCCCAGCCAATGCTCAGCTTTGGACCAGTATTGGCTCAGCTGATTTTCAGCTTTGGGTAAATCTTGGTCCAGCCAATTCTCAGATTCTGAGTCTGACCACTCCTGTAACAGCTTATGCTCATCTGTGGACCAGCCTTGGCTCAGCTGATGCTCAGCTGTGGACCAACCTTGGCTAAGACAATGCTCAGCTGTGGACCAGCCTTGGCTCAGCTGATGCTCAGCAGTGGACAAGCCTTGGCTCAGCTGATTGTAGAGGTAGTATATGTTGGTACACCTCACACCTGTGGATATAGCTCAATGGTAGAGCAACCCAGCATGCATCGGGGAGATGCGGGTTCGATTCCCCCTGTCCGCACTATTCCTTTTACTCGCTCTACAGGTTATGAGCCCAGCGCTATAGGCAGCTGCGTACCTGGGATGAGCCTCTGGGAGGATTAGTGGGCTCTGTCACCGGTGTAGGTGTACAGGGGGTGTGTAGAGGTAGTATATGTTGGTACACCTCACACCTGTGGATATAGCTCAATGGTAGAGCAACCCAGCATGCATCGGGGAGATGCGGGTTCGATTCCCCCTGTCCGCACTATTCCTTTTACTCGCTCTACACTGATGCTCAGCTGTGGACCAGCCTTTGCTCAGCTGTGGAACAGCCTTGGCTCAGGTGATATTAATCTTTTTAATAGTCTCAAAAAATCTGATACTCAGCTTTGGAACAACCTTGGCTCAGCTAATGCTCAGCTTTGTACCAGCATTGGCTCAGCCAATGCTCAGCTTTTGAAAATTTTTGGCCCAGCTGGTGTTAATCTTTGGAACAGTATTGTCCCAGCTGATCCTAAGCTCTGCACAAGCCTTTTCCAAGATGATGCTCAGCTTTGGACCATTGTTGGCTAAGCTGATGCTCCGATTTGGAATATTCTTGGTCCAGCTGACACTTGGATTTGCTTCAGGCTTGGAATATCCAATGCTCAGCTGTGGCCCAGGCTCAGCCAATGCTCAGCTTTGGCCCAGGCTCAGTCAATGCCTACTGCTCAGCTTATGATGAGCATCAGCTGTTCCTGGGAAAAAATTAGGATCAGCTGACTGTGCCACATTGAGTGCTCTGGTGCAGTCCTGCAAGCTCTACAAGTGCTGGTGGAGCAGACTTGGAGCAGCGCTGGAGTAGATCTGGAGCAGAAACCAAAGCTGCATCATGTCACTTGCCATCAAGTGACTATTTTTTTTTCCTGGTGCAAGGTGTTCCTCCCGAGTACTAATGAATACTATAATATCATCAATGTATATGATTAACCACAGTTCATTAAGCTCCCTCCTAAATTCACTGTCCATCATGCGCTGGAAATGGGAGGGTGCATTTTTGATGCCAAACGCCATACGTAGGTATTTGTGGATCCCCATATGTGAGATGATCCGGAGGAACTTCCTGCTATTGGGTGCCACTTGGTTGTGATGAAAACCTTTCAACATGTCCATGCACATAATGTACTTGGCTCCGTGTAGCTTAGTAAGAGACTCCGTTATCTTTGGCATAGGGTATCTGTCAGGAGTTGTATAGGTGTTCAGAGCCCTAAAATCTCCCACCAGCCTGGATTTATTGTTATGCCATGCGATTATGACCGGTGTAGTAATGTCAACTCCCTCGTTTGATCCTACTTTCCTCAAAATCCCCATTTTAGTAAGCAAAGCTATATGCTGTTCTATAGCCTCTCTATTTTGCGGACTGGCAGGATAAGGAGATTTCCACAGAGCTAGAGGATACAGCTTATCCACCGTTAGGGTGATCTTGACTTTATGTCTTTGAATAGAGCCGAAAGGCTGGTCCGGCGTCGCAAACGCAGCTTTGAATTGTTTTAACACTGTTAACAGACTTGCTACTCTATCAGCTGGGAGATCCATGTTGACCTTGGTGTCCCATTGTACCTCTTCTTCAAAAGGCACCACTTTGTGGGCTCCTTGCGACACCGCATTGATGGATTTGTCAAACTCGAATACTCTCTTGCCAATAGTGAATTTCCTCTTTTCCTCATTAAGCAGTGAATTCTTATAGTGCGCTAGATAATCATTTCCTAGTAGGAAGTACTTAGCTGTCATATCGTCCATTACAACAAACTTAACTACCAATTTGACATTCTCCATGACTAGCTTGATGTTGACAACTCCTATTGGCAGCAAGGTTCCTGACGCGCTGTGAAATTTACCTGGAGCTAGCGGCAGTATGAATTTAGGCCAGCTCGGGCAAAATTTAGATATATAATCTTTGCTTACTACTGACCTGACTGCTCCACTGCCGAGAAAGACCAAACAATCTTTGTTGAAGCACTTCATCTGGACTAGATTATTGCGGCCAGACTGTGCTCAATGACAAAGGTTCCATTTGAACTCCCCCCTATGACAGGTTCGTCCGGGTCAATCTCACTTCCCATTTCCTGCTCAGGATCTATCCCTTGGCTCTTGTCTACACAATTGAAATTTTTTGGACATTTGCGCAACGTATGCCCTGGCTCCTTACAAGTATAGCATCTTATGTCTGTCTGATTTGCCCTTGGTTTCTCAGAGCTTGCCTGTGACATGGTAGGTTTAACATTGGACGCAGTTGCTGCTTTTGCTGCAAACCACCGCCTACCAAGGCGAGTCTTGTCACAAATATCTTCTAAGATATCAATGAATGGGCTCATGTCTGCATCGGTACTCTTCATCGCATTCTTAGCTGCATATTCGACTTAATTTTCCATCAGAACAACTAGTTTGAAGTTGATCGACTCTATGTCAGTGGTTGGTGCAAAACAGTTCAAGTGGTCATACTTACAGGTCACCCACTGCGCTGGCGTATTCTCCCCGGGGACAAACTTATCAGCCTCAAAGGCTTTTTGCTTCTTGCGTTTCCACACCAAATTACCAAACTTCTTGCAAATTTTGGCTCTCCAAAAGCTCCAACTAGCTTCTTCATGGGTCAGTCTCATTGTTGAGTACCATGACAGCGCTGTCCCCGTAAACAAAGTGATCAGCTTAAGCACAATGACCTCGTCATCTATATGGCCGTCTTTCTTTGCTGTGTCTATCCATTGCACAAAGCGCATATGATCGTACTCCCCCTCACCGGAAAATGTAGGCCAGTCAGACTTGGCTATTGCATTGTTAAGCATTTTCTTCAGTTCAGGATCAATACCCATGGAGGCTAGATTAGTGCTTGGTTGAGCTCTGCTTGTACGATCAAAATGATTAAAGCCATGTAGAGTAGGACCTGATTGTTGCTTCAACAATTGAACTGTCCCAGTCAAGGATGCTATCTCTTCTCTCAGCCTTGCTCCTTCTGACCGGTACTGGCTCATCATTGAGATTTAGAAAGTCAATGCGCTGAGCTTCACTCTGTTCCTTCAGCTTTCCCTCTATCTCCGGACAAACACTACGCTCATCTATGGAGGGGTGCCCCTTGCAAATCTCATTCATCATTTTCAGCTCTAAAGCTGAAAAATGGTCATGCAACTTCTCTCCTAACTCAATGGATATATGCTCCACCGCATCTGTTTCTAAATCTGCACTCGGCTGATCCAACCATTGGGACAAACCTTGTTCCAGATGAAAAACTCTTGCACTAAGCTCTTGAATCTCAGCAATGAGTTTGGGGTCACTTTGTTCTAGGCTCAACAATTTCACCGTAGATAACTCAATGGATTCCCTAATTAAATGCTTTAAGTTATTCTCTAACTCACTCAGCATTGTCCCTTTGGGATCGTTACTCACAGACTCACTCTTCAATGGCACATCAAAAGATTTCAATTTTCCATTCAACTTGTCCATAATGTCTTTCAGATTGCCGATAGAAGTGACTAAGCTATTACAGACTGAAGAAATACCACTTAAAGAAAATTTAACAGACTTGAAATTTTCGCCAACAAGATCCTTAATTAAATGAAAGTTGTTAGACATGGGTGCGGTGAGATCTTTCTGCATATACTTAGAGAGAGCTGTTTGGAAGTTGTCCGTCTGGGACATTATCTGTTTTGAGTTTCTGTCAACAATCACCTTGATTTTGGTAAACATTTGTCTTAAGATCCCAGTGGCATTGGCTAGCGTCAATGGTTCCAGTTCCCTTGATTTTGGGAACAGGACTGTTTGATTGACTGGTAACTCCCCTGCAGTGTGCGTCCCACCCTGAACACCTTGTTGTAGATCGACCGCCTGAAGACCTGGCAACGTCACATCCTCGAGTTTTGGCCGGGTTGCCCTTGCCGCTCTTGCGTCTGATTTGCTGGAGGATCTCTCTCCTGGTTGACCGCCGGTCTGGCGTAATTTTGGTGTCAATGCTGCCTGCGCGGTTGAGGAGCTGGTTGGCGATTTGCTGGTTGATGCTGAGTTCTGCGGTTACGCTGGGGCATGTTGTGAGGATTCCAGCCCTCCGTTTCCACTCTTAAGATATTCGAGCCGATCATCCGCTCTAGCCTGTTGTGAGTGGTGATTGCCTGCTCCCTCAGGATTGCCATTTCCTTTTGATTGCTCCCCGCCTGAGCCTCCAAGTAAGCCCTCTTGAAGTTGAGGTGGGTTTGCAAAATGAGCACCGTCGTTTGACCCCACGATCTTCTTGCTTCCTCCACGTTTAAATTTGCCGGGGGGACAAAGCGGTGGTTTTTCTGACCCAGTGGATGAGGATTGTGAACCTACATCAGATTCTGTCTTCTTAGGTGGAGACATACTAAAGAGAAAGGAAGAAAAGAAATAAAGAAAAGAATACAGACCAGTACCGGTGATCTCAATACTTGAGTCTGAGTCTGACAAGCCCAGTCTTCTGACTGTGTTATTATCCCCGGCTACTGTGTCGGGTCTATCGTTGCCTGTTAAGATTTGCTCCACTCCAATCGTGGACGGTCCTGGCCTAGTGAAACGTCTTTGGATATCTACTGTTGACGCTCCGTTGCTAGCTACGGACTCTCTACATCTAATGTCCGCGATCAAGCACTGAATGAGATCTACAAGTTGGGCCTGATAACACTGGATCAATCGCTGGGTTGATGTCAGGATTGGTTAGAGCAGGTTCTATAAGCGTTGTAGGGGATATACCGGCTTGACTCGCTTGATTTTGAACTGCTGGTCTACTACTAGCTGTATCAACTGTTGCAGCAGGATGAGTATCAGCTGTATTACCTGTACGACAAAACAGGCTGTCAAACAGGTCCGCTACACCGTTGTTTGTAGGCTCTGAGTTCCGTCTAGCTCAATCTGTCCTAGAGGTTTGAGGGTTAATCGGGCGGTCTGCCTGAAAAAATTGCGCAGCAATTTTTGCCTGGACAACACCAGTAGGGTACTCCACTTAGTCTGAATAGTATCAGTATGATACTGAAGACAATAAAGGAGCAGCTTACTACTGGTATAGCCAAGTAGTATCGATTAACGTATCTCTCGTGACAATCACCTGGACAGTGTAGCCGATTGTACTATCTTTATCCTATGCGATACGCAATAAGATCACCACGATATCTAAGCTGATAAGGCAGAGATTATTATGTAAGCAAGATGAAAGCTAACTGTAAGCTTTGGAGGATGCAGAAGATATGGGGAATAGTATGCAGGGATGATTGGCCTGGATACTGAAGATAGTTCTTGGGTAGAGTATATTGTATACGACTTGGCCAAGGTCAAGCCAAAAAAAGACAAGGGTAGATGAAATAACTTTAGTCCGTGGGAATCTGTTCTCAAAGCAATGCTTGGATCTTGGGACAAATGACAATGAGGCCCCCAAATGTCAGGGCGCGTCTCTTTAGTGACGCAGCTCTGAATAAAACAAGAGACTAAAGCAATCACAACTCAGGGGTCAGAGCTCTACTTGACCGCCTCTGCAGGAGGATATAACCACGCCTCCGTAGGAGGGGCTGTTGACTTCTGTCAACCGGAGGCTAGAGGCGCTCCTTAGGAGGATGGGTGAGGAAATAAGGGAAGAGGAGACTCAAGCTTACCCTTTATCAGCAAGGTCGAGTCGGAGAGTTGGAAAGTTGGAAAGATAAGAAGAAAAGAGATTGATTCAAAAGCCCCAATTGCAGTATTCGAGTGATGTCAAAAACTACAAAGTAGCGGGCTTGGTAAATCTGAATCTGAGGAACTCTCCGCTTTGGAGGATTCCTCTACTTGTACTTATGTCAATCTGTAGATCCTTTACTGCGGCTGCGCAGTATTGCTTCACGCGCGCAGGAGGCGCGTCACTTATTAGTGACATATCTCAGAGGCTCTCTGTCTCTGACTGCTTTGTCCGCTAGCTGCGCTGTTTGGACTAGCAGCTGACTAACATCCATTATGCAGCAGCTACAATATGATCAGTTGCAAAATATCACTACTTTGGTAGTTTCTTGGTGTTTCTGCCACTATATCTAAACCCGGCTTGGGAATTCTTCCAAGATATTCTTACCAAATTTGTTGAGAAGCGCCCAAAGTTTCATTAGGTACCTTTACTGACCACAAAACACCCAAATGTAGCAGCTACAGTCTGATCGGTTTCCAAATATCACCACTTTGGTAGTTTCTTGGTGTTTCTGCCACTATATCTCATGCCAGCGTGGGAAGCCAGCTTCTGCCATATGGTTACCAAAATGTTTACAAGCCCCCAAAATATCATTATGTACATTTGATGACCACAAAACCCCCAAATGTAGCAACTACAGTCTGATCGGTTCCCAAATATCACTACTTTGGTAGTTTCTTGGTGTTTCCACCACTATATCTCATCCCAGCGTGGGAATCTTTCTGCCAAATGGTCATCAAAATGTTTACAGGACCCCCAAGATTCATTATGTACCTTTAATGACCACAAAACCTCCAAATGTAGCAGCTACAGTCTGATCAGTTTCCAAATATCACTACTTTGGTAGTTTATTGGTTTTTCTGCCACTATACCTCATCCCAGCGTGGGAATCCTTCTGCCATATGGTTACCAAAATGTAAAGAAGCCCCCAAAGCTTCATTATGTCCCTTTACTGACCACCAAAACTCCAAATGTAGCAGCTACAGTCTGATTAGTTCCCAAATATCACTACTTTGGTAGTTTCTTGGTGTTTCTGCCACTATATCTCATCCCAGGGTGAGAATCCTTCTGCCATATGGTTAAAAAAATGTTTAGAGGCCAAAAAGTTTCATTATGTACCTTTACTGACCACAAAACCTCCAAATGTAGAAGCTACAGTCTGATCAGTTCCCAAATATCACCACTTTGGTAGTTTCTTGGTGTTTCTGCCACTACATTTCATCCCAGCGTGGGAATCCCTCTGTAATATGGTTGCCAAAATTTATGGAGGCCCTCAAAGATTCATCACATACCTTTCATGACCACAAAACCCCTAAATGTAGAAGCTACAGTCTGATCAGTTCCCAAATATCATGACTTTGGTAGTTTCTTGGTGTTTCTGCCACTATTTCTCATCCCAGAGTGAGAATCCTTCTGCCATATGGTTAATACAATTTTCATAGGCCCCCAAAGATTTATTACGTACCTTTACTGACCACAAAACCTCCAAATGTAGAAGCTACAGTCTGATCAGTTCCCAAATCTCAACACTTTGGTAGTTTCTTGGTGTTTCTGCCACTATATCTCATCCCAGCTTGGGAATCCTTCTGCCATATGTTTACCAAAATGTTTACAAAGCCCCCAAAGATTCATTATGTACCTTTAAGGACCAAAAAACCCCCAAATGTAGCAGCTACACTCTGATCTGTTCCCAAATACAAGTTTATCAAAGCCTCTGAATCACGAAACAAAACTTCAAGGGTTTCCCCTACAAATCTTCAAAAATCACAAAAAAAAATCAAGGGTTTCCCCTTTACAACCTCCAGGAAAAAAAGATGAAGGGTTTTCCCTTTACAAATGCCAAAATGAACAAAAAGACCACAATATCACAACAACCAAAAACAGAGCAACAATCTGCACCCAGCCACCTAACATCAGCAAGCTGATGCACCATGGCCCACCATCCATCCCTGTCTAGCAGGGTTAAAAAATGGTGAGAGGATGACCCCCAGCGCGCCGCATTGAAGGCATTATGCAAAGGGGGGTCAACAAGTGTAGCCCCTCAAACTGCGCAAGTGCAACAGCGGAGGGGGTGAGGACGAACCGCACGCTGCAAGTACAGCGGCAGAGGACGCCCTGGGGATTATCCGAACACAAAAGCACACCTTTTATATTCATCACCCAAGATCTACCATTGGTTAGCCCAATCTACATAGGCTTAATCTTCCGCCTTGACCAGCCTCAACCCGTGTCAGCAGCACTTGGCCTTGACAATGGCGCCACCGCCATGTCCCTATGACACCAGCACCACACCTGCCCCATGTCGCTATCAATACCAGGAAGACTCTTATTGGTGGGCCCTCAAACGACAGCAAACAGTCTTACAACCAGACCACATGTATTTTGTGTAGTGGGTTCTACTTGCAGGTTACTGTCTTGGATCAGGCTGAAAATTCAGCCACAACGTTGGCAAGGCAATCTGCCAATTCTGGTACGTTGCCTCTCCTCTGAGTCTCCTCCTCCGCGCGCGTACCTGACACTGACAGCCTTGGCCCTTCTCTCTCTCTGTGTCTGGGTCCAGCTGACCGTACACTCCCGAGCATCCCGTATCCTCCCCCTCACCGTACCACTGAGCATCTTCTGCCGCTGCCGCTGTTACCCTTGAAGCACAGCCGTTCTGAGGGCTCCAGCCAGCCTGACCTATCCCTCCATCAATGGAAGACAATCCTGATCTCATTAAGCCCAAAGAATGGACATCCAGCACCAAAGCGCAGCCACTTCCACCCCTGACTCATCTCTTTCGGACACACAAACATCCACTCAGCCTCCTCCCCTCTCTGGCCGACAAAATCATACCCACACCATTCTTCAAGTCCTCCAGAAGACCCCCTTAGTTCATTTATCGGGAAGACCCAAACCATGATTTCCAAGCACATGAGCAGATACCATTCAAGCGCGAAAACAAAAAGTATGTCAAGGAGGAGGCCCACGTGGAGGTCAACAACACTGCCAGCAAGCAGGACGAGCCGGCACTGCTCGAGCGGATGAAGTCCAAGAACCCAAGTCTGCACCCCATCCAGCCCGAGATCCTCCGCTCCCGCAACTCACTCACCCACAATATGGCCGCCAGGCAGCTTTCCCCTCATGGGAGAGGCTGCAACTTCGACCAGGCGGAGGGCCTCGGCAATTGACTCCAGAGATACAACACAGTGGTTGATCCGGCTTGGAAACCTGCAGCTCGCCTTTGGCGGCACGTTTGGCCAGCACGGCCACCATCGCCCGCGGGGCGCGATGATGACGGGCAGCAGCACGCTCAGCCGGCCCGCCAGCCTCGCCAAGTGCATCTCCATCTTCCTCCACTCGCACACTCACAGCCCTGCCGAGAAACCCAGCAAACCGGCGCCCTCTGAGCCTCCTCCTCCTACCCAGCCTTTCCCCGACTCCCCGCTCGTTGGAATACTTGACCCCCAAATCAACTCTCAGGACAAAATCCAGGAAATCACATCCACCCATCACCACCCTTCTTCTCCTTTGCCGCCCTCTCCATGAGATATCTTTCCCCCTCTACTTTTCTTGACCAACCCTCCCACCATCCTTGACCTCCTCCTTCTGTCACTCTCTCCACTAACACCCTCACGAAGATCTTCCTTCTCACAACCCTTTTTCAATCATTCTTTCGCTTCTTTTATGGGGTCGGTCGTCGTTTGTGCTGTGAATTATATATACGCTGCAGCGGAAGCAACCCGGCCAGAAACGGACGACCAGCCATCAGGCCGGTGGCGGCACGCGCGGACCGAGACCAAAACGACAGGCCGGCACAGTATCAGCATTACGACTGCTACCAGCCCTCACAGTGCCCGACAACATCACAGGTTGGAAAACCCCGACTCGCTCGGTCTCTGTCTGGTGGCCTAGCTAATCCCTACATTCTGCACCCAATCACGGTCGTAGATGAATCTCAGCTCTGTGCAGCTAAACGGACCGATTGCGTCCTGGTAGTCAACGAGGACGAGCATCTACGCAGGATCTTTACTGCCAAGGACCTGGCATTCAGGGTCAATCTTCCCATTCCGATCCGATCCAGCCCGCCAAACTGAGCTTTCTCTCCTATCTATTTGTCTCGCAGGTGATTGGAGATGGAATGGATCCCCACACGACCCCTGTCTCGGCGATCATGACCCGCAATCCAATGGTCACCATCGACACCACCTTGGCCACCGAAGCACTCACAACAATGGTCACCAGAGGATTCAGGCACTTGGTATTCCACCCCATCTCTCACCAGGAAGAGAGAAAGACAAGAAAAATCTAACGTGTTTCGGTCATCCAGCCGGTCTGTCACGATGAAGGAGACGTGATCGGACTGTTGGATATCACCAAAGTATTCCCCAAGTTGCTCGAGAAGCTCGAACGGGCCTGCTGCTCCTCGGAAAAGCTCTACGATCCAATTGAGGGGGTCCAGTCAGAGTTTGGCAACGGGACGCGCGGGGCGACGCCGGGGGCAGTGAACCCGCTGATGGTGTACGTCAAGGCGCTCCGGAACAAGATTTCCTTCCCCGATCTGGGCTTGATCCTCGATGCCCGGAAAAGCGCGGCAACGGTGGGCGTGAAGACGAGCGTCAAGGAGGCCACCATCCTCATGCGCATACCACACCACCGCCGTCTGTGTGATGGAGAACGACGGCAGGTGGATCACTGGGATGTTCACCAGCAAGGATATCGTCCTCCGCGTCATTGCCGCCGGGTTTGATGCCCACACCTGCAGCGTCGTCCGCGTCATGACCCTTCACCCGAGACGGCCCTTCCAAGCCTGAGCATCCTCTGCGCAAAATGTGTCTCTCTCTCCGCCCTATAATCTGTCATTATTTTTGTTTGTGTTGTTGTTTCTGTGGTGTGGTGTGAGCGCTTCTGTGCTTTATGTACTATTTTGTGTCCTCTTTTGGCGCCAATCCCCCCCCTCCGACCTTCCCACCTCCCAAAAAAGCACCCTTAATTCTCTCTTTGATCTTATTACATTTACTGCCGCTTTGTTATGCTCATTCCTTCTTTTTTTTTGGTGATCAAGTGCCTGACACCACACATTCCCCACATCTTTTTTCTCTCTCTATTTTATTTCTGGTCGTTTTCCTGTCATGATTCATTGCATGGACCGCGCGCATTAAAATTTATTGTGTCTTACTGTCACCATCACTTTTGGTAAAGGCTACCAAGGAATACACTTGAGGCAAGTCCCTTTGGGGGTGCATGAGGGGCCATGCTAGGAAATATAGCTGGTTGATGGGGATGGCAAGGGGTCAGACAAACACCCTGAACTTGCAGCGGCGTAGCCGCCTTGGACTCTAGTATCACTAATTTGATATTTTCTTGGTGTTTCTGCCACTATATCTCATCCCAGCATGGGAATCCTTCTGCCAGATGGTTTTCCAAATGTTGAAATGCCCCCAAAGATTCATTATGTACCTTTACTTACCACCAAACCCCAAATGTAGCAGCTACAGTCTGATCAGTTTCCAAATATCACTACTTTGGTAGTTTCTTGGTGTTTCTGCCACTATATCTCATCCCAGCTTGGGAATCCTTCTGCCATATGGTTACCAAAATGTTAACCAGCCCCCAAAGATTCATCTTGTACCTTTACTGAACACAAAACCCCCAAATGTAGCAGCTACAGTCCGACCAGTTTCCAAATATCACTACTTTGGTAGTTTATTGGTGTTCCTGCAACTATATCTCATCCCGGTGTGAAAATCCTTCTTCCATATGGTTACTAAAATGTTCACAAGCCCCCAAAGATTCATTATGTACCTTTACTGACCACAAAACCTCCAAATGTAGAAGCCACAGTCTGATCAGTTCCCAAATATCTCTACTTTGGTAGATTCTTGGTGTTTCTGGCAATATATCTCATCCCAGAGTGGGAACACTTCTTCCAGATGGTGATCAAAATGTTGACAAGCCCCCAAAGCTTTTTTATGTTCCTTTACTCACCACAAAAGCCCCACATGCCGCAGACACAGTCTGATCAGTTCCCAAATATCAGTAAGTTTTTAGTTTCTTGGGGTTTCTACCACTATATCTCATCCCAGGGTGGGAATTCTCCTGCCATATAGTCACCAAAATGTTTACATGTAGCTTTAATGAACATGAAACCCCCAAATGTAATATTGCAGGAGAATTCCCACGTTACAATGAGATATAGATTAGTGGCAGAAACACCAAGGAACTACCAAAGTAGTGATATTTCCAAGCTGATCAGACTGTAGCTGCTACATTTGTGGTTTTTGTGGTCATGCAAAGGTACACAATGAAACTTTGGGGGCTTTTCAACATTTTGGTAACCATATGGCAGAAGAATTCCCATGCTGGAATGAAATATAGTGGCAGAAACACCAAGAATCTACCAAAGTAGAGATATTTGGGAACTGATCAGACTGTGGCTTCTACATTTGGAGGTTTTGTGGTCAGTATTAAAGGTACATGATGAATCTTTGGGGGCTGTTTAACATTTTGGTAATAATATTGCAGAAGGATTACCATGCTGGGATGAGATATAGTGGCAGAGACACCGAGAAACTACCAAAGTAGTGATATTTGGGAACTGATCAGACTGCAGCTGCTACATTTGGGGTTTTTGTGGTCATTAAAGGTACACAATGAATCTTTGGGGGCCTTTAAACATTTTGATAACCATATGGCAGAAGAATTCCCACACTGGGATGAGATATAGTGGCAGAAACACCAAGAAACTACCAAAGTAGTGATATTTGGCAACTCATCAGATTATAGCAGCTGCATAATGGGTGTGACCCCAAACACCATATTTCTGGGTTTTAAATGCAGAACAATTTTCCAATGAAATTTTATGTGGAAATATTCCTCATTAATCCGTGGCTGAAAACAAAAGTAGATAAAAAAAAGAACCTGACAAAAATATGCTAAACCATGGTAAACTAATTTCAAAAAGGCCTTCTTTGCATGTAGCACTTCAAGTATGATGTGCAATATCTTCAGGAAGTTCAACCAACCAAATTAACAATGTGTGCAGGATGGTGTCATGAAAGTGGTCAGGGGTCAATGTTTTTCCTTTTTTGAAAAAAAGTAGGTTTGGAGACTTCTGATAACATCAATTGTTGAAGTAAAAAAAAAGAAAAAATAATTGAGACCCCTCAGCCACCCACGATTAATCCTAAAGCTTGCAATGTCTTTTTTCATGAAGAATTGAATGGTGTATGTAGAAATTTCTGAATGTTATCAGGCAAAAAAAAAAAAAAATCCTGTGGCTTGAAGCTAACATAGGGGGAAGGAGTGAGATTATAGAAGAGTATTAAGGAGACATGGAACAGAGACAAAGGTATCAAGAGGAATAAAAAAAAATGATCAATATAAATTGATCAATATACAACATTGCAAATTCATCCATCTTGGTAGTGATTGGTCATTGAGGTGTACTGTAATGTGGAGTCCCCTCAATGACCGGTACCGACTGGCCATTGAGGAGTCTCATACCTCTCACCCCTTGATGGCCGGTCCAACCAGTTGTTGAGAGGTTGAAGACCCCTCAATGGGTGGTCCGACCAGTCATTGAGAGATATGAGACCCCTCAATGGCCGGTGCAACCAGTCATTGAGAGGTATGAGACCCCTTGATGACTGGTCGGACTGACCATTGAGGGGTAATGTACTGTGGAGTCCCCTCAATGACCGGTTCAGACCGGCCATCAAGAGGTATAAATCTTCTCAATGCCGGGCTGTTCCGGTAATCAAGAAGTGTTACCTCCCTTGATGACTGCACAGACTGGTCATCAAGAGCTATGACTCCTCTCAATGACTGGCACAGACCAGTCATCGGAGAGGAGGAGTGAATCTGCTTGAGTCCGGTCTGTACGGGTCATCAAGGGGACTCCACAGTACATTTTCCCTTGATGGTTGTGTGAATCCCCCCGATACCACTACAGATTGGCATCAAGACAAGATGGAGACCTTGGGGAGGATGCCTCCCCGTCAAGTTTCCTTGGATCCAGAACATGTCTGGATGACCCTGACTGGTCATCTTGAGGATTCAAGCTCTCAAGCTGACCTGTAAACACTGAGATGAGTGTGTACAGGCCAGCATTGTGTCTACCCAGGTGCAGGGCCCTGACAACCAAAAGTTTTGGTTTGAAGGATGTCAGGGCCCAGGGTGTGTGAGCTTGGTCGGATACTTGAAGGGCTGGGGGGAGCTGTTTGTCCCCTCAGGGGATCTGGTTTGTCCACCCCTCCCTGAAGGCCCCCAATTTCATTTAAGTAGGCCCCTTCTTGATTTCAAAAATCAAAAATTCCAAACCCAAACAAAACTTTAAAATCACACAAAATAAGAAAATTTAAACTTTGAACTCACACAACACAAACAAATTTAAACTTTGAACTCACACAAAAAAAAAAAAACATTTGAACACAATCCAAACACACAAAAACATAACATAAAATCACACAAAAACAATAATTATATAAACTGAAACAAACCATAAACTCTGTAATGAAAAAAATACTTAATCTTTTTGAACTTAAGGAACAAAAATTTCGAAATTTTAATTCCTTCTGCCTGCATTTTCAATGAAATGCAGCATGAACCCATGAAGTCAGTTTCTGTGAAACTGTGGTTTTAATAAACTTGGATCAGACTGTAGCTGCTACATTTGGTGGTTTTGTGGTCAGTAAAGTTACATAATGAAACTTTGGAGGCTTTTCAACATTTTGGTAACAATATTGCAGAAGAATCTCCATGCTGGGATGAGATGTAGTGGCAGAAACACAAAGAAACTACCAACTTAGTGATATTTGGAAACTGATCAGACTGCAGCTGCTACATTTGGGGGTTTTGTGGTCAGTATTAAAGGTAAGTGATGCAACTTTGGGGGCTTGTAAACATTTTGGTAACCATATGGCACAAGAATTCCCATGCTGGGATTAGATATAGTGGTAGAAACACCAAGAAACTACCAAAGTAGTGATATTCAGAAACTGATCAGACTGTAGCTGCTACATTTGTGAGTTTTGTGGTCAGTAAAGGTACATAATGAATTTTTGGGGGCAATTCACTGCCAGCATGTTTGGCTGGGATGATGTCATCCCAGTTTAACTGGGATGCACTCAGCCAATTTAAAATGGGTTGATCTCATCCAATGAAATATAAAATCAAGGGGGGTACCTGTGAAGTCTTGCAGGTTTCTGGAAAACGGAGATGTGCGAGAGAATTAAGTTGGGGTTGTATTGCTGGGCACAAGGCCGCCTTTTATAGGCAAGAAGTCTACAGAGTAGCATAATGAGGCGGTCGAGTAGCACGAGAGGGAAGAGATATGTCCCATTGGATGGGACGGTACAAGATAAGAGTAAGAGACGGATAAGGACAAGATGGATGGCCGGACTTGTGGAAGTCCGGTAGTAACTATGTAACTAATATACAGGCTCAACATATATATAATAGGCGAGAGCGCCAAATAAAGTAAGGGAATACAACCTAGATGATAGAGGGATGCCGGTCTTGGTTACGACCGGTTCTGTAGATGCAAGGAAGAATCTCCGAGAGTGGCGGAATAAGGTTGAGAGCCCAAGAGCAGGCAGAAGAGAGGCCATCAGATGGCCGAAAATACCGTACCGGATAAGGCGAAGACAGCAGGGTCTTCACATACCTTGGATTTATATTTCATCAGTTGAGATCAACTAAGTTTAAATTGGTTGAGTTCATCCCAGTTTAACTGGGATAACCTCAACCCAGCCAATTATGCTGGCAGTGCTTTTAAACGTTTAGGTAACAATATTGCAGAAGAATTACTACTCTGGGATGAGATATAGTGGCAGAAACACCAAGAAACTATCAAAGTAGTGATATTTGGAAACTGATCAGACTGCAGCCGCTACATTTGGGGGTTTTGTGGTCAGTAAACGTACAGGATGAAACTGTGCGGGCTTTTAAACATTTGGGTAGTGTGGAACTCTCACGCAAGGCGTAAGCAGAGCTTGGAGGGGATATGCAAAATATCAAGGATTTGACAGTTTACACGGGTGCTTGAAGGGCTGCCCTCCTGCAATTAAGCTCTAGGAGATACACTATTAATTTAGTGTGGCGCAATCTTCCTGAATTTAGCTATGTAAAACTTGTTACTATTTAAACCTTGTAATATGTAATTTGGATGTAATGTTATAATTTAGAAGAGTTTGGCGTGATGAGTACTCTGGGAGATTCCTGAACTTAAATTAATAAGTCAGATTTTCGAGTCAAGTGAGAAGTTGAGGCAACATTTGATAAGGGGGCAATTTTATAAGGCAATGTTGGAAGGGGGCAATTTTTGAAGTGATGTCTGCTGAATGATATCAATTTTCATTCACTAATGCAAGCATGAGGGGGAAAAGAAAACAAGAAGGGTCAAAAGAGGCCTCCTTTTATAGGAAAAATCACGTCTGAGAGTGATTTACAATGTAGTGAAATAAATGTACTAATGGGGAAAGCTGTTCAATGTAATGTGAAATAATTGTACCAATTGGGAAAGATTTACATATGTAATGAAAACAATTTCCCCTTTTGGGTTATGATCACTTGGCTTGGACTAATTAGGAAGGAAAATTACGTCTAAGAAGTTATTTGCTACATGTGATTGAAGATCAAAGTGGGGAAATTTCTTATTGGGGAAAATATGACCTAATTCAGGTGATTGCCAAGATATGAGTGGTTTTTAAGTGAACTTGTGATAAAATAAACACCATGTGAAAATAAAATTGTGTACATGTGATTTCAAGGGTGTTCAGCGCTTTTGAGCGCTTTAAGATGAACAGTTCTTATGTAATTTGTATGTAAAAGCCTTATGAATTGTAAACTAAATTCTTCCACGCTTTTTGACGGTATGTACATAAATTTAATGTATGTGAAATGTATTTTTAACCTATTTTCAAAGATTTTTGGTTTTGATTGGTCTTACCACAGTAGCAATATCTTGGAATACTTCCCACGCTGGGATGAGATATAGGGGCAGAAACACCAAGAAACTACCAAAGTAGTGATATTTGGCAACTGATCAGATTGGAGCTGCTGCATAATTGATGTGACCCCAAATACAATATGTCTCGGTTTTATATGCAGAAAAATTTTCTAATGAAAATTTATGTGGAAATATTCCTCATTAATTTGTGGTTGATAACAAAAGTAGACAAAAAAAAAGAACCTGACAAAAATATGCTAAACCGTGGTAAACTAATTTGAAAACGGCCTTCTAACTTCAGGTATGATATGCAATATCTTCAGGAAGTTCAACCAACCAAATCAAAAATGTGTTCAGGATGATATCATGACAGAGGTCAGGGGTCAATGTTTTTCCTTTTTTTGAAAAAAAGTAGATTTGGAGACTTCTGATAACATCAATTGTTGAAGTAAAAAAAAAAAGAAAAAAAAATGCTGAGAACCCTTAGCCACCCTGGATTAATCCTAAAACTTGAAATGTTTTTTTTTCAAGAAGAATTGAATGGTTTATGTAGGAATTTTTGAATGTTTTTAGGTAAAAAAGAAGGAAAGATTCCTGTGGCTTCAAGCTAACACAGGAGGAAGGAGAGAGATTATAGAAGAGTATTAAAGAGACATGAACACAGACAAAGGTATCAAGAGGCATAATATAAAAAAAATTGATCAATACACACTATATTGATCAATATACAACATTGAAAATCCATCCATTTTGGTAGTGTGAACAGGTCCGGCTCATTGTCCATGTCTTTGACGTCAGATTCAGCAGGGCCCTTTGACGTTTTCTGCGCAGGTTTCTACCCACCCGTGGGCAGAACCAGAGGGGCCTCGTAAGGTTTTGGAACTTCATGCTTCTTTTGAGCCGGGTCAGCCTTGTAGGTTCCAGAGAAGGATTGAGATGAAATGGCCGGAGGGTACCAGGGATTAAGTGCGCCGCAAGTAGTGCAAAACTTTGAAGCTGCCACCACCACCGTGGCTTTAGGCTGAAAGGATGCAACCATGTCAGCTGGCTACTATGGCAGAGCCACCGTCACATAAAAATATGCAAATAAAATATAAAAAGTAGTTTTACATATGAAAGAGACATTATTACTCTTACATATGTAAAACTATGCAAAAACATTAAACACATATATAAATAATTAATCACTTCACTTTGTGTAATTAATAATTCAAATATTATAGAAGATTCTGATTCTACGGGTAAAATAACCTAGGGTACCTCACTTACATGTAACCTTAATTATTATCCCTTCCTTGTGTCAACTAACTTTAAAGTTTAAGCAAGTGCATCACACCCCGTGTGAATGCACTTGTATGCTTACATATCTAAGTACATATGTATACACCCAGTTCCAGTGACGTAACTGAGGTGTTGTGTATAGTTTAGAAGATGGCTTTATTTGTTGCGTGGCGCACCCAAGCCCGTGTGCTCTGGTGCCTAGATCTCAAGCCCGCACGCTTGGTGTACATATATGCATAATGCATAAACTAGCCCACAACCAAAGCGCTTGTGCTACCAGTAAGAGAGAATGGGCCAGAATATGCCCCAATAGCAATATTACATGTGTTATATGTCTTGTACACATGTAATTAATCACCAAACAAGATGTAATTACCACGTCATTCAATATGGAAACCTTCTAGACTGAAAAAGACTCTTGCAGCGTGCGCAGGAGAGACTAGAAAGCGCCCCAGCTTCTCCCAAGCCTCACTACACGTAAATTACAACTGTAGTAAATATGTAGAAGGGGTCAAATGAACTGGAGCATTTAATAAGCGCCTCCAGAACATGTATAAAGCACTGCTTGCATGTGTACAAGTTCACAGAAGCTAGTTCTAGTACCTTCTGTGGCACATTTCCACAGAAATGAGCGTCACAGAACCCCCAAACCAGCCCCTATGACCTGTAAAGCATGTGTAAAAACACGCAGAACCTCTGTAAATGGTCCATAGCAACCCTTGTATCCAAGCCCCAAGGTTCCGCGACCAACAGCGCCTTCTAGCGCAACCAAATTGCCTCAGAATTGGCCCACAAGTGTCCCCCTGTCCCCTGGGCGCCCCTGGAGGCCTGCCTAGGCTATAAAAAGGGACCTTTCTCTGCACAAAAAGAGATTCCACAGCTTTGAATTACATATTACAACTTTACCCGCCTTCAACAGCCTCAATATCCTGTGATTTGCCAGGTAAAATACCTACTTTTGTGATTTTCAGACCTAATTTCCGCCTTGAAGCTGTCAAGTAACCACCCTGCCCTCAAGATTACCTCCTCTGAGTGCCTTCAACTGCCCAAATTCACGTCTGAAGAACCTCAAGTGACTCCAGGGTCTTAGACTGGTAAGTTGCATCCCCTTCTCTTGAGATTCTACACCATTTCTTTCTGGGATTTGAAACACCCCTGTTTACAGGCCCCAGTTCTTTGGTCTTGAGGGATTAAACAACCCTGATTTATCAGGCCCCTCTTAAAATTAATTATATCAATTTTATTACGTCTAATGGGCCCAAATTGCCCTATCTTTACACCATAATTCCCAACTTTTACGTTGGAATTATCCCTTATAACTTTTTATTAGAGTTTTACAACTCTAATCTTTTGCTTTGCACCACATGTAGCTAGGAGGACAATATCCTTGGCATCACTTAGGCTGACAAACCATGTGTCTGATGGGTCAAGAGGAATCAAACGGAATCAGGGCCCCGTTGGGCAGAAAGAAATTGTTCCCTTTCTGCTTGACTAAATTGGCCTCCTTATCTTTAACTAGCTCCATGCAGTGTCCTGTCTTGTGGCCCTCCCAATGGCAGTAGTAACAGACTAACAGTCCACAAGCCTTGCGGGGCCCTCCCTGAGTGGCAGATGTTCCCTTTGCAACAAACTTCTTTTCCAGTTCCTGTTCAAAGGATCCAAGCATCCTAGAGATATTGTCAACCATTGCAGGTACCTTGTCCAAAACAGGGGCGTCCTCAGGGCACGAATCATCCTCCATCTTTTGCATGATGTCGTTTGCCGCCTTGAATTTAGACTGGGGAACTGGGACCAGCTCTGTTTTGATCTGCTTGGAAGTGAATGCCACTTCCTCTTCCATCTCCAACTTGACTGCTGCCCGCAGCTTGCTGAGCACAGGAAGGCAATATCTCCGTCAAGATTTTTGACAATCTTCTTTTCCTTGACTAGAAAGGATTTTATGCGCTGCTGGAACCCTGGGGAGAATGAAAAGAAAAAATGATCAACAGCTAGATCCTCCAAAGATAGGTGCTGATAGCAAATAAGGTAGGATAAGATGACATCAAACACGTATTTGAAGGAGCAGTATGCGTCCAGTGTAGAGATGCCGCCTTTGGCTGTCCACAAATCTTTAAGAGCTTGAAGGTCCACAACCGTGTAGTGAACTATATCCACCTGGCCCCAATGCTTGACCATCTGCTCATGCAGCGTTGCCTGAGACTTTGTTGCGTAGCCGCTCATGTCCCACACCGCGTCCTGGATGTCCTTGCTCCCAAGGAAAGAGGGAATCTGAAGGACCTTGTCCTTGTCCAACGCGCCATCAAGGTTGGCAGCCAGCTTGTACTTGCAAAGTGACACGTTGAAACGTGTGCCCGTAAATTTCAGATTACAATTTTGAGGCTTGATTTTGACCATTCTGCAAGATGGTGCCAAGTTCTGAGGTGTCTCCATGGTGATCTGGAAAAGACAAGAGGAAAAGACAATCAAGGAAGGCTCACGGCAGTGGCAATGTAATTTTTTTCAAAAAGGTAGCAGATAACCCTGGAGGTGCAACTATGGGAGGAACTTACTTTGATCCTCCTATGCCTCCGCTGCTGAACACTAAAAACAAGGAAGTCCAAAAATTGCCGAGACTGTAAATCTTGAGGTCACTGGTTTGATCCTGGCTTGGGGGACCAAATGTGGAACTCTGTCTGTGCGGGGGCCGGCGGCAGTTGTTGGGGGGATGGGTGTTCTTTGAGATGAATGCCCTCCGGGTTATTGGTGGGATAGAGCAATGAGGACCGCATTAGCAATGAGGTTTGGAAAGATTTTATGACGGCGTTGAGTGCGCCCCGGCGGCTTTGTTGTTAGAGGAAGGGAAAGAGGTTGGGAGAGGAGAATGAGAGGAGCTCAGAGGAAAGATCAATAAGATTCAGGATCACAATTTGGAGGGCGCCGGGTGAAGATCAGTAAACTCTGATGGATTTCCTAATGGGATCAGCTAGGTTCCATGCCCCCCTTCCAGTGAGTTTGTGGGCAAATTCAAAACCAACCCTCCACACTGAGCCCATCCAAAACCCGCAGTAATGAAACTGGAAACAAAAAACAAAACACACAAAGAAAAGAAAAAAAAAACACACAAAGACAACCAGCTGGAATACTGAAGGGGTCTTGAGGGTCTGCGCGCCGCGCCGCAAAGATCAAGATCTTGAGGAAGACTGGGACTTGGATCTTGATGTCTGGCTCCTAGGGGCTGCAACCAGCCGCACACCTGACAGGCAATAATGTGAACTGAGACTCCACGTGTACCAATGGTGGGCCAGCTACGCTAACCGTAGCGTTAGCGTGGCGTAGCGTAGCGGAATTCCGCTAAATTTAAGCGTAGCGTTAGCGGATTGTGCCTTCTCTGCGCTAACGCTACGCGCAAAGGGTGCGCAGCTAATTTAGCTGTTAGCGTAGCGTTAGCGCAGATGCGCGCAATTGCGCTAACACTACACACGCAGGGCGCAAAGGAGCGCGCGCTACGGTGCACCACAGTGCTTTTAGCTGAAAAAAAGGCCTTTTTTTCCGCTAAAAGCGCTGTAGCGTATTGACTCTAGCGGCGCTCTAACACTAACAAACAATTGGCACCCTGTTAGCGCTGCTGAAATGTAGCGCAGCGTAGCGGCGCTAACAACGCGCTAACGCTACTCAAAATGGGCGGGCGCTTTTTGCCGCTACGCTAACACTAAGTGGCCCTGTAGCGTAGTGTAGCGTAGTGTAGCGTAGCGGCCCACCGTTGCGTGTACCATGCAGCACACCACACCGTGTTTCAGCTGCTTTTTCAAATGCCCAAGTCAATCTCTGGCCCCTCTGGAACTACATACAATCCTAATGTCTTTTTCAACATTCCCCAAACTACCTGTGTTCAGAATTATTAACAGTAGTCTGGAAGATTTTGGTGGTTCCTCAAATATAATACTCAGGAACTGTGTAACTAGCTTGGAGGACCATCAACACACGACCATACAGTTTCTGAAGAATAACAAGTCAACTGAATGTAATAGAATTTACTAGCTGTGGAAATATCCTATCAACAATTGGATCCATCAAAGTTGCAACCCATCTGACCTACAGCTTGGGGAAATGGAAAAATAATCTAGCCCAGGATCCCTACTTGCTGAGAATATGGGATTAGGAAAAATGTTAACCACACTGGCCCTGATTCTAGCTACCAGTCATTTAGCCAAGAAATCTCAGATTGACAGCATCCAAAATCTCCCTGTTCAATTTGCTGCAACGCTTGTAATTTGTCCATTTTCCACCTTTTCAAACTGAGAAAACAAGCTCAAGATCCACTTTGTCAATGGAGCTTTGCCTTACTGTATGTTTCATGGACGGGAGTGAAGGCAGATTCAAAAGAAAGATCTCTTGTCCTCAATTGTTGTTCTGACAACCTATGACATTGTCAGAACCCCACTTCACACCAATCAAATAACAATTGAATTGCTTGATGTGTGTTGTTTAAGGATAGTCTTGGATGAGGCTCAGTAAGTTGCACTAAGCTTATATCACTTGTCATCAATTCATGTCATTCTGACTGTATAGAATATGTAGTATGATACACAATCCAACTGCCAACCAGACTGTCAACATTAAAAAACTTCAATCAAAATACATCCTGTGTCTTAACAGCACCCCATCTCAGAACAGACTGGTGGATGTCCAGAGCTTGATCTTGTTGCTGAAGATTTCACCTTGGGACCAGGAATGGGTCTGGAAGAAGCACCTTATCCCTGGAATGAATGTTGGTTTGCAGGATGCAATCACAACAATGAATAGGTTGATGGAAACTATATACTTGAGGCAAACAAAGGATGTACTCTTGAACCTTCCTACCAAGGTAGAAAAAGTCATAATTGTGAGCTTGGGTGAACTGTGGGAGAATTTGTCTTGCTGATTTCACCAAAAATTCATTCAGTGCTTTGGAAGAATTCAATTGTCTGGCTAGCCTTGGGATTTGACAGAATTCTTCCAACAGCTGACCAAGATTTGGCAATTCTGTACGTAATCACCCAATCTTTGCACGGCATGAAATTCATAATCCATGGAATTGGCAATGGCAAGACTCTGAAAAACTAGTGCATCTTGTGGAGAACCTGAATGAATTCTTGCAAGGCAAACAGGGTATTCAAAGACCCAAGGCAGTAGTATTCTCAAGCTTTGTTGCCTATCTTGAGATGTAAGTCTTACCCTATATTGTCTTGCATTCAAACAGAAGAAACATAAAAATGATGACATGTATTTATGAATTAACCAAGAATTGAAAAAGCACTCCAAGAGAAACAGCTTGGTTCTACATGGCTTTTAGGCAGCTTGGATTTGGGAAGACAAGATGAAAACCTGGCTCAATTTCAATCTGATCCAAACTGCAACATCCTCCTTGGTTCAATACAAGCAGCCGGGGTAGGAATTGATTTGCAGTGTGCTCAGATTGTCTATGTGATGGTGAGCATAAGCATTTCCTGATATAGAATTACATGATCTGATGATAATTTTGATGTTGAAGGAACCAAATTGGAATCCAGCAATGGAGGCTCAAGCTGTGGATTGTCTTTATTGCCTTGGCCAAACCAGCAAGTTTTATTTCTACCAACACCATGTACAAGGAACACTGGAAATGAATTTAAACCAAGTTAAAAACAGGAAGGGGGAATTGACATTGTATGACTTTTTCTCTTGTCATAAATAGGGGTGAAGTTGTTGACTTACTTTTTTTTTTGGTGGAATTTTGTTTTGATATTCAGGCTGAGTGTACCATCACATGGAAATGATGATTACCAGTTTGCACAGTTTCTAATGAGCAACATGTTAAATTAGGGTGTCATGAGAAGATCATGTACTTACAGCAACCTTTAGCGAAAGACAATAACTTTGGAAAATATATTTCTGGCTTGGGATAAAGCACTTTTATGTTGACATCGGACAAGGTGGCTAGATATTTGACTGCATAACAGCTGCGTGGGAGGTGGCGTGGAAAACTGCAGAAAGGTGCTGCTGATGTTGAAGATGTTGGTGAAGCACACTTTTTTTCAAGATTGAAGGAGTCTATAAATTGTTGTCCTTTGGTATTGTACATGGGTCCTGTGGATGTGAATGATATCAAGTTGACGTGCCAGGGTGTTGAAATCTTCTGATTGCCAGGGTAGGGAGATTCTTTTGAGTGTCTTGTCTGGGAAAGCCTTGGTCTCAGAACAGCATTGGATGTTATCAAAGAGCTCCATCTCAATTACTGATGGTGAGAGTTTTGAGAGGATGTCCTGTATGTGGTTCTGCAGCTTAAGATTAAAAAGAAAATTATGTTAAATTACAGCGCAGGTCCAGTTGACCTTCAACAAATTCCTTACTTGTGATTGTAGCTTGCATTTATTTTCAGATTTCTTTTTCTTATTCCTTTGCAGTGCAAAAAAACAGCCCAATTGAACACCTTCCAGGCAACCATGGAACCAGTGGTGTAAAATGCCAATCCAGAGGATCTCATCCAAGGAATTGTTAGGATCAATGTGGAATTTTTTAAATGCTCCAGCGCAAGAGGTGTCCTGCAAATGTTTGAGGATAAAATTTGAGAGGAGTTGGTTCCATTGGCTCGCCCAGGGTTGGTGCCAGGAAAAAGTAAAACCAGGAAAGTTGGCATGTTCTAGGTCTCAAAGTAATAACATAATCCTGTAGATTTGAGGACTCCTCTCTCATACTTTGGTAAGGGCAGTGGGTGGGACAGGGTCAATTGGGTTTGGCAAAATAGAGTTGGGGAGTGAATTGGCAATGTTGAGATGGTCTTGAGAGGGAGTCTGAATCCAACTATTGGATGATATTTTCAAATTCAGCTCAAATAGTGTCTGAGTTAAGGAATGTATACTATGGGAGGGAACCAGAGCGCAGCAAGGTCCCGTGGTCCATGGGCTAAGCCTGTAGTGACAACACCAGGAAAAAAAGTAGTCACTTGATGGCAAGTGACATGATGCAGATTTTTTCTCAGCTCCAACACTGCTCCAATACTGCTCCTCTTTACCAGCACATCTAGGGCTCACATGACAGGTGTCAGGATCAAATCACTCAATGTGATAAAATCAGCTGCGCCAGGACTAGTACAAAGCTGAGCATCACCTGGGCAAGGACTTGTCAAAAGGCTTTATTCAAATTCTGAGAGTGAGCTGCGTGAAAAAGCTGAGTATGAGCTGAGCAAAAAAGCTGAGTTTGAGCTGGGTACCAAAGCTGAGTATCAGCTGGACAGAACTGAGAATCAGTTGGGCTCATCAAAAACTGAACAGGACCTCCTTGGTAAATTTTGGAAGTTGAGGAGATGGTTGGGAGATTGGGGTAGATAGTGAATAGATATTGGATAGATGGTGGGTAGCTAGCTGGAGCTGATGTGATGTCACATGTCATCAACTGAATATTTTATTTTCCTGGTGTGCAAGTCCTGGCAAGCGTCACTAGCACCTCCCTTCCCCTAGGAAGAGGCAAGCCACGTGTAGTCTAGGGGACTGGCACACAGGCATTTGTGGGTGCCTCAACAGCTGTAGCTACAGCAACAGAGACGCCAGGCCTACGTGGCACGTGGCTGTGCTACCGGCCCAAGGACGGTCCCAATGGGACGAGGTTGGCGCAGAAGACATAAATAGAAGGTACCTCACAGGCCCTTCTTGTCTCTCCAGCTCCATCCTCTCCCATCAAACCTGAGCATCCAATTGTTTAAACTTTCCACTTTTTCCTTCTTTTTGGCAAACTCTTAAAGTGCAAATTTTTCAAAAAAGCATCCCTACAAACTCTATTGCTTTATTTAAAAACCTAAAGAACCATGAACAACAGCATCACCCAGTTAACCAAAAAATTCTGGGCAGCAGCCTCTGGCTCAGACCACAACGCCAGCAGTGCTGCTACAGCTCATGGCAGCAAGGTAAATCCAGACAAGAGAAACCCAACCCCAGACTCCCAGGAGCAGTTGGAAGACCAACGGCCAACCAATGGCCAGTCAGGCTCCCAGGATCTGGCCACAGGGAAAGGAGTGTTGAAATGTATGCTTCAAGCCGCATTTGAGTTATTGCACATGCATATGGAAGCATGAATATCAAGTATTCAAAAGAATTGTGTGTTGTGGGATTGGAAACCAAAACCTTCTACATTCATGAGAGCTGCTCTTATACCACTGAGCTAAACACACAGTTGGTCTTACTGGTGCTACTTGTATATCTAAGTATATTAAATCCACACTTTTGTGGTTTTTTGGTTCATGGGTTTCCCCTACCCCTTTCTCAAATAGTCACAAAAGTGGCATTATAAGGGGAAACCCATCCCCAAAAGTGTGCCATTGATTTGCTAGATGTCCCCAAATTTGACTTTTCCCCCATCCCTTTTTTTCAGGCAGAAGTATGTTTGACTTTGCTGCCGTGAAAAATTCATTTTAAGTCCCCAAACATATATATGCCTTGGACTGGTCTCCCAATTCACAAACCGTGAATGTAAAGAGGCCGGCGTTATCCCCCTTGTCCTGTTGCAATTGCAAGGGGAGAGAGGGGGCAAATAGGATGCCAAATGGCAGATAAATATTTATGCAAATTAAATGCTCATCTTGCGCAAACTCGGCAGCGAGTTAAAAAAAAATTTTATGAGTTGTCTGAGCCTGTGCAACTGCCCCAGGTGAGCACAACACTTTTAACACCCGCTCGGGCCTATGCAAGTGCAAAAGGCGGAGGGGAACAATCAGCCTGCGCAAGTGCGGCAGGGGATCGAGAATCTAACTTGACCCTCTCGGGTCCCCGCAATTGCTCGGGACGGAGGGGGTTAAGGATGGGTTCAGCTCAGCCTCTGCAAGTGCCAGAGGGGAATTGGCCCGTGAGGGATATTTGCTGCACTAAGGTCCCTTCTCTTTATGCACTTCTGGCGACTTGTGCCCCCCTCAACGTCGTCACCCCCTCAGTTCTGAAACAACTAACCTGTTCTGTTTGGGTGGCATCAGACGCGAGGGGATTGTCCTGCTGAGGTTGCCCCTGGGTCTTCTGAAATTGAGGTCTTGCGCCACCTACCATGTTTCATGTTTGTGTTCGGCGTTCACCCGATTTGCTGATGTATGTAGTCTGGGCAAGGATTTTCTGACATGTCGCTATCTTTTCAACCAGCCGACGGGGGCCTCGGCAACAAACCTATTGTGTTACCCTGCGGTGACATCTTGCATTCCTCGGCATAAAGAATGCTGTCTCCAAGTGGGTGTTCCTTTTGCCCAACGCCGGAGGTTACGTTTCGCCCTCCCGTCCGCCTCCCAGCCTCTCTTGAGACCCACCCGCTCCGCCTTTCACGGCGGATTCCGCTTCAATGCAATGGTCAATTAACCTCCGCACCAAACCTTCATGTCGCTCTGGGGATTCAATCGGGAAGGCGGTTTCATTTCAAACACGTCTCGAGTAAGATGGCAAGTGGCCTGACTACCTGAGATACAGGAAGACGCTCCGATTATGCTGAACGTGAAACACTCTCCGTATCTCGAGATTCATCACTGGCAGGCGCCTCTGCCCCCTCAAGTTGCCAGTCTCACCAAGGACTTGTACTGAGGCAAAACTCGCGCACTTTTTGCCCAATTACGTGTTTGGGTTTTGGCAAGCCCCTTTGTGGATTTTGTTGCTGGGCGGAACCGGCGAGTCGGTGTGGAACTCCGACCGGTGCTGGGCCGTCGGCAGTTACTGGAAGGGAATGTTGCGCTGTGCGCTGCCTTCGCGGTGGTCCGGGGGAGATTCTAGGATTCGAGAGATAGCGGAATTTTTGGGGGGGGGATTTTGGTTTGAGACGACGAGAGGTAGATTCCCGTCGGCGGTAGTTTGTTTGTTGAGAATCTGGGGAAAAACCGGCGAACTGGACCGGGGAACAGTGATCTTAAGAAGAGGAATCTGGAAAAGGATCGGCGCGGGGCTGAGAGGAGAAACTCAGAAGCTCCGCGAGTATATCGGTGAACAAGGATCAATAAACTTTTAGATTCGAGTTGATGAGATGATCTGACAAAGAAAATTTTTGGTTCAGACAAAATCCCATGCCGCCCCATCGTCTGAGTTTGAACTGAACTCAGACTCCGGGGACTGCGACATGCTGCGGACAAGTCATCATACACCCGCGCGCACAAGCGCGCAACAACAACCAAGAGAAATAGGAGGAAAGAAAACAAACGCAGAAGTAAGGAAAACACAGTGATATGAGGCAGAAGGAAAGAAACTACAAGCAAAGAAAAGAAGAGGGTAAACAGAACACACAGACCAGAACAAACAGAGAGAACAACAAAAAAAACAAAACAAAAAAAAAGAAACAGTGGATAAAAACAGAGAGATAAACCCACAGCAGGCGCTGTGTTAGGACCAAGAAAGGTGAAGAAATCTGGGGAACTGAGAGGGAGTAGGAATGAAAGGCTGATAATCTTGAAGATATTGAAGGGAAGTTGATTTATTGAAGCTTGGAAAACCAGGGAGAAGCTTGAGTCTTGATGATCTTGCGGTCACTGCGCCTGGAATAGGGAAATGATTGAAATCTAGGCGCGCCGCTGGCACCACAAGATTGATCACCACATCTCCTCCACGATTGCAGTCTGTCCCTATACTGCGCGCGCTGCGCCGCGGACGAGAACAAGAGAGTTGAAAGGGAAGCAGGGATTCGATGATTGGACCTGGAGGACGGAAAGAAAATGGGGGGGGAAGAGAGGAAGAGAGAAGGAAGGAATCCGAGACCCTAAAGGAAAAAAAAACAAACGGCCACCACGGCGAGGCTCACAAGTGTGGCTGGAGTAGGGTTTTCGACACGTGACGGTAGTAACTACCCGGAGATGCATACCAGGAGAGGAACTTACTTCTGGTCAGGAAAGTCCTCGCGCGAATAAAACCTCTTAACCTGATCGGCCGCGAAACGCCGCTTCAATTCAGTGCCATCGAGTTCCGTCAGAACGTAAGAGCCGCCATCCACCTGTTTTACGACGCGGTAGGGCCCATTCCAGCAATGGGCGAACAATTGACCCCACTGCGTCTCCAGGGACCTATTGAAAGCAAGGACTTGATCTCCAGGCTTGAGCGGCTCACGAATTCGCGCCGAGTTCTTCTCCTCCCAGTATCGTAAGGAATCACCGCGAGCGTCCATCATCTTCCTGTAAGCAATCCCGCGCGTCTCCTCACTGCGTTCCAACTGAACGGAGCGCGCGACAAGAAGGTCCGCCGTAGTCTTCACGGCGTCCCAGTCGACACCAAGGTAAGATTCGATCTCTAGATCCAAAGGAAGGACGGCTCGCTGGCCGAAAACTAGCTCGTAAGGGGAATAACCGGTCGTGCGTTTGGTGGAAATACGGTCGGAAAAGAGAACCAATGGCAAGTACTTGCGGCAGTTTTTCCCGCTCTCGCCAGCCAATTTAACCAGGGCAGACTTCAGGGGACCATGGCCGCGCTTGACCATGCCTTGCCCTTCAGGGTAATAAGGCGTAGAGACTCTGTGCTGTCCCGGAAGCGCGCGCAGCATCTCTGCCAACGCGCCACCAAACTCGGATCTGCCGTCCGTTGAATACGAGCGCGCCAGCCCGTAGCGCATCGTCCAATTCTCCTGGAGGAAGGCCGCCACCGCCTCCGATGTGAGGTTATTCAGGATCTTGGCCTCCACCCAACCCAAGAAGTCATCGCGAGCCACAATGAGGTACTTTGCGCCGCTAGCCTTGAGGTGTACGGCGTCCATGGAAACGCGTCCAAAGACTGTTGACTCGCCGGAAGGGTAGCGCAGCTCCTGTGGTCGCCTAAGATCCTTCTTCTGGCAAGCTTCGCAACTCTGGCACCAACGCATGACGGATTGCTTGAGTGATGGCCACCAGAAACGCTCGGAGACCCGACGATAGGTCTCAGCCGTGCCACAATGCCCCAGGCCTTTGTGTAGCTCTGCCAGAATTGATTCCTGTTTTGACGGGATCGTGACAACGATTTGAGAGAGAGGACTGCCTCGCTTCATGAGACGGCCTGCTTGTAGAAAGAACCCCGCAGATCGACGCTTCAAGGCGCGAAACTCGTCGTCGTCCGACCCTTCGGGCCTGGCCAGCGTAGCTAGGAAGATTTCCATACGGCACCAGAACCCTTCCTGGTAGCCGGAGTAGCCTGTTTTGGAGTTGATGGCAAAAGAGTAAAGCGGTTGGATTGCTGGAAAGTCCTCATCGAACTCAGAAGAAGGGGGATCCGATTCGTCCTCGCCTTGAGGGCGCCTTGAGAGACCGTCCGGCATAGTGAAAGACTTGCCGGGCCGATGAACCACATCAAAAGAGAAGAGCTGGATGAACGCCACCCAGCGCGTCATAGGAGCGTTAGGGAGGCTCGGCGCGTTAATCATCTGGATAAGGGACTGCGCGTTGACCTGAAGCTCAAAATGCTGTCCCCACAAGGTAGTTTGCAGCTTCTTGAGGATTCTAGCGACGCCACATAGTTCCAATTTTGACTGAGAGTAACGTGACTCAACGTCGGAAAACAATAACGACTCGTAGAGCGCGGGTCGGTCCAACCCGTTGGAATCTTCTTGAGTGAGGACCGCGCCAGCCGCGTGGAAACTAGAATCTACGGCGAGCTTGATCTTTCCCGCCTCTGGCCCGTAATCGATCTTGACCAGGACAATGTCCTTCCCGACGATCAGCTTTAGCTCCTCGAACGCATCCTCACAGTCCGGGGTCCAAACAAAATCCGCGTCCTTACGCGTCAGACGACGAAGTGGCAGGCAAAGCTGAGAGAGGGAGGGGATGAAAATCCTGACATACACGACCACGCCCAAAAACCCGCGGACCTCCGTCGCGTTAGCCGGCGTGGGCCAAGAGAGAATCTTGTTGACTTTGCTCTTCGCCATACAACGGCCTTCCTTGCAAACAACATGGCCCACTATTTCCAGGGCCGGAACGCATGCCGCCAGTTTAGTCGCAGAAACTGTAAGGCCGGACTCCTCAATACGGAAAAGAACTCACTCGAGCGTTTCGGCGTACTCCCAGATGAAACGGCGTATGGTGGGATGCCAATCCAGAACCTCGTCGTTGTAGTCAGAGACTGGGCCCTTGATGCCCCCATCATCTATGAAAATTCCCGCGTGATCCGGAATCTTGTCTTGAAGAATCCAGACCATCTGGGCCTGATACACAGCAACAGAGTTTGTTGCGCCTTGAGGGAGTCTAGTCAGCTGGAAACGTCCGAGCGGCGTGTCAAAAGTCGTAAGAGGGCGAGAAATGGGATGCAGAGCGCGCTCGTCATAGCCACCCATAATATCCCCTAGCCCGTAGCACGCGCGTCCGGAAAATGACTCCACGAATTCTTCGGTCGCAGGGGGTACGCCCGCATCTCTGATCGTGACTTTGTTCAAGGGTTGCAGGTCATGAACGATCCGGAGCTTGCCATTACTTTTCAACACGCAGAAAACGGGGCTGGTGTAGCTCGACGTCGACTGCTCATACAGGCCAGTCCGCACTCGCTCCCTTATGATCCGAGTGTATTCGTCCATCTTAGCCGCTGGGATGGGAATTTTCTTCTTCTGCCAGGGTTTGTGCTCGATGACCGGGATGATGTAGGGGAGGCCATAAGATTCTTTAAGAAGTCCGCACTGTGATTCATCGAAAGCTATTGCCAGACTACGCTCCGCCAGAACGTTTTTGATAAGATCCAGCTCAGCGGGACGCAGCCATCCTGGCGGCCCGAAGTTTACGTCTTGAAGGCTCTCGGCAGTGACTCGCCCACGCGGAACGAACGGGCCCGCAAGAGACCTAGGGAGTCCTCGATAAGGATCCCGCGACAAGGGTGGGCGCTGGAGCGGAGGGTTGAGTTCCTGGGGCATGGGTTGATTCACCGGCCGTATCTTGCGCGCCACCGGTTTGTATTTAGCGGCAAAGACGAGGAAGTCGCCGTTTCGCCAGGAATCCGCGAGAGTTGCTTGAGCGCGCTGACTGAGGCTATGCTCCAACAAGAGTCCAGTTCGATGCTCCCTCTCGCTTTCGAACGCCGACTTTTCTGAGAAGGAGAAACCAAACAAAGACTTGTGGCTCACGAGTGTGGCTAAAGTAGGGCTTTCACAACGTGTAGAGATACCCTCGGAGGTGCAACTATGGGAGGAACTTACTTTTAGTTCTCCCAAGCACCACGACGCACCGTATTCACCCTCCTCATTAACCCTAGCGAAGGGGTCCTTGACAAATAGTTTCACCTCATCACGGAGGATCATTAGTTTTACCTCGTCGCGGAGGCTTGGAAGTTTAGCCTCATTGCGGAGGGTCTCGAAAGACGGAATTAGATTACCCTCGTTGCGGAGGACCTCAATGGGTAGGACGAGTTTATTCTCTTTGCGGAGACGTGTTTTGGAAGGTAGTTTAGTCTTGTCTTGGAGACAAGCCAAATCGGGGCGCTGAGTTTGACCGTAACTGAAAAAGGAACCAACAGGTTGCGGGTGGCTCACGAGTGTGGCGGAACGTAGAGCTTTTGACGAGAGAGTGGCATCCGGCCCGGAGGTGCATAATTGGGAGGAACTTACTTTTAGTTCTCCCATCCTCCGCGGGGCACCTAAAATCTCCTCCACAATTGAACCAGAAAACTCGCACCCAGAAGACGCCGCCGCGCTTGAGTCGGCTCGAGAAAAACACGCAAAGCTTGCTGGCTGAGAAAATCTTGAGGCACGAGGAGTTGAAATGATTGAAAGGCTGAAACGTCCGGAAAGAGGATCAAAAGAAATGTTTTCTGAATTTGATTGATTTTCTTGATGTTTTTTGGTTTTGTTGGTCTTGAAAGATGACGATGGAATAGGAAACTGAGAGGAGACAGAAGAGAAATAACCGTGAGACTCTAGAAATGAAGTTGATCCAGCGGCCGGACCGCGAGACTCTAGATTAGATCCGCCGCATTCCGGGTCAACTTCTCCTATAAAAAATGCCGGCCTTCGACAGGGTCTTCGCGAGCCTTACCCTTCCAAGTAAGGACCGCCTTGCGCCCGTTACCCGGAAAGTTGCGCTCCCAGCGGCCTGAATCCACTGAGCAAAGAGAGATCTCAATTCTTCGGCCGGTTGCGTCCGGGATGAGGATTCTCTCTCCAGTCTGACCAGAGAAATCAAGTGTGGCGTCGAAATCCATGAGAAAAGGTCTGCCCAAAATGATGGGACCGTCCATCCGGGTGATCCAAAATTGGCAAGTTCCGACGATAGACTTGCCGATTCTGATAGGGACGTCCTCTGCAACGCCTACCAACTCGCAGGCCTGATTACCGATTCCATAGACCGCCGAACTGAAGTTGACTCAAGGGCTGAGGTGAAGCTTTGTTGCCTTGGCATCTAAAATCAAGTTCAGTTGGGAGCCTGAATCTACAAGGGGAGCTGCGTTACCCTCGTCCTCGCCGAGAAGGCATGGGAGGTACCCCAACGGGCACGAGTAAAGGCGGTTCTCCTCTCTTGGGGGATCCGGAGAGTCTTCCATTAGAGTACCCAATGAGACCTTCAATTCACCTGCTCCCACCTCCACTCGGCGCCGAGAGACCCACTTCTTCATGCCATCTGCGACTGCCGGAGAGATGGCGAAAATCTCCGAGACCGTAAGTGTTGGAACCATGAGATCGGATATCTTCTTAAGTACTCCATCAACAGCATTCGGATGATCCTTTGCAATTCCTCGCTCAAAACGGACCTTGGGAGCACTTGGCTCTGCTTTTGCTGCTGGCAAGGAAGGCGTAGGGCCTGCAACAGCCGGATCCTGAGGTAGCGATGCCGTGCCCCGATCGAACAGCTCGGGCTCCGAATCCATTTCCTCCTTTTCCGATCCTGGGCTCTGAGGACGGGGCCTGCTGGCTGGCCTCTTTGCTGCTGACGGAGGAACCGCCGGTGCCTTATAGGGATTAGGCGCCTCGTGCTTCTTGCGCGCTGGATCAGACTGATAAGAGCCGGAAAAAGACTGCGACGAAACTGCTGGGGGATACCAGGGATCTAAGGTGCCACAGGTCGTCCAAAACTCTGTCTCCGCCACATTCGTCTTAGGCTGGTAGGATGCAACAACATGGCGGATGGGGCGCGAGGAGTCGAACGGAATCAGGGCTCCATTGGGAAGGAAGAAGTTTGTTCCCTTCTGCTCGACCAACTTATCGTCTTTGTCCTTCTTCAGCTCAAAACAACGGGCCGTGCCGTGGCCCTCACGATGACAGTAGTAGCAGACTAAAGGGCCGCGAGATCCAGAAGAGAGATTTGGCGGCAACGGAGTCGCCGCAAGTTCTTGCTTCAGCCGCTGTTCGAAGGACTGCAGCATCCGCGTCAGGTCGTCCACAGTAACAGGGGCCTTTGACTGATCCGCCGTTTCCTTGGGTCGGCGATCCGCCTCCATTTTGAGCATCACGTCGTTGGACGCCTTGAAAGGTCCAGGAACCGGATTTGAAGATCGGGAATCCTCGAAAGTCAAAGCTGTCTGTGTCTCCATCACGGTGGTAACGGCGGCTTTGAGTAGTTGAAACGACGGAAGCCGGAAGCGCTTATCCAGAGTCGTCACCATGGCCTTCTCCTTGATGAGTTGCGCCCGGATCCGCTCTTGAAAAACCGACGAGAAGGCTTGGTAGTACTTCTTCCTCAGCTCCTCCTCGGAGTTGATGTGATTTTTCAGGACTAGATAGGATTGGATAGGCTCCCAGGACTTGCGGAACGCCTGATACTTGGAGACCGACGAAACGCCGCCCTTAGCTGCCCACAGATCCACGAGCGCGTCCAAATCCTGCTCCGTAAACAGGGCCTTATCGACATCGCCCCAATAAGCAATCATTGCTGCCTTCAACTTCGGCCAATCCGGGGGCTTATACCCCTCCAACGTAGCGAGGATCGTTAGAACCTCGCCTTCCTGGACAAAGCACCCAAGCTGACGCGCCATGTCATACTCGGATGCGCCGTCCAGTTGCGCTGCGAGCTCGTAGAAATCGAGGAACTGCTCCACCTCAGAGCCATCAAAACAAAGGCCCTTCTTCTGGGGCTTGATCTTGACCATCCGTCCACCAGGTGGTCCTGCTGATGCGTCGGCCATCGCGAAGAAGGGAAGATAATCCAGAGCCTAAGGGGGAGTGAAAAAGGTCCAAGTGGCTCACGTATGTGGCGAATGTAATGCTTATACGACGAGTAGTAGGACCCTGGAGGTGCACAACTGGGGAGGACTTACTTAAGCTCCCTCAAGCCTCCGCCGCTGAACACTAATCGACAAAAAAAGAAAGGAAATAAGAACAAGCAATAAGAATTTATGCTCAATGGAAAAGCAGGACTGGTGACCGCCAAGCGTCTCGAAATCCCGTAGAGGCGAGACTGTAAATCTTGAGGTCGCTGGTTCGATCCCGGCTCGGGGGACCAAATGTGGAACTCCGACCGGTGCTGGGCCGTCGGCAGTTACTGGAAGGGAATGTTGCGCTGTGCGCTGCCTTCGCGGTGGTCCGGGGGAGATTCTAGGATTCGAGAGATAGCGGAATTTTTGGGGGGGGGATTTTGGTTTGAGACGACGAGAGGTAGATTCCCGTCGGCGGTAGTTTGTTTGTTGAGAATCTGGGGAAAAACCGGCGAACTGGACCGGGGAACAGTGATCTTAAGAAGAGGAATCTGGAAAAGGATCGGCGCGGGGCTGAGAGGAGAAACTCAGAAGCTCCGCGAGTATATCGGTGAACAAGGATCAATAAACTTTTAGATTCGAGTTGATGAGATGATCTGACAAAGAAAATTTTTGGTTCAGACAAAATCCCATGCCGCCCCATCGTCTGAGTTTGAACTGAACTCAGACTCCGGGGACTGCGACATGCTGCGGACAAGTCATCATACACCCGCGCGCACAAGCGCGCAACAACAACCAAGAGAAATAGGAGGAAAGAAAACAAACGCAGAAGTAAGGAAAACACAGTGATATGAGGCAGAAGGAAAGAAACTACAAGCAAAGAAAAGAAGAGGGTAAACAGAACACACAGACCAGAACAAACAGAGAGAACAACAAAAAAAACAAAACAAAAAAAAAGAAACAGTGGATAAAAACAGAGAGATAAACCCACAGCAGGCGCTGTGTTAGGACCAAGAAAGGTGAAGAAATCTGGGGAACTGAGAGGGAGTAGGAATGAAAGGCTGATAATCTTGAAGATCTTGAAGGGAAGTTGATTTATTGAAGCTTGGAAAACCAGGGAGAAGCTTGAGTCTTGATGATCTTGCGGTCACTGCGCCTGGAATAGGGAAATGATTGAAAACTAGGCGCGCCGCTGGCACCACGAGATTGATCACCACATCGGGCGATTTGTGCGGACAAGAAGGACCCTTTTCAGCACTTCGGGAATTTCACCAACGTGACGAGGACCCTCGGGGTTGCTTCTAGGTTTCCACTGGGCCCCCCCTCAATTTGTCAGTCTCACCAAGGACTTGTATTGAGGCGCAACTCGCGTACGGTTGGCCCGATTTGGTCTTTGTGTTTCGGCAAGCCCCTTTGTGGATTTTGTCGCTGGACAGAGGCAACAAGTTGGGTGATCCGTGCGGACAAGAAGGACCCTTTTTGCACCCCTATGATATCACCAAAGCGACAAGCACCCTTGGGGTCGCTTCTAGGGCTCCAATGGCCAAAAACCACTCTCTTGGGCGCCGTTGGACTGAAAGTTTGCTTCTTCAGGGCGACTTCATGTGATTTCTTAATTTGGCAGGTAAGCTTAAATAGATGCTCTTTCTGCAGGTCAAGCTGATTGTCCCCACATCCTGGTGCGGCAACTTGTCCTCTTTGACAACTTAATTCCCCGTATAGCTGTCTACTTCACCAACCACCCAGTCTCCAATCTAAGCTTAGTTTTTGAAAAATACCCCAGGATTCACAATCCCACGACACAACCAATATGAATCAAACACCTAACCATCCCGTCCACATGACAAGCATGTACAAGCCACTCGCGGAGTTAAGATGAATTTCTTTGCCCTTTCGGCCAATCTGAGGCTGACATCTGCTTCAGTCTGTCCCAGAGAACACCCGCGCAAATCAGTACGGGAACGTTACAACAGACTTGTTTATCCAATGTGCCGGCCTCGATGGGACGACCCAAAGAGATTTTGAATTGACACTAACCACTAACACGGCCCTCGCAAACGTTCTTCACCCAAACACCGTTTATTTCTTGGCGGGGAAGCTCATTGCAACAAATGACAGCAAAACACCAGTCTTGACTTACAACCAACATTAGGTGGCAAGAGTTTGCGATATTGGCAATGAAGGCTTCAACTTTGCAAATAAAGCAAGCATAGTTGGACTCGGGCTGGTGCTCAAGCGGGAAGAGGTTGTGAGCGGGGCTGAGAGCCGCCTAGAAGTCACGATGGAAAATGACGATTGGGACTCCCAAGTAAGTTGAACTAGATGACATCCAAATTTGTATACTAACCTGCTATACTAGGAACAGCGACACAAGACATTCAACGTCAAATATGTTGTTCCAGGATCAAAAAACTTCATCAAGACCCACTCACTGTACGGTATTGGGAGGGAGTGCGAGATAAGCGGTATTTTGGCCGACTTTGATATTCAACAGAAGATGGCCGTTGTCCTTGTCAGTAATTTCAATTTGACTGTCCCGCAGGCGAATACTAAGTCTGCTTCATCGAAACGTGACAACATGGATATTGAACAAAATCGGCTTTGAGAATATAGGTAAATGACTGCAGCATTACAAGTGGCCACCAACCCAATCGCACCGGCGGATCTGGCAGTCCCCCAAAGTCAACAAGCTCCGGGAGGAGTTGTACAATGTGTTGAGCTCGACTGCGGCTGAGGACAGCGGACACGATGTGGTGAGCGGGCGAGGTTCGTGGAAGGATCATCATTACACGACAGAAGAGTGAGAACAAAGATGAGAACAAAGAAAAAGAGAAGAAAAGGAAAGGAAAAGAAGAAAAGAGATGAAAGGGCTTACCTGAGGACAGCGGACACGATGTGGTGAGCGGGCGAGGTTCGTGGAAGGATGAGGAGAGTTTCCTTCCACGTCCGCTGCCTCAGGTACACTACATACAAACTGTGAAATGTGTGTGAAGTGTACTAGACATGTGTAAGGCATAGAAAAGAAAACAGAAACACCTGAGTGAAACTCAACACCCCCCCTTGCTGTACACATGGATTGAAGAAGAAAGAAGAGGAAGAAGAAAGAAAAAAAAGAAAAAGAAAAAGAGAAAGGAAGGGGTTAAACACAGAAAAGAAGAAAGAAAAGAGGGAAATAAATTTGGAAAGAAAGGAGAGGAAGAGAATCTGGGGAGAAAAGAGAATGGAATTGATTAGGCCACAATGCCGAACATTTCCCGATGTTTTTCCAGAGCTATTCGAGTGAGGGGCTTTGTGAGCATATCCGCTAGCATGTTTTTAGTGGAGACGTGCAGGAGAGAGATTTCCTCGTTTTGGACGCACTCCCGAATAAAATGATAACGGGCGTGAATATGTTTTGTGCGAGCATGATGTTTGGGATTCTTGGCTAGAGCTTCTGCGCCCTCATTGTCGACATGGAGAGGGATGGCTGTATTAGGTCGAAGGCGGAGTTCCGTGAGCAAATGACGCAGCCACAAGCCTTCCTTGCACGAGTCCGAGAGAGCCTTGTACTCGGCCTCAGTGCTGGAGAGGGAGACCGTGGCTTGTTTTCGAGATTTCCACAAGATTGCTCCGTCACCGACGTGGTAGGTATAGGCTGATTTTAAACGACGGTCGTTGCGATCTTCGGCCCAAATCCGAGTCCGAATATCCTGATAAGGTCATAGCTCCCCCAAGACGGAGTTTTAGCTCCTTGGTAGAGGCAAGATAGTTTAGTATGCGCACCGCCGCGGACCAGTGAGCCGCCAAGGGGTCTCGTAGGTGTTGAGAGAGACGATTTACGGCAAAAGAGATATCAGGTCGGGTGCACTGGGAGACCCAGAGTAGGGAGCCAATTATTTGGGAGTACGGACCGGGGGAGGGTTTGTCATCTGGAAGACGACGTCCTAGGCTTTTGAAGGAGGAATCTGTCGGGGTGGAAACCGGGGTATGCTTGCCGTCCAGGAATCGCGAGCAGATATTGGAAATGTAATGGGACTGATTGAGAAACACAAAGTTGTTTGTTGGATCGCGGGAGATCTTCAGGGATAGAAAATGGTTCAGCTCCTCGTCAGCCCCAATCTTGAACCTTTTTCCGATGGCTGAGATGATGGAGTCGACGACTGCAGGTTCGCCAACAATTGCAAGATCGTCAATGTGAGTAGTCAGGGCGCCGACAAGCTTGCCGGCATGTAGCTTGAAGTAAAGTGTTGGGTCATACTTTGAATTTGACCAGCCGATCTCCAGAAGCGCCTTGTGGAGCTCAATGTTCCATTGACGTGGGGATTGTTTGAGACCGTAGAGGGAGCGATTCACCTTGCACACCCAGTCGGGATGCTGCGGGTCCTCGAAGCCGAGAGGTTGCTCCATGTAGAGCGGTTTATCCAGGTGACCATTTAGAAAAGCCGTCTTGAAGTCTACTTGACGACCCTTCCAGTCACGACTACCAAGCAGAGAAAATATGAGACGGAGTGTTTCCAACCGGAGTGTGGGAGAGAATACTTCGTCGTAGTCAAGGCCTTGAATTTGGGAGTAACCCATTGCCACAAGACGAGCCTTGAGCTTCTGGAGGGTGTTGTCCGGTTGACGCTTGACTTTAAACACCCATTTGGATTTGATAACTCGCCTCTTTTCGGGCCGAGGGACCAGACGCCAGGTCTGCATGCCTAGTAGGGATGCGAACTCGTCTTCAGCTGCTTTAAGCCAACGGTGTTTGTTTGGAGATTTCAACAACTGGCGCCAGGTTTTGGGAGTGTCGATATTGGGATCCGAGTTGGCACTTTTGGACCAGTTTCCATAACGTTTGGGGGCTTTGCGTTCACGAGCTGACCGGCGGCGGGGAGGGGACACTGGGGGTTTCGGAGAGATAGGTCTTGGCGCTGGTGGAGAAGGAGTGCGGTGAATGGGTGGGGACAAGGACCAGTTGGGAGGAGACGGCGCGCGAGACCGTGGCGACGACAGGTGGGAAGACTTTTGGGTTGCCGGGGCAGGGGGAGAAGCACGGGACGGGGAAGAAAGGGGAGAACGAGGGGAAGGAGATTGCAGCAGCGCAGGAAGGGATATTATGGAAACGTCCGTCGACGGTGAAAGATTTGGAGAGAGGCTTGCTGGCGAGTCGTCGGAAGCGTTGCCGAGAGAGTCAGAGTCAGATGAGATAACATTTGGGGAGCGAGGGGCATTCCCCGGAGCATGAATAGACGCGGTGAGTCGTCTGTCAAATCTTGGGCGAAGTGGGATATCCAGAAGTGGAAGGTCCGGTGTGGCCGTACGAGGAATCGGGCATGGGGGTGGCAGATCGTTTTGGTTTGGTAAAGCGGCGGCTGTATCGTTGTTGTCTGTGACCTGTCTTTCACTGGAAACTGGCCAGGAGATTTCTATGGTGATTGGTTCAGACGGGGGTGTGAGTTTAGTGCTATATGGGAAAGTCGAGTCTTGAAAGATTACATCTCTGGACTTGATCACCAATCGCTTTTCAAGATCCCACAGGCAAAATCCATTGCCGTCAGTTAGGTACGACAAGAGAATGGACGCTCGACCTTTATTGTTGAGCTTCTTGCGATTCGCTTCCGGTACTTTGTACCACACTAGACAGCCGAAGGGATGAAGGCTTTTAAGGTCAGCCTCTGCGGATTCAATAATAGATGCGGGAGAAAGAAAGCCACGTGGGGTATTGCAAGGAAATGAGTTGTATGGATGAATGGCGTGTCGGAGAGCATCGGCCCAGAAAGACTTGGGTAGTCAAGCTTGAAGTAGAGACGACCTTACTAGGTTTCCAATGGTGCGGTTTGTCCTCTCAGCCACTCCGTTCAGTTCAGGGGAGTGCGGAGGACCCGGGTCATGTCTGATACCAGCGGGCGCTAAGTAAGAAATGAATTCTGAGGACAAGTACTCCCCACCGTTGTCTGTTCGCAGAGCAAGAATTTTGTGGGAACCCGATTTCTCAAATTGCGCGCGGAAAAGTTTGAAGCACGCAAAGGAGTCACTCTTTAATTTCATTGGATAAACAACTAGAAACTTAGAACAGTCGTTGACGAAGGTGACAAAATATTTGTACCCTTCTCTCGATACTACCTCATAGGAACCCACATCTGAGTGGATGAGCTGACCGGGAGAAGTGGACCGATGAGATGAGCGCGATTTGAAGGCCTTTCTGTGCATTTTCAACTGTACGCATATGGGACATTGCTGTACCTCGACTTCGTTCATAACTGAGGGAGAGATGTTATGACGCTTTAGCAACGTTTTGAGAGACTTGAGACCCAGGTGAGAGAAGCGATAGTGGTAGCCAAGAAGGGAGTTGTCAATGGATTTAGGAGTTAGCGGAACAGATGAATGAGAGCTCACAGGCTCCGCAGGTAGGTAGAATAGATTTCCCCTTCTGTACCCCCTCCCGGCTAACGTCCCATCAACCCGAATATCGGAACTGTTGTAGAAGTCGCAGGATTTGGGGGTGAACACGGCGGTGAGGCCGCTGTCGCATAGTCCGGCGACCGATAATAGGGGCTCGTGGAGTGCGGGAACGACAAGAGTTTCGACCCGTTTGCTTCCGTCAATTGGAAGGTTGCAGAGACCTTTGTGGGTGGCTTCAACTACGGAGTTGTCAGCTAGACGGACGGGGGTGCGATCCGGCTTGAGGTTTGTTACCGCCAACGGGTTTGGAGTCATAGACATGGAACATCCAGAGTCGATGTTGGCGTCACCGTTGGAGGAAAGACCAGAAGAGGCGGAGAGTGAGGCGACCGCATTGCCCGCAGTGACAAATATCTTGGGGTCGGAGTAGTCCGACTCTTCTTCAGCGCCATCGGGTTGAGATCCTAGAGTAGCAGCCGAGGTTTGTCCTGCTCGAGTGACCGGTTTAGTGGAAGTAGAAGCCTTGTCCTGTTGGTTGGCTTCCCAGCGGGCCTTTTGAGCGGCCTTATGTTCCGCAATGAGTTTTCGGGTGTTGTTGCAAGAGTTGAGGTCGTGGGAGTCACTGTTACACAGGGGACAGCGACAAGGTTTCTTTGAAGGCTCGTTTCGGAGACCTTTGGGGGGATTCGAGGGAGTAGGGTTGGCTTTAGAGGGATTGGCTTTGGTGGAAGATACGGAGATGATGTCTCCCTGAGACTGGCGACGAATGGACTCGTTTTTCAAGGCCGAGACAATGGTCTCGGTTTTTACTCCCTCCTGGTTCATCAAGTTTGAAACACAGTGGATCCAGTCGGGAGAAAGCAAACCGAGGAGAGCTGCATTGTGGACGTCGTCAGGCGTGAGGGGCTTTTCCGGGGTGACCAGAGAGTTCAGGCGTTTGTACGAATTCACCAAGGAGTCAATGTGCAAGTCGATATCATCTCCCTCCATTCGCGCGTTCAATAGCTTGCGAATCCAGAATATGCGGCCACCGGTCGACGTATCCTGATGGGCTCTGGACAGATCAGCCCAGATCTTGGCTGCGTTGTCTTTGTCGGCTAGGTGGCAAAGGTTTGCCTCATCGACGATCTGAACCAAGACTGCGCAGACGAGGTCATTATCCTCTTCCCAGCTGGCAGGTCGAAGGTTGATGGCTACTGGAGTCAAGACGTGGTTGACTTTGGCCGACTTGAAGACCCGAAAAACGACTTTCTTCCAATTCAGATAATTGGATTCGGACCCGGGAGCTTTGAGTATTGGGAGTTGGGCAGTTGATATTTTAGTGGTGGGGGCCTACATTTTAGAATTGAGGTCAACAGTTTTATGGGTGGTGTTTTCCTCTTTGGCTTTGTTAGCCATATGCGAGTGAGAGAGGAGAGAAGTTGATCCTTATGAGGTCC
This sequence comes from Puccinia triticina, assembly GCF_026914185.1. Classification (NCBI taxonomy): domain Eukaryota; kingdom Fungi; phylum Basidiomycota; class Pucciniomycetes; order Pucciniales; family Pucciniaceae; genus Puccinia; species Puccinia triticina. The sequence goes on from NC_070573.1 coordinate 3,787,608, forward strand.
ACGGAGGTTTATAGCTTGATACGTTTGTCTTTAACGTGCCTAGCAAAGCTGTATGGTTTAGCTGAAGGCTAACTGGTGCTCATAACCTGTTGAGCTCGACTGCGGCTGAGGACAGCGGGCACGATGTGGTGAGCAGGCGAGGTTCGTGGAAGGATCATCATTACACGACAGAAGAGTGAGAACAAAGATGAGAACAAAGAAAAAGAGAAGAAAAGAAAAGGAAAAGAAGAAAAGAGATGAAAGGGCTTACCTGAGGACAGCGGACACGATGTGGTGAGCGGGCAAGGTTTGTGGAAGGATGAGGAGAGTTTCCTTCCACGTCCGCTGCCTCAGGTACACTACATACAAACTGTGAAATGTGTGTGAAGTGTACTAGACATGTGTAAGGCATAGAAAAGAAAACAGAAACACCTGAGTGAAACTCAACACAATGTTTGTTTTCCTGTCTGAGTTGGGCTTTCTATGTTGCTGACAATTTCAGTCATTTTCCAGAATCAAATTGGGGTCCGAGGAGAATTTTATTCCTATTGGGACTCCTTCTGTTTCTCCACTGAAGAGGAACTTTACCAAGATGACGCCAGACCAGGGGCCCTTGGACCCAAAGGGTAAGAAGAAAGCAACTGAACAAGATGAATCCAAGGACGAGCCCAAAGGAGAAGAAGAGGTCAAGACTGATGAAGCGGAGGAGGAAGAAGAGGTTGTGGCAAAACCTGGTCGGGGCAGGCCTTGTAAGGCGGTTCTGAAGGACGCCACCAAGAAGCTCAAGAAAATTTGATTATCAGGTTAGTGTAACTATTGGCGCTCTCATAGTTTGAATGGGAGCAGACCTCAAATGCTCATGTCAAGGCTCCATTCAGCTGATTTTCAAAGATTGGCGCGCACACTTCATTCTCCCTCAATGGCTCAAACTGGAATATGAGTCAAACGGATGGGAAAAATTGCTTTTCACACTTCCATAGGGCTAACTTTCAACAAATACCGTTGGGTTCCAATATCGGCTTTCCTATACGCACCATCTGGTTTTTTCCTCCCTTTCTTTCTGTCTTGAGCATCTGTCCTCACTGCGCCCTTTAATGATAAGAAGATGTTTTTGTTGAGCTTAAGTGTTACCGTGAACATATTGTGCCAGTGCCCCCATTCATTGGTTGCAAGCCTTATATCAAAGTTGTGCCGGCCTTGAGCGGTTGTCTGGTCTGCGGCGAATTAAGTCGCTTACAAAGTCTGGTCTTACTGGTTCCAGCCCAGTCTCGATCTGCAATCATTAGGAGGCCCACATGAACTTGGCAAGGACCACTACGTGCAAGGCAAAGGCAGCTACGTAATAAGTGTTGCAAGGCCGGGGCTATCTCTTTGTAAGGCACTCCCAATCGGTGCCTTGGCTCTTTGACCTCTTGAGATAGACTGGGCAGGGCCACAAAATTGCTCAACGAAGTGGTCTCTTAATTAGTGCTGCGTATTTGATTTGACGAAGTCCTTCCTGCACTATCATCAATCTTATAAATCACCTATCCTCATCCCTTCGCAAATTTATCTTGCCGCTGATCATTCCCGCTCAAAACTGCCGCAACAGAAGCTCCGATGGTCAAGTCAAAGGGGAAAGTTGTCAACCACTCTTCGAGGAACTGTGACAAAAAATCCTAGGTTTTGACTTTGTTTCAATTCCTCATAACATTGGGCTATGCAACCGACTTTGCAGTTCCTGTGGGGCGTTGCACTGGGCTGGAGAGTGTGCAATTGGTGATAGACATAAAGCATCAACCGACTACACAATGTGTTGCGCGAAGAACAAAGTGAGGCTTCCCATTTTTGACAAGGCGGCAAAGTCCTATCCAACTGTTCTCAAAAATCTCTTCACCGGATCCACTCCAGGTTAGTTGCCCTTCTGTTCTTGTTAGAAGTGAAGGCTAAAATCTTTCCATTAGCTTCTCTTAATTTCCAGCAGTTCACTCGAATGTACAATAACGCGCTGTCTTTCACATTGCTTCGCGCAAATGTCGACCAATCAGTGCAGGGGCTGTTAGGCGTGAATGTCTTTCGAATTTTGGGTGGTTTAACGCACTTGATTTCTAGCATCGAACCAGTTGACCAGAGAGAGCCTGGCTTTGCCCAGATTTTTGTCGTCGGTGATCACGGGACAAACAAGACCGAAATTTGTGTTAGGAAGGCTGAAGGAATTTGTCCCATAACTTGGCCAATTGATGGCCTCCAACCATCAACTGTTTCAACCATCATGAGCTTCATGTATAAGCATAACCCTTATGCAAAGCTGTTTAAGTCGGCACGACAAATCCTCGAGGAGGCCAACGCAAAGACATTGAAATTGAAAGGGATTTCCCGGCCAGAAGATGACCCAAAGAGATATAACAAACCCACACTGAGCAAAGTTGCCACCGTTGTCCAAGGCAACAGAGAAGTCCTTGAAGAAAGGGACATCCTACTCCACCAAAAGGACGAAAAGTTAATTTTGATTTTGGACACACACTCCTTGTATTTCCCGCTGCGTTATCCACTCTTCTTCCCAAGGGGAGAACAGCAATGGCACAAGCTCTATAGGTGTTCAACAGAAAGGGGTTAGTAAGACAATCAATTTCAATAAAGACAGGTCACTTCGGATTCAAGTGAGATTCAATCTAGACTAGCGCGTAACATCCCAAAATCGAACGAAGGACAACAATACATTTTCAAGAAAGTGATGAACTCACTTCGAATGGCGAAAGGAAAGATCTTCTACGTCGACGGGCCAGGAGGAACGGGCAAAACCTTCCTATTAAATTTGATTATTGATTCTTCTGAGGCTCGCGGCAACACAAACGTTGTTGTGGCTGTAGAGACTGTAAAATGAAGATGTGTCTGGTGAGAGTCGAACTCATGACCTCAGCTATGCTGAGACACATACTAGAGTGCTGCCTTTACCAACTAGGCTACAGACGCTTGTGGCTGCCAGCTGGGTGGTTGGTTGGTAGTGCTCATGGGTCGATCCGACAGCCCTCCATACTGTGGTGATACATCATGGTAGCAGACTAACAGACAACTCAAAACCCCCCCTTGCTACATGATGGGAAGTGGGGATTGACCCCAAGAGAGAGTGGGAATGAGACCCGGGAAAGATGATCAGTGTAGGGATTGAACCCGTGATCTAGATGTAGGCTTATAGGGGTTTGTGTGGTCTTACAAGTAAGCATTCACAAATTCATCAAGTCTCTATTGTAAGCGAGTAGCGCTCAGGTAGCTCTGGGCTCATAACCTGTAGAGACTGTAAAATGAAGATGTGTCTGGTGAGAGTCGAACTCACGACCTCAGCTATGCTGAGACACATACTAGAGTGCTGCCTTTACCAACTAGGCTACAGACGCTTGTGGCTGCCAGCTGGGTGGTTGGTTGGTAGTGCTCATGGGTCGATCCGACAGCCCTCCATACTGTGGTGATACATCATGGTAGCAGACTAACAGACAACTCAACAGTGGCTTCTTCAGGAGTTGCTGCTTTGCTACTGCGTGGCGGCCAAACTGCACACTCAGCTTTCAAAATTCCAATTGATCCCGTTGAAGGGGCTGAGTGCAGTGTTGAGCCGGGCATCATTTTGGCGGAGAAGTTGCAATTGTGCAGTCTCATTGTTTGGGACAAAATTGTTACAATACATTGCTTTGCCATCAAAGCTGTCAACATAACTCTGCAGCAAATTCGTGACTTGAACTTGCCTTTTGGTGGAAAAACTGTGGTCTTTGCTGGTGATTTTCGACAAATCCTTCCTGTTGTCAAGTACAACGAGTACCCGAAATCTTACAACGCAATGCTCAAATCTTCCTTAATTTGGGCCTTGGTGTCGGAGTTGGAACTGAGCAAAAACATGAGGCTAGCAAGGGCGTAGGCGGATGACGACTCAAAGGAGAACCATGATTTCGCAGTCTCACTTTTGGCCCTTGGCGAAGGAATCAACCAGGCAAATGATTTTGAAATAATTAAGCTTAGGAACATTAATGTGGTGAATTTTGACTTGGAAGCTTCCAGCCACCAGTCGTTAATAGAGTTCGTATACGGTAAACTCACCAAAAAAAACTGCAAGCCTGCCGCGGAAAGAGTGAAGTATCTTAACAAGCGCTGTATTTTAGCCCCACTGAACAGGGATGTGAAAAGAATGAACGACAAAGTTATGTACAACCTCCCGGGAGAGGCTACGCTGCTTAAGTCAATCGATACCCCAGACCCTGACGCCTTTGACTCACTCCCGGAAGAATGTTTGAATAAACTCACACCCTCCGGCTTACCCAATCACATTTTGAAGCTCAAGGTCAGCATGCCGGTTGTTGTAATTCGGAACCTAAGGATTGGGAATGGAATTTGCAACGGAACACGGATATTGTTGACAGAAGTCAATGTCAGTTTTCTGAGCGGGTTGCTAATGGGAGGTCCATTCAAAGGGGAAGAGGTTACACTGCCAAGAATAAAACTCCAAACAAAAGCTGGGAAAGGCTCTGGCCAATCTTTTTTTTGTTTTCAGTTCCCAGTCAAACCCGCTTACGCAATGTCAATCAACAAGAGCCAAGGACAGACCTTGGCCCGGGTTGGAGTTTTCCTTCAGACTGATATCTTTGCGCACGGCCAACTCTATGTTGCGCTATCCCGAGTATCAAACGTCAAGAATCTCCTTGTTGCTAAGCCAAGCAACCACGATGGTGTGATTAATGTTGTGCATAAGGCAATCTTCAATTGCAGCAAAAGAAAAAGTAAGTCGCTAGTGATCTTTTATGAAATCACAGAAACTAAAGTCTCTCCCTTTCAGATCTGAAACAAAAAAACCTCAGGGCTAGAAATGGAACTCCACATGAAGCATGATGTCTTACTCAAACTGGCCCAGAGATTTCGCGGATCAATACAACGTGGGTTGGGGTGGTCACACAGAATTCAACACTTCTGGTGTCGTGCACCGCTCAGTGATTTTCCTTCTTGTGGATTGGTATGCAAGTTAAGCTGCTCTTGGATTCTCCCTTTCACCCATGGCAACCTTGTGCGTCGAGTGATTGTGTGGTAAATTTTGTTATCCAAGCAGTTTGTGAGGCTGGTTGCATTGGATGGAAGTGGATATGTGGAGAACTTTTGTCCGCTGTGGTCAATGCCTGAATCCGTTTTTCTCATGGATGGGGACCCGGTCATACGTGGATTTTTATGTCGGGAGATTAATGGCTGATGGACGGGTGTTGAAAGTCCAAGGGGGCGGGGTGGCCGGGGGTTCCGCTTTTTGTCGGGGCTACCGGGTTGGGGGGGGGGCCTTCCAGGCGGCGGGTGGCCCTGTCCCTGAAGGGGCGGCGGCGTAGCCGCCTTGTCCTCTAGTTAGATCATATAGCTTGGCCCCTCAAATGGGGCTTGAAGCATATATTCCAACACACCCCCTTGCTTCATGCACCATGAACAAACTATGAATATTGCATATGCATATGGAAGCATAAATATCAAGTATTCACAGGGTTTAGCCAACTTTAATTCAATTCACTGAGAGCATCTGTACTGATAATGTGTTGAAATTACTCAGGTGAAAATGATTGTGTGTTGTGGGATTTGAACCCACAACCTTCTACATTCATGAGTGCTGCTCTTATCACTACCAAGATGGATGAATTTGCAATGTTGTATATTAATCAATATAGCATATATTGATCAATTTATATTGATCATTTTTTTTTATTCCTCTTGATACCTTTGTCTCTGTTCCATGTCTCCTTAATACTCCTCTATAATCTCTCTTCTTCCCCCTGTGTTAGCTTCAAGCCACAGGATTGGTTTTTTTTTTTTTTTGCCTGATAACATTCATATAAAATTTCTACATAATCCATTCAATTCTTCATGAAAAAAAGGATATTGCAAGTTTTAGGATTATTCCGGGGTGGCTGAGGGGTCACAATTTTTTTTTTTTTTTACCTCAACAATTGATGTCATCAGAAGTCTCCAAATCTACTTTTTTTCAAAAAAGGAAAAACATTGACCCCTGACCTGTCTCATGATACAATCCTGCGCACATTGTTGATTTGGTTGATTGAACTTCCTGAAGATATTGCACATCATACTTGAAGTGCTACATGCATAGAAGGCCTTTTTGAAATTAGTTTATCATGGTTTAGCATATTTTTGTCAGGTTTTTTTTTATCAACTTTTGTTATCAACCACAGATTAATGAGGAATATTTCCACATAAAATTTCATCAGACAATTGTTCTGCTGATAAAACCAGAAATATTTCATTGGGGTCACATCCATTATGCAGCAGCTACAATCTGATCAATTACCGAATATCACTACTTTGATAGTTTCTTGGTGTTTCTGCCACTATATCTCATCCCAGCGTGGGAATTCTTCCAAGATATTGTAACCAAAATCATAAAAAGCCCCCAAAGTTTCATTGTGTACCTTTACTGACCACAAAACCCCAAATGTAGCAGCTACAGTCTGATGAGTTTCCAAACATCACTACTTTGGTAGTTTCTTGGTGTTTCTGCCAGTATATCTCATTTTCAGATGGGAATTCTTCTGCCATATTGTTACCAAAGTGTTTTAAAGCCCCCATAGTTTCTTATGTACCTTTACTGACCACAAAAGCCCCAAATGTAGCAGCTACAGTCTGATCAGTTCCCAAATATCACTACTTTGGTAGTTTCTTGGTGTCTCTGCCACTATATCTCATCCCAGAGTGGGAATCCTTCTTCCAGATGTTGACCAAAATTTTGACAACCCCCCAAAGTTTCATTATGTACCTTTACTGACCACAAAACCTTCAAATGTAGCAGCTACAGTCTGATCAGTTCCCAAATATCACCACTTTGGTAGTTTCTTGGTGTTTCTGCCACTATATCTTATCCCAGAGTGGGAATCCTTCTGCCAGATGGTGACCAAAATAATTAAAATCCCCCATAGTTTCATTAATTACCTTCACTGACCACAACACCCCCAAATTTAGCAGCTAAAGTCTGATCAGTTTCCAAATATCACTACTTTGGTAGTTTCTTGGTGTTTCTGCCACTATCTCTCATACCAGCCTGGGAATCCTTCTGCCAGATGTTGACCAAAATGTTGACAAGCCCCCAAAGCTTCATCATGTACCTTTACTGACTACAAAACCCCCAAATGTAGCAGTTACAGTCTGATCAGTTCCCAAATATCACTACGTTGTTAGTTTCTTGGTTTTTCTGCCACTACATCTCATCCCAGCCTTGGAATCCTTCTGCCAGATGGTGATCAAAATGTTTACAAGCCTACAGAGTTGTATTATTTACCTTTACTGACCACAAAACCCCGCAGTCGCACCAATTTCCTGAATTTGGGGTTCCTGAAACAGGACCTGCACCATGTTTGAAACCCCCTAATGTTGAAAAGCCATGAATTTTCATTATGTACCTTTACTGACCACAATACCCCCAAATGTAGCAGCTACAGTCTGATCAGTTTCCAAATATCACTACTTTGGTAGTGACTGGGTGTTTGTGCCAATATATCTCATCTGAGGGTTTTGTGGGCAGTAAACGTACATAATAAAACTTTGGGGGCTTCTGAACATTTTGATAACCATATGGCAGAATATTTACCACACTGGGATGAGATATAGTGGCAGAAACACCAAGAAACTACAAAAGTAGTTATATTTGGAAACTGATCAGACTGTAGCTGCTACATTTGGGGGTTTTATGGTCAGTAAAGTAACACAATGAAACTTTGCAGGCTTTTAAAGGAAATTTAGGGGCTTGTAAACATTTTGGTTACCATCTAGAAAATGGATTCCCACTCTGGGATGAGATATAGTGGCAGAAACGCCAAGAAACTACCAAAGTAGTGATATTTGGGAACTGATAAGACTGTATCTGCTACATTTGGAGGTTTTGTGGTCATTAAAGGTACATGATGAAGCTTTGTGGGCTTGGAAAATTTTGGTCACCAAAGGTAAATCATGAAACTTTGGGGGCTTGTAAACATTATGGTCACCATCTGCCAGAAGGATTCTTACTCTGGGATGAGATATCATGGCAGAAACACCAAGAAACTACCAAAGTAGTGATATTTGGGAACTGATCATACTACAGCTGCTACATTTGGAGGTTTTATGGTCAGTAAAGGTACATAATGAAAACTTGGGGCTTGTAAACATTTTTGTCACCATGTGGCAGAAGGATCCCCAGGCTGGGATGAGATATAATGGCAGAAACACCAAGAAACTACCAAAGTAGTGATATTTGGGAACTGATCAGACTGTAGCTGCTACATTTGGTGGTTTTGTGGTCATTAAGGGTACATGATAAAACTTTGGGGGCCTGTAAAAATTTTGGTCACCATCTTGCAGAAGGATTCTCAGGCTGGGATGAGATGAGTGGCAGAAACACCAAGAAATTACCACCAAAGTAGTGATATTTGGGAACTGATCAGACTGTAGCTGCTACATTTGGGGGTTTTGTGGTGACTAAAGGTACATGATGAATCTTTGGGGGCTTCAAACATTTTGGTCACCATCTGGCAGAAGGATTGTCACTCTGGGATGAGATGATGTGGCAGAAACACCAAGAAGCTACCAAAGTAGTGATATTTGGAAACGGATCAAACTGTAGCTGCTACATTCCGGGGTTTTGTGGTTGGTAAAGGTGCATAATGAAACTTTGGGGGCCTGTAAAAATTTTGGTCACCATCTGGCAGAAGGATTCTCAGGCTGGGATGAGATGAGTGGCAGAAACACCAAGAAACCACCAAAGTAGTGATATTTGGAAACTGATCAGACTGTAGCTGCTACATTTGGGGGTTTTGTGGCCAGTAACGGTACATAATGAAAATTTGGGGGCTTGTTAACATTTTGGTCACCATCTGGAAGAAGGGTTCCCACTCTGGGATGAGATATAGTGCCAAAAACACCAAGAAACTACCAAAGTAGGGATGGCATAAGGTACCCGTTGGCGGGTACCTGCTAACAATTGGCAGGTACCTGCCAGACATGACGGGTACCCGCTGGCGGATAGCGGGTACAGGTGCGGGTGTCTGTCAGCCTGTAGGTAACTAACTGTGTTTGAGAGGGTTGTTACTAGCAAGGTGATGGTGTAAAGTGCCAAGGATGGGACGATGGGTACCTGGTAAGACCTGTAAAAGGTTTCACTCTATCAGTAATCTTGACTGAGAGGCTTGCTCAATTAAGGCGCATCCAGATCAACACAAAGTTTTAATAGGCATCCAAGGAATAACTCAACTTGGGTTTGTGGTTTTACCTACAGAAAGGTAAGGGTACTCAAGAGTTGATGTTATTCCTGAATTGAATGATGGTTGAGAATGAAAGCACTGTTTAACTATAGTATGGGTTAAACTTTGCTGTAATAGTATTCTGAGGGATAAACAGTCCTGGGGGGGGTTCTTATATAGAGGGGAAAGAGCAGGAGGGAACATGAGGCGCTTGGAGGCGCTTCAGGACCAGGGGGGCACTGGAAGCGCTCAAGGGAAGCAGATCCTCATGAGGATCAACATTGGAAATGATCAAGGCAGTTTAATGATCAGTACTGATCCTAGATCAGTAGCAGTGCACACTAGCTGATCATAACCAATCATTGATTCCATTCAGTGCTCTTTGAATTGAATTACATCATGTATTGTTTATGTATTTATATCATAACCAATGTGTTATGTAAATAGGGACTGAGGCGTAACAGGGGATAAATGAGTGATACCTGTCTTGGGGTATTTCACGTGTACAGTAATATTACAATGTATTGTAATCTTACTGTTTGCACGTAACTCAACTCTTATAACAACAGTACATTATGGTAACTGTATTTAACTATGGTTATCTGTAATGTGATGTATAACAAGAGTACATTCCTAAGCCTGTATCTAATGATATACATATGTAATAAAGGTGTAAAAAGGAATGTACTATATGTAATGTAAACAATTGCAGGTACTTGGTACGTGTAAGGTACTGTGACATGTACTCTGTGGCTGACACTTCCTCCCTCCAAAAAAGGCTGATCAAAGAATTAAAGATTTCTTTTATCAGCTCTGTATTGTCTAAGGACTTTTTCATAGTCTGGAATTTGGTCAGTAGTGAGCCATTCATCCTCTTTAAAACCACTCCATCTAACTAGATATTGTTTAATGTCCACATTGTTTTTTCTGATTTTTCTGTGTTGTAAAAACTTCTTTATTTTCACAACTTCTTTCTCCAGTCTTGGAATTATAACTTTAATGTTGTCTCATCTTAGAGGGAAATTTTCATTGTTACTAGGCACATAAGGTTTGATTAAACTAACAGGAAAAGTAGGATGTTTTCTTTCTAATTCACCTGTTAGTATGACTTCAACAGCATTCTTTCCATGTAAGGCTTTGATAACAAATGGTCCTACAAATGAGTCTCTCAATTTCTTAGGGCCAGTGAGGTTGGTAAAGTTAAATGTAGAAATAAGAACTTCTTCTCCAACTTTAAACTGGTGAGGTTTATGAGTCTTGTCCCATATAGTTTTGTTGTATTTAAAGGATTTTTTAATGCATTCTGCGGCGTAATTAGCTGTCTTAGTCATCATTTGATGAAAGTCTGCGGCATTAGGATGTATTGTTATAGATTTGGATAACACTAAGTCTTTGGGGAACCATGGAATCCATCCTCTTTCCAATTCAAAAGGCGTAATATTTGTAGAACTATGTTTGCTGGAATTGTAGGTAAACTCAAGGGCTGGTAACAGTGAGCACCAATCATGAGTATAATTATCTTTGTCCTTAAATTCCAATCCATAGGCACAATATCTTCTGATCATGTCTTCAAGAGTTTGAATCATCCTTTCAGCTCATCCATCAGTCTGTGGGTGGTAAGCTGTGGAGAAATTTAATTGTGTACCACATAGATCATAAATTCCTCTCCAGAATTCTGATGTAAATTTAGGATCTCTGTCTGTAATAATGTATCTTGGGCATCCTACATCAGCAATTATCTTTTGCCAGAACAACATAGCTATATCAAAAGCTGTATTCTCTTTATGACATGGAAGGAATTTGGTTCTTTTTGAAAATCTGTCTACTACCACTAATACTGAATTATACTTATCTTGTCCTGCAGGTGGTAATCCTGTAACAAAATCCATATTAATCACACACCATCTTTCAGTAGGTTCTTCAATTTCCTCTAATAGTCCATATCTCTTTCCTGTAGCTTTGTTGGCTTTTTGGCACCTTTCACAAAATTCACAGTAGTCCTTGGTTTCATTCTTAAAGTTTGGCCACCATGCAATGTGCTTCACTCTCTCTGTAGTGCGCTCTACAGAGAAATGTCCAGCAGTGATATTATCATGGCATTCTCCAAGGAATAAATTGATGTGTTCTCTTTGCACTAGGACTACTACACCAGTATGTTTGGTTCTATGGTAAAGTAATCCATCAAGAAGGGAAAATCTATCTTCTTTAAATGCTGTAGCCCAGGGTTCTTCCAAGGAGTTAATTAAATCCATATTCTTATACTTACTCTGTAGGATTTCCTTAATGGTAGAAGTATTCTTATTGGTATCATAGGATTTTCTGATTTCATCCCAGAATTTTTCTTCCATTTCACATACATGTAATCCAAGGATATCATAATTTTCTGAAGGAGCATCATATGCAGGATTATCTTCATCATTTTCCTGAGGAAATAAGGCCATGATTTTTGCAGCAATTTCTCCGTCCCACGCTGGGTTCTCTGGTAAATTTTCTAAAGACCATCTGCTAAGACCATCCGCATTTTTATGGATATTTCCAGCTCTGTGGATGATAGTAATGCTTCCTCTCCACATTTGAATAGCAATTTGCCATCTAAGCATATGTCTATTGGGAGTTTTCATACCTAAGAGACTTTTAAGGGCTATACAATCAGTAATGACTTCAAAGTCACATCCATCTCAGTAGTAATATAATTTCTCTAATGCCCATACTAGAAAAAGACATTCTAGCTGGCTAGCTCCATATCTTTTTTCACTGTCTTTCAAGGTGCGGGAAATGTAGCATATGAATCCTTCTCTGGGGACTTCAAAATCCTGTATCTGGTGTAATGCAGCACCTAATCCTTCCATGCTGGCATCTACATATAATCTGTAAGGTTTATGGGAATCAGGCATGAACAGTATTGGTGTTGATGAAAGTTTTTCTCTCATTACATTAAAAGCTTCTACTCTAGTAGTTGTAATCTCAAATGCAGTATTGGGACTACTGAGTTGATAAAGTGGGCCACTTATTTTTGCAAAATCCTTAATATGTTGTCTGTAGTAAATTGCAAAACCTAAGAATGACTGTACTTCCCTCAGGTTAGTTGGCATAAATTTGAGCAAAACAGCTGCTACTTTATTCATGTCTATAGCTATACTGAGTCCTGATACAATATGTCCAAGAGCTTTAAGTTCCTGAAATCCAAATTGGCATTTACTCATTGATATTTTCATATTCATTTTAATTACTCTTTCTAAGACTATGGTCAACTTCTTGAGGTGTTCTTCCCAGTCTTGGCTGAATATGATAATGTCATCAATGTAAATTATAAGCCATCCCTCACATAACTCTCTGTGGAATTCAGTATCCATCATTCTCTGGAAGTGAGATGGTGCATTTTTAATTCCAAAGGGCATTCTGAGATATTCATAAATACCCACATGTAATATAATGCGCAACAAATGTCTACTGTCTTCATGAATTACATTTTGGTGGAATCCTTTTAGTACATCCATGCAGGTAATAAATTTTGCATTCTTGACTTGCGTGATTGCTTCACTAATCTTGGGCATGGGATATCTATCAGGAATAGTGTAGATATTGAGGGCTCTAAAATCACCAACCATCCTGGACTTATCATTATGCCACGCAATGATTACAGGTGTTGTACCTTCCACATTCTCATTTGCGCCAACCTTGCGCAGAACTTTCATTCTAACTAATTCATTTACATGTTGTTGCAAGGCTTCTCTGCTTCTAGGGGATGCTGGGTAGGAGGCTTTTATCAAAGCTGGTGGATAAGGTCTGGAAGTATTAAGATTGATTCTTACTTCATGTCCTTTAATACATCCAAAGGGTTCATCAGCTGTAGCAAAGGCCAATTTATGTTTATGCAGTAATGAAACTAATTTTTCTGTTTGTTCTGGTGTCAGATCTGGTGAAATTCTGGCGTCAGATATGGTGTTAGAGAATTTTGAGGCTTCCACAGCATTACATTCTAGTTGCTCTAATGTAAATTTTTCCGTAATTCCTAGTTCAAATTTAGTCAAGAGATCTCCATCAATGGTAAAGTATCTGCCATTACTGTTAATGACATCAATACCATAATTAATAATGTAATCATTACCAAGGATAATGTATTTCATCTTGAAACCTGCCATTACTACTAGCTCAACTGTAATTTGTACACTAGATCTTGTGTGAGGGAAAATAATATCTAGAGTAATGATACCTAGTGGGGACAATTTGCTATTGCAGCTGTGGAATTTCTCCTTCTTGACTGGGGATAGCTTGGTCTTCCAGTCAGGCATAATAGTGTCTAATAATTTGGGGCTAATTATTGAACAGAATGCTCCGCCATCAATGAGACATTTGAGTTTATACTTGTTACATAGTATATTAGTAGTGTTGGTTCCTCCTGTAGTGTGCATATTACCTACTTGGTCAGGTTTAACTACTGGTAACTTCCTAATATTATGTGGGGCTTTATCCTCTGGGATCTTGGAAATATTAGATACTAGAGGCCAAGGCGGCTTCGCCGCTGTAAATCCCAAGTCTAAATCTTCAGGTGCCTTTTCTGACCGACTTCAATGAGTCTAGGCAGATTAAGAGGCCACACTTACAAGCCAACTCCATGGCTTTCAATTCTTGCAGTTCTCTCTAGCTGATGACATTCACTCGTTGCCAATTGTTTCAGCTAGATTGAATTTTGGTGACTAAATATGAGAAAATCAGTTGTTCCCTCTGGCTCCCATTTTCATCAATGGATTGGGACCTGAATTGTTGCACTGCAGTTCATTTTCATTTGAAGAACATTCTGTTAGTATTGCTAATTTAAGAAGTGCCACAATTCACTCTATAGAAGAATTACAATTTTGAATGACTACAGCTTGAAACATGTCCTTATTACTTGCTAAAAATTAATCCCCACATACTTGCTTCAAATTTCTTCAATCACATGTTTAAATAAAACTTTAAGTACATAGACCTTGTGTGCATCATCCCTTGATCATTAAGATTCAAATGCTAAACTGATGAGCTTTTTTGATGCAAGGAGCCCCATTAATTTCTCTTGGAGCATGAAACACAATTGGTGGCAGGACTTAGAAATATTTACACACTCAGTTATCCAGCTTGGGATCAACAGGCCTATGGACACATCCCCAAGCTGATTGAGCAGAAAGCAGAAGAGGTTGATCTTGCACAAGGTTCAGGTGGACTAGTTTCTGTTCCAGGTGGAGATAATTGTTTATGATAGAATCAATGGTGGACTGATATGCTAAATTTGTTGTTAGTGTAGCATATTGTTATTTTTTCACTGCACTACATCAATAATCCTTTTATCCTTGACTTTTTGCAAATAAAAATACTTTCTTTGTTTTTATTCTTTTGCAGTGAGTGTAGATAAAAGATAGCAAGTTAAGAATAACTGAATCCAAAGTTTTTGGTGGTGAACAATCTTATCTTATCTCTGAAAATAGATGCACTAAGATTTAGTGTATGTGTGATAGTAGATAAAACAACAGTTATTGCATCTCTGAGATTAACAATAGGACAAGGCAAATCCCCCATGTGATAATCAGAATGGGATTTGGTAAAGAATCTGTTAATGATAGGAATATCTTGTGGATGATAAGGTTTGGAGGTTGGGGGACCTGACTGTTGATCAGAGCTAAATGCAGTAACAAATTTTTGGGCCAAGTTTCATCTATTCACATCTCATTCAAGACATTTTCTGGATTAGCACAGTTGAAGCAAGCATGAAAAAATTATTGAAAAAATGATTGAAATCCAGTGCAACCAGAATTAGGACAGCTCAACCATGCTTATGAAAAAACATGATGAGCATAGAGGCAAACAATCGAGGCTACAGTGGTCAGGAAAACATGGTCACAAGGGAAGTGGAAAGTGATCAAATTCTTGACTTCATTGGGTGTTTTAGAAAGTTGTACATGCTATGCAGTATGTCAAGTCAAGTGATCTCCATGCTGAATCTTAATGATTACTGCAAGAGGCTCCATTACCCTGACATTCAGCATTGTATTGCTGCACTTGGATAGCATTTATGTAGTGTTGCTCTTGCTGATGTTGCTGTTCCTGCTACTGTTGATGTAACAATTGACCAGAGATGTTTGCATGATTGGATTTCTGCCGCAGTTGAGCTTCTGGTTGATTTTGCACAGGTGCTGACTGAAAATACTGGTGAATGACATTTTCACACAACAAGTGCAGGGAAAGATCAAGCTTCAATAGTCAGTCTAATGAATTGGCGGCTAAATCATCAAGTTTTGAATCAGCTGTGGGAATGTCAGTGTGTGATCTTTGTTTGCCTTACCTAATAGATAAGCTTTAGGGCAGAGCAATTGGAAATAGATTCTGGCCACTCAAGGGAACAGTTGGAGCTAAATATCAGGCTTCAGGAGATATGAAATGTGCAGAAACAAAGTTGTTCAATGTATGAATGTATCTTACTTGCTGAACTTAAGAAGAAGAGAAAAGAAAGATGGAGCGGGAGAAGATACAGAAAGAAAAAGAGAGGGGGAGGTGCAGCAGACAAGGAACACGCGAATGGGCGGGAGAGAGGGTCAAGAAACATTGAGACAATTGCGCAAGTAGCCGTCAAGGTCCATCCACCCGCTGCGCGTCCTCACCAGAACCTTGAGCTCTCCGGCCGGCGGGGAAAGCTTTGAAGGGGAGGCCGCCGCGGGGCGCTTGACCTCGACGAGCTTACACATGACCAAACTCTCCTCGGTGGGGCTGCCGGAGCAGCGGCACCAGAAGGCGCAGCGGGCCTGATCGCCGACGCCAGCAACGGCCAGCCGGGCTCTCGCAGCTCCTGGAGAGCAGGGAGTCGAGTCTAGGGGGGACGATCCAAGAGTGGCAGGCAAGACATTGGGTGTGGATGAGGCATTTGAGCGGGTCGGCGGGGTTGGGCTCCTCCGGCTCAGCTAAGTGTGGCTGTGGATGAGGAGGAAGGTGAGCAAGACGCGGTCGGACGGGCGCCGGGAGAGGGATATTGTCTTTGGAGGCCGTCCAGGCATCGTTGCTAGATCAGACTACGTAGGACTGAGCAGTCTGGTACTCAGTTGGGCCGAGCTGAGCGTCGACAGCGCGGTAGCGGGCATGTTCCGAGCAGCAGCACTGGCGGCGGAGATGGGCTGTGGCGCCAGTGCGGGAATGGGACCAGACAAGGTCGGCAAGCTGGATGGAGCCCTTGCTCTGCATCCGCTGGCTCTCCAGGCTGGGGTCCCACAGCGGCGCAGGGATCCCTAAGACCGCTCGTATATTTCTCTGCCCCCGGATCGGCCGTAACGAGGGAGGCTAGGCCAGCGTGTAGTATTCCCAGTGAATGCAGCAGCAAAGACAGACGGGGTGAGGCCTGAACAGTCTATGCTTGAAGGGCTGGCTGGAGACCAAGGGCGTGGCGGAGGCAAACTTATTTCCATACCAACGAGTGACCGGGAGCTGGTCGTGAGCAACAGTTGAAATTTGTAGAGTATCCGAACCAGTTTCCAACAACAGTTGAGTGGCTGGGTAGACTGAAGTCGAGGCAGGGCAACTGTAGTTGGTGGTGGCGGGTGGTGGCCAGACCTTGGCCTGATATATAAAGAGGCCATCTGGCCACTACGTTTGTCTCCCCAGGTGTTTCTGTTTTTGCTGTAATTCCAGCTGGCGGTACATCCTCGCGCTCCTCCGCTGTTGCACTTGCACAGTCTGAGGGGCTAAAGAGTGGGCCCCCCATTATGCAGATTGCCATTGGCTATGCTGGGGGCCTTCAACCCCATACTTTTTGACCCATCCGATGAGATGGGCTGGAGTGTGAGCCCGGGTGCAGCAGCTATGCTGGTGTTGGGGGGCTATGTTGCTGGTAGAGATTTTATTTCCATTTATCAATGTACTTGCACCCATCATGCCAGTTCCTCTTGTATTATTAGTGGGGAAACCCTTTATTTTTGTTTTTGACTTTATTTTATTGTAGGGGGAAACCAATCATTTTTTTGTTAATTTGGTCAGCTGTAGGGGAAACCCTTGATTTTTTTTTCCACAAAACTGTGGTTTTAATAGACTTGGATAAGCCTGTCTGCTTTACATGTAATGGCGTGATTTGAATTGCTTGCTGATTCATCATCTGAGTCATCAGAATCACTAGGAAGGGATTCTCCTGAGTAAATGCTAATAGTGTCACATGGTAATTGGTTATCTTCACTCTGGATCACTGCTATCTTCTTGCTGATCTTCTTGGGACATTTGGTAGACTTATGCCCAGTCTTACCACATTCATAGCATGTAATTTCTTTAGGAGCTGCTGGTTCTTTGGCCTCAGGTCTCTTATCCTTATAATTGTCTCTTGTGTTTGTTTTGCTTCTAGCTTTGTCTTCCTTACAAACATTCACTATACTTTCAAGCTGTTTAATGAATTCTGAAGTGTCATCATTAGTTCTGATAGCTAGGCGCATTTTGTACTCAGTTTTGGGGTCAAGTTGAGACAGTAATTTATCATTGATAGATTGGTTATCCAAGTGTCTTTCCATAGCTTGTATCCTGTTAACTTAGCTGATAACCCATTCAGAAGGTTCAGTCTCACCATACACATCAAATTTAGATCTTCTAAAGGCATCTCTGACTTTTCTTTTCCATTCAGGGGAGCTATATTTCTTAATGATTTCTGCTTTCCAGAAAGCCCAATCTTTTGGTCCTTGAACTTCTTTCTTTCTATTGTTGTACCATATGTTTGCTGGTACTGTAAATAATGAATTAAGTTTGGAACAAATGATTTGATCTGGTGCATTTGTATCATCCTGTAAACTGTCAATCCATTCTATAAATTTTTAAATTCTCCTTTGCCAGAAAATGTGTCTCATTCACTTATTTTGGGTAAATTGGCTAATCCTAATTTATGAATGGCTTTGTCCTCTTCATTTGTTGGAAAATTACGTGGAGTAGAAGATGTTGTTCTTCTGTTGGGAGCTGGTAGTGGAATGTCTACATCACTATCATCTGAATCTGAATTTTCTGCCTTATGAGGTGGAAATTTCTCATTAGGTGCTCTGTCAGATTTTACTCTTGTTGAACTGCTGCTGCCCTGCATATGGGGTGGAGTATCTTTATTCATGCTCTCTTTCACCGGGGGATTAGGTGATGAGTGTCCAATATTGTTAATAGAATTTATTACTTGTAAAATTATAGTTTCCAATTTATCTTGTTTTGATGCTGTGTCTGTGGTTTGTTTCTCAAACCTGTTTACTACATCTTCAAATGTGGTAAATTGTGATGTAATTTTATTTTTAGTATCATTCTGCAGGGTTCTTAAGCGTGATTCTAACAAATTCAATTTCTGTAATATTTCTTGGTTGGTATTTTCTTGACCTTGAACCAGTTCTCCAGTTCTAGCCAGGGATCTAGTAACTTGGGTACTCAATATTTCAAGAGCAGAGGGCGCTTCATCAAGCTTCTTATCCATACTCTCCAATTTATTCAAGATGACAGTGAAGGCATCATCTTCAGAATTCACCTGCTCACCTACATGCTGTGTAACTTTGTGGCACAATTTCTTAAGATCTGATGATGATTCTTTGTTACTTTGCGTAATTCTTTCTACAACAAAGTTAAGATTTTCTGTGTACACATGTAGAGCAGTTTTGAATGGAGTATCTGGATTGTTAACAACATTTGGAATATCTGGGACATTTGATGTGTGTTCAGAACCAGAGTTACTATTACTACTAAAGAAGTGGGAGCTATTTAAGGATCTAGGTCCATCTGACACTCTTGGTGGGCTATTTTGCCTTGCTCCAGATGTTGATAAGTGCCTTGGAGGGATCTGCCCAGGCTTATCATTTCTTTGTAAATTTGACTGCACCATTGTTGATTGCGCCCAGTATTCCGTGGGTGTCTGGAATTCACATTTTTCCCCCTGCGTGACTGGGGTCTTGAAGCAGGTCTTCAGCACTGCGGGATTCTTAATGGAGAGTGGTTTTGTCTGTGGGACGGCTGTAGAATTAGCAGGGATTCTGAGCTGATCTCCATTGGATTCCAATCTTTTGTCCTCTTCAAGGTGGCTGTTAAACCTTTGAGGTCTATCATCGCCTGGAAATCCGTCCGGCAGTATTTAAGATGCGCTATTATTGCCGCGTGGCTGCTGCAATTGCGCACGTCCTTGAGCCACGCCTTGTAACCTTTCATCCTGTAATAGTAGCGCTTGAACTTCTCTTCCGTCGAGACTTTTAGTAGAAGACAGATTCTTAGTTTTTCCTTTCTTTGTAGCATATATAATTTTCTCTGCTACAGGTTGTTTAGCTGGTGGAAGAACTGACGCAGGTGGAAATCCTCTGCCTGGGTCTGATTTGCGGGTTCTTCCATTATAACCTTGAGTTCTGAGAGAAGGAGGAGACATAATAGAATTATTTTTGTTTTTATTTGGAGTATTTTTTGAGGTGTAAATGTATCTGAAGATTTGTCAGAAATAGCTGGGGAATCTGCCCGCTGATTAATATCAGTGGTTTCCTCTCTAGCCTCACAGGGTTGCGTGTTTTTGTCCTTAACTCCAAGGGATTGAAGTTCTGGGGTAAGGGTGTCAACGTTGGTAGACACTGTACACACTCAAAAACACAAAAATATTAGTATTAAAAAATACCAATCTGACGGGAAAAGGGTAAGGAAAAAGATGTAATTTTCCAGATTTGGGATATTCTGAGTACTTTGAAAGTTATTGTGATTTTGCCGGAAATCAATGTAGGAATTTTTTCCTGTTGATGGAAAGGGTTGAATTTTTGTTGGATGGAAGCTAAGATGTTGGCGCAGAAGTGTATCAACTTGGTTTGTTGATTGCTCAAACGGTGTGGAGTGGAGCTCCTTTTTAAACTCTTGGAATAGCGGTTCTACAAGAGGGGGGGAAGTAGTGATGCGCTTGTACAGCGCTTTTGGTATCTGTTGGCTAGGTATATTACTTCTAGTCTGATCCGCTAGGTTCGCGCGGTTTGATCGGCAGTCTAAAATTGTCTGTAGCTGCTCTAGATCAGGAGCTACAGGTATTACAGTGATCCTGCTTGAGGGTTGCGGCTCAAGGAGGGTATGTACGGTAGGTATGCGCCTGTATGCGCTTCTCTAATTGAGTTAGGTGGAGTGCGTCTAGTGTGTAAATCCCTGTAGATCCTTGAAGATCGGGGTAATACAGTAGTTCAATGTAATTGAAATGTAATTGAGTTATGTAGATCCTGTATACACAGGATACGCACGGTGTATGTAGTACCACTTAGTCCCGCAACCTAATGCGCTCTCAAGTGGGAATGCAGTACAAATGCTTTCCTGCCGTAGGAATGGTAGAGTTTGGAGTCTCACAAAAAAATCCTAGTAGTGTAAATCGACCCTTGCGGTTCAATTGGTCTGCTCAGAATCTTTGTATCTCTTCTCCTTTTGGGGGGAACAAGCGTTCCAGTGTGTTTTCCGCAGAGAAAATGAATGAAACTCACTGGAATTTCACTGTGTAGAGTCAACCAAGTGTGTATGATTCAATTTCTATGAGTTTTGACAAGATAAAGGCAATTTTTCCAGTACAAAAATAGAGAGATAGTCAACAATAGAATGATTTTTTATGGATTTTTCCGGTTTTATAGAAGGAAACAGGGTGGAGAGTCTTGGAAAATGTTGAGAATTTAATGAAGAATCTAAGAAACAATCACGGGAAATCTATTCAATAAATTTTCTTCTTCTTCTGTGCGGTGGTTGCGGAGGAGGACCGTCAGAAGTGAAGGGGGGGAGCGTGGAGTAGGAGGTATGTTCTGTATAAGAGCAGTATTCCTTGTCAAATGGAGGATGTTCAGATTCTAAAGAGGTAAGTCGAGGTTTTCTAACAAGTTTAGTATGTTCCTCTTCCAAAAATTCTGACTCTTCAGTAGTATGAATAAGTGTACTGTTGGGATCATAGATACAATGTATCCAAAGTGTACTGTAAGTTGTCCAGGTACAGGTGTAAAATTGGTCCTCTCCAAGTGTGTGAATTTTTATGACGTGTTCTAGGAATTCAATGTTATTTGGATCTTCCTTTGTGTATTTCTGTAATTTCAGGAGGTTGGAGTTGGGTTTGAAATCACAGACAATGGCAGGCATTTGTCTTTTAACAAGACATTTTGGCGTAAAAAAATGGTAAGAATTAGGTATGTTAGTATGATTATCACGGTTTGGGAGTGAGAATCACGGATAAATAATAGGCCAGACCCCCAATTGTCAGCCTGTAGGTAACTAACTGTGTCTGAGAGGGTTGTTACTAGCAAGATGATAGTGTTAAGTGTCAAGGATGGGCCAATGGGTTTGTGGTAAGACCTGTAAAAGGTTTCACCCTGTCAGTAATCTTGACTGAGAGGCTTGCTCAATTAAGGCGCATCCAGATCAACACAAAGTGTTAATAGGCATCCAAGGAATAACTCAACTTGGGTTCGTGGTTTTACCTACAAAAAGGTAAGGGTAATGAAGATTTGATGTTATTCCTGAATTGAATGATGGTTGAGAATGAAAGCACTGTTTAACTTTAGTATGGGTTAAACTTTGCTGTAATAATATTCTGAGGGATAAACGGTCCTGGGGGTTGTGTTTAAATAGAGAGGAAAGAGCAAGAGGGAACATGAGGCGCTTGGAGGCGCTTCAAGACCAGGGGGGAACTGGAAGCGCCCAAGGGAAGCAGATCCTCATGAGGATCAACATTGGAAATGATAAAGGCAGTGTAATGATCAGTACTGATCCTAGATCAGTAGCAGTGCACACTAGCTGATCATAACCAATCATCAATTCCATTCAGTGCTCTTTGAATTGGATTACATCATGTATTGTTTATGTATTTATATCATAACCAATGTGTTATGTAAATAGGGACTGAGGCGTAACAGGGGATAAATGAGTATACCTGTCTTGGGGTATTTCACGTGTACAGTAATATTACAATGTATTGTAATCTTACTGTTTGCACGTAACTTAACTCTTATAACAACAGTACATTATGGTAACTGTATTTAACTATGGTTATCTGTAATGTGATGTATAACAAGAGTACATTCCTAAGCCTGTATCTAATGATATACATATGTAATAAAGGTGTAAGAGGAATGTACTATAAGTAATGTGAACAATTGCAGGTACTTGGTACGTGTAAGGTACTGTGACATGTACTCTGTGGCTGACAGTGTCAGAAATTTAGGGGAAAAAAGAGCAGGTACCCGTTGACACCCCCTGACACCCGCCCCGCCAAGAGCCCTTGGATGTGCCGCAGAGCAATGGTTGAGCAGGCAGGCAAGTCAAAGATTTTCTGCCTTTAGCATATCATCACCCAAACCATCAACCACCCCCATTGTCATGAGGAATAGCACAAAGCGTTGCAAGGAGGCTTTGTCACCAGCATCCTCAATCTCAAGCACCCCGGCCCCATCTGGAGCAACTTCTTGCAAGCAACAACCCCGTTGAGTAATTTATGTTGATGAAGATTCCAATCTCAAAGAAAACCCACCCGCTGCTACTGATGTTGATACAACAACCCAGGGAAGCACTCAAAAAAATCACCGGCAGGAGCTGATGGATGAACAAGAGCTCAGTAGGTCCCCTGAAACTTGATATTTCTCGTTTATTAAAACAATAAGAGCGCTGAATTTACCCTTTCCATTTCCCAGAAAAGGCGCAGAAATTGCACAAAAAGCAACTTAGCTCGTGCTATGCTGCTTACAAATCCCCTCAACTTTCCGAGCAACGGGACAAAAAAAGGGTGTCAAGTGATAGCCTATCCATGTAAAACGTAGGGTATTCTCTTTTTGTCGCCGTTCAGCTTTGTTCATCTCCCCGCTCAAACTCTTTTTGACCTTTGTTAGCTGTGGCAAGAAGATCCACCGGCCGATTTATGAGGCTTCTCTGACCAATTTATCTAAGCACGTTGCCAGTTGTGTCAAGAGACAAAGTGATTCTCAAGGTTCTCAAAAGCTGGGCGCCCTTGGAATTACTGGCACCTGCGATATTGACCCACAAGAGGTAATTATAACCCTTCCCTTCTTCATAAATTCTTGGACTAATACTGTTTTTTTCTTCCTTTCAGGTACGCCAGTTGTGTGCCATATGGTGCGCTCAAGGTGCGCGAGCTTTTTCAGCTCTCACCAAAGAAGCGCATCAAGCAATCCTGCACCCAATTGTTCAGAAGAATCTCTGTGCAGGAGACTCTCATAGAATCTCTTAAGGCAAGTATTCCATTGCTTCTTGGTGATGTTTCAATATAATAATTCTGCTTTTTTCACTAGAATCATTGAGGTGCATTGTACTTGGGCCTTGATGCTTGGCAGGCGCCAAACAGGTTTGATGTATTAGGCACAGTGATATACCGCTTGGTTCAACAAGACAATGGTGGATTTGAATTGGACACAATGCCTCTGGACTTTGTTTGCTTACAATGAAGCCATATAGGACTGCATTTGGCTGAAACTGTTCAGACCATTGTTGGGAAATTTGGGTTGAACGACAAGGTGATCAATCGCATATATCATTTTTCCATGTTTTTTCCCTTTGCTGATGGTTTTCTTTGTCTTCTTATAGATCTGTGGTATTGTCACCAATAACACTATAAATAACCAGGCTATGATCAAGGAGATCAAAAAATACAAGTGGCCCCGTTTCCAAGGCAATTCACAATGGATACGTTGCTTTGCTCACATTTTGAATTTAATTTCACAAATGATCTTGCAACCTTTTGGAAGCCACAAGAAAACCAAACCAATCAACAATGATCAAGAATCTAATGATGAGGAATCGGGACATGAGGAGCCGGAGCTGGAGGATCCCGATGAACAGATCCAACTGTATGTTTTTGATGTTTATTTGATCTCCAGTTTTTTCACTGACGAGATTGTTACATTTAGGTTTACTGGAGATTGTGGAGAAGACGACAAGGAATTTGTAGATTCTGAACAACACATACAACGCACTCTCTCAACCAAGCTCAACAATTTTGATGAGATCAAACTGGAGGAAACTGACATTAATGAGTTGAGTGACAAGGAGGAAACCAATTGATATACTTCCAAATCATGCAACAAGACACTAGCAAAGGTAAGCCATCATCTGATTTCAATTTCTTTCTATTATATTTAGCATGTACATGTACTAACTATTTTCATGATAAAAACAGTTCCATGCAATTTCAAGGAAGTTAAGTAAGTCACCAAACTCAAAAGCTTGGTTTGTGGAGCTCTGTCACATATTTGAGTGCGAGAGGCCACACAACATTGGAACCAATGTGCAAACAAGATGGAATTCTAATTTGGGGCAACTTTCCAGTATCCTGCAATGCTCCAAATGTGAGTTAATTCTTCTATCTTAATCATGACATCCATCACTGCACTTATTCAATTTATTGTATTCAAAAGCCTTGAGTGGCAGAAAGACAAACGGCTTGGGCCTGCTTGCCATCATCACATCAACAAGGATGACCTTGACTTAGCATCTGATCTGGTGGAAGTTCTCAAACCGTTCTATGAAATCACGCTTCAGATCTCAACTTGTGGCTTGGCTTGAATACCAGATATTGTTATATTTATCAACCAGATTAGCAGCCATCTTTCCACTGCAATCTCCAACAAGAAAGAAGATTACCCCCCCGCCTTGAGGAACGCGTGCCGTGTTGCACTTCAGCTCACAAATAAGTACTACACTCTAACTGATTGCTCCCCCCACTGCCTGGATTATCCCCTCGGATATACCCGTCCGACAAGAGCTCGGACAGGCATGTCCGACCAGATGTTGGAAAATGGCGTCCGACGGGTGGTCGAACCCACCCGTCAGATCCTCCTGTCCGAGCAGAACTCGGACATTTCTGCTCGACGGGTTCTCGAGCAGCGAGGCCCGACCACTCGTCGGACTTGCCAGTTCGTGCTGCAGTCGGCCATTGTTGCTCGAGCAGTCCTCGGACCAGATTGTCGGACAGCCTTGCCCGAGTAGACGTCGGACAAGGCTGCCTGACCAGTTCCCACTGGTCGTTTTCTGCTGTTTGACAGGTCAGCTAGTTGGACAGAGCTGTCCGACAAGTGAGCTTGTCGGACAGGTTAGTCCGACCCTCCCATGTCCGACAAGTCCAACTCGTCGGACATGTATGTCCGACAAGTCTGACTGGTCGGACATTTTGGGTTCGACAAGTCTGACTGGTCGGACATTTTAGGTTTGACAAGTCAGCAATAACCTAAACCACACCCTGAAAATCCCACTAATGTAAAAAAAGAAACAATGTTTTGCAACATTTAACAACAAAATCTTGTGAACACATAAACCCATGTTCACAACAAGTCAACTGCCTTTTCTGATATTTACAAGGTGGAAACTAGGTGTA
Source organism: Puccinia triticina (assembly GCF_026914185.1). Lineage (NCBI taxonomy): Eukaryota > Fungi > Basidiomycota > Pucciniomycetes > Pucciniales > Pucciniaceae > Puccinia > Puccinia triticina. Next base: position 3,813,132 of record NC_070573.1, read on the forward strand.
AACTAACTGTAAACTAAAGGACCTTGACTGTTTTTATTACTATAAACCAAAACCAGAACTAGAAAGAATAGTGTAAGAACAAGGGATAACAATAAGATGAGAAGATAAAGATGAAGATAAACCAACCCTGTGACAATAGAGGCTATAAGAAATGAGGACAACAACGGAGATAGGACAATAAGACTGTGATAACTGTGAGGAGGTGATGTAGATGTTAGTCAACGAGAGAATTGAGGAGAAGTTGAAGAGAGACAAGAAACAAACCCTAGGAGAATAGGCAACAATCTTTATAGAGAAGGAATGGGAAGAAATAAGGACTAGATCTAGGACAGGAACTGAGAAAGAAGAAGAAGTTAGCATTGAGGATCGGAGGAGCCATATCGACGAGAGATTAGAAATGTGGAGGTGCATTTCTCACCAAGTTGGAAGCCAGTACGGCTGTCCAAGTTAAGGCTTCACGGAGCTTGAGGTCGCGAGCAGGAGACGTTGACGTTGATGTCGACGGAAGACTAGATCTGAGTCAAGAGAGTTCGAGCGGAGTGTAGATCGGATCGATGGAAAGAGACGATTTGAGTTAAGATCGATGCTTGAGGTCGATACCAATGGAAAGAGTGGGAGAGGAGCGATGTGTTGAGATGAGTCCGGATAGGTTAGATTTGATGATGTTGACGGACAGCAGTGAGTGCGCCCAAGGCGCTCGAGATGCGCAGCAGAGTGCGCTCGAGTTTCAACACCCCCCTCAACTTGGTGAGTAATGAACCAAGAAACATTTTTCACGGAGTCTCTTGAGTGAATCGGCGCTACTTGCTTTTGTGAGAGTGTCGGCTATCATATTTTCTGAAGGAATGAGAGTGACGGTAATTTCATTTTTGCTTTTTAGGTCCCTCAGCCATTTCATCTTGATATCTAGGTGTTTCGTCTTTGAGTTTGACCCAAAATTCTTGAGTTTTTCGGCTAGACCTTGATTATCTATGTGAAAATTTGTCGGTTCCAGTTTTTCGCTCCACAGTTCTTCAACAAGAAACTTGATCCATTGATTTTCTTGTACCCCGTCGGCTAGAGCATTGAGTTCGGCCTCAGTTGAGGATAGCGTAATATTCCGTTGCCTTTTGCTGTTCCAGGCGATGGGACAGTTTTTCCAGAAGCAAATTGAGCCGCTTCTTGATAAACGGGTCTCTAGATCATCGGCCCATGTAGCATCGGTGAAATGTTTCAAGGAGGTCGACTGGTCAGGATCCGGTCTCAGTGTAAGATGAAGTTCTCGTGTGCCCTTCACGTATTTCCAGCAATGCATTACCTCCTTCCAGTGAGTGATGCCTGGTTCGTTGTTGAAACTGGATAAAATGGAGACTGCAGGAGCTAGATCCGGTCGCGTCCGGCGCGAGAGATAGTTGAGAATTCCGGTGAAAGTACGGTAATTGATGCCTAGTTTTGAGAATTCATCCTTTTCCTCTTGAGTTGCAGGTTTCAACTGAACCGCCACCGAAAGAGGAGTGTTAACAGCCCTGCATTCGGACAGTCCGAGCATCTTGAGACCCTTATCAATTAGTTTCTCTTGACCTAGTGATATCGAATTGCTTGAGATTTCAACATCCATGCCTAGCAAAGTGTCCGGATCGTGAGCGGACGAGTTTGGAAAACGTTTCAGAAAAAGCTTTTCGAATATTTCGACATTCCCAACGACTATGAGATCATCGACATGAAAGAATATGTAGGAAATTTTGCTGTTGTGAATAAAAAGACAGGGATCCGATGATGATTGTTTGTAATCAATTTCAACAAACCACGAGGTAAGCGTCTCATACCAATTCGCCGGAGCTTGCTTCAGACCGTAGAGTGATTTATTTAACTTGAGATAGGGTGCTTTGCGGGTTGAACCTTCAGGTGTTTTGATGTACAGTTCCTCCTTTAGAGGCGCGTAGAGAAAAGCACTTTTTACGTCGAATTGTCTGATAGGTAGATTTTTGTCCACAGCAAACATAAGAACTACCAGAAGGGTGGTGAATTTACCCGTGGGAGCGAATGTATCCCCATAATCTTCACCTTCCTTTTGAAGAAAACCTTGAATACACAATCTGGCTTTCTTTCGTTTGTTTGCTGATAGGGTAGCCGGCTTGGTCTTGAAAATCCAAAGAGTACGCAAGAAAGAGTTGGGAACATCAAACATGTCTTCCCAGACCTCATGATGCTCAATATTGGACAGTTCTTCATTCAATGCTTCAGCCCACTTCTCTCTTTTGCTCGACTTCATCGCATTCTTGTAGGAGCTTGGATCAGTTGCCAAATAGGAGTATTTTGAAGGTTTAACGCAAGAAGTACGGTCTCTGAGGGTTCGAGTGATTGTGAGGGTAGGATTCAGTCCCGAGGCAACATCGTCATCATTGGTTTCTGAACTTGTCTCTGGGTCATCTTTGTCTTCAGGTTCTTCAGTTGAGGACTTATGTTCAATATTCTCTTCCAGTTCAATGTCCCAGTCGGCTTCTTTTGTCGATGGAGACTCGTAATCAAGAAACTGTACACTCTTTGTGTCTATTAACTTTCCCTCATCAGTTAGTATGCGATATGATCTGATTTCATCGATGTACCCTATAAGTCTTCCTAATTTTCCTTTTGGTTTGAGTTTTGAATGAGACTGTTTGGGTTCCACAAGATATGATACTCGGTTGCCTATCGGATGAAAATAGTTGATGGGGAGTGAGCGGTTTTTGAAGAGTTCAAATGGGCACTTCTTGGATCGATGAGTCGGTATTTGATTCAGAGTCAAACAGCTGACTTTGGCAAGTTCGCTCCAGAACTTTTGCGGAATTCGAGAGTCTTCTAGTATGGTTCTCAAGGATTCTAGGATCGTCCTGTTGAAGCGCTCTGCAAGACCGTTTTGTTGAGGAGTGTAGGCATCCGAGGTTCTCTGCTTGATTAGATGGGTTTTACAATAATCTGCCATGATTTGATTTAGAAACTCGGAACCTCGATCTGAGTGAAGAATTGAAGGATGGAATCCGAATCTCTTAGCTTCAAAATCCAGAAGAAAAGAAAGCGTGGACGGAGTATTGCTCTTGTGTTTCATAGGAATCGCTGCACAGAATCGCGTACAGCTATCAACAATAGTGAGGATATACTTGTGTCCTTCGAAAGAAGATGGCCAGATCGGTCCTATTAAGTCTAGGTGAATTTCTTCGAATGGTTTTGAAGCTGGTTTGTGAACCGATTTGAAAGATGCTTTGGTTATCTTAGAAACGGCGCAAGATTCGCATGTCTTCAAGATCTTTAGAGGGATACCAAGTTTCTTCCTCAGGCAATGATAGCTCACGTGTCCGAGTGATTTGTGGAGGAACTCTGCAGATGATAAGTGACTCGAGTGCTCAAGATTCTCAAATTGAAGGCAGGGTAAGTTGCCAATGTAATTGCCCGACATCACAATTTTGTTGTTTTTTAGAATTTCAAACGAGTTTTTATTTAGATGAATAATGAAGTCTTCTAGAATAAGACATCTGGCAGATAGAAGATTTACAACAATATCGGGAATATATAGTACTTGATTCAGAATGATTTCTCCGTATTTGTTTTTGAGTCGAATCGATCCTATCCCTTTAATTTCTAGCCGATCGTGTGACGAGCTAGTTTTTACACATCCTAGTTCTTTGAGTTCTAGGGTGTGAAATAATTGCAGATTGGAAGTCATGTGAGCAGAAGAACCCAAGTCAAGAATGAATTGATTTGACGAGTTTGAGATTGACGAGTGAAAGGAACTGACCGAAGATTCCAATTTCGATCCTGAGGCGGCGGCCTTTTTCTCGAAGTACTTGGTTCGCTTCTTTGGGTAAAGGTACCAGCAGTTCTCCTTCAAGTGATTGGCAGCTGTGTTATGAAAGTTCTTTCGACATTTTTTTGAATCATCGGTGAACAGAGTGATCGGATTAGAACGACTACTGGTGTTCAATAACTCTTGAGAATCAAGGTTATTTTGATGAATTCAAAGATGATGGATTACAACGTCCAGAGTGGGTTCTTTGTCGGAGTGCGTGATTTGATTGACAATGTCCTTCATGTCAATGGGAAACTTGTGGATTACCATGTGTCCTATGGCGTTGTCGGTGAACTCCCATCCGACTTGAATAAGCTGAGATTGATAAGTTTTCATAGATGTGATAAAGCCAGAGATGTCGTCCGAAGTAAATGGAGCTTGAAGAAAAGATTGGAAGACGTGTGCTTTGTTCGAAGTTTGAGTGGATGCGAAGAATTTGACGATTGACTTCCAGGTCTTCTTTGCGCAATCTTCATTTGAAGAGTCAACAACATTCGCTTGCACGGTAGCTTCCAACTTAGCCACAATTATCGCCTTTAAGAAGTCGTTTTTGTCAGAATTTAGCTTGTCGTCTTCAGTAGTGAGGGCCTTTTTTAGTTTACAAAGGTCCAGGAAGTTGATAACGCGTATTCTCCAGAAAGTGTAGTTGTCCAAGTTGAGTAGCGGAATCCCTTCGATAACGGTTTTAAGTACCGAGGGAGTTACTCTGTCCATTTGATTGGGAGGGACAGACATTGTTGCAGGTGACTGGTTCTTGTTGGTTGAAGTCGAGGTGCGAGGTGATTTGACAGATTCTTTGTTGTCGGTGGACATGTGATGAATCCGATTGTTTCGACTGTTAATTGTAAAGGACCTTGACTGTTTTTATTACTATAAACCAAAACCAGAACTAGAAAGAATAGTGTAAGAACAAGGGATAACAATAAGATGAGAAGATAAAGATGAAGATAAACCAACCCTGTGACAATAGAGGCTATAAGAAATGAGGACAACAACAGAGATAGGACAATAAGACTGTGATAACTGTGAGGAGGTGATGTAGATGTTAGTCGACGAGAGAATTGAGGAGAAGTTGAAGAGAGACAAGAAACAAACCCTAGGAGAATAGGCAACAATCTTTATAGAGAAGGAATGGGAAGAAATAAGGACTAGATCTAGGACAGGAACTGAGAAAGAAGAAGAAGTTAGCATTGAGGATCGGAGGAGCCATATCGACGAGAGATTAGAAATGTGGAGGTGCATTTCTCACCAAGTTGGAAGCCAGTACGGCTGTCCAAGTTAAGGCTTCACGGAGCTTGAGGTCGCGAGCAGGAGACGTTGACGTTGATGTCGACGGAAGACTAGATCTGAGTCAAGAGAGTTCGAGCGGAGTGTAGATCGGATCGATGGAAAGAGACGATTTGAGTTAAGATCGATGCTTGAGGTCGATACCGATGGAAAGAGTGGGAGAGGAGCGATGTGTTGAGATGAGTCCGGATAGGTTAGATTTGATGATGTTGACGGACAGCAGTGAGTGCGCCCAAGGCGCTCGAGATGCGCAGCAGAGTGCGCTCGAGTTTCAACATAAACCACACTTTACAAGGTGTAAGCAACCATTTACAAGGTGTAAACCACACTTTACAAGGTGTAAACCATAGTTTACAAGGTGTAAACCATAGTTTACAAAGTGTAAACCATAGTTTACAAGGTGTAAACCATAGTTTACAAAGTGTAAACCATAGTTTACAAGGTGTAAACCATAGTTTACAAAGTGTAAACCATAGTTTACAAGGTGTAAACCATAGTTTACAAGGTGTAAACCATAGTTTACAAGGTGTAAACCATAGTTTACAAGGTGTAAACCATAGTTTACAAGGTGTAAACCATAGTTTACAAGGTGTAAACCATAGTTTACAAGGTGTAAACCATAGTTTACAAGGTGTAAACCATAGTTTACAAGGTGTGAACCATAGTTTACAAGGTGTAAACCATAGTTTACAAGGTGTAATCCACTGTTTACAAGGTGTAAACCACCATTTAAAAGGTGGAAACCACCATGCACAAAGTGTAAATCACAGTTTACAAGGTGTAAACCACAGTTTATTGCAAGGTGAACACCACAGTTTACATGGTGTAAACCACCATACACAAGGTTTGAACCACAGTTCAACCACAGTTTACAAGGTGTAAACCACCATACACAAGGTTTGAACCACAGTTCAACCACAGTTTACAAGGTGTAAACCACAGTTTACAAGGTGTAAACCACAGTTTACAAGGTGTAAATCAGAGTTTACAAGGTGTAAACCAGAGTTTACAAGGTGTAAACCATAGTTTACAAGGTGAAAACCATAGTTTACAAGGTGTAAACCATAGTTTACAAGGTGTAATCCACTGTTTACAAGGTGTAAACCACCATTTAAAAGGTGGAAACCACCATGCACAAAGTGTAAATCACAGTTTACAAGGTGTAAACCACAGTTTAGTGCAAGGTGAACACCACAGTTTACATGGTGTAAACCACCATACACAAGGTTTGAACCACAGTTCAACCACAGTTTACAAGGTGTAAACCACCATACACAAGGTTTGAACCACAGTTCAACCACAGTTTACAAGGTGTAAACCACAGTTTACAAGGTGTAAACCACAGTTTACAAGGTGTAAACCACAGTTTACAAGGTGTAAACCACAGCTTACAAGTTGTAAACCACAGTTTACAAGTTGTAAACCACAGTTTACAAGTTGTAAACCACAGTTTACAAGTTGTAAACCACAGTTTACAAGTTGTAAACCACAGTTTACAAGTTGTAAACCACAGTTTACAAGGTCAAAACCACAGTTTACAAGATGTAAACCACCATTTACAAGGTTTAAATCACAGTTTACAAGGTGCAAACCATACTTTACAAGGTGTAAACCACATCTCACAAGGTTGAAACCACAGTTTACACGGTGTAAACTACCATTTACAAGGTGTAAACTACCATTTACAAGGTGTAAACTACCATTTACAAGGTTTAAACCACAGTCTCCAAGCACAGTTTACAAGATCTAAAGCACATTTTACATAGGTGTAGACCACGGTTTACAAGGTGTAAAACACAGTTTACAAGGTGTTAACCACAGTTAATTTTACAAGATGTAAAATCAGGTTTAGAAGGTGAACACCCTGGTTTGCAAGGTGAAAAAAACTGGTTTACAAGGTACAAAGTCTGGTTGACAAGGTGTCACAAGGTGCAAACCGCAGTTTACATTGTTTAAACCAAACTTCAAATTGAAACCACATTTTCCAAGGTGTTCATGTTGCATTGATTTTTTTGGGGGCTTAAATAATTGACTCTCAAAAGTTCAATTTCCAGTGCCAGAGGGACTATTAACAGTTCCGGAGGAACTATTAACAGTGCCAGGGGGACTATTAACAGTTCCGGAGGAACTATTAACAGTGCCAGAGGGACTATTAACAGTTCCGGAGGAACTGTTAACAGTGCCAGAGGGACTATTAACAGTTCCGGAGGAACTATTAACAGTTCTGGAGGGACTATTAACAGTTCCAGAGGAACTATTAACAGGGCCAGAGGGACTATTAACAGTTCCGGAGGAACCATTAACAGTGCCAGAGAGGGACTATTAACAGTTGCAGAGGAACTATTAACAGTTCCAGAGGCACCATTAACAGTGTCAGGCACCTGCAACTGATGCAAAACGGCCATCTATAGTGTAAACCCAAATTTCCAAGATGTCAACCTAAGCCAAACCCATGTAAACCAACATATTCCAGGTTTAAACTACCATTGAGAAGGTGTAAAACAGCATTTAAAAGTTTTAAGGCCCCGTTTGGAGCCGATATAATTGCGCGATATAATCTGGAATTTTGTGACATCTGATCAAGTTTTGGCGGACCTGATCAGATGTCACATAGGATGTCACGCAAAAAAACTCATATATCGCCCGGATTATATCGGTTCCAAACGGGGCCTAAAACAACAATTAAAACGTGTAAACCAATATTTGCAAGATGTCAACCAACCAAGGGTGAAAGTGCTGCGCTTCAAAAAGCGCAGCGGTTTTGGTGGCGGCTGTGCTGCACTGGAAGTAGAGGCCCTGCCCGCTGCACTACCCCTTTTTTGGGTCAGGCAAGAAGGGGGGACCTGCCACTTTCAGCAGTAGCGCAGCGGAACCATTGCTGCTCTGGATGGTGCAATTCCACTAACGCTACACTAAAAGTTGGTGAAATTCCACTAGGCTACTGTTAGGGTAGCTGGCCCACCGTTGATCAAGGTCTTTGGAAATTTTGAACTTCAGAAAAAAGAGACCAATTGGAAAATATCAATGATACTCATGTTTGGAAAGAGTGGCATTCATTGAATAAAAAGAGAAAAAAAACTCCAAACTAAAAATCAATTATGAACTGGCTTGAGCTATTTTTTCAAGCAAATGAGTGTTGTCGGAAACATGAAATGTTGTACCCGGTGGAGGAGTTTTATTTATGTAATAGCCACTGAAGATGCGCTGGAATGCGACTACACAAGACTTGGTTATTTGTAATGAAAATCCGGATGCTGTTAGTGTTTTATGACGAGGCTGGGCATTATGAGTACAGTGCTTGAACTTTCCTGCATCAAATACAATCCGACATATACCATTTAGCTTTGTCAAATCAATCACAACTTGGTGATCTGGAAAAACAAAAAATGGTCCGGTGAAAGTTTCATTGTGGTGAGCAGTCAGACAAATCGAACCGTCTTTTTTGTTGATGTTTGAGAGAAGTAAAAAGGCTTTTTTCGATGAGTCAGAGTCAATGTGAGGTCTGTTGGAAAATTCATTTCGAGTGAATGATAAGTTGTTTGCAAATTCAATTCTGTCAGGTTTTGGTTTCAAGTCGGGATCTGAGAAAGCTGGCATATTCAAATCCGAAAGTTGCTTGTTTGCCTCTTCAACAGCAGTATTTGCAATGGAGTGGAATAATCGATGAATTGCTTCACTAGCCGATTTTCCATTGAATACATGATCAAGGTATGCGCAGGTGTTCTTGATTATTTCTTTCAAGTTGCGAAATATTCCTGCAGTTTCACCAGGGGTTTGAGACTTGCGCCAACCTATAGAGAGCATCCAACCACAAAAAATTTTGCGAACACTTTGTACCTTCCCAACAAACTTCTTTGATTTCTGAAGAAAAGCGGCAACAAATTGAACATCGGCAAGGTCCTCTTGAGAGAGATCCTCAGAGGTGGTGAATTCAATGTAAGCAATGAATTGATCTTCATCAAACGGATCTTTGTTGGTTTCACTGACAGCAGGGCTAGATTCTTTGGTATTTAAATTGCTAGATTGTTCACAGTTGAAATCACTGGATTCTTCACCGTTGGCATTGCTAGATTCTTCATGGTTTTAATTATTAGATCCTTCAATGTTGTCATAGCTAAATTCTTCGTTGTAGTCATCATCAGTAGATCCTTCAGCGTCATCATCGGTAGATCCTTCAGCGTCATCATCGGTAGATCCTTCAGCATCATCATCGCTAGATTCTTTGTCGCAGTCATCATTCGGAGATCCTTCTATGTTGTCATTGGGAGATTCCCGATCCTCATTTTCAACATCGTTTCTGTTAAGACTCGGATTATTCTTGAAGTATAATTTCCTTGAACCACCTTTTTCTAGGAGCAAAATCCGGCCGTAGTTGAGTTTTGTGAAATTTTCTCAAATGTTTTTCTCTGCGGCTTCATAGTCGGCTTGTGTTGGATGGGTTTTTTTGATTTCTTTGTAGGATGAATCAACTGGTTTGGGAAGCAGATATAGCCTGACGGGGTTGTATCCACGGCGCATGATGCTTGTGTCCGGGTGCAAATTGTCTGTCACAGATTTTGCAGCTTCAACACCTTTTGCCCGCTTTCTTTCCTTGTTGTATTTTTGCTTTTGTCTTTTTCTGACCATTTGTTGGGGGCTTGATGATAGATCAAAACAAAAAAAAAGACAATGATTAGTTTATTTAGACAGAAATTATGTCCTAGATATGAATGAGGAAGCTTACGTTAACCCAGGTTGCTTATCATTGACATGGTCAGGTTTATTTGAAGACATTCTGGCAAAAACCTGAAAGAAATGATACAACCAAAATAAAAGTCCGGAAGTCAGAACTTGAAATCTTGCATGATTATGAAATTGAGAAAGCTTACCGTTGGCAAAGGGCAAAAGGGCGGTGATGAATTAAGCTGAGATTTGTTGCAATCAATGCGATGATGTGTCGTTGCTATAGCGGGGTGCACTATAGGCACAGCGGGACAAGTGCGAAAGGCACGTGAAATGGATGAGAAAGCGCAGAGAACACGACTGAAAGAGGGTGCTCCCTCCGGGACCCTCCGGGAGAGCCCTGAGGGGCTCTTGGTGTGACAAGAAGAAAAGAAGTAACCAGTGAGGTACATATACGGGTCTAAGGCCCAAACACAGAAGCAACGCAAGTAGAAAAGAAACGTAGCAAGGGGTGCCCTCACCCGGCGCGAGGGCGAGGGTATAGCTGTAGGCGTCGGAGCCCCGTGAGGCGGTGATCCTGAAACAAGGAGGCGGAGGGGCGGGCAAACCTTAGACGATTCGCGACTCATCGTCCTCCGCCGCTAACTCCGGGGCCTCAACCACCACCACCACTAACACCGTAGAGTCCCTCCTTGCCCTCGCTCACAAACGCATCACTACCCTCGTCTATCTCAAGAAGTTCCACGAGGGCAAGGTCCACTGGTTCAATACCATCCTCCTCTCCAGACCCGAACTCGAGAATGGTTCGAGCACCAGCGCATGGTCAGCAGGTCTGTCCCTCTCTCGCACCAGTCGTGCCCCGCCATCCGCTCCTGAAGATTTCCATACACACACATACAGGACAACCAAGTTCGCCATCCTAGGGATGTCGCTCTCCTCCTTACTCGACATCAACAACCTGCAAGACTTCCTGAAAGCGATGATCAACCTGTTGCACAAGTTCGAGTGCATCCCAAACAACAACTTCAAGCCGAAGATCAGCAGTCTCTCCGTGCGTCTTCCCAGCCTTATTCCCCCAGATGATGATGGCTGAAGCGGAGGGGAAGGGGGGCACAGCGCGGGATCTTCAAGCAGTCGTCGAAGTCGGCAAGGAAGTCGGCGGGCGGGACGGACTACTCGATCACGCTGCAGGACTCGGGAGACCCGTTGTTCATCTACACGCCCAACATAGTTAAGCCCCTCCTCCCCCCCTCTCTTTCCAGAGGGAGTGTTTCTTCTGACAAGGGGCGCTGGTGCAGCCGTTCGACCTGGATTACTTTGAGGTGTGGATCACGCTGAGCGACATGCTGGTGGAAGTGTACCAGAAGATGATCAAGTTCATTGACCTCTCGGGCGGCTCGAGCGCCTCATTGGGCACGACGACGGGCGGCGGGAGTGGAGGGCCGACGACGGGCGTTGGCGGGGGGCCGACGCCGCCATCGGCCGGCGCGGCCCCGCCGCTCTCAACCACACTGCCCGGCCTCGGCGCGGCCTTGATCGCCGTCCCGCTCCCGCCCACCCGCTCGTCGTCGAACTACAGCATCGTCAGCGTCCACCAGACCTATCTGACCAGCGCGCACATCAAGCTTGTCTCGCGCATCGACGCCAAGCTCAAGGTACATCCCCATCCCCCGTCTGCCCGCGCGCACAGACTGACCGGGCTGTGTTTGGGACGCATTGCAGAAGCTGATCGTGGTGTTGACGAAGGAGATCGACGCGATGGCCCGGGCGGCGATCCGGGACGAGCTGGCACAGCTGGACCCGATGCTCCTGTTGGCCTCCGCCTCCGCCACCTCCGCCACCCTCTCTCCTTACTCGTCTGCCTCCCCGCCCAGTTACAACCCCGCCCCGCCTACCCCGCACTCGCTCCACCCCAACTCCTCCCTCCACCAACCCCTCCAAACCCCTACGCCGTTTGCATTCAACGACTTCATTCCCCAGAGCCATGGGTGGGACTGACCCCGCTCTTGCCCTCCACATCCCTGCTGTGTTTCATCCCCTCCCCTCCCCTCCCCAGCTAATGTGCACCCTTCTCCTCTCGTTTGTGTATCTACCTGCACACATACACACACTTATATGTACATACACAACATAGACCCAAGCAGCTTTCATCATGTACCACCACATCCCCTGTGCTCTCTGTCTCTACTTATTCAACAAGTGTTGCTGCTCTTCCCCCAGTCAATAGGTTTCTCTCCATTTGCTTTGTGTATAAATATAGACTATCTGCAATTGGGGACAAAAGCGGCCCTGGACTCCGCGCGGCCGATAAGATCTCAGAAAGGTAATGCCGAACTGAAGGTGCTCTATTGATGGCCTTGACCATGGAACCACCCAAACGATTGGGCTTGGAGGGAGAGGTCAAATCCTATCTCGATTTGGTCGTCCAAGCTTACGGAAAGCATTCCGGCCTGGCTCGGTCTCAAGGTGGCCCAGCCGGTGCGGCCTGAGGCAGCGCCGGCGGTGCTGTGATCAACTCGGATCCATTCACGCCCTGGACGCCGCGGGGAAGTCGCGCTCAAGGGGTGTCTCTTGGTACAGGGGGGGTTCCGCCGTACCCGCGTGATCACTGCGCGGACCGAGTATAAACAGCGTGCTTCTGGCGTGCGCTCTCGCCGGGCCAGCGGCCGGTAGATACATACAGAACTTTTGGACAGGTCAAGCCGTACCAGACTGCTAACATTGAGGGTGTCCCAGGAAGTGGTCTCCCAAGACGCCCGTGTGTGGGTCGGGGGGAGGAATTTTCCCCCCGATCTGCTGGCTGGGTCATTTCTCTCCTGTGGTCCTCCGGGAGGGAGGACGGAACAGGGAGAAGCTCCCAAGGGAGGAGACGTCAGCAGACCGGAGCCTCCCGGAGCAGAAAGGCACCCGAGGGTGCGGAGGCGCTAGACCCTACACGTGGTTGTGTATGTCTACGTCTATCTTTCGACTCTATTAGTATGTGATCTGGTTAGTACCTGTTGGGTGGGTGGGAGGTTGCGAAATTCTGGGCTCTTACGGGAGGGTTATGGAGCTAGGAATTTCCTGATGGAGAACAGGAGGGAGAGGGAAAGGATGGAGAGCCAAGTGAGACCTTTGGGGGCGAAACTGGCATGGGGCTTCTATGTAGGGTAAGTCTCGTCTTCGACTTCCCCTTCCGCCCTGTATGCGCCTCATTCTCTAGGCCGTAGCGCGTGATGCTGTAAGCAGCCATCTTCCACGTGCATCGCCTGTGAGGCGCTTCTCTGGCGGGGCTGGGCGGCCATCATGGACTCCACCCACCTCCCGGTAACAAACAGGAATTTGAGAAGTTCCAGCAGAGTCAAGACACATTTGTATCTCAGCAACTCAAAGTCTTTTTGCAATACTTGAAGAGAGAGTCACCCGATGGCTACCGCTTACACTATCTCAAGCATGCCGATTACATGCGGGTGCAAGAGGAGTTGGATAGTATCCAGAAAGAACATGGCGAAAATTACCTGAAAGGCATCCAGCCTGTCTTTGATCCTCTCAAGGCCCGCCACTTCGACTTGGCGTGGAATTGGGTTCGACAAACCGCCCTCGAGATGTTTTTTGACATGGCAGTTTTTTTTTTTTGATACTCAATGTATTCCTGACATATCTTTGGCTGAACTTTTTGCTACAGTATTTACGGCCGATTGAAGACCGTTGATCGTGATATCACCGTCAAGGTATGTCACACCTCTCCCCGGCTCTTGTTCCGCCAATTTCTAACTAGTCATTCCCATTTCAGTGCCTGGTAATCATGCATCGAGCCAATCCTGCTTTGCTCGACTACATGCAATATTACCTCAACCACACGGATGCCAGCAAGGGCGAACGATACCGTCTTGCAAAGGAGTTTGGACAGATACTCTTGAGCAACTGCCGTGAAGCTGTCGGTGCAGCTCCCTTGCACCGAGATGGTTAGTTTATTGTTTGATTCATCAACGGTATGGCAATAAGATCTTTTCGCTCACCCTCTCATGATTTACAGTCACTTTCCCCACGGCACCAAGGACTACTGTAACCCTCAAAGGTGAAATTGTTAACAAGGAGGTCGACCGCGTGGGCGTTTCTCGACTCAAGGGCTATGTGGCTGAGATGGCAGCTGGATCAAAAATTACTGCCGAGATGAATGTAAGTTGTCATTCTACTACTAGCAGTATTTCTACCCTTCTAACTTGGTCCGATTTTTCGACAGTTGGAAAAGGTCCAGGAATCCATCCAGAACCTGTACAAACTTGTCAAGTCTCAACTGACCATTGCCAAATCCCAGATGGCAGCGATCCAATCCTTCTACGGAGAGGTTGTCAAAGTTCTCTCGCCCCACGAGCGCAATTGAGCTGGCACCGGACCTAGAAGTCGTTGGCCTTCCAGTCAATTCTTGCGGCCTGTGCAAGTCAAGCCGACTGCCCTCTCGGGCGACAAAACACCCTTATTGCACCTCAAACGGAAAGTGGGAAGCAACCGGGTCTGCAGCAGCAAACTCACCACAGTATGCATTTTGTATCTTGACTTGTTGCTCGTGCTTGACGCTGATCAGTGTCGTCCATTCGCCTGTTCTAACAGCTTTATCTCGATGTCTTGACCAAAATCGCATCCGCGGGAACCACGTGGGCGTTGTACTTGTTCATCTGGTCCTGCACTAATCTAAGTCTGTCCCTGCTCCCCCCTGCCTCCTTCATCCATCATGCCCGGGAAAACTTACTACTGGCTCTTATTGGCAATTTCCCCTCGGCTCTTTGGGGTCTCTCCAGCCTGGATCGGCCGCTTTCATCTCTATTGTTGGCTCAGAATATCTATACCGGATATTTTATCCGTTGGTCAGCTCTTCTCTTCTTACGCACGACTGAATTCACTCTCCGACTGGCAGTCACCAAGATAGTCGCGGCCCTGATCCTGATGTTGATTGTTGGGATAAAAGGCTTCTCGGCCAAGGCCGGTAAACACTCCCCCGTCATCCTCGCCCTCATCAAGCTGCTCTGCCTCCGGACATCGTCCACCTTGCTACCAGCCTTCCTTCCCATAAATTCCAGTCCAATTACTTCTTCAAAAAATCCCCCAGCTCACCTAGCGACCTTGCCCCCGCTCTGTATTCCGGGCTGTGGGCTTTCGACAGCTGGGATTCTACATTCCCTGTTCCGTATCTCCACAATAAGACGGAATAATCTGAGGTGTGTATGTATGTGTATAAGTGCAGAAACTACATAGTAGGCAAGATGAAGGAAAGTGACAAATTGCTATTACGGGTTAGAGAGAATAACTATTTTTGGACTAAAACAGTGTGTTGATGGTCCTACTGCTCCAATGATGAATCATATTGAGGACGTTGAATTGGGTCAACAAGGATTTCGCGAGCATAGTTAATCTGTTGAAATTAGTATGAGATCTTTGATAAAATCAGTATAATCCTTAAAGATAGATCACAGGACGACTTGACATACAGTTGACATTAGTTGAGTGTTGCTGTTATTTGTTTTGTCTGGGTGAAATTTCAAGGCTAGAGCTCGATATGCCATCTGAATTTGCCTGGAAGTTGCTGTTTTCTTCACTCCTAGAACCTGTTGATTATCAGTGCCGTCAGCAAAAAATAAGCCCAAAATTGATTAACAGTTAATGATAATACCTCATATAGAGTCTGATCTTCTGGCCGATAATCTATTTCTATCTTGTCTTGGAGCTTTCTGGGGGAAAAATACAAATTAGCCACTTGGTTGTGTGAAAGAATAAACAAGGGACTGACTGGAATTTTTCTCCATTGGTTTTGAAGCTCATCCCATGCTTTGATAGATAGTACGCTTTTTGAAAATCTCCCTCAATGTAAGCAAATAAGGCATCAGTCCATACTTGTCTCCATGGTTCAGTTAAGTGTGAATACCAAGAGCCATGTTGTCTGGTACCAGTAATGTGTCAATGGCTATTTAAATATTTTTGAATCCTCTTAAAAAATACATACTCACAAAGCCTCCTTTCTAGCGGTTTTCTTTTCGTTAAGCCACACCAAAGCTTCCGCGTTTGAAACTGACCAAAATCCAGCTAGCTGAGGGGTTGACTGAGGAAATTTTATGCTTCGCTCATGTGCCACATCAGAAATTACTTTGGTTGCCTCCCTCCATTGTCCTTTTTCAAGCATGGTTCTGACTTGCTCCTTTTGGCAAATAAGCTTTTGAGATGATGAAAGCAACAACGAAACTTCACCCCATAACGTATTTGACCATGAAATGCTTGTTTGAAAGCCCCATTGATAACATGGTGAGAGAACGTCAAAGGCATTGGTTGGTTCGAGTAAAGCCAGATGGCATCGGCAGATATCCAGAACAATGTGAAGGAAGAAGGAGTGTTTTTGAGGTGAATCATGTGGTGAGTTTTCACAGATTGCTTGGTGAATGCGGGTAAAACTTTCAAGTGAAATTTGAAAATCCCCCTTATTGAATGCAAGCTTTGCAGTTTGGGCTTGTAAGTCAAGATCTGTGCGTCCAGAAATACAATGGTAGTTGGAATCCGAATCAAAAATTCTTCCCTTCTTGTTTGTCTGCTTTATCATAGAATTCACTTTTCGCTTCATCTTTGGAGGGGATATTTTTTTAAGAAGTGAGGCTAGGGTGAAGCAGAATATGAAGCAGAACTGCGAGGTAGGTGATGATCTATTTAAAGCAGAGAACAGTGGTTTCAGATGAAATATGTCTAGGGGAAACGGTCTACTACGCTTGCTGAAGCAGTTGTTGAGTAAAGTTAAGATGATTGCTTTTCTGAGCGGTCTGAAATTCCACTAATTCTAGCTTCCAGTCTGTATTTCTTATAGGATTATTGGTGATTATCTTCTTCGGAAAGGATAATCTTTCAATTTGGCTACTTAGCGTGCTCAAGGACTATACCGCAGGGCAGTGAAGGCGCCCAGGAAACCTGTTGCGGAGCGCCCTGGCGACCCTGGGTCCAGTTGGCAAAAGTAACAACAATGATTCAGTTAAATGCATAATGACAGCGAAAATCTTCATTGCTCAATGTGGAGTGATGAATATTCCCAGATGCACTGCATAGCAACATGTCCCCTTTGGTAAGACACCCGCACGCCTGCCAAGGGGCCGTCCCTAGTCAGTAGGACCGGCTTGCCTTCTGCACCAGACTGGCAGGGGCCCGCCGAGTTGGTACGACTGTTGGCAAGCCACCCAAGCTTAACAAAGCCTTTTTAGTGAGAGCCCTGCAGGTACCCAGCCTCACAGAGACAGGAGGTCCTGCTTCGGGCTCTTGCTTGCCAGCAGGCAACTGCAAGAGTGGTCTTAGATTGGGACAGATCAGGACAAATAATCCTTCCGAGAATAGGGGCCCATGGATTCTAGTGCCTGCCCGTGATCAATCTATAATGTAGGAAGAAAGTGGAAGTGCTTAGTGGAGCGGATTATCAGGGACGGTGTTTCACAGCCAATGGACCAATCCACAGCAAATGGACGCAGCTTGGCATCCTGGGGATGGCGGGCTGTCCTCAGGGCTGCTGGACTCTTTGGGGGCCCGGGAGGTAAACACATAGATTTTGCATTGCCAAAGAGTTAAAGTGGCTGTAAGATTGACCACTCCTTTCCAAAAAAATCTCCTTGCTGCGCTTCTTCTCGTCTGATTAGAATCCAATCATTATCATTAAGACTTGCACTGAAATTTCAAAATTTGTACAAAAAGTAAGTGTCCAAATTTGAAACAAAGGATAAATAATTATGCACTCACAGCTTGGATTTTTCCACCGTTGGTGTTTCACCCATGGCTTCCATCTCAATATCATGATCCCCTTTTTTGGCGGTCATCTTGGGTGCTTTTTTTGCCATGAGGATAATCTCTTCAAGGTAGCCAGCGGCACGGATTGATATGGATATGTTTTGTCGGAGTCGCAAAGCCTCAGAGCCATTGCGATATTTCAGTAAGCTGTTTTCCATGATCAAAGGAAATGGGGCCGCGTCGTGTATCCAAGATTTGAAATCGTCCCGAGCATCCATGTGCGCAATCTTCTCCAATTCGACAAGAGATTCCTTGGCTTCCTCATTGCGATGGCTTTTCTCCATTTCAAGCCACTCAAGCTGATTGTGTGAAAGCCAAAATCCTCTGAGCGAATATTTCGACATCCACCACGCTGCCTGCCAAAGGTCGTCCTCTCGGATAGCTTGTTGGATTTTTGAGTAAAGTTGGCCATGTTATTCTTTCTTTGAGGCTCCTGTTGATGGTGATCAATTTATTGAAGAGATGAAGAGGATGGGTACCGTTCTATTTTTTAGATCAGTCAGAACACAGTTGTCAGTCTGTCACACTTGATTTATGTAATCAATTCAAAATTCACACCCTTCTCTGCTCCGCACTTTCATGTTGGATGGATGGCAGTCTATGTAGTACACTCCATCACAGCTTGCAAGCGTCTGCTGAAAGCCTTCTTGAATTTGAATCTCCGGATGTCGACCGCCGGCGCGACGCTCCATCTGCCACTGAGACCTTGCAACTCTACACCCGGCACAAATCTTATGACAGGTTCAATATAGCCTGCACCTGCAGCCCGCTGCCAAACCTGAGTCTAGACTCCACCGGGGCTGATAGCAAAGCAATTGTCAGATCACATCCCTAAGGCAGAGCGCGTGTGTGCATAATATTGGCCAAACTTCATCACATCACATAGTAGCCGAGTCCATCCGAGCACACTTGGCAGGGCAAAAGCAGCTGGCACAAAGGGCCCGATTTCAGCCGGGATTTTTGGCCACCAGGACTCATGAGCATCTGGACAGGCTCCACCCTTAGCTCGTGGATGCAGCATGTACAAGTTCAAGCTGCAAAAATATCTCTTATTTTTTCGGCAGTGAACCCATTCTAAAAAAAAGCACCACATATTTACAAACAGCAATTTTGTATTGGTGGAAACCTCACATGGGGATAAACAGAGACTGTTTTTGCGGTTCCAGTGTAGTCAAAGGAGTTCCCTCTGATCAATACTCAAACATTGACTACATGTTTAAATAGATTTAACCTCTTTGCACGCGCGTGGATTGAAAACGAAAATCAGAAGCTCTGTTAAGCTTATTGTGTCCTATGAAAGCCCGGGAGAAATAAACTTTTTCTAACTTGTCAGACGGCATCTGCAGTGCCAGGGATCAGGTAGGGAATGTCTGAGGATGGTCTGCCCCTGCCGTCCCATGAATTGACAGGACCTCCCCCGTAGCAACATACGGCCCTGACACGGGCCCCGTGCAAGAAACTAAGGCTGTATGGAGCCATTTACTGTACTATTTGACGTGAGACAGTTGAATTTTCTACGTCCACCAAATGGGACGGTCAGAGCTGGCCAGAGCCAACGGTACATTGTTCTGCAAAATCAAATGTGCTACATTTGTATTTTATGTAACCTGTTCTGTATACAAAGAGCGCTGCTAAGGGATAGGCTGTGTGGTTTTTGAGCTGCCAGCCATCATAGATGTCAGTTACATCATATATATTTTAGTATGTAACCTGTTTCTTACAGGGCTGCTCTGAGATACTTAAATTGGAAAAATGAAAGGTGTAAGTTCGTCAGGAGAGATAATAGAGATTAAAAAATTACTGCAACCGATTCCAACATCAACTTATCATGCAAGCCAACTTTGTTCAAGAAAGTTTCGGGAAACGATGGGGTCGAAGATTCAACATAATTGTATCACCTTTTTTTAGCACCCGAATTTGGAAATGGTTTTTTTGCATTTTAGGAGTTGTATCTTTTCTCCATACCCTCCTGCTAAGTTGAGTTTTGATTCTTGGGTTGAAGTAATCGTGTGATAGGCCTGACTTTTAATCCTTTGGAAAAACAGATTTATATGGTAAACCGGCCAACTCCTCAATTACGCCCATCTTCCAAACATTCAAGGAATCCGGATCAGTAGTAATATCTTCATGGTTGGATAATCAGAAATTTGAAGATATTTCATCGAGAATAGGACATCTTGAGTCTGGCTTCCAATCCGTATGCCAAGATTTTGATTCTAAAATCAGCCACATCAATATCCAGTTCAAAAAATCTTCAAATTCGGAACTCAAGACATTCAAGGACATAATTACAAGAATTGACCATCTTGAGACTAGTTTAAGGTCTTTAAGTGGAAAGATAAAAAGAAGTGATCTTGGTATGTAGCTGTGAAATACTTATTCTACCATGAGATCTGGGAATAAAAATAACTGAGACATGACAAGTTGCCAAATTACTACCAGTTGAACGGAAAAGGGACAAGGAGTGTTCTCGTGCTCTGGTGAAGGACGTGGTTTGTGAATACAAAAGGCAACAAATTGGCCAGCGGGACTTTGCACTATACAGCGCTGGAGCATCGGTGATACGTGACCTAACATCAAAAACGTACCAAGTCAAATTGCAAGGGGTGAAAGCATCGCTCATCAGTTTCTTGACCGGGGCATCAAGGGTTGTCAATGGAAGAGGACCAATTACAGCTCTGAGTCCCGAAATGGAGGCTGGAATGTGCTGGTCATTCTCAGGATCAACAGGTCAACTTGGAGTTCATCTTTTGAGAAAAATAGTGGTCACTTCAGTCTTGATTGAGCATATTTCAACATTAGCAGCTTACGAAATAGACTCATCACCCAAGGAAATGGAAGTTTGGTCGGTGGAAGATTGTAAGAAATTGTTGGATCTCACTTATTATCCAAAAGAATCATCCACAATCCAAAATTTCCAAGTTCCAGAAGACCACAATTACGTCCCACGTTATCCACAATTCTTCATAAATCAATTGGGAAAAGGCTCCTCATTTTTTACTCCAATCTTCAGAGAAAAATTACTGTTCATTCTTAAATCAAATTACGGCAATCCTTACTATACTTGTATTTATCGATTGAGAGTACATGGCTTTATGGAGCAGGAATTTTAGTTAGATTAGGGAACTCACCCACTGGTAAAATCCAGCCCTTGCCTCTATTTTTTTCGTTCTATTCATTTCTTCTTTTTCTTTTGGTTTCCACAGCAACAATTTTCAGCATGATGGAATTGAATTACAAAATGCAGCCACCCAGACTCCGTACACATCCATTGTTGAGATTTTTCAAGCGTGCATTGTCAACCAGTTCAAGAATGCTGGGAATACTAGGCAGGGCGAGACGGGCAAAGAGGAGATTGGGGGTTACACCATAGGTCCTAGACGGAGCGCCCATGAATGTAAAAGAGGCAGTTCATGAAGAGGGAGAAGGAGAGGAGGAGTACAGACAGACAGGGGGAGACGTCTTGCGGAAGTATACGCGCAGGTCGAGGTGGAAAAGATGTTGCAGACCAATCTTTGAGCCTTGTCGGAGCCTGTACTGTCTGCAGGTGTGTTGCTTGAGGAGGGTCTGCTTAGCAGCGAGAGCACTTGGCGACATATCTGAGATACGACTGAAGAAAAATGATATTTTACGGAGCCATAATCATGATCTGCGGCTCAACATTGCAGGCCACTGCTTTCCATCTGGTCCATTTCATCGTTGGTCGCATCGTCACAGGATACTGGAACGGGTTTATCACCGCCACTGTTCCGACATGGGTTGGAAACTACGTAAATGATTTGGGTTCAATGATCCTCCTGGAAATTTGATAACATTATTCAAATGATCGCGTACCTAGAATAATTTTCTCTTTGTTCTTATTTTTCAGGATTGCTAAAAACTTAGCCAAGGCTATCAATTTGCCTGAATCCAGAATATATGTCAGTCATGCGCTGGTCCGAGGGAGTAGGCCAAAGAAACTATTTTGTGGATTGCATCGTACCTGAGAGTTGAACATCATCACGAGTTACCCAAGCCGGGAATAATGTGGAAGAAATTTGACCCAAGCTCTTAATTGTTAGGATCTAGGACGATTTGATCGGAGTTGAGGGCTTGGTCTGAGTGATTGGACCTAGCAGCGGATGCGGGTATAATGGCCACCGCGACCGCGAATGCACATCCCCTCATGCCTACTCCGGCGTCAAGCAGGGCGAGACTGGCAGCGTTGATCAGCGCGGCTTTCTCGGTGACACTCTGGGTCTCGTCAAATAGGGGCACCGGCGATTGCTCAAGGGAGGCCGTCAAGAAACCGTTTGTCCAGCGATCGGTCGGCTTAGAGAGTGTTTGAAGATTGATTTGGATCAATGATCTCGGGTATTTGTTCAGTAAAATCAGCGGCGTAAAGAACAGTTTGATCGAATGAGCTAAAGATTTTGTCGCGGGTCCTGTAGGTCACATACGATCAATGAAGGTAACATCTAAGTCAGAGTCGAGTTGTCTCAGTAATCTCAAGTTACTCCAGGAAGTTCTTCTTGATGGACGGCAATAAGAACAGTCTGATCATTTATTATTAATTCTAATGAGTTTTTATGCACCCGGAAGACCACAAACCGGGACAACGTTAACGTCGAGAGAAGCTTCCGTAGGTTTCTCATCCCTAATTCGAACTTCAGCCGGACCAGTCACCGCTCCCAAGGCCTTGAGGTCACCTTCAATTGAGACCAGGTTTTTCCAGTGGAAGAAATCAAATTAGTCCGGGGATTGGGATCTGAAAGAGGGAATGGAGAGATCTTTAACTGACAAAGGAAAATTGTCCAGAACCATCCAACCGCGACAAAATTGACATCCTCATTGTCAACGAGCGCACATCGGCCTCAGTGCGCGAATCCGAGCAAAGGATAGACATCTTTACTGGTCGTTTGGGAAGCGTTCAGGGTCACAAGACGTTGTAGTACTTTGGCTTGCTCCCAAAACAAGTTGAATTTGTGCCTGCTGTTCAAGCCCCCAAGAGGGGCCGGTGGGTGACCCAGAATTTCTGCCGCAGGCGCACTGGCTGCCAAAAACATAACCCCCCCCTCCGTCTCCCGGACCGTCTGTCGCGCTTCACAATGCTGCAAGCCGAGCTTGACAACGCCTCTCTGGAGAAGGGCGCCAGCCCGCCCAGAAGAGGGACCGGTTGCGAGCATGCTGTCAAGTTTCCACTTCCCTTCGCGAGCTTAAAAAAGTCTCCCTGTGCGAGCCGCTTGGTCTGTCTCACAGGGGAGGTTGCACTTTGTGCAAGGCACTTCCTGCCTGAGCTCAATAAGCCTCTCCAAGGAGGCGGGAAGGGTCTCTACGCTCCCCCGAGGAGGGATACTTGTGATAAGTCCGCTTCAAGCCGTGCCCCCTGGCAGGCGAGGACTTGGGATAAGTTTGTTCCCTTCCAGCCTCTCGCATAATGAACAGATGTATTTACATACAGATTCCAACGTGTAGACTTGCGCCCAATATGGTCCTGCCCTACTTTTTTCTCCAGAAGCTCGCGGAGATGACCCGGTTGTGTCAGGTGAAGCGGAAAGATTGTAGGACTAGAGGGCCAGGCTGTATGGTTGCCTTGCTTCTCCCTCTCAGGGCCGGACACGTGGGCGGTCACGTGGTACATACCAAGCCTGTACCATATCATGTCCTTAAGCCAGTCTCAGGTTATTCTGTTTCTAAGCTGGAAGTTTGAGAGAAGCGTGACGCGTCGTCACTTGGCTTCCAGCCTGTAGAACTGTACAGCATCACTTCGGCCTAAACACAAGGCCGAAACTTCCGGAGGAGAAACCTGTCCACTCCTGGGTCTTCCGTCTTACTCGCGCCAGGTCCCTAGGACAGGTTAGGCCGTAACTGGCCGGTTCTTTGGACAATACCCCACTCCCGCTGCACTCCCGTTAAGAAGACATGCTTATCGGGCTTTTTCAGTCCCTCAGACCCAATGCAACCTTCCAGCCCTCTAAAACAGCTCCCACTCACTTTGGCCAACCTAGCTGAAATCGAATGGATTCTTTTGCTCATCTCCTCAAGATCGAACCGAGGACCACTCAAATTCGGAACTGAAGAATCCATTCTTTGGCACACCTCTCTGCTGTGGGTATCCTTAGAATGGATTCTTCTGCTCATCTCCTCAAGATCGGATCAAGGACCACTCAACTTCGGAACTGAAGAATCCATTATTTCGCACACCTCTCTGCTGTGGGTATCCTTAGAATGGATTCTTCTGCTCATCTCCTCAAGATCGGATCAAGGACCACTCAACTTCGGAACTGAAGAATCCATTCTTTGGCACACCTCTCTGCTGTGGGTATCCTTAGAATGGATTCTTCTGCTCATCTCCTCAAGATCGGATCAAGGACCACTCAACTTGGGAACTGAAAAATCCATTCTTTGGCACACCTCTCCGCTGTGGGTATTGAAGCAAAATTCCAGTCGGGCGGTCCAGCTAATTTGTCAGTCGCGCTCTCACTGCCTTCTGATCATACCTGCGACTGACTCTTGCCATTTGGATACATACCAGATTTGGACCAAGTGCTCATCACTTCTGATAGCTTGGTCCATTGGGGTCTCGCCAGCCTCTTTGCTGGGCAACTGTCACAAGATGTAGGCAAACCATTTAATCTGTTTATTAGTCGGATGTTCCGTAGCTGAAGAACAGCCAGTTTCTGCCTTTCTAGACCTCTGGATCTTCGGCCGCACGCACATTGCTAGGGACTAAAACCAATCCACCCCCCAAAAATGGGGCTTCTTCGGTCAACCGTCATCCAGTCTACTTGCTTCTCTTCACCTCTCTTCCCAATTCCAACCAACCCAATCACGACTGTGTTGCTGATTTCTTGGACGAGAAGGAGCAGTCTCTGGTTACTCAGACTGAACAGAAATTCAACAGAATCACATCTCACATTTTATTCCCAAGTGTTTTTTCCTGTTAAACACGCTCTGTCATCCTCAAGTAAGTGAAGCGGACTCTCCAGTCGCGATGGCCTGTCACCAAGCGGCCTTGGATATCTCCGCCCAATTCACGCCACCTTTAGCACACCCTGGTTTGCCTCCCCGCCTCATGCCCATTTGGCGGACAGCACCCCCCGCCCCTCTCCCGCAGCACAGGAAACTCTCCTTTGCCAGCCTCCGCTCCCAAATCACCTCCAAGCCTACCCCAGACCAACGCCTTACGGATCATTGCTACCGCCCGCGGGATCATCCAAGAGGCCAGCTCGATGACCACCCCACGATCGATGACCTTCAACCCGACCTGCAGCGTCACCACTCTTCTGGCCGAGGCCGAGAAACGGCTGTTCGACAACCTCAACGACAACGATTTCTCAAGCGTCAAGCGGACCCGGCTGATCAAGTGGAAGAAACACCGTAAGGCGGCCAACGGCGAGAGCCTGACCCGCTTGCTTGAATCGGACAACCCCGTCGACTACACCCTGCTCTGCTTTGCGCTCTCCTCGATCTTCAGTACCTCCCTCCGCCTCCTCCCCGCCACCGTATCGAATCCTCCTCTACGGCCAGCTCCAGCGGCTCTATCCCCTAGCCTCCAATGCGGCCGGTGTCGGCGGCCGCTCCACCGTCACCGTCACCGGGCTCAATCCAGGCTGGGACGACCGCAACCTCTACATTTCTGGTCCTTGCTCCTCATCAGCGTCACCAGCATCACCACCTCGACTGACCCCAAGACCGGCAACCTCAGCCCAACGATCAACACCCTGTCAAACACCTCCCAGAGTGCCTTGGCCTGCGAAAGGAACATCTCTCCCGGGGAGGACCTCATCAAGACCCTCGTGCCCTTCCTGACCTCCGAACAGCCGCCCTTCAGGGAAGCGGCAATCCGGGCCATGAGCTCGATCCACGTCTTGATGTACCCCACCCTGCTCGAAGGCCTCTCGGGCCTCGCCCACCATCTGACCAGCGAGCGCAAGATGATCGAGGCCCAGAAGGACCGCTCCGCCCGGCCTAACGGGACCGTCAAGATCATCAGACTCTTCTCGGCCATTGGCAAGCTCCACGAATCCACCACCAAGCTCTTGTTCCATCCCGACTACCGCATCGCCGACCGCACCGTCGACATCCTGGCCACCTTCTCCCACGAGACTTGCATCTTTCTCAAGTCTCAGCAGCATCTCGACAACCTCGTCTCCCTCTCCATCCGCAAATCCTTCCTCATCTTTGCCAAACAACTGCTCAGAAAGACCGCCCTCTCGCGCCCGTCTTCCTCGCCCGGCCATCCGCATCTCTTCCCGAAGGAGCTGTTCATCGATTTCTACAATCTGGCCGAAGACTGGAGCACCCGCGCGATCAGCTCATCCTCCTTGCAGCCCCAATCTGCCCACGCCAACCTGAGCTTCGGCCATCCCCCTGGGAGCGACCCTCATCCCTCGCGCAGCGGGTCGATGTCCAGCAGGGCTAATGTGCCGCAACGGGGACGGCCGTCTGCGTCCTCGACAACCATCTCGGGCGATCTTCTTCCGGCCTCTGCATCGATGATTGCGACGCTCTGCGTGAGTCTCCCATCTTATTGTGGCCCTGCTTCATCCCTTATATTTCTTTTTCTTTTTTGCAGGAGATTTATCTCGACGTTTGGGTCGCCAGTGGCTCCCAGAATTGGCCCAAAAGTATTGCCGATCGCCCCCGTATTAGTGTCTCGCGACTGTTGAGATGGATCGTGATGCTGTTTGAAAAGAATGATCCGAAGTCCCATGTCCACGCAAGGTGAGTCGTCTCTTAATTCCAAATTATTTTACATATATATATTATTCTAAAAAGCACAATAACTTTCTCTAGACGGGCGTTCATCGGGTCTGTAAGAAATAGCAGCGAATCCAATCGGCTCTTAGAGGCCGCCCTGACGCTTTGCTGGAATGAGTCTTCCAAGGCGATGCCGTTGCTGCAGACTCTGTTTGGGGTCTTGGGGAACGCATTGATATTGGACCCGAGCCTCCAGATCCGCGACTTGGCATTACTCGTGATCTGTCTGGCCCGGCTGACCCATTCTGACCTGACGATGCGGCAGCAAGCCATCGACCTTTTGAAAGCGCGCGGGATGCTAGGCACGCAGCTGGACCTCTTGTCGGACGTGGAAGTCAACCTGGCGAGCACCTTTGCCGGCCAGCATCTTGCCGCCCAGTTCCGTACCTCGGCCACCGTCTGCAGCTTGCGCAAAGTGGCAGCGGTCAACTTCATCCTCGAGCTGGGCTCCCGGATCATCCAGACTGATCCGCAGAATCGTCCAGCTGACGTGGTCATACTTGCATCGGGTCCGCAAAGGCGCATTGGCCTTGAACAAGCGGCTTGAACCCATCCTCCAAACCGCCTTCCCTCCAGATTGGAAGAACGTCTATCCGTCCGAAGTTTCCCTTGACACCTTCGTCTCCTTGGTCCATTTCATCCTGTACTGGCAGCTAGACTATGGCACCGACTTTGTCCTCAGAACCCTTCTCACCTACGCCAATGACGCCAACAAGAACAACCAAGGCTTGGTTGCCCAAACCGGGGCAGAACAGATCATGATCGGAATCACCAGCAGCTTGAGAGCGCTCACCTCACTTGAAAAGGCCCAAGACCCGCCCTACCCAACCCAAGACCATCACCAGCCCTCGAAAAATTCTTCAAACCCCCACATCATCTATGACCCCAATTACTCCTGCAGGGCTCAGGCTATCAAATGCTCTGCTACATCCTCAGGAAAGCCGCCTAGCCTGCACAGCATGATACCTGACTTGAAATCATGGTTTGCGTACAAGCCTTCAAGCGATTTGACACATGTGAAGAGTACGGCAATGGAGGGCGAGATTGAAAGCCGCAGTCCTCAGCCAAGTTTCCATCCCGAATGCGGCAAGAAACAACGCCACTTGCACAAGTTCAACGGGTCACCCCTATCATGACAGTCCACGCCTGGGACTATTGGCGCTATGTGATTTTGAGAATCAAGCAGAGCCAGCCTTTGGAGACGCTCAATGCCGAAGAACTGGCCTTTAGTGGACAGCAGATCGAGGTGAACTTTTCCAACTTTTCTGCCTGGCACTATCGCTCCAAACTCCTACAATCCTAGCTGGATCAGTACGACCAAGCCCATGATGCGGATTGTGGTCAGGATCGAAAGAAGAAAGAAGACATCTTGGCAGCCGAGTTGGAGTGGGTTCGTGGTGCGCTCTGGATCAATCCTAATGACCAGAGCGCATGGCTCTTCCACCACTGGTTGCTGAGCCAAAGTCAGTCGGCCCGTCCCGCATTATACCTACCCCGGGAATCTCGAGAAAAAGAATCTAATTTGAATTTCCCATCAATATCCATGGTCACTCTAGCACAAGACGAGCAGATCCTGGCGGCCAAGCACGCCTCAATCGCTGAGCTACTCGAAGTCGAGCCCAACGCCAAATGGGCCATCGCCGCTCTCATCCGGGCTCGCCCCGCAGAGCATGCCCACCTACTTGAACGTCTGATCACGCTTGACCCGCTCCGCAGACAACGGTATCTTGACCTTGTCCAGCCCAATCCCAAGGCAGATTGACCTGTCTTCTTCTCTTTTTGTATACGGATAAGCTCCCATTGGTGTTAAATTCCTCAGATCATCTTGTTGTTTTGGACGTTTTTCTTGTTAGTTCTCTTTTTGTCTCCTTCATATTGTCGTTGCAAGCTTTCATCTCAACTATAATCACATGCGCAAACCATCTCATCACTCGATTCTCTCTCTGCAGACTTTATAATCCATCCTCAAAAGCGCATCAACTCATGTGATGGAGAAGCTCGGTAAAATATAGTTTCAATCTTTCCATAAGCTGCATCACACCTTCCTTGACATATTGAGAAGCAGCTCAAGAGAATTGATGAAGAGGATTTCTACATTCTCATCTACTCTCTGACTTAACGAAGTCCCTCTATTGGAGGGGGGCGCCGTCCCGTAGAAACCCTCCGAATCTACTCTGTTGGCGCTAGTTGATAGAAATTAAAATTGAACCTATTTACATCTTGCCCATTTGTGTAAGGGATGTCTGTTGTTGCGATTTGAGAGAAGCCTTCGACCACGCCTCCTCCGTTATGAAACGGCAACTGGTGTTGTTGTACATACTTTCCCTCAGGGTGGTCGTGGGCATTCATGAGTTTACACACCGCACACAGCAAGAATTGTTGGCAATTCGACAGGAACCGGAGAAGAGGACGGGTTGATCGTGGCCTTTGATCAGCACGCCGTCAGCGGATCCGGATTATGCAAGCACCAAAGGGGGAAAGAAGGATTGTTCCCTGCTGTTTTGTCTTCTTCGGAGCCCCATCCAAAATGCAGGCCTGCCCACATTGGCACAGCAAACAGCATTCATCTCCGTTCCTCTGCAAACAGAGGAGGTAAATCCCAACCTGGCTGTCATCAAGAAGCAAGAATTAGAAAGCCTACAACTGCCTGCTGAAGGAAGTTCTAACTTCTGTTGATATGAAAGCACCAGCTGTTACCCAGTCATCCAATTCTCCGCCTCAACCATTCCTACTTCAAATAAAATTTATGTACATTCAGGTAATTTTTTGAACCACAAGAAAATTCAAATGGATTTAATTTCTACAATTTTGACATAACAGAGAATGATTGAAGGAGAAGAGAGATAGTTCAATATTGGGCTTGCTTTAAAGTAAAAAAGAACATTTCAAAATCTTATTCAACCGGGGTGTGTTAGACCCATCAGATGAAAGGAGGAAAAAAAACTTTGGAAAAGAGAGCATCACTATTTGGAACATGAGAAACAATTTGAGATTTAAGAGGGATATTTATTTAGCAAAGTATACACAATAAAGCTATTATTTCATCCAAAAAAGGCGCCCATGTTGGTGAGGCACTCAGGAAGCATCTTCAAGCCTTCCAATTCTTTTTCACTGAGATTTGTGAGAAAGGATCCTTCATAGCAATCTCGAGGTAGCCCAACAGACACTCTTGTTTGAGAAGAGAGGGGTGTAGTTTTGTCTGAAGGCGGTACTCTTGTTGCAGGCATTGGGCCGGGTTTTCTTGTAGCAGGATCCTTGTATAGATCAAGTGTACGTTTATCAATGAGCTCCACTAATAAGGTGGCTGAAGTGCTACGAAAAGGTACTGGAATTCGGTTTTTGCCTTAGGGTTTTTGTTATCAGTTTCATCGTCTGAGCAAAGTCTATCATCTTCAAACAAGAATTCAAATTGATTCAATTCCTGAAGAGCCGCGCATGTCTCTTTTCTTCGCTTTGCAAGCTTGATAAATTAGGATGTGAAATAGGATGTCAGCTTAATAATTTTAACTATACACAACAATTCTTAGATCAACTTGCTCTTGTTCTGTTATGACACTGGCGGTCAGTCTTTCGGTTACGATTCACAGCACCTGGCTGGGCCTCTTCACGATTTCGTGTACGTATTCGATGTTCCAGTGTGTGCATCAGGAGTTTTTGAGATTCTGTGATAGAGGGAGGGTCAATCTGTTGCAAATATACCTCAATGAAGCACTTCTTGTGACACGCGGTGATAAAAACATCCACCACATATGCTGCCACTCGCAAGTTCCACAACTGAGACTTGTTGTCTGAAGCAGTCCCCCATGAGAAATGTGAGATCCCGTATTGTCTGGCCCGTTCTCGAACGTAAAACAGCAAGTTGAAGGGGTTGGGTATGTCTGAATCTGCTGGAATTGGATCTATGTTTGACGATAACTTGATGGATTGTGATTCTGCATCTGGTTAGGTTCCTATTCTTTGGACTTCTTCACTAGATATCAGATATGGAGTATTGGGTCCTACACTAGCATACTCATCCAAAATGTAAGTTCCGTTTTGAAGAAGATTGTCAATTGGTTTCAAATTTTTCAAGGAAGAAACGTCATCGCCAGTTGGTTGCGGGAGTGGAGGATATTTGCTTTGTTTTTGCTGCGCAAGATAGTATAGAAATGACTGCATAGCTCGATTCTGTCAAGGAAAAATGTCAAGATTTGCTATGCAAGAAGATTAAAATGCCAAAAAAACATACAAGTACTTGATCATCATGTTTCTCTGCCTCAGTACAAAGATCAACCTGTTTGCAGTTCTGTGACAAACTTAGTATCTTGACTCTGTTACGTCTGGTTCCTGAAGCTGTTCCAGGATTTTTTAGTGGGCTAGAATGGGAAGGCAAACGAGAGCTTGAAGCGGCTTGGGGATTATTCATGACTGGAGGTTCTTGAGGTTGGGCTTTGTTATCAGTTATATCTGAGCTTGAAGCGGCTTGGGGATTATTCGCGACTGGAGGTTCTTGATCAGGTTCGGCTTCGTTATCACTTATATCTGTAATTTGTGCACCGATTTCAATGTTCAATCATGTACTAACAATCTTTCCATGCTCACAGGAATAATTGAACTCACCAATATCCATTTCATCTCCCGTGTTAGCATCTGTACGTCTGGTTCCTGAAGCTGTTCCACAATTTTCTAATGGGCTAGAATGGAAAGGCAAACAAGAGCTTGAAGCGGTTTTGGGATTATTCGTGACTGGAGGTTCTTGAGGTTCGGATTCATTATCACTTATATCTGTAATTTGTGCACCGATTCCAATGTTAAATCATGTACTAACTATCT
Organism: Puccinia triticina; assembly: GCF_026914185.1. Classification (NCBI taxonomy): domain Eukaryota; kingdom Fungi; phylum Basidiomycota; class Pucciniomycetes; order Pucciniales; family Pucciniaceae; genus Puccinia; species Puccinia triticina. The sequence continues at coordinate 3,844,222 of NC_070573.1, forward strand.
TTCCGTGCTCACAGGAATAATTGAACTCACCAATACCCATTTCATCTCCAGTGTTAACGTCTGTATTGAGTCAATCTAGGCTAATGGATGTTCCAGGTAAAAAAAGGTCGGTTGTTGCAGCATGAAATAATTTCCCTGAATTTACATTTCCCTTTAACATTATCACATTAGCCAAAGATACATACTTTCATTGACTCAAGTTATAACAGATACATACCTCAGAGTCTGTCATTCGGTCAACCTTCTGTTTTGACTTGCAAATTTCCATCGGATAATCAGAATATTAGGAATGTCAGTGTAGCAACTTCAGCTATGCCAAGAAAGGGAATAAAGTGTACCTTTTGGATTGCTGGATGGTTTTTTTTTGGTAAGAAAGTGTTGGCTGGCTGATACATAACCTTTTCCTCAAGATCAGAAATCCGTTTCATTGCATCTTGAAGCTTTCCATTCATGCCTTGAAGCTGAGATCTCATAGCTTCATCTTGAAAGTCAAGCTTCACCTGAAAAGAAGTTGAGACATCTTCAAGGCTAGATTGGGTGTTGGAAAACAATTGATTTGTGTATTCTTCACCTTTTGCTTTCAGTTCTTCGTTTGCAGATATGATTGTGTGTTGGAATTTTTGATTCAATACCAACTCAATTTGGTCCACGTGTGCTTGAGTGATTTGTCCTTGGTCGTTTGTTGAGGTGTCAAAGATCTGATTCTGTCTTTCCAGTTTTTGTCCATACTCTTTTGCAAGCTCTTCAAGTCGTGAAGCTCTGAGCTCAACACCTTCAAGCTTTTTCTGCACAGTCTTTTGATTATCTGTGATTTCGTCACGAACTTCCTTGATTCTTTCTGCAAGACTTCCTTGTAGTTCCAAACGTCCGGTTTCAAATATGGATGATACATGCGCGGTTTGGGCCTTGGCAGATTCAGACAAGTGTTGTATTTGATTTCCAAGGTCACTGTTGGTGGCATACCCCTTCAACGCAACTGCTTCCTCAATTTCACGCCAAAAGGAATTCTGGTACTCGTGAATAGCTTGCCTGATATAGGAATTGACTTCATCTTGAATCTCATTCTTGAAAGAAAATATTCTATTATTAAAATCCAAAGTGTATTGGTTTCGAATTTCTTCCGCTATTCCCTCAAATCGTACGGAAAATTTCTGTCCCAAGGTATTGATCTCCGACTGTGTGGTTTGGATCATCTGAAATTGAAATGATCACATTAATTTTTGCTCTTTCTCAGCGGGGATAAACCTCTAAACTGACATCTGAAGTTTCCGTAACACGTATCATCTGAGACTGCACAGTCTTATTAGCTTGAACAAATGGTAACACCTCCTGGAGAACACATTTCAGTATGGTTCCTTCTTTCAGTTTTTTTGTTATTCTCACCTTGGTTAAAGAGTTCCCTGATTGAGAATTGCTCTGCTGAGCCTGGTCAAGTTCACGATTCCATTTCTCAAGTGAAGTCTGTGTTTTTGTAAGTCAGTTTCAACAATCCAAATACCAGTATCAACTTAATGGAAAGAGACAGACCTTCAACTCCTCAAATTTCTTTTCATTCAAGCATTGTGTCTTGTTGGAAGTTGAAAACCAATGATTGAATTGCAAGAAGATTGCTTCCGCGTTGGTCTGAAGATATTATTGTTAGTGAAAGCTTGGAATAAGTGAAATTGCATAGGATGTTCTCGAACCTTGAACTTGTTAAAAATTTCCTGCATAATTCTAAATGTCAAAATCACTTGCATACAAGTTATAAGGGGAAATGAAATGTACCAATCTTGCAGTAATTGAATCAACTTTTTGGTTAATTTGTGTTTCACATCTTTTCAAGATTGATTCAACTGAAGACTCTCCAACCAAGGGATCAGGTGCTGCCGGTTCAATCTGCAGTCGGTTTCCTCCTAGCCTTGCTGAGGTCCTTACAGCTTTCCGGTCGTAGGGTGTGGAATCACGTGGCATGATTTGAGAGAAAAGAGCAGGGAAATGTTTGCTAGAAAGAGAAGGTATTGAAGGCTGGACAGGAAAGCCTGAAAGAGATAAATTTTACTGTTAGTTGGGAAAAACAAAGGATTCAGTTGATACTGTGAACGGGAAGGGTCTGATCAAGTAAATTGTCAGCAGGCGTGTCGCCAAGACCGGTCTTCTAGAGGCACAGGCTGCAAATTAATGCTCTGGGAGCAAGTGAATGTGATATGAGCGCTGTCTTAGGGGTTTGAAGACCAGCGTATAGTAAAAAGATAGAAAGACTATAAAAGGGCCTATACGAGCTAGGTGTGGTTGGGTGCCCTTGGCAGGTTTGGTTGGGACCCGGGTGCCTGAAAGCGCGGGGGCTGAGCAGTTTTGGTTCTAAGAGCCCTGACAAGAGCCTACGGAAAGGTCTCTTAAGGTAAAACAGAAAACTAACTCACTTGGATAACCTCGAGATAAACCCTATTGTACGATGAGGGTTTATACTCCTGAGAGTTTATCAAGATAGCTTTACGTTTGCAGATGGAGGAGAGAGGAAAGGGCGGGGTGCCTGAAAGCGCGGGGGCCTGCTGAGCAGGTTGCCTACGGAAAGGTCTCTTAAGGTAAAACAAAAAACTTACTCACTTGGATAACCTTGAGATAAATCCTAGGGTACAATGAGGGTTTATACTCCTGAGAGTTTATTGAGATAGCTGTACTACGTTTACAGATGTAGGAGAGAGGAAAGGGTGTGTTGGAACCAGGGCAAGGAAGCTGGAGAAAAGGTGGAACTTTAAGGAAGCAGGCACAAAACAGTATCACGTTGGAGGGTTTTATCAAAGAGGAAGATGGTGCAGTTGGAGGCGAGGGCTTAGTGCTCAGTGAATTCTAGCTCTTGTACCTAGGGCTCATCCTTTCTTTCTTACTTTTTAGGTTGTTATAGCGCTTGTCATTGTTGCAGCGCTCATCTTAAATATTAGCTATTGTATGTTGTAGTCGTCAACACAGTTCTTTTTGATCCTCTTGTTTTAATTACTGGTCAATTCTTATAGAAACTAGGGAGCTCTTTTTTGATGTCGGGAAATTGCTGGTGAACTAGGCCCATTTCTCTTTAGGGCCTGTACCATGGGCCTCAATTTTGGAAAATTTCCGCTTTTTTTGCCCTTTACACAAAAATTGAAAACTAGTGGAGGGTTCAAAAGTTGAAATTCTTCACATTTGGGCTCAAGCCTACATTTTGGCCAGGCTCAGTTTTTGTCCCAAGAAAGTTTGAGGCGAATAAATTTGGAAAATTTCAATTTTCATGCTCTATGGTACAGGCCCTTATCTGTGAAAAACCTTTTGATTTAATATTAATTTAAATGCTGATCAAACCATACACGTTCCATTATCTCGTTGGTGATGTTGTGAAAGCCTTGATAGGAGTAACTTCACGATGCAACGATACTTTGGACGACATCAAAAGCATGGCGTTTGAGTGTCTAGGTACCGTCGGAGCTGTCGATCCGGATCGTTGCGAGATCAGTGATGAGAAGACAGAGATGTTTTTGGTTTCGAATTTCTCTGATCACAATGAGTCTGTAAATTTTGCGCTACATTTATTACAGGAAGAGTTGATCGGGGCCTATCGGTCAACTCACGATTCCAGGCTCCATACCTTTCTCACGTACGCTATCCAAGAACTGCTCAGATTCTGCAGGTTCACCCCTGACCTGGTCGATGTAAGACGGGTAGCAAGTGTACCAAGTGCGATTAAAAATAAATGGTTCTCCATGCCCAAACAAATCTTAGACTCTATCAGTCCCTTGCTCAGCTCAAAATTCAAATTTTCCTTTGCAAACAATATGACCCACAATGTACCCACCTATAGTCATACCACTCTATATAACTCTTGGTTACAGAACTGGTTACTAAGATTGATTACCTTGGTTGAAAATAAAGACGCTACCGATATCTTTTTACCTTTCTTGGGTACCATACGAAATGGCGACTCAGTTATTTTGCAAAAGCTATTGCCTCACATTGCTCTTCATATTGTCATCTCAGGCCCACCGGAAGAACTAGAAAACATGAGACTTGAGATCGTGACCGTACTAGAGGATCAAGTCGAACGTGGAAGCGGATTCTCCCCTGAGGGCAGGCAACTCGTTGCACAGGTGAGCTTACCCACTACGGTCTCTATTCGTGTTTAAAGAGGGGATGATCTCAGTCAGCTTGTTTCATTGACTAATTCTTGATCCTCAGACTATCTTCGGCCTGATGGACCACTTCAGCCGATGGATTAGGGATAGACAGAAAGCTCAAGGCGAAAATGGAGGGTCCAAAGAACAGACGCTGATACAGCGCGAGTAAATTCAATCATGAGTCAGATAAGTCCAGAATTGATTGCTAGCGCAGCTTTATACTGCAAAAATCACGCCAGGGCTTTATTGAATATCGAACAGCAAATTGTCAAGCTTGAAGGTGGTCACGTTGCAAGTGGTCAGAGTATGATTGTTGATGAACCAACTGATGTTATTTCTCCTCAAAAACAATTACAAAAGTACTACGAAAAAGCCCATGAAATCTATGCTGCTGTTGACAAGCCAGATGGAATGGAAGGTATATTGGCCAAAATCACTGCACCATCTATCCCACATCAGATCCGGGAGCATGAATCAACCGGCCGTTGGACTTCCGCGCAGAGCTGCTGGGAAGTGCAATTACAAAGACATCCCAATGAGCTTTGATTGCATGTCGGCTTGCTTCGTTGCTTGAGAAATCTTGGTCATTATGGTATGTGAACCTGGTTCACGCTAATCTATCCTTTTCGCAGTCTGATCATGTCATGCATCTGTTAATTCAGATTCTTTGCGGGCTGAAATCGTTGGAGTGCTTCAGCGTCATCCAGACTGGGAACGGGAGCTAGCGCCGCTTTCAGTCGAGTCTAGTTTGGTGTTGAACAATTGGGAAGGATTGTCACGTGCGGTTCAAGTCGGATCGCTTGAGAGCCCTGAGGTGATTTTTGGAAAGGTGGTGGACGTGTTGCTCAATTCTGATGAGCAAGCATTTAATGAAGCCATGAAAGATGCCCGGATTCGGCTTGGAAACCAGATACTTGGTGCTTCCCAAAAAGACGCGTATAAGAGGATGTACGACTCGGCAATTTACCTGCACATTTTACACAAATTACCCCTGATCGACAAGCATGTTGCAACTCTTCCCCCGCCGCACCTTCCTCAAAAATCACTCTCAAAGCTGGATTAACAACCGGTCGAAATCTGATGAATCATTTAGATTTCTGGCTGGAATCGATTTCACCTGCGTTTCGTTATCGCAAGCAACTTTTACGGTTAAGGAGGGCTACGTTTCAACTGAGGTGAAGTGATGCTTTTCTCCTCATCTCGGCCATTTCCCTTGACCATCACTGACATAGACCGGGGGCCCTTGATGCAAAAATTAGATCGCGAGGAGCACCCGCTGTCAGTCAGCTATGGGTTCAAACGGCCAAGATCGCAAGGAAAGCCGGACATTTGCAAACAGCGTATAGTGCAGTTCTTCAGGCTTCAGAATCGAAGGCACCAACCGCATTCATCCAACAAGCCAAATTAATGAAGTTAGAAGACCTCGGGAATCTTACACATGAAGCTATCCAAGATGTCATTGTTGTTTGGGAAGTCGATTTTGTTGCAACCCAGCTCGCCATCGACCTCGATCCGGAACATATGCCGATTGGCCATTGGGTCTATTCGGCCCCGGTCCCCTCCACCGCGCTGTTTATTGTGGATGTTTGGCGGGGAGGAAGGTGAGCCTGTTGTCGGCGAGGGCGTGAACATAAACGTGATCTGCTAGCCCTGTCATGATGACCATCGTCGTGGAACCTCCTTTTACCAGGGAGACCGTCAGGCCGGGGACTGTCGATGAAGTGTTTGGTGTAGGTTTTCTGAGAGGTCGTCTGAGAGGTCGTGATGCTGAAGACGTTGAGGCATTAGCGAGCTCATCAAGACCTCGAACCGGACATCCGCCACACTCTGCACGCCCTTCTCCTCCGACCCCTCTTCCTCGTCATCCGAATTGTTTGCCCTTTCCTTCTGACTGTTCGGGATCACAGGCGGATTGAAGTGCCAATCCATAAACAAAGTCTTGTTGATATACGCATAGTGGCTTGGTGGTCAGATATCAGTCCATGATGTTCAATGCGACCTGGATAGTTCATATATGATGATGTACCTTGTAGGATTTTCCCGATCTCGACTTCAACGTGGATTGCTGAATTGGAGATTGGGATGATAGCCCGGGCCAAGAAATGGACGGTTGAGAGCAAGATAGCCAGCGGCCTCAAGTCAGGAATGTAGCAGCAGAATACCTGGAGAGAACGTCAGATTAAAGTGTGCGTTTTGAGCACCAGCGGGGACTAAACTTGCAAGTGGAGCTGTTCCTCCTGGGTGCCAGCGCCATTGCTCATGGCTCCGTTTTGGTGCTTGTGTCCTGATTGAGACGGGCCACTCCAAACTGGATGAAGTTATCCAATTTCAAACCACCACTTCCCGTGAACCTCTGCATACATCCACCTCCCCAACTATGTACAAGGAAACTACACCATCATCCGCATTCCATCCGGACACTCAACCCAATGGGCTCTCTTATTGGGAACATGCATTCAAGATCAGGGGGCTCTTGAACCCACGTGGAGGGTAAGATTACATCGAGTTATCTAAGCCCCAATGTTATGTTTTCTGCATGGATGCTGATTGGTGCACAACTGTATCTAAAACTACAGGCAACAAAATGTGGAAACAGATGTCATTCTTAAAGATTTTGTCTTTTGAAACTCAATTTGTGTGGTGAGTCTTCTTCTTTACCCGCACCGGGGCAAAAATATTATGCCTTCCCATAGATACATCTTTCACGTCATAGCACAGTTTGCAAGGAGTTACATACATGTGACGTTGTCAGAGTGCACGTGTAGCCCAAGTTATACCGGAAAGTATGTCCAGACAGCTTATTGCTTCCACACTTATCTATTTATCTTTGCTTGCATTATGCGCCCCACAACACCAACACGGCACCAAGAAACGGAAAGAGTTGTGAAGCGTGCAATGGTAGAGAATAATTTCAATTTCACTTTCACTTGACTCTTCATAGATTATTTATGGGTATGTTGGAAATAAGATGCAGACAAAAATCAGAAAAAATAAAATAAAATGATATAAACAGAGAGCGCGCAAGTTGGATTTTGACCATGATAGCAGAGAAAGTGAGTGAGTGAGTGAGATACAAAATAAAGCAGGCATGCAACCAACATGCTTGACATAAGGGATTCTCATGTGTAATGGGGATAAATTGAAAAGGAAATTGAAACAGTATCAACTAGTTACATGATACTTTGAAAGTCCCATCAGTATCAAAACTGGCTGATTGATTCCAAATGTTTCTGCCGGGGCTTCAAAGCAAGCCAAGTGGCCAAGGATCCTGTCAGGCTTGAGAAGGTCGATTCTAATTCCAGAATGCGGTCCATTTGAGTCAGATTTTGGTGGAGAATAAACAACTTCTGTTTTGATGTGAGGCCACCCAGAGTAGGGGTTATTTGTACTATCAGATTTGTTAAGCTTTTCGAATCGTTCGACTTCAACCCACATTTCCGTGATAGGTTGATTATGCGCCCCAAGACAATATCTCATTGTAAAAATGTTAGATATACTACCATAGCATTTTTCTTTCGTATTCTGATCATCAATAACAGTGTATTCAATGGTACTGTTCCCTACATGTTGATTATTCAGACTGTAAGTGGCGTTACGGTGCTTGAAAAGTTTCAGGGGATATCCCCAACCCGGTGCAACATCTGATCGAAAGATTACCCTCTTGAGATTTCTTGAAATTTGGGTTACAAGCCGTGTAATTGTTCCTTCGCTAAGTTTGACAAGTTTTTCTCCACACCATGGGACTTCAAATTTTTCTGCATCACCAAGGATTGTTGAGCCGGTCTTTTGATTGGAATGCAAATGATGTAGCATTGATTCTTTGAGGGATGGGGGGAGTTTTTCACATAAGATAGGAAGACTAGCTTTCAGGTTAGCGGCCGTAACATACTTTCTGATGAGAGTCAAATCCAAAACACCTGTAAAAATGATCATATTTGTAAGGCTTGATACAACTGTTGAATGGAAATTGAAAGATTTACTGACGCATTTGGTTGTTTGTTGGTATATTCCTAAGATCTCCATTGAGTCTCTCAAACACCCAGCCAGTCCAAGTGGAAGCTGGACCGAATCGAGCCATGCATTCGGGTATGTGGAGCATGAGATGATGATTTGGTACCGGTGCAAATTGGGGAAAGATTTCTTTTGTGCTTTGTCTGTATTTCTGCAAGTACTCCCTTAGGATACCTATGTCAGATTTTCGGATTTCCGACTGTTGAACAATTGTTGCAGCACTGACAAGTTGAAAGAAGTTGTGCAGCATCTCCAAGGTAAGATCTGTTTGAGTTTTATATATAATACCCATAACCGGAACAAGTATGATTGTGAAGAGTACAATCCACTCATCAGCTTTGAGTTTCCCCCCAGAAACTTCACCGATCGTGATTGGTACGCGATTGACCCACGAAGGTAGGTGAATGGTTTGAATGACAGAGCGGAGTAGTTTCATATTTTCCAGGTCATTGAATATCAGATTTGGATCAATCAGGTTTGGATCTTCTTGACAATCTTCAAACTCTGAAGCACAATCATCCAAGTCAGAGTCACTACTAGAATCGATTCCTTCTGGGCAGTAGTCTAGATCAGACTCTAGATCACTCCCTTCTGAGCCCTCTGAGTTTCGAAACAAGAAGCAATATAGTTGAAGGGTCTCGTTAGTCCACTGTTGTAGTATTTTTTCTGGGGGCTGTTGTAATACGGCTTGCTGCTGCTCTGGTTGATCTTTAGAGAAATTTAGACGTAAATCATCAGGAGTTTGCTTGAATCCAAAGAGGCGTTGCCCGTGATAATTCAAAACACCAAGAAAAATATTGTGCATTGGCTCAACTGCTGTATGACTGACAAGCAGAAGATATGGTAGCTTCAGCAAAGCTGTATAGCGAACTCCCCACTCAGAAAAAATCTCTTGCTGTTAGACTTTGGTTTTGGCTGATTTCCACTGCAGGGCTGCTTCCCGTAATTCTTGATTCCCCCGAGGAACCATAGCTGTTGAGTCAAATAAGCAAAGATCATCGTGGTGAATCTTGCAGAATGAGCAAAGATTTTTCTTGGACGAGTGTCCAGCTAGACCCATGACCTTTCTCACTGCAGGAAGGTCACAAATCACTTGCAAAAGCATAGCTCGGATGGTTCGTCCAGTTTTCGGACAACGTGAGGTGCTGGAAAATTTGACACCATTCCAGAGATCCATAAAGTCGCTAACTAGAGGTTCTAGAATATTGCCGATTTGGTAGACCGTTGGCTCCTTGGGACCTGGTGTTATAGCCGCAAGGTAGATGTTTTTGGGACAATAGCGGTGTGAAAGTGGAAGGTTAAGGCAAACAAGAACCAGGGCACCAAGTGAGGCCATTTTTCCTGCCAATTTGTTTCCCCATGGGTTAAACCAATCAATACCCAAGGAGAATGCCAGATGACCTGTTTTCGAGGTGAAAGGTGTTCCGTCTAGATCTTTTTGCTTGGTCCACATTGGGGAATCCCAAACATCTTGCAGAAGTCCACTTTCTGGTTTCGGTTGATTAATTGAAGTATCAAGAAGATCCTCAATTTCAGGTCTGTGTAAGAAACGCCCGAGCCATTCCAGCATAGAATACGTTGTGTAAAATCGACAAGGCTTCATTGCTGGTATCTTCTGATTAGGTGGACTGAAGAATAAGGGTTCTGAACAAATTTTACTTCGACGGGTAGCTCGGTAAGTGCATGTTTGTATTTCTGTCTTGAGAGGGTAGATCGAATAGCACTTCATGCAGCAGATACTTTTTGCTGTATTGGGTTCAAGCTTTAATTTTTTCAAGACCGTAGACATATTTGCAGGAAGAGACTGGGTACGTTGGCGGCCTGAACTTGATTTTATATCCAGGATACCTTGTTGAACTTGGAGATCTAGGTCCGAAGATTCAAAACTTGCGTGCTTGAGCAAATGTTGGCAGGCCGATCGAAGCATGGAAGCCAACGTGTCCGTTGGAATACTCAGAGACAGGAGAATATTTGGGTTGAGAAAACCTGTGTGTAGAATTATTAAGACAGATGATTAAGACAGATTAGCATGCGTAAAAAATAACTCACTGGTATCATAATGCTTCAGAATCATTTCTTCAGTATTTCCAAAAAATTGGAACGGAAATGAATCCACTTGACTGGGATCAACCAAGTCCGCCGGTATGGAATTTGATTCCAAATCTGGTAAATGTACAAGCAAAATTAGTCAAGAACTTAGTTGATTGGTGAGGTTTAAAAAAGTGCCTTTCTCACCACGTGAATTAGGTTCACAAAAGGCCAGGTCATTTATGAGGTTTTTGGAAGGCATGATTTGATCCGCTTGCATTTTCTTTGAAGGAGCTTCAGGCATGGTGCGATTAGAAGATATATGTGGATCATGAGGAGAAGCTGATGGTTGTCGTTGCAAGGATGATTTTAATTGATCAGCTGATTGGTTTGAATCATGTTTTCGGTGTTTTAGGTATAGTGTTTTTGGCCACAAGTGCCCAGGTTGTGATTTACCATTTTTATCACGATATGTTGAGGAATTCTTGCAGTCATCACAGGTGCATGGAACAAGTATTGGTCTAGGCATGATTGTATAGGTGAAGCTGAGTGAAGAGCTTGAGCGATTTTCAAGATGTACCCATTTCCGCTGTTTCAGTCCTGCCACATGGCTTTTCTACAAAAGCCGAGAGACAATACCCATGGTGCCATTGTGCCAAACCAGAATATTTTCTGACTGATCCTCCAAAAAATCTCACACGCTACATAGATCAGTTCCACAGGATTCACATCAAAATCCGACACAGTGACCAACAAGACCAAATGGTCTGTTTGGGTGTGAACCAGTGCTACTCATCCTATCAAACGCAGGAGCCTATTGGGGATACATAGATTTTCAGGATTTCCAATCCTGTTTCAACCTTTGGAACTCAGTCTGGCAGGTTTGGCAACTGGGAAAGTTGGTGGGCGCCCCCTGGGGCGCGCAATGGCGCCGACAACAATTGCCAGACATCTGCACGGCTGCAGGCTGGAATATTATTTGACCATTTGCTCTGGAATAATACGCGGCTCCACACATGAAACGGATTACATATTTATGTAAAGGCAATCAAGATGTGTGGGTTGTTGAGTTACATGCATTCTCAGTAAGAGTGTAGTATCTTTTTCAACAAGGGTGGGGAGCGTGATGGAGGGGATACCGATAAGAGGAGTGGATGGTTAATCGGCCTGAATTGGCTACAAGCTGCTACAAGAGAGAGCAGCGCTGGAGCCCTTCTTTTTTCTTCAGACATCAATAGGGTCAACCGGTTCCCCAACACCGTCACTCTAAACGATAGACTGTGTTTTCGCAGGTTTTGCCTTCAATAAAAAATCAGATATTGTGAAACAATAATGGTACATAGTGTTTCAGCACCCGAAACAGCAAGCGGTGAATCGCTGGTTACAGCCTTCCATGCTTCTCAGCGGGTGCTCCCTGTCTGCCCGTCGGCTTCATCAATAGATCGTTTTCGCGGATCTGACGTCTTAAGAGCCTCATCAACCAACATCAGATTGAAGAGGACCAGGACTGACGTTGTGGAAGAGGTCCCGGACTGTGGTTGTTGTGTCATGATTGTGACGGCGGGAGGTTTTGGCGGGGACAGAGAAGATGACTTTGCCTTCCTGTGTGGACACGTGATACGATCGAATACTGGATTAGCGTGTTGTGTCATGATTGTGCAGGCGGGAGGTTTTGGCGGGGACAGAGAAGATGACTTTACCTTCCTGTGTGGACACATGATACGATCGAATACTGGATTGGAGGGACTGTGTGGATACGGGTTGTCGCTGTGGTAAGCCAATCCTGATCTACCCAGAAAACCAGCAACCATCAATCACAATGCTGTCACACCTCAAGAATAAATCCCATACCTCTGGCCCCCTTGTCAGCAAAGCCCAAGCCCCTCAACATCCCCACTCAATGGACATACCCTGGATAATAGTATTCCCTCTTCCCACACTCTCCCTCTCTTGGATAAACCCTCTTCCTAGTCTCAAACATCTACCAGATCACATTTTACCCCCTTCTTCTAGTGTTTCCTTAGAACCATGTGCTCAAAGATGTATAAGCAACCTTGAAACCCTTCACCCTCCAAACCCAACATGATACACATTATACTAGAAATAGCCCCAAACCCCACCTAGATTATTTCTCCCTGAAACACTTCCTGAAACGCTTCCTGAAACACCTAACTACTCCTATCTTCAATCCCTAGATGACTTCTTCCTGAAACACTTCCTGAAACGCCTAACTACTCCTATCTTAGATCATAGAATATTCTACCCCTGTTATGTCTCACATATCCCCTCCTCTAACTAGGAAGATTGAACCAAAGCCCCCAGAAGATGGCATCATCCCCACCCACTATTACACCATCATGTGACTCCTTGACCCACTACTCTGACCACATGGCTGTTTCATCCTATAGAAGTAGAATGTTCTATGCTTCCCTTCAGGTTATCCTTGTTTCCTCATGGCTGCTCTTTCTTGTGTATATAAACTGGGTTGTTTTCCTCTTCATTTGTTCCCCATCAGATCCTGTCAAAGTAATTCAGATCACTGGTCACCATTCACTAGCCTAGCTTATGCCATTAAATCAGAGTGGACAAGCTTGATAAGTCTATGCCAAATATATCAGGTTGGACAGACTTTACATTACCTTTAACTTGCTATTAGATTAGTAGAAAGTAAACCCTTAGAAAAACCTCAAGAATCCTCTATAGCCACACCTTTCCATAAGAGTCCACACTCTTATATTCTTTTTCTTGTTCCCAGAGAGGCAGCCCATTAAAGCACCATTCCCTCTCCAGCTCTATTCATCCCAAGAGTAGTTCCACATCGCGTATTGGCAGCGCGCAGGAGAGAGGGTGAGGACTGAACTCTGAACAGGGTTTGATGGGTATAGCTTGCATCTGCGTGTCGAGAGCAGATGTCAAGCAGTGAAAGATGGGCCAGCGAGTCCAGGACCTGATGTTGAGGGACCAAAGGATACGTGGAGATCTGCGTTCCAGACGATTGCGTCGTGCTTCGAGACTGGACCAACACATCTAAATGTCCAACCCGGAGAAAGAGATATATATATATATATTTAGAAAGAGTTCCAGTGATTCGTTGGTTGGGCATGAAAGAAGGAGCACTGACTGGAATCGAATCTGCCGAGCAAGTTGACCAAGCGAATATTGAGGCCCACGCCATTATTGTCAACGCAGATGGCGGGATCGATTGAGCCCGAGCTGATGGAGATCTCGAGCAAGGCTTTGAGCGCATGGGTGAATGAGGGGAGGTAGACGCCCGAGCGGAGCAAGCCGACAGAGTGCGCGCCGGAGCTGGCAGTGACTGGGGCTGGGGCGGCAACGGCAACAGCGGTTTCTTTGTTTGCTGGTGAGGGAGGCTTGGCTTCAACTTTGTCTTTGTATTGGTAGTAAATCTCTTTTATGTTCTTCGAAATTCAGAGGATTTCTTGAGAGATGTTGTGAGCCGTATCCTGCTTGTCGGACTTGAGTTTTGACATGCGAGAGGCCATGCGGGACTTACGATGCAAATGTTTAAGCAAGAAGCTCAACGATAATGACATAACCAATTTTGCTTTGATTTTCGGGCATTCATGGTGACTTTGTATTCCCGGTTATCTTCAGACATAAAGGTTGTGTGAAAGTCATCGAACCGGCCGCGGTAAAAGAACGAGGAGATGACGTCCATCAAAGCTTGGTAGGGCAGCAAGCTGGTGTATGTTGAGGGAGAGAGGCAAGATGTATCCGGGTGCTGAGGTCAATTCTGTGAAGGATGCAGGAACCGATGTTCATAAGCGGACATTGACTCTCAGATAATGTATAGCTTACCTGCTTCATATTAAGTATACCCTGGGTCAAGAGGTGCGGCTACAGAAGACAATAAAGGTTATTATTCAGAAGATGTATCCGGAATGAGGGAGGGAAAAAACCAACTGACCGATGAAAGAGTTCCGGGCCAACATAAGGAAGGTGGCGACAAACTCAAGTGAGTTGGTGAGGCTGAGACTGACGGTAGTTTGGCGCGGCCAAAAGCTCCAAGCTGTGTGGCAAGACTGGCCGTATACCTTGATCCGATCTTGAGGAGATATTCCAAGAGCGGAGGAATCCATTCTAAGGATACCCATGCCAAAGAATGGATTCTTTCAGTTCGGAAGTGGACAGGGGTTATTTCTGGGTGGCTTTAGTCTCAATTCCCAAATGTAACAAAAACTACAATTAAAACAAAACCCAACAATATTTTTGTGCAGAATTCCACTTCTGCGTGAACACCAAAAAATTCCAGCCAATAATGATTGATCAGACTACAAATGTTAATGCCAACTCTGAAGTTCAAGTGGCTGTTCATTGTGCAAACGGGTTGAAAGAGAAAAAATCGCAGGGGAGGCTGATTGATGAAAAATCCTTGGCAAACACAATTAGCAAAAATGTAGATGGGAATGAGCCACAACGCCGGCGCAATAATTTTCCTTCCTATTTGAGATCAAAAATGGGTATTTATTAGTATAAAATCTATGTCACAATAGTATATCCAAATCATATTCACCCCAGGATCTCAAAGAGGTTCCTCTTACCGTGCTTGTAGATGGTCCTCCATCCCTTTCATCTCTATTTTTCTTTTCGCCACTAAAATCTCTCGAGATTTTCTTCTTTGAAACCTTTCTTTTCAAAATTTTGGGCGGTGATTGCAATCTCTGATTATTTCTCATTGAACGGCGAACAGGTTGCGATTCTTGAGTTAGTTTTTTGCTTGGCAAGTGGCCATTATTCCTTCCAGAAGTTGTGGACAGTTGCTGATCCGGGAGGGTCTGCTTTTCAATTGGTTGGAATTTAAAGGAATTCAAAGAAACACCTTTTGAAAGAAATGTAGCAATTCAAACTTTTATTCTTCAGAAAATCAGTTTGAAAAAATTCGGAGTTCAACTTACTATCCATGTTGTAAACTGGACATCGAGAATTACAAAATGGATGTAAATTTCTGCTTGAAGTGTGTTTTCGTACTGCATGATTGTTTAATCCTCTACAATTGCCGCACCGCTTTTTAGAAGGCTGGAACTGTCCTTGGCACTGGGCAAGATGAGGACATTGGTAGTACATGCTGAAAGGAATGCTTGAGCTGAGATGGTGAGGTGCTGATGAGAGGTTTCAACGATTCAATAATCTCAAGAGTCAAGTATACTAGGAACCTCCCTTGGGCGGGTATAAAGCCAACCCAAGAAGGTTGAGACGGCCTTCCCAGGGATGCATTTTGAAATGCTTAAACTTGAACTTTTCTTGACAGATGTCATATTTACAGTTTGTATCATTTGAATTGGAGTGCGAAAACATCAACCTGTTGGTTGTCTTCTGCGGCAACCCAACCCTC
The DNA here is from genome assembly GCF_026914185.1 of Puccinia triticina. NCBI lineage: Eukaryota > Fungi > Basidiomycota > Pucciniomycetes > Pucciniales > Pucciniaceae > Puccinia > Puccinia triticina. The sequence goes on from NC_070573.1 coordinate 3,859,738, forward strand.
CGGATTCTTTACACCGCCGTCAGGCTGTTGGGGTTTCCAGCCACCCTGTCAGGTGACCGCGAAAGCTGCTGAATGTCTGACTGGCAGCAGGGGCAGGCTGTCATCAGCCAGACCCTTGTGAGAAAGCTCTTTTGATGCCTGAGTGTCAACAACAAAGAAGGAACCTCAAGAAAAAAAAACTGAATTTCTTTTTATGTTTGTTGTTATGTGGTAAATATCTCTAAAATCTAAATTTGCATAATTTCTGTTTACCGGGAGCGTAGCCGGCGGTGGGCGTGGTCCGTTGAGCGGCGGCCACCAACCCTCCCCCGTACAAAGCACAGAGGTAAAGAGCCGCACGGCGCCCTGGTAGATGTAGAAAGGGAGTAGCCAAGGTTGCGGCGCAGCGGGCTCAACCACAGAGGCTGGACTGGCCGCAAAATGAAACTGTGACAATGATGATAATGTGTCCACACGCAGGAATAATAGCGGCGCTGGCCCAGCTCTGGAAAGCAAAACAATAAAATATAAGGTGCAATATGATTACATTGAGTGGATCGGAGATCACAGATGGATTGATTATATACACTTCCATTGGTGGTTTCCTTCAAAGAAATTCTGGAAGGGCGAAAAAAAAGGAGAATATATATGTGAGCAGATTCAAAATTGTCAAAAACATTGAAGAAAACAGCTTGAGCAGAAACATTCTTACACCGCACATCCCGAATTCCAAGTGCTGCATGATAAAAATCACTCATCTCTTTCTTGATTTGAACTTGATGCTTGAACCAAATTTTTGCGCAGCAGTACAAAAGTGTGGAAGCCAAAATTCCAATTGGAAGGACTTTCAATGAAGCATCACAAAAGTTATCTAAAGGTTGAAGATATAAAACTCCCAAAACATGCTGCTTGCTGAAAAGACAAAATACTTTTGCAATTCTGGAAGAAGTGAGAGCTGTTGTTGCGCTTTTTCTTTCACTATGTTGATTGAGTTATGGGTGACTTGTATAAAAATCTGGTTAGAAAATAAGTATGCCAAGCCAATTGCCAAAAATTTGAATCTCCTGCTCCAAATGGTTCCAAAAATATCTTTCATGTCTACTGCTTAGGTTTGTGTATTTGGGGGGAAGAGGAAATAGCATCGAGCAAGGAATCAAACTTTTGAATGAAATTTACATATGCAGGCTGCTTCAAGTGGATGTGCATGCCAAGAAATGTTGGCATGAGGCTGTGTGTGGGGCTGCAGGCAGAACGTCACTTCTGAGGTGTCATGTTTTGAACATTTATGTACATATTGCTATTGTATGTTTTTCTGGTATGCATTAGACCACAGCCAATTTCAAGCAACTTGAGATCGGCTCAGATTGGCTCTCAAAGCGGCTGAACCACCGCAGCCGATCAATTCAGTTATGAAGTCATGGTTTGCCAGTTAAATCTGCTGGTGGGACAGGCCATGTGAGTCCGGCGGGGAAGTTGACTTCCCACCCGCCTTCATATCGGCTTACACACCAAATTGATTTGCTGTTGCTATCCAGAGCAGCAAGTGTGTGAGAAAGCAATTGGAAGTGGCTTCTGGCAGGCCTGACAAGTGGCTGTGGTGTATGATTTTAATCATTTATGTATCCTGTACACGCTCCAACAACAAAGGCGTACATGTTGTGGTGCAAATGGAGGGCACCTCATTGTCTGGGTGGCACAGGTGCCACCAGGCTTCGATGGACACACGCTGGGTAACTGATGCCCACAATTCAACCACACAGGCCGTCAGTCATCTGACCGGTGGTTGGGTGGGTTGACCATCAAGTCCCTCACGCTGAAGCCTCAGACGGCATCTGCATTCACATGTGAGAGCTGTGAAAACCCAGCTGTATAAGGTGAATTCCACCGGAATCGCAGAATACAGCCTTAAATCGTCAATATTTTCTGAAAAATTCTCTTGCAACCGGAAGGGTAAAGTGATCTCGGCACGCAAAAACAACATCAAGCATTAACGATTTTACAAACCAACAAAGATGCCTCTGAACCTCAAGATTGATCTGGACCTGAGGAACCTTGGAGACAATACTGATACAAATGTTTCCATTGCAGTGAAGGCCAACGGTAAGCATTCCACACCTCTTAATCTTTCTTACAGTTATTTATAGGATTTAGTTCCAGGTGAACGAACAACTGGCTCCCCCAAAAAACCCTCCGAGACTCCAAATCTGTCTTCCAGTCAGGCAACAATCACCCCAAAGACGTTGAAGAACGAAATAGAGAATCCTTGCCAATATCCTTTCTGGGAAAACATGGTAAGAGTCCATTTTTATCCAGTTAAACAACCAAAAATTTGATTAGTACTCACCCACACTTCAAATTACCGATGTATCAGCCCAAGAAGAACGCATACCAATCTAAATAGAAGGATTTTGCTTTCAAGAAACTGGTAAGTTTGCGTTTCTCAAGGCCTTGTTCTTAATAAAATTACTTACCACTCTATTTTGACCACAGTCCAGTTCGACTGAAAGTGTTTTGGCTGGTTCAACAAACCTCAGATAAAACAACTTGGAATTTTTCTTAGCACCGCATATGTGGACAGCAAAAGGTCTTGTTATATTCTTCCCCAAACATGTGGGACTTGAACAAATACTTTTGTTGTGCATTCTGAGTGTAGATTTATTCAAATAAGCAAACCAGGATCAACGGTGGGCCGCTACCCTACACTACACTACACTATTTCAGCAGTACACGTTAGCTTAGCGGCAAAAAGCGCTTGCCAATTTGCAATAGCGTTAGCGCGCTGTTGGCGCACCTACGCTGTGCTAATTTTCAGCGGCGCTAACATTGTGCAAATTCTCTATTAGCGTCAGCGGGACGCTACAGTTGCTAAGCTATACTATGCTGCGCTACAGTGCTTTTAGTGGAAAAGCACTGTAGCGCAGCGTAGCGCGCACTCTTTGGCGCCCTCTGTGTGTAGCGTTAGCACAATTGCTAGCATCTGCGCTAATGCTACGCTGACAGCTAAATTAGCTGCGCACCCTGTTCCCGTAGCGTTAGCACGGAGACGGCGCAATTCCGCTAACGCTACGCTGAAAGTTAGCAGAATTCTGCCACGCTAACGCTACAGTTAGCATAGCTGGCCCACCATTGCCAGGATGACCAAAACAATGGGCCCCAATGCTACACGGCAAAAAAGGCCCACAAAACACTAAAAATCACTGCACTGCAACACAGCCCAGCGGGCTCTTTCTTGCGCCCCGTGGAGGTAGTGCTAGCACAGAGAGGGGGAAATTCTGCAAACAGTACACTACAAGTTAGAAGAATTCCGCTACACGTTATGGTGGAGTGTTGACCAAAGCAATGCTGTAGGGGGTTGAGAGATACACTCCCATAAATTAAAAAATTGACTCCCAAATGGAGTTTACGTTGCGCGGACCGCTTTGCGACATCTCCCCCGGGTCCTCATGACCAAATTTTGAACCGGGGGCGTTTTGGGAGTTGGCATTGTAATTCTGCCATCCCAAACAGGAGTTGGGATTTTAATTTGACAAAAAATCCCAGAAAAAATAGAGAAATTTTCATATCTCCTCACTGGAGCACCCAAACACTTCCACAGTTTTACACCCATCTAGATACACTGTCTAGACAACATTTTGGGTTTTACAGCAGTAGAAAACATCAGGAAGGCCTTGTGGAACAAGGGGTTAATTTGGCGGATTTCCTATTAAGGAAATCCCCAGAAAACTTAGCTACAGTGCTCCAAACACTCCAAATTTTTTCTGCAATAATGATACACTCTCTAGAACATATGTTTAGCTTCACGGCATTAGCGCACCTCAGGGACACCTTGTGTAGCCAGGGGGGTGATTTGGCGGATTTCCTACAAAGGCAATCCGCCAAAACCTTATCCACGGTGCTCTAAACCGCCCCAAATTATTTCTGCCATCAGAATACAATTTTTAAAAAATATGTTGAGCTTCATGGCATTAGCAAACCTCAGGGACACCTTGGGTAGCCGGGGGCTGATTTGGCAGATTTTCTACAAAGGCAATCCACCAAAACCTTATCTACGGTGCTCCAAACGGCCCCAATTTCTTTCTGCCATAAGAATACACTTTTTAAAACGTATTTTGAGCTTCACAGAATTAGCACACCTCAGGGACACCTTGTGTAGCCAGGGGCTGATTTGGCAGATTTCCTACAAAGGCAATCCATCAAATCCTTAGCTACGGTGCTCCAAACATCCCCAGATTTTTTCTGCCATATGAATACACTCTCTAGAAAATATGTTGAGCCCCAAGGAGGTATTACACATCAGGAAATCCTTTTATAAACGGGGGCCTGATTATAGTAGGAAATGAAATTAGCCCCCCGCTTATAGAAGGTGTTCCTGATGTTTAATACCTCTATGGAGCTCAACTTATTTTTTTATATAGTGTATTCATATGGCAAAAAAAAACTGGGGGTGTTTGGAGCACCATAGATAAGGATTTGGCGGATTGCCTTTCTAGGAAATCCGCCAAATTGGCTACACAAGGTGTCCATGAGGTTTTCTAATGCCGTGAAGCTCAAAATATGTTTTAAAAATTGTATTCTGATGGCAGAAATAATTTGGGACGGTTTGGAGCACCGTGGATAAGGTTTTGGCGGATTGCCTTTGTAGGAAATCCGCCAAATCACCCCCCTGGCTACACAAGGTGTCCCTGAGGTGCGCTAATGCCGTGAAGCTAAACATATGTTCTAGAGAGTGTATAATTATGGCAGAAAAAATTTGAAGTGTTTGGAGCACTGTAGCTAAGTTTTCTGGGGATTTCCTTAATAGGAAATCCGCCAAATTAACCCCTTGTTCCACAAGGCCTTCCTGATGTTTTCTACTGCTGTAAATCTCAAAACATTTTCTAGACAGTGTATCTAGATGGGTGTAAAACTTTGCAAGTGTTTGGGTGCTCCAGTGAAGAGATATGAAAATTTCTCTATTTTCTGGGATTTTTTGTCAAATTAAAATCCCGACTCCCTTTTGGGATGGCAGAATTACAATGCCAACTCTCAAAATGCCCCGGGGTCTAAATTTGGTCATGAGGACCCGGGGGAGATGTCGCGAAGCGGTCCGCGCAACGTAAACTCCATTTGGGTGTCGATTTTTTCATTTATGGGAGTCGATTTCTCAACCCCCATGTTGTAACTGCTGCGCTGCGCTAAGAAAAGTTGTCATTTAGTGCAGCACAGCGGTCATACCACCAGGTCAGCTGAATTCATGTTGGGTTCTTTTGCTTGTTGCCCCTCTCAGGTAGGATATCTTCCCACTTGAATTTTTTCATCCTCTCCCTTTGTTTTCCACTTGAGTTTCCCCCTCCCTTTGATTACCCAAGCAACTAATCCCACAACATCATCTTGCCTCCTTTGGCCGCTGCAGTTGCAAAATGAGGAACGGCACAGTTGCTCTTGCGCCTTGATTCAACTGAATGTGAGACTTACTTGCCCATTGAGGAGCATTTTTTTGTCCGCTTCTATTTTTCTCACATCCCCCTTTGATGAATAGTGCCTGAGGCACTAGTAACAGTGCAGGAGAATGTCTAAAGCAATGTTTACACAGTGTAAACCAATGTTGAAAAGGTGTAAACCAATGTTAACAAGATGTAAACCAATCTTACAAAGATGTAAACCAATGTTTACAAGTTGTAAAACAATTTTTACAAGTTGTAAACCAATGTTCACAAGTTGTAAAACAATGTTTACAAGTTGTAAACCAATGTTCACAAGTTGTAAACCAATGTTCACAAGTTGTAAAACAATGTTTACAAGTTGTAAACCAATGTTTACAAGTTTTAAACCAATGTTTACAAGTTGTAAACCAATTTTTACAAGTTGTAAACCAATGTTTACAAGTTATAAACCAATGTTGACAAGTTGTAAACCAATGTTTACAAGTTGTAAACCAATGCTTACACGTTGTATACAAGTTGTAAACCAATGTTTACAAGTTGTATACAAGTTGTAAACCAACCTTTACAAGGTGTCAACCAACATGTACCACATTTAAACTCCCATTTAACACATGTAAACCTAGAGATGGCTGTTTTGCATCCATTGTGGGTATCCCCTATCTTCTGGCAGATATTGACTTCAGGGGAGCGGGTATCCGCCAGCGGATGTGGATGTCTGGAATTATGGGAAAATCCACTGCTCCCTCATGACCTGCAGCCGTGCAACACATGGTCTCTGACCGGTAATTGCCAAAGGCACTATGAATACAGCTACCTGGGTTTACTTTGGGTAGCTGGGTACACCCCAAGGGGTACTGGTTGACATTGTTTTTTTTACATACTGAGAGATTGTGCTTGCCCATCTTGCCTGGCTAGCCCCCTTCTTTGATTAGCCAATGAACTTGACTTGTCTCAGATACCTCAGCTCTGCCCAGTCATGCGCCCCCTTGACCACCAGTGAAAACATCCCAGTTCAGTTCTTAGATTTAGACCTTGTAAATGTGGGCTTACACATGGTCAACTTAGGTTTACACCTTCCACAATGTCAACGTGGGTTTACATGTGGTAAATGTGGGTTTAGACCTTGAAATTGTTGATTTACACCTTGTAATTGTTGGTTTACACCTTGGAAATATTGGTTTACACCTTCTCAATGATGTTTTAGACCTTTTAAATGTTGGTTACACCTTCTCAACCGTAGTTTAGACCTGGTATATGTTGGTTTACACAGGGTTAAATTAGGTTTACACCTTGTACATTTCTGTTTCCACTTTCTGAACTGGGGTCTACACCTTGTAGACTTGGGTTTACGCCTTGTAAATTTGGGTCTAACCTTGTGAACTTGGGTTTAACCATGAGAAAATTGGGTTTTCACCTTGTAAACATAGGTTTACACATGGTAAACTTGGGTTTTACAAGCTGAAACAGTGGAAAACCGAGCCTGAGCGCTAAGAAGCGGGAAAACGGCTGAAATAGCGATAATTAGTCGTTAAAGGCGCTGAGCGCTGAAAGAGAGGAGAAATGCTGCACCAACCCCTGAAAATGGGCAATTGTGGCTGATCCCCGCTCTTCAGCGCACAAAAGCGCAGGGTTTTTGGCGCTCTGGACGCCATTCTTGGCAAAAACGTGACTCAGCTGCCAATACTGCTGGGGCGCAGTGCGCTGGTAGTGCTATTCTTAGTGTGAAGTTGGCTAAAATGTAGCAAAGAACAACTTCAGTGGCCAAAAGTGTAGCGGCACAGTGCGCTATCCACACTATTTCAGTGAAAATCCGCTAAAAGCGGTAAAAAGTGGGTCCAGCGGCTGCCCCGCTTTCACTGCACTATTTTGTAGTGAAAGCGGAAAAAAAATGCTGCGCTTCGCGCAAGCCACAATCTGGCCGCTGACGCTATTGCTATTTGGCGCCAGGAAAAGCGGATGGCCTCTGTGCTGTTCTCTTTTGGCACTTTTGTCAGGGAAGTGCAGCTTTTGTGGTGTTGTGGGTGGTAAACATGAGTATACACCTTATAATATAGGTGTGGTTTTACACACTGCCAGCATGATTGGCTGGGCTGAAGTTATCCCAGAATGCACTCAACCAATTCGAAATGGGTTGATTTCAACCAGTGAAATGTAAACCCCAGGGGGGTACCCTGGATGATAACTTCAGCCTAGCCAATCACGCTGGCAGTGACATATGGCAAATGTGGGTTGACATTTTTCAAAACTAGGTTCACATGTGAAAAATGATGGATGTCCTGTTGGCTAAAGAGCTTGATTTGTTTCACTAGCCAGTAGGGCTGAGCCTTTTCCCCACATAGATTGAGGATTTTGGCCAACAGGAAGTCCTCCAATGTGGATTTACACCTGGAAAATGTAGGTTTACACCTTGTAAATGTAGGGTTTACTCTTTGCAAATGTGTTTTAAACATGGTAAAATGTGGGTTCACATGTGTTAAATGTTGTTTTACTCCTGGTAAATGTCGGTTTACACCTGGTAAATGTTGGTTTACACCTGGTAAATGTGGGTTTACATTTACAACTTTTAAGTTTTATTAAACATTGGTTTGCAACTTGTAAACATTTGTTTACAGCTTGTAAACATTGGTAGCCAAAGATACAATTTGTCACCAACACCTCATGAATGTTCATTTACACCCTGCAAACTTGGGTTTAAACTTGGTAAATTTGGGTTTAAACATTGTAAGGGTTCACACCTTGTAAAGATTGGTTTTTGCAAATGCTAAACCAATTCTGACAAAGTGTATACCCACATTTACCAGCTCTAAACCCACATTTACAAGTTCTAAACCCAAACCTACTGTTTATGAAAGCCTATATTTAGAAGGTGTAAACCTGCATTTACCAGGTCTAAACCAAATTTTATGAGGTGTAAAACAACACTTAAAGTGGCATGAACTGTGGTTTACACCTTGTAAACTGTGGTTTACACCTTGTAAACTGTGGTTTACACCTTGTAAACTGTGGTTTACACCTTGTAAACTGTGGTTTACACCTTGTAAACTGTGGTTTACATGCTGTAAAGTATGGTTTTCATCTTGTAAGATGTGAAGTACACTTTGCAAGCTGTGGTTTACATCCTGTAAAGTGGGGTTTACATTGAATGAAATGTGATTTAAAACTTTTTTAAACCATGGTTTTTTACCCCTTTTGTAAACCATGATTTACCCCTTTTGTAACATGGTTCATGCCTTTTGTAAAACATGTTTTACGCCTTTTGTAAAACATGTTTTATGCCTTTTGTAAAACATGTTTTATGCCTTTTGTAAACCATGGTTTGCACCTGCTGTACACCACTGGACCACCAGAACATCAGCTGGAGGTTAGGACTGCCTTGTCCTGACCATTTAGAAATAGCAATGAGGTACACGCCACAGGTACCTGGCACCCATTTGGTGGGTACCTGCCACACCCCCCATGCACCCACCAGGTGGTTTCAAGTACCAGTGAGGGTCCCTGAATTTTTGCAGCGGGCAGGTGCATACCCAGGTACCTCCCCCAAGCCCCCAATATGCTCCTGGATGAGGGCTTGGGCAGGTGAAGTCACTGTCCCTCAGGGGCCGATTTGTTAATAGTTCCAGATGAACTATTGGCACTGTTAATAGTTCCGGAGGAACTGTTAATAGTCCAGAAATTCTCAGTGCAAATAGTTCCTCCAGAACTGTTAATAGTTCAGGGGGAACTACTAACAGTGCCAGAGGCACTATTAACAGAGCCTCTGAAAATTAGTGCAGCGCAGCGGTGCTAACGCTATATTTCAAAAAAGGCCAGCACTTTTTGCTGCTACGCTCAACTTTAGGGCTAACATAGCATAGTTTAGAGAAGCAGCTCACCGCTGACTGCAGTGTACTGTGCTTGCCAATCTTCATTTCTCAGTGCATGAGGGAATCTAGGCCGGCCACTACAAATACACTGTAGTGTAATGGCTGTCCAATGCGCTACGGCTGCAATGTAACAGTGCTTTTTTAAGATATGCTACTGGCCACTGCAAATACATTTAGCGCAGCGGTTTCAGCGTTGTTACCAGCAAGTACCAACACAAAAATTGAACAATCAGACATGGAAATTGTACCTGGAAGCACTTGGTGGGTTTTTACAACAGTGCAAGTGTTTCGAGATATAATCTGAGACTACTATAAACCAACAGAGGGTATTCTAATATACTTTGTATGAGTATTTCTCTTGGCTGATGAAATTGTTTCGCAAAGTTGATTGATAGTAGTCTCCATAGAGTGAAGCTCATACTCGGCGGTAAGACCATGATCTGCCAGATGCCAGCCTGAGATTGCAGCCTAAATTTAATAAAAAATGCATTAGTTCAAAATGATCCCATTCTTTTTTTATCATGAAAATCACTGACTTTGAAATGTGAAACATGGTTACGGTAAGATACCAAATCGCTCCGAATCTCCTCAAGACCAGTGTGTAGAGCTCTTGCAGTGTGAATACTTCTTGCTGTCAATGTCAAATCTCTCTTCAGTCGCTTGCCACCTTTGGTGGTCTGATCAAGTAGTTTCCTCCAGAGTGGCTGGTTGTCTTGAAAACTTTGGAGTGCGTATCGTTCTTTATGAATTCTCTCCGAAACTTGGAGACCAAGACTTGCTGTTCTTGAAGCGAGAGGAATTGAATCCTCAATGGAGTCGATCAATCGCTTCAGCTCCCAGTCAAAGTTGGAGAATGCTAGCTGCAAGTTCTTCTGTATTGTATTGATTGAGTATGAGTTTTTCCCGTTGCTAACCAATTGGATAACTTTTCCTACACGTGCAAACTTTTTTAAACAGCATAAGCATACAGACAGACTCTAGATAAAGCTTAACAGATAAAACGAAGCTCACTTCATGCGCAATGGAAGAAAAAGAATTGATTGCCTTCCCGTTTAATTCGATAACCTTGTCCTTCAATTTTCCGGTCATTCCTCCCAATTCCCAAAGTTCTTCAGCCATCACATCTTTTTCTTCAAGATTACTGGAATATCGGATTGCAAAAGTAAGCTCCCATATTTCTGTCTGGTAAATTTCGAGGTTGGTTGGATTGCTCAAGTGAGAAATAGATTCGAAAACATTGGATGCTTTTGCTGTGGTGCTTGAAAGGGTCTTTGCAATACGTCCGATTTCTTCTTTGGAGTTTGAGCTTTGTAAATATTGTGATTGGCATGATTTACCAGAGAAGACTGAGCAGTATATACCGCTAACTGAAGGAAACAAATTGAAAAAAAATTTGGATCCTGCAAGCCAATTAGATTTTGATTCAAAGAAGGAACCAAAGCAATACAAGAGTATAGCTATCAAAAAGACTGCCAGAAGTGAACCCATTAAGCGTGCCAGGATCAAGTTGAATGGCAATAATATGATTTTCACAGTCATCTTCAAGCATGAGTTGAATGAAGATTTTGTTTTGTTGAAAAAGGACTGATTTTGATCACTTGTGAGCTGTATATCTGATTCTAACATGGTAGTTAAGTTTGGAGGCGAAGGCGGTTACTGTGAGTTTCAGTTCTTGGAGGTGAAAAAAGGTGAAAAACATCCAATGCCAAAGCAAGGTATGAAAAATGAAGAAAATTTGAAATTGACATAAAACAGCATAAACTGAAGAAAATTTGAAATCACATTTTCACAAGAAGGTCGTGTGGAACATGTCAGAACAGGAAGGGCCCCAAGTTTTTTTCCGCAGGAAGCTGGGAGTAGTGGTATAACCCCTCTTGTCAATCCTGCTACTAACGCTAACGCTCTGGACCAGGATAAGCCTGCTCCAGATTTTTCTATCGGCAATCGCAGGAAGCTGGGAGTAGTGGTATAACCCCTCTTGTCAATCCTGCTACTAACGCTAACGCTCTGGACCAGGATGAGCCTGCTCCAGATTTTTCTATCGGCAATTAGATCCTGACCTTGATTCCCACTCGACTGATGGCCTGGGAAGTTTGCTCGCTGCTCAACCGCAAGGCCCTCTTGCGCTGTCTCCGGGCAGATATGTAAATGGGAGCTGGCTAAGTGCCAGGCCCGGCAAGAAGAGACCATCATGTGGTACAGAAGCCTTGGCGGCGACGGGATCAAGATGAAGGAGCAGGCTGCCATGCTGAAAACCAAGGTTTCTCGGCTGCTTCTTTCTGTAAAAAACCCTTTGAAACACAATGACTGTTCTCTGATCTTCTCATCGCAGGCTGTATGTCTAAATTGGATTTTTACTGCGGAAAGAGCGCTAGCGTGACATATTTGTCAGGTGTTTGGGTGATTTGCTTTGAAGACACTCAAATACACCATTTATCCATGCCGCAAGATGAATTGTACCACTGACTGTTCAGTTGGATTTTGGGTATGACCGTCTGTGTCTTGATTCCATCCCTTCAACTGATACAGCTATGTATGTAATTGTTGATGCTGGAATCAATGCCCGAGGGGGACAGCTAGCTATCCAGCTGGTTGGTAAGAATAGAAATTAGAATGCTTCTGCAAGGGATCCAGTAATTTAAACCGTAACGTCATGGGCCAGGATAACTATTTCAACCTATTTCAACTCCACCTCCACCAGGGGTGAAGACATCATCCTCCCGAGCCGAGCTTGCTATGTACATAAACTCCGCTCAACCCTAGAAATTGTCAACAGCCCTCATCATCATGGTCTCAATCCAGTCTGAGCGGGCTTGGGATGGGAGACACATTTTGAGATTGGTTTCATCAGTCGGAAGTCCTTTTTCTTTTCTCAAGGGACACTTGAAGGCTGTCAGACAGAACGAAGTGCTTCTTGCAGCAACACAACCCTTCTTGTAGCACGCCGCCTAAGCGAACAGGATCACCATTCCCATCTCTGAATGGTATGTACATAAGTGGGCTTCCTCCGAGAACATTAGTTGATGGACTTTCTACTGATTCCCTCAGCACTGATACAGTATGCATATCAGTGCTTAAGTACATAGCAAACTTCCATCCTACTCGGCCCCCGTCTCCTCTTGATCGCCGACAACACCATTGCCGTCAGTCTTCCATTGCCCGGAACTTCTTGCCGATCTCAACACTCACTTCCTGCCTTACTTGACAGGCTCATCACATCTCCTTTCTAATCTGATCCACTTCTTCTGGTCGCCCTCAGAGCCGTTTTCTACTATTGATCCGAAAAAATCAATGAGCACATTTCGACACCCACGACTCCACTGTAGCAAAACTGTGGGACCTGGGTCTCCTCTTCTTCATTTCGGCCATGCACTTGGCAATTCTGATCATCATCCAACTTCCGGTCCCACTTGGCTCAAGTGTTTGAATACCTGAATCCTTCCAGCTCATATCCACCCACTTGTCCAAGCGTTTGACGGCTTGACTGAACAGGCTGCAACTCATTGTTTCGCATTCACTCTGCGCATAGCCCCTGCCCCCTCAGCTACCGGCTAGCCACCCCACTAGCCATTAGCCATCCATTGGCGGCCCTTGTAGTATGGGATGCGCACCTGCGATCCATCGAGCCTCAACAAAACTACCCCTAGACTCTCTAGCCGAACTTCGCGCGACCCCTCTGACGCCACATCTAAATCATCAGCAGTCTCCACTCGCATGAATTCCAACTCGGCCAACAGGACTCCTCGCGAGCTTTCCAGTCAACCCTCCTCATCGAGACTTAACTCGGCTGGTACATTGCCCTGAGCGGACCAGAAGGATTCCGAGAAAGAACCATCTTCTTGCAGTGAGTCATCCAGTCCATTCACCTTCGCCCCAGCTCATCCTCCAACAATACTAAAACTGCACTCTACTCTTGACAACAGCTGCTAGTGGCGAAAACCAGTTACATTCGTCGGCTGCTGCTCCTAGACAAAGTGAAGCTTTCAAGCGTCTGGGACAGGCAAGTTTGGTTTCGTCATGCATTTTCAAATCCGCACCTTCAACTCCCAATCAGCTGATTGGGAGTTGATCTGTTTTCTCCCTGGACCTCCTACATTACAGCCACGAGCGGGAGTAGACCATGGACCGAGCCATTTGATCCAAGACGGGCTGATCAAAAACATCGAATCCGTAGGCTACTCAACCGTCCTTGTCGAGCTGAACCTGTCCACGATCTTGAAGAAAGACAACTTACTCAAAACCCCTCGGCTGGTCTCAAAGACAAAGAAAACCTTAATGAAAATAATCGACTCTCACACGGCAAATGGTGAATTTGTCGTCACCATCGGTGGCGACCATTCTTTGGCCATTGGTACTCTCAGCGGCACTTTGAATGCTGTTCGTGTTTTTTTTTTGCTCTTCAAATATCCTGCCAATGGCTCCAAGAATTGATTGTTTTGTTCTCACCTCTGAAAAACATGACTCTATTTAGTTTCCGGAGGCTTGTGTGATATGGGTTGATGCGCATGCAGTCAGTCCTACGAAGCTGCCATTTTTTGTTTTGTTTCAATCATTCATGATCTGACCGATGAGTCTTAATGCGCATCACCAGGATATAAACACACCCAAAACGACTGAGTCAGGAAACATGCACGGATGTCCGGTATCATTTGTATTGTCAACCTCGAAAGCGGGGACATATCTTGAGCCCTTCCAATGGATCAAACCGTGCCTGCAACCAGACCAATTGGTTTACATCAGCCTGAGGGATATCAATATGGGCAAACGGAAAATCTTAAAAGATCACAACATTCGTTGTTTTATGATGCACGACGTTGATAGACATGAAATCGGGAAAGTCGTGGAAATGGTAAGCTAAGAGTCTGAACAATAATGCCCCAGCCTCCTTTTTCATGCAGCAATATCTGTTCATTGACGGTTAAACCCACCTTTGCACAAATGTCAACTCAAGCCAATGTGATTCAAACCCTGACCGTAGGACAAAGCTTGATCCGGTCTGCTATGGGTGAAGCGTTAATCTAAAAAAAATAAGAAGGACATCATCCTTACCCACACTATTAATTTGATAAAAATGCCCGCACCCTTTTGGCCATGTATCTTACATTGGAATAAAGCATCTCTGTAACTAGCCACTCAAGCATATCTGAAGCCTTGTAATCTGTAGCTTTCCTCTTTTTAAATTTTGCTGATATTTTCAGAATGAATCACATGCTGTGCAGAACAAATATGCTAATATAAATACGTAGATCTTTCCTGTAATTAACTCTGTCTCCTTTTTTTTGGAAGGGGAGAGCTGTCTTGAGAATCAGGACGTCACCCTCAGAATTTATTGTTATCAAAATCTCCACTGTGTTGTCACATATCTGAATGATTGGGCTTCATCCCTTGTACTGATTTGTAAGGCCCTATCATGCCCACAATCTATAAAGATAGTGCAACAGCGGACTCCGACGCCGCCATCTTGAACACTATACTTTACCTAACTTGACAAAGTCCACGCTGGTGGGAGTAGCACTGGCGCTGGTGGCCAACACTCCCGCGGGGAATGACTTTGGCCCAATGTGGGGGTGCTTGCACAGAGACCAGTTTTGATGCTAGCAAGTCCAACACAGCTAGCAGAGCTTCAATGTAAGCTTGCTTTTTTGCCTCTTTCACCTGCTTTTTTGTTTGATGGCATCTAATAAATAATTGGGTCATGGGGAGGGAAGCCAGATGCATGCGCATGTTCCCTCCCACTCACAATGTTCCAAGATGTTTTGCTGCAAGCAGCCACTGAATACTTAGTTGCAAGTCACTTCCTACAGTTTGTGGAACTTTTTTTATTGATCAGCCCCACATAGGGCGGGGGGAGGGGGCTTGTTAATTCTGGTACTTTAGTTAGTATCTTGTAACAAAATTGCATAAAAATAGTAGATATAAGTATATACTGAATAGGTGAACGCTGAGAACTCAGCAGCAACTCAATTGTTAGAAGAAAGCATGTGAGCTTTTGACAACCCTGGTAAGATAGACAGCTGATCTCTTGATTTCTTCATTGATGTATCCCATTTCCACTTCCTGTTTGATGAAACAATTAATTTTCCAAAGGTTTTCAAGCATCCACAGTCCTTTCTTTTTGAATGATCAGATAATATGGAAAACTGTTTTTTCAATTGAAGAATTTTTGATCTCAATATTTCTGTGCAGCCTTCAACAGTCCTTGCAATGTGAGCTTGTGTTTCTGCTTTGTGTATTTGGTCATCCCTGATTTGGAAAGAGTTGATAT
This sequence comes from Puccinia triticina, assembly GCF_026914185.1. Taxonomy (NCBI): domain Eukaryota; kingdom Fungi; phylum Basidiomycota; class Pucciniomycetes; order Pucciniales; family Pucciniaceae; genus Puccinia; species Puccinia triticina. The sequence continues at coordinate 3,875,268 of NC_070573.1, forward strand.
TTTCAAGCATTCTATAAGCTCCAAATGTCTCTTCTGAAGTGATTTTGGGTGAAATTGAGTAATTGACATATAGCAATGCGCATGTAATCTTCAGAATTGTGTTTGATATATTCTGTCTTGGGAAATAAAACAAACTGAACATTATCGGCTAATCTTTTGGCTCCACATTTGACCTTCTTTCTTAAATCAAGATCCTGAATATTGTCGTTTTGGAATATGCTTTGACCATCATGATATTTTGATTCAATCATAATCAGGGCTTGTAAAGTCTTGATGTATAAGGATCAAATTTAAAATCAACTTTATTTCCTGTTTCAATTTTATTTGGTGTGTTGGGCATTTGAATCTTTAGTTGTCCAAACTTGCTGATTCTGGATTATAATGATTTAAGTGTTAGACTCATTAAAATTTCCTTTTCCTTGCCAATAACTATATGGGACACAATACAAAAAACCAAACCATAAATTGTTGCTTTTAGCTGGAATGAAATAGAAAAGATGACAAACTGGAATTACCTTTAAAGATCCCTTAATTGCCAGTACCAGTGCTTAGCCTTAGAACTTGGCCCGCGTGTGGTGGTTTCAAGCTGCAGAAAAAATTGGTATACTGCAGCAGAAATTTTATGAGGATGTGGCACAGTTGTCCTGTTAAGTGTGCAGTGTCCAGTTAAATCACCCTGCCGGCGGCGGAGGGTACCCAAGTACCAAGGGGACATCTTTACACAATACATTCCAATAGATATTGTTATTTGTGCTGTATTGGATTGGGAGGCCCAATACCTATATCTTCAACTCCTTGTATTGGATCACTTTTAAAACAAACAATTTCTCAAAATTTTGGATTGGGTTGGTTGGGTGATCCAACACAAATCCATGCTATTGTTAGAAAAAACAATCTGATGCGGCTGAAATCCCAATTTATGGGTCAGATCAGTTGCAACATTGCTCTAGTTTGTGGAATTTCCTAGTTTGCATTTCCAAATTGCGCTTTGAATATCAAAATTCAGCACTGCATCACCCTATAAACTTGCATTTACACCTTGTAAACTTGTGTTTACACCTTGTAAACTTGCTTTTGCACCTTGTAAACTTGTGTTTAAACCTTGGAAACTTGCATTTAGACCTTGTCAACTTGCCTTAACACCTTTTCAACTTGCCTTTACACCTTGTAGAATATAGTTTACATGTTGTCAACACAATTTTGCAAGATGTAAAATCAGGTTTAGAAGGTGAACACCCTGGTTTGCAAGGTGAAAAAACCGGTTTACAAGGTAGAAACTCTGGTTGACAAGGGGTCACAACGTACAAAGCACAGTTTAAATTGTGTAAACCAAACTTATAAACCACAGTTTATAAGGTGTAAAGCACAGTTTACAAGGTGTAAAGCACAGTTTACAAGGTGTAAAGCACAGTTTACAAGGTGTAAAGCACAGTTTACAAGGTGTAAAGCACAGTTTACAAGGTGTAAAGCACAGTTTACAAGGTGTAAAGCACAGTTTACAAGGTGTAAAGCACAGTTTACAAGGTGTAAGTTCCTCTGGAACTGTTAATAGTGCCTCTGGCACTGTTAATAGTTCCTCCGCAACTGTTAATAGTGCCTCTGGCACTGTTAATAGTTCATCCAGAACTGTTAATAGTCCCTCTGGCACTGTTAATGGTTCCTCCGGAACTGTTAATAGTCCCTCTGGCACTGTTAATGGTTCCTCCGGAACTGTTAATAGTCCCTCTGGCACTGGAAATTCAACTTTTGAGAGTCAATTATTTAAGCCCCCCAAAAAATCAATGCAACATGAACACCTTGGAAAATGTGGTTTCAATTTGAAGTTTGGTTTAAACAATGTAAACTGCGGTTTGCACCTTGTGAAACCTTGTCAACCAGACTTTGTACCTTGTAAACCAGTTTTTTTCACCTTGCAAACCAGGGTGTTCAACTTCTAAACCTGATTTTACATTTTGTAAAATTAACTGTGGTTAACACCTTGTAAACTGTGTTTTACACCTTGTAAACCGTGGTCTACACCTATGTAAAATGTGCTTTAGACCTTGTAAACTGTGCTTGGGAACTGTGGTTTAAACCTTGTAAATGGTAGTTTACACCTTGTAAATGGTAGTTTACACCTTGTAAATGGTAGTTTACACCTTGTAAATGGTAGTTTACACCTTTTAAACTGTGGTTTCAACCTTGTGAGATGTGGTTTACACCTTGTAAAGTGGGGTTTGCACCTTGTAAACTGTGATTTAAACCTTGTAAATGGTGGTCTACATCTTGTAAACTGTGGTTTCGACCTTGTAAACTGTGGTTTACACCTTGTAAACTGTGGTTTACACCTTGCAAACTGTGGTTTACACCTTGCAAACTGTGGTTTAAACTAGAGATGGCCAAACGGGTCAGGGTATCTGTGATGGGTGCGGGTACTTGGTATGAATTTCTCCAATTTTGGACACACAGACCCGGACACTGCACCCGCCGACGGGTACCGGCGGTACCCCCACTCAATGATCGCACAGCCATTGAGTGAGATGCGCACTCAATCCATGATTGGCCATCGAGTGCGGACGTAGGCTGTTCATTGAGCGGAGGACACACCCCGCTTGGTGGCCAGCCATTGTGATCACCCCACTCAATGTCCGGTCATTGCGTGGGATGTGTTGTGTACTCCGCTTAACAATTGCCGGTCATTGAGGTGTGTACCCCACTCTATGACCGTTCATGCGGCTGACAATGGCGGGTGCCTGTTTGGTACCCGGGTACCTGGTGATTTTCCCGCCAAAATTGCATACCCGGACCCGTACACGGCACCTACAAACGAGTAAAAGGGCAGTGGCCAGTACCCCTCAACAGGTGCCGGGTACCCACTGGCCATCTCTAGTTTAAGCCTTCTAAAGTGTGGTTTGACCCTTGTAAATTGTGGTTTACACATTGTAAAGTATGGTTTACCCCTTGTAAATGGTGATTTGCACCCTGTAAACTGTGATTTACACCTTGTAAACTGGGTTTCATACCTTGTAAACTGTGGCTTACACCTTGTAAACTGGTGTTTACACCTTCTAAATATTATAAACTGTGGGTAAATTGTGGTTGAAACCTTGTAAATGATGTGTTAAACCTTGTAAACTGTGGTTTTCACCCTTGTAAAGTGTGGTTTACACCTTGTAAATGGTGGTTTACATCTTGTAAACTGTGGTTTACACCTTGGAAACTATGGTTTGCACCTTATAAACCATGGTTTACACCTTGTAAACTATGGTTTACACCTTGTCAACTGGGGTTTAAACCTTGCAAAGTGTGGTTTACAGCTTTTAAATGGTAGTTTACATCTTGTCAATGGTAGTTACACCTTCTAAATGATAGTTTACAACTTGTAAAAACTAGTTTACACCTTGTAAATTGTAGTTTACAAAACTGTGGACTAAACCTTGTTCAATGTGGTTCACACCTTGTAAACTGGGGTTTACACCTTGCAAACTGTGGTTTAAACCTTGTAAATGGTGGTTTACACCTTCTAAATATTAGTTTACACCTTGTAAACTGGGGGTGAACTGTGGTTTAAACCTTGTAAATGGTGGTTTACACCTTGTCAACTATGATGTACACCTTTGAAACTGTGGTATACACCTTGTAAACTATGGTGTACACTAACGGTGGGCCAGCTCCGCTAACCGTAGCGTAGCTGAATTCCGCTAAATTTTAGCGTAGCGTTAGCGGAATTGCGCCTTCTTTGCGCTAACACTACGCGCAAAGGGTGCGCAGCTAATTTAGCTGATAGCGTAGCATTAGCGCAGATGCGCGCAATTGCACTAACACTACACACGCAGGGCGCAAAAGAGCGCACGCTACGGTGCGCCACAGTGCTTTTAGCTGAAAAAAAGGCCTTTTTTTCTGCTAAAAGGGCTGTAGCGTAGCGTAGCGTAGCGTATGTGACTGTAGCTGCACAATAACACTAACAAAAAATTGGTGCGCTGTTAAGGCCGCTGAAACATAGCGCAGCGTAGCGGCGCTAACATCACGCTAACGCTACTCAAAATGGGCTGGCGCTTTTTGCCGCTATGCTAACGCTCAGTGGCCCTGTAGCGTAGTTTAGCGTAGTGGCCCACCGTTGTTTACACCTTGTAAACTATAGTTTACACCTTTTAAACTGTGGTTTACATCTTTTAAACTGTGGTTTACACCTTGCAAATGGTAGTTTACACCTTTTAAACTGTGGTTTACATGTTGTAAACTGTGGTTTACACGTTGTAAACTGTGGTTTACACGTTGTAAACTGTGGTTTACACGTTGTAAACTGTGGTTTACACGTTGTAAACTGTGGTTTACACGTTGTAAACTGTGGTTTACACGTTGTAAACTGTGGTTTACACGTTGTAAACTGTGGTTTACACCTTGTAAACAGTTGTTTACACCTTTTAAACTTTGGTTTACACCTTGTAAACAGTTGTTTACACCTTGTAAACAGTTGTTTACACCTTGTAAACAGTTGTTTACACCTTGTAAACAGTTGTTTACACCTTGTAGACAGTTTTTTACACCTTGTAAACAGTTGTTTACACCTTGTAAACTATGGTTTACACCTTGCGAACTGCGCTTTAAACCTTGTAAATGGTGGTTTAAAACTTCTAAATATTAGTTTACACCTTGTAAACTGTGGTTGAACTGTGGTTTAAACCTTGTGTATGGTGGTTTACACCATGTAAACTGTGGTGTTCAACTTGCAGTAAACTGTGGTTTACACCTTGTAAACTGTGATTTACACTTTGTGGATGGTGGTTTACACCTTTTAAATGGTGGTTTACACCTTGTAAACAGTGGATTACACCTTGTAAACTATATTTTACACCTTTTGAACTGTTGTTTACACCTATGGTTTACACCTTGTAAACTATGGTTTACACCTTGTAAACTATGGTTTACACCTTGTAAACTGTGGTTTACACCTTGTAAACTATGGTTTACACTTTGTAAACTGTGGTTTACACTTTGTAAACTGTGGTTTACACCTTGTAAACTGTGGTTTACACCTTGTAAACTATGGTTTACACCTTGTAAACTATGGTTTACACTTTGTAAACTGTGGTTTACACCTTGTAAACTATGGTTTACACCTTGTAAACTATGGTTTACACTTTGTAAACTGTGGTTTACACCTTGTAAACTGTGGTTTACACCTTGTAAACAATGGTTTACACCTTGTAAACTATGGTTTACACCTTGTAAACTATGGTTTACACTTTGTAAACTGTGGTTTACACCTTGTAAACTATGGTTTACACCTTGTAAACTGTGGTTTACACCTTGTAAACTATGCTTTACACCTTGTAAACTATGGTTTACACCTTGTAAACTATGGTTTACACCTTGTAAACTATGGTTTACACCTTGTGAACTATGGTTTACACCTTGTAAACTACTTGTAAACTATGGTAAAGTGTGGTTTACACCTTGTAAACTATGGTTTACACCTTGTAAACTACTTGTAAACTATGGTAAAGTGTGGTTTACACCTTGTAAATGGTTGTTTACACCTTGTAAAGTGCGGTTTACAGTTAGTTTACACCTAGTTTCCACCTTGTAAATATCAGAAAAGGCAGTTGACTTGTTGTGAACATGGGTTTATGTGTTTACAAGATTTTGTTGTTAAATGTTGCAAAACATTGTTTCTTTTTTTTACATTAGTGGGATTTTCAGGGTGTGGTTTACGTTTTTGCTGACTTGTCGAACCTAAAATGTCCGACCAGTCAGACTTGTCGAACCCAAAATGTCCGACTAGTCAGACTTGTCGGACATACATGTCCAACAAGTTGGACTTGTCGGACATGGGAGGGTTGGACTAACCTGTCCGACAAGCTCACTTGTCGGACAGCTCTGTCCGACTAGCTGACCTGTCGAACAGCAGAAAACAACCAGTGGGAACTGGTCGGGCAGCCTTGTCCGACGTCTACTCGGGCAAGGCTGTCCGACAATCTGGTCCGAGGACTGCTCGAGTGACAATGGCCGACTGCAGCACGAACTGGCAAGTCCGACGAGTGGTTGGGCCTCGCTGCTCGAGAACCCGTCGAGCAGAAATGTCCGAGTTCTGCTCGGACAGGAGGATCCGACGGGTGGGTTCGACCACCCATTGGACGCCATTTTCCGACATCTGGTCGGACATGCCTGTCTGAGCTCTTGTCGGACGGGTATGTCCGAGGGGATAATCCAGGCAGTGCCCTTGTACCGGGTTGCTGCGGGTAGGTTTTAATATCTTTAATTTTGAAGTGATGTTTCATGTTGATGGTTAAGTGATTCTACACTGCTACAGTTCTCCACCCATTGTTTAAAGACGGGTATTTTAAACTTGCGAAATGGCAACCCAAATGGATTGAAGAAGCAATTTGGCTCACCCGCAAGATGTGGGAAGCCCACTATAAACCTTCATCTTGGCTAATCACTTCCCAACTGCAACTACCCAATCCTTGTCCAAAGGTGAGTAAATTATGCATCTATTTATTGCTACCACATTTGGAATTTGAGCTAACATCATATGCACAGAAGCCTCAGACAGGTATCCTTGCTGGGTTGATGAGTGCATCAGGAGCGCGAGGAGGCACCACTACTACAGATCCACTGAATGTATGGCTTACAGGAGGTTTGAGTTTAAGGAGCAATGGAAAGCCAGTTGACCCCCTGAAGTGGTGGATACAACAAGGGCTCTCAGGAAATACACATGGCGGTCTGCTCAAAATGGCCTTAATGTTCTAAGCTGTCTTGGTTGGTTTGTTTACCTAATTTTTTTTGATTTCCTTGCTCAACAATTTCATCTGTAGCAACAATGGTGGATGTTGAGCAATCATTCAGTTTTGGAAGGGACTACGTTTTTGCAAGAAGGTACCGGCTTAGTGCAACATCGGTCACCAGAGGAATGGCGGTGGCATTCTACCCAAGGAATGGGAAAAAAAAGAAGGGAGTACTAAATAAGTGGAAGACAGAAAAGAGAAATGATACAAAGAGAAAGGGGAAGGAAACAGCAGCAAGAAAGTGAAGAAGGAGTGTTTTCTATGTTTTTAATTCAGTCTATGTTAGTTCGCCAGTCCAAGTAATGCATGCTTGGACAAGCCTTTGCCGCCACAACAGCTTCACACCCGCAGGACTGGTACCAGGGCAACTGGTGCGGGTACGGGTGCGGGTGCCTATAATTATACTTTTTTTTTGCAGGTACCTGCACCCGCCACAGGTACCCGGGTGCAAAGTGACATTCCTATACCGAAGTAGTGATATTTGGGAACTGATCAGACTATAGCTGCTACATTTGGAGGTTTTGTGGTCAGTAAAGGTACATAATGAAACCTTGGGGGCTTGTAAACATTATGGTCACCATCTGGCAGAAGGATTCCCAGGCTGGGATGAGATATAGTGGCAGAAACACCAAGAAACTACCAAAGTAGTGATATTTGAGGACCAATCAGACTGTAGCTGCTACATTTGGTGGTTTTGTGGTCAGGAAAGTTACACAATGAAACTTTGGGGGCTTTTCAACATTTTGGTCACCATCTGGAATAGTGATTTTTACTCTGGGATGAGATATAGTGGCATAAACACCAAGAAACTACCAAAGTAGTGATATTTGGGAACCAATCAGACTGTAGCTGGTACATTTGGGGGTTTTGTGGTCAGTAAAGGTACACAATGAAACCTTGCGGGCTTGTAAACATTTTGGTCACCATCTGGCAGAAGGATTCCCAGGCTGGGATGAGATATAGTGGCAGAAACACCAAGAAACTACCAAAGTAGTGATATTTGGGAACCGATCAGACTGTAGCTGCTACATTTGGGGGTTTTGTGGTCAAGAAAGGTACACAATAAAACTTTGGGGGCTTTTCAAAATTTTGGTAACCAGTTGGCAGAAGGATTCCCACGCTGGGATGAGATATAGTGGCAGAAACACCAAGAAACTACCAAAGTGGTGATATTTGGGAACTGATCAGACTGTAGCTGCTACATTTGGGGGTTTTGTGGTCAGTAAAAGTATATAATGAAACTTGGGGGGCTTTTCAACATTTTGGTCACCATCTGGCAGAAGGATTCCCAGGCTGGGATGAGATATAGTGGCAGAAACACCAAGAAACTACCAAAGTGGTGATATTTGGGAACTGATCAGACTGTAGCTACTACAATTGGAGGCTTTGTGGTCAGTAAAGGTAAGAATTGTCCAATACTGTAAATCAGAAAATTTAGGAGCAACTAGAAGATTTATTTCCTTTGTTTGAGTTTACTTGTATGTACAATGATTAGACAAACAAAGCGGAATCTTAAGGAAAGAAGTTTTACCTAGAAGCAGCACGAGGGCGGGTGTCAGCCTACGTGATGCCAAGGATATTATCCTTCTAGCTACACGTGGTGCAAAGCAAAAGATTAGAGTTATAAAACTCTAAGACAAGGTTATAAGGGTTAATTCCAACGTAATTGTTGGGAATTATGGCGTAAGAATAAGGCAATTTGGGCCAATTTGGGCCAATTTGACGTAATATAATTAATTTTAAAGAGGGGCCTGATAAATCAGGGGTGTTTAATCCCTCTAGAATGAAGAACTGGGGCCTGTAAACAGGGGTGTTTCAAATCCCAGCAAGAAATAGCGGAGAATCTCAAGAGAAGGGGCTTAAACTTACTAGTATAAGACCCTAGGGGCACTTGAGGTTCTTCAGGCGTGAAGTTGGGCAGTTGGAGGCGCTCAGAAGTGATAATCTTGAGGGCAGGGTGGTTACTGGACAGCTTCAGGGCGGAAATTGGGGCTAAAAATCACAAAAGTAGGTATTTTACCTGGCAAATCAAAGGCTAAGGAGGCTGTTGAAGGCGGGTAAAATTCTAGTAGGTAATGTAAAGCTGGGGAATCTCCTTTTGGGCGGAGAAGGGGCCCTTTTTATAGCCTAGGCAGGCCTCCAGGGGCGCCCAGGGGACATGTGGACACTTGTGGGCACATTCTGAGGCAATTTGGTTGCGCTAGAAGGCGCTGTGGGTCGTGGAACCTTGCGGCTTGGATACAAGGTTTGCCAAGGACCTTTTACAGAGGTTCTGCGTGATTTTACACATGCCTTACACGTCATGGGGGCTGGTTTGGGGGTTCTGTGACGCTCATTTCCGTGGAAATGTGCCACAGAAGGTACTAGAACTGGCTTCTGTGTACTTGTACACGTGTAAGCAGTGCTTTATACATGTTCTGGGGGCGCTCATTGATTGCTCCAGTTCATTTGATCCCTTCTACACATTTACTACAGTTGTAATTTACGTGTGGTGAGGCTTGGGAGAAGCTGGGGCGCTTTCTAGTGTCTCCTGTGCACGCTGCAAGAGCTCTTTTCAATCTAGAATGTTTTATATTGAATGACGTGGTAATTACATCTTGTTTGGTGATTAATTACATGTGTACAAGTCCTATAACACATGTAATATTGTTATTGGGGCGTATTCTGGCCCATTCTTACTTATTGGTAGCCTGAGCGCTTTGGTTGCGGGCTAGTTTATGCATTATGCATATATGTACACTATGGGCGCAGGCTTGAGCTCTCGGCAACAGAACACGCGGGCTGGGGTGCGCCACGCAACAAATAAAGCTATCTTTTGAACTGTACACAACACCTCAGTTATGTCACTGGAAATGGTTGTAAATATATGTACTTATATATATATGTGCATACAAGTGCATTCACGTGGGGCGTGATGCACTTGCTTAAACTTTGAAGTTAGTTTACACAAGGAAGGGGTAATAATTAAGGGTATGTGTAAGTGAGGTACCCTAGGTTATTTTACCTGTAGAATAAGAATCTTCTATAATATTTCACATATTAGTTACATAAAGCTGAGTAATTAATTATTTATATATGTATTTAATGTTTTTGCGTAGTTTTACATATGTAAGAGTAATAATGTCTCTTTCATATGTAACACTACTTTTTATGGTTTTGTTTGTATTATTTCTATGTCACGGTGGCTCTGCCATAGTAGCCAGCTGACAGCGGGCGCTTGTCTTTGGTAGAATTCTTCCAGGTTGCTGTCTTTGAGCTAAAGCAACGGCAGTGTGTTGTCTGGGAGCAATGCGAGGGTACGGAGTACGTGCTCCAATGTTAGCTTTTATTTCTCCCTCTGCGTCCATTTTCTGGTCTATTAATCTCACTGGAGCAGGGACCAGCTATCTGAGGAGCTTGGTCTTAGCCTGTCTATACGGGTGATCTTCTTGGTTTCCTGCTTGCTGAACGGTGTTTGCTACAAGTCAGTCTGCTCTTTTGATTCTGCTATTCCTCAAGGGAAGGTCTACTCACCGATTTCGGCGGTGGCTGCACTCCTGTCAAGCAGTTATTGTTGGTTCTGGTTACCAATGCGGTCTGCAAGGGACCTATGAGCGTAAAGTTGATTAGCTGTTGCTCCGACTTTAAGTCTCCTCGAGGTACGTACTTAGACACTGAGCTGAACTCTAATCTGCACTTTTTGGTTCCTGGTGCGGTTGCCGTATCTGCAAGTGATCAAGCGGAGCTTGTCAACTAGAGAATGAGTTAGGTTCTGGGCTGCAGAGGGGGCTTACCTCTTTGGGCAGCTGGGTCTGGGTTTGCTTCTAGCCGCGCCAGCTTCCTCAAGGGTTGCTGGGGGTCTGGGTCTAGGTTCTGCTTTAGCCGCGCTAGCTTCCTTAAAGGTTGCTGCGGGCCTACGTCTGTATTCTCACAATATTTGGGAACTGATCAGACTATAGCTGCTACATTTGGAGGTTTTGTGGTCAGTAAAGATACATAATGAAACCTTGGGGGCTTTTAAACATTTTGGTCACCATCTGGTAGAAGGATTCACAGGGTGGGATGAGATATAGTGGCAAAAACACCAAGAAACTACCAAAGTAGTGATATTTGGAAACTGATCAGACTGTAGCTGCTACATTTGGAGGTTTTGTGGTCAGTAAAGGTACAAGATGAAGCTTTGGGGGCTTTTCAACATTTTGGTCACCATCTGGCAGAAGGATTCCCAGGCTGGGATGAGATATATTGGCAGAAACACCAAGAAACTACCAAAGTAGTGATATTTGGGAACTGATCAGACTATAGCTGTTACATTTGGGAGGTTTTTTGTTCAGCAAAGGTACATAATGAAACCTTGGGGACTTTTCAACATTTTGATCACCATCTGGAAGAAGGATTCCCACTCTGGGATGAGATATAGTGGCAGAAACACCAAGAAACTACCAAAGTAGTGATATTTGGGACCCGATCAGACTGTAGCTTCAACATTTGGGGATTTTGTGGTCAGGAAAGGTACAAAATGAAATTTTGGGGGCTTGTAAACATTTTGATCACCATCTGGAAGAAGGATTCCCACTCTGGGATGAGATATAGTGGCAGAAACACCAAGAAACTACCAAAGTAGTGATATTTGGGAACTGATCAGACTTTAGCTGCTACATTTGGGGGTTTTGTGGTCAGGAAAGGTACAAAATGAAATTTTGGGGGCTTGTAAACATTTTGATCACCATCTGGAAGAAGGATTCCCACTCTGGGATGAGATATAGTGGCAGAAACACCAAGAAACTACCAAAGTAGTGATATTTGGGAACTGATCAGACTTTAGCTGCTACATTTGGGGGTTTTGTGGTCAGTAAAGGTACGTAATGAAACTTTGGGGGCTTGTAAACATTTTGGTAAAAATATCTTGGAAGATTCCCCACACTGGGATGAGATATAGTGGCAGAAACACCAAGAAACTGATATTTGGCAACTGATCAGATTATAGCTGCTGCATAATGGATGTGACCCCAAACACAATGTTTCTGGGTTTTATATGCAACTAGAGTATAAAGCGGCTACGCCGCCGCACCCCCGGGGTCTGGAACACAAAGCAAGCCCCCAGCAGACACAGGACCCAAAAAGGCCAAGGTTTCCCCGCCCCCAACCAGGAACACCCTCTCCTTGTGATGTGCATGACAGTAAGGGGCCACATCACTGGCAAACACAACAGATTATCATTGCAGTCAACTTGAAAGCAAAACTTTTTGGAAAACTGAGACATAAAAGTTTATGGAAATATGAATTGGTTGCAAATTCATAGACAAAGTAGCAGATGCAGGGCGTCAAGTTTTTACCGCTATGGTACAACTTTGACAACAGCATGTTTTAAAAGTCCACGTTCAATGAACTCGTGCTGCCATCAGAGTCATTGTCCAAGATATTGTGAGACGAGACCGTCGCATGAGTTACCTGAAATGAATAGAGTCTCAGCCCAAACAATTTCAGTATTGAGCTTTCAACTGAACCTGTCATTCACCTCTATGACCATTTGACACGGCCTCCTCCCAAAACCGTCTATGAAACCCTTATAGGTCATTTTGCTTCTTTGGAAGGATAGAGGAAGAGCGGCAAAATTCCCTCCTTTTATATTGTGCATAGAGTCGTATCGCAAGGGGGATGCCGTGAGTAGTAAGTCTATCAGCAAGTGGGAGAGAAACAAAGTTGCGCAATAAGCGCTGAAGAGTGCCATGAGGGTCGGAGTAACCATAGTCATGCAAATTTACTCATTTGATACATTGCGGTCCAAACCTGCGAGACGAGAGTACCTGGCCGTTCAAAACCATGTAGAATTTAGGGGCGAGGCAACTTACGCCTCCTGGTGTCAGGGTAATGAAATGCCACTCCACAACGGAAAGCTGTAATTGCCGTTTGGAGAGATTGGTTGAGAACCCCCCGCCCCCATTGGGATAGAGCTTGAAATGTGCCGGTCAAGTTGTATGTGGGCAAGTTGCGGCCACCCAGCAGGTCAGAACATAACCCCTCCTCAAAAACAGGACAACATAGATGAATGCAGGTGGTAGGGTCCATTTTGGCGTACTGAGTTATCCTCTGCGTCGGAGCCGCCGCAGTGACCAAATGCGGAAGGGGCGCCAACATTGGTAAATCTTCTCAGCGTTGCAGGCGCTGCGGTAACGGGAATAAAGAAGCGGTGTGGCCGTCAGTAAACGAGATGAAACAGGGTTTTTAATCCCTCAGAAGGACACACTGGGGCCTGTGAACAGGGGTGGTTTAAATCCCAGTAAGGAATGGCGGAGAATCTCAAGAGAAGGGGTTAAACTTACTAGAATTAAGCCCTTAAAGTCTTGAGGTTCTTCTGGGGTGAATCTGAGCAGATTCAGACAAAGGAATGAGGCTAAAATCAGCAACTATGGATCTTACCAGGCAGAGAACAAGTGTTGAGCACGTGTTGGAAGTGGGTAATAATCAAAGTGGGTGTAATAGCATGAGGAAAGGGCTTTTTGGGCGGACAGAGGGCTCTTTAAATACCTTTTGCAGCCCTCTGGGGCGCCCAGGGGAGCCTCAGGGGCACTGGCCAACTTGTGGGCGCCTGCAAACGGGTTTTTTGCTGTGTTGATGTGTAAGGGTCCAGTAGACCCTCACTGATGAAGACAAGGAAACCGGGGCCAAAGGGGAAGAGGCCGGAGCCTTTGGAAACTTTATAGTTCCAAACGGTGGGGGACTCGATTGCAAAGGGCTAGCCGGGAGAGAGGGAAGCTCTCTCTGGTAAGTACAACTAGACAGAATGGGAGAAAGTGGAAAGGAGCTTACCTAGCCGGGAGAGAGGGAAGCTCTCTGCTGGAATAAGGAAGCAGAGGGTGAAGACTAAGTACGAGGGAGAACTAGGATTATGTAATCTAGTGACATGTCTGTGTAAGCCTATGAGGAGCAGGGCTTACATTCTCCCCTCCTATAAAAAAAAATAAAGATGGGGAAAATTAACAGTAGGAATGCATGAGAGAACTGGAAAGTGGGTGGAAGACGCAAGGTTCAAGGGCGAGGGGGCCTTATGGCCAGTTGCAAGGTTCGAGGGCAAGGGGCCGTATGGGCCAGTTGCGAGGTTTGAGGGCGAGGGGCCTTATGGCCAGTTGCAAGGTTCGAGGGCAAGGGGCCGTATGAACCAGTTGCGAGGTTTGAGGGTGAGGAGCCTTATGGCCAGTTGCGAGGTTTGAGGGCAAGGGGCCGTATGGGCCAGTTGCAAGGTTTGAGGGCGAGGGGCCTTATGGGCCAGTTGCAAGGTTTGAGGGCAAGGGGCCGTATGGGCCAGTTGCGAGGTTCAAGGGCGAGGGGCCTTATGGGCCAGTTGCGAGGTTTGAGGGCAAGGGGCCGTATGGGCCAGTTGTGAGGTTCGAGGGCGAGGGGCCTTATGGCCAGTTGCAAGGTTTGAGGGCAAGGGGTCAATGGGGATCCCAGGTGATGTGGGGGGGTCTCAGGGGTCATCGGGGAGTCTCAGGAGTTGTTGGAGAGGAAATGGTGTTGTCAAGGAGAGAACGGGGTCAGAGATGGAGGGGGTTTATGCTGAGCACTCTGTAAGGACTCTGTTAGTCCTTCACTGAGAGTGAGCTGGAACGGGCACGAGGGACAAGGCAGGAAGCCTAGAGCGGTTCTAGGACCAAACACAGGGGCAATTGGATTGCTAGCTCAGAGAGAAGAGGGATCAGTTCTCTGCTGTGAGATGAAAGATAAAAGGAGAGAGAAACGAGACAAGCTTACCTAGCTCAGAGAGAAGAGGGATCAGTTCTCTGCTGAGCCAGGGATGAAAGGCAAGTGCGCTATATACAACATTGTGACAGGCTTGTGTCATCTCATGACATATTGTGAACCCAACAGAGGAGGGGGGTTTACACACTCGAGGAGGCCTAATGGCGGTGGCGGCGCGCAAGTTGGCGAGGAGGCGAGCCGTTGCGCAAGAAGACAGGGGCGTGGTGAGTGATTGCATCCAAGATGGGGGGAGAAGGCAAGAGATGACGCAGGAGGTGGTGGCGTCGTGCAGGTTAGCGTAGTCTCTGGTGGCGGACCGCCAGCTGAGGGGCGGTCTTCAGGCAATTGTGGACACTGGTGGGGCCGGAGGCGGCCATCAGAGCCTCTGGGCAGACGGCGGAAGATTGGAAGAGCAAGTTACCGGCATGGGCTTGGGTAGGGGAAGAGTTGTTGAAGAGGGTGCAAGGGCAAGGGAGAGCGGGAGGTGTCAATGGTGGAGTAGCCTATCAGGCAGTGCCGACGTCTCTGGAAACCACACGGATGGTCTCTACGGAAGAATGATCGATCCAGTGGTCGTCGATGTCGTCGTCGTCGTGTTTGAAGGAGGGCTGGAGCAGGTTGTAGTGGGAATGGGAGGGGGAGGGCATCAATTTACGGCGTGCGTGGGTGTTAGAGGCAAGCAGGATGGATCCAATCTGGTGCCCATAAGCGGGGGGTGGAGCAAGGGTGCCGGCCATGGGTGCCAGACCCCATTTCTTGACGTTAGCCTTGATGAAGACGAACCCGGCTTGGCCGAGGTTGATGTGGACGGCGGCGGGCCCGGTGGCGCCAACGGTGGGGAAGCTGGCGGCGGGTGGGGCTAGGCCGGCGGCAATCCTGGTGGGCAGGAGCAGGCCGGAGGGCAGCAGGATGGAGGGGGGGAGGAGGGCGTCAAAGGTGGTGCCAAGCAGACTCTTGAGCACATATCCGGTCAGGGTGGGCAGTTGGTGGTAGATGAAGTTGAAGGTGGAGGCGAGGGGGGCCTGGCCGCCTGGGCGTGCGGAGGCGCGGTGGAGGGGCAGCAGGACGGGGGCGTGGATGTGGTCGAGGGTGGCGATCAGATGCAGCGAGGGCTGGGCGACAAGCAGGCCCAGGATGGTCTGGATCTTTGGGCTCCGGAAGCCGTGGCAGTCAAGGTTGTGGGGGAGCAGGACAATGTCTGGCTGGTCATGCTGGCGGCGGCGGCTCAGGAGGCCGCAGAGGCACTGGGCCTGGGCCTCGAGGGCCTTGAGCAAGCTTGCTTTCCGGGGCGCATGGTGGTGGGGCTGATCTTCGTCATTGGAAGACGCGGGGGACGGGTGGTCGAGGATGATGGCCTCGAGCTCGGCAAGGATGGCGGGGAGGTTGGCGTCGGCCTGGAAGCCGTTGATGACAAGGGCCTCCCAGCTGAGACGGGGGACAAGGTGTTCGTGGAGGAAGTAGTTGAGGGCGGCGCGCTTGCTGCCAAGGCCATGGAAGAGGAGCGAGGAGCCCTGGCGGAGCTCGGTGGCCCACTGGGGCCAGTGCTGCTCGGCGGGGCAGAGTGGCTCCCAGGAATCCCTGGGCGGGGTGGTCCTGCTTGCCGGCGGAGTCTGCCGAGCTCAAGGAGTTGGCCGTTGTGTGCTTGGACTATGTCCTTGACAATTTGTCAAGTCTCTCTCAGTACTCGCGTCACCTCTATTACCCTCAACAGACGAGGGGCGTGAGGAGGAGTGCGAGTGATGAGTCCTGGGAGGCTGGTCCGCTTGGGCTGGGGCGGCTGGTGATCTGGATGAGGCTAGTTGGCTGGCAAGACGTTGTGGGTGCTGGTGGTGTTGGAGGCTGCGTAACTGATTTCTGTTTTTGGTGACCGAATGCCAATGAAGGCCAAGCCACGTTGCCACAGGTACAAGGATTTGCCAGATAGGTCACGGTTGACCAGGAGCAGAGAGTTTTCCAATCAGATTCAGTGATCCAGGTACATTCGGAACAAGAAAAAAAAAGTGTAAGGGTCCAGTAGACCTTCACTGATGAAGACAAGGAAACTGGGGCCAAAAGGGACGAGGCCGGAGCCTTTGGAAACTTTCTAGTTCCAAACGGTGGGGGGACTCAATTGCAAAGGGCTAGCCGGGAGAGAGGGAAGCTCTCTCTGGTAAGTATAATCAGACAGAATGAGAGAAAGTGGAAAGGAGCTTACCTAGCCGGGAGAGAAGGAAGTTCTCTGCCGGAATAAGGAAGCAGAGGGTGAAGACTAAGTACAAGGGAGAACTAGGATTATGTAATCTAGTGACATGTCTGTGTAAGCCTATGAGGAGCAGGGCTTACACGATGGCGCCATAGAGGCTTGAAACCCTTTGGGAGTGTGCCAAGGGAGACTAAATCAGTGTTTTGATACCACAGTTCAACCTTGCTACATGTGTGGTACAGAAGAGGCTGAGACGTGCGGCCATTTGTTCCAGAATGGGCCACAGTATTTTCCAATCTAGTGTACTGTGCATGTACTAGTCCTTCTGCTGTGTCAGGAATATTCTGTTTACATCCATGTGAAATCATTACATATGTACAGCTTATGTAATGTGTGTAGTGTTTCACGTGGAGGGGCAGACTTGATGTCATTACTTCCCTGGTGGGCGTGCTGTAATGTACAGGTAGCCTTTTTGGGGTTTCATTCATGTTTGGAGCTCTGTGCCGTCTTTGGGCGTAGTGCGCAGCACGTGAGTTTAGATTTAACTCAACCTAAGTTGGGCTATCTTCTAAACTAAACATAACACTTCAGTTTCATGGTTATTGAAGTGTTATAAGCATATGTACATATGTATATAAGCATACAGGTGCATTCACATGGGATGTGGTGCACCTGTTAAACTTTGAAGTCAATTTACACAAGGAAGGAATAACAACTAAGGGTACCTTGAAGTGAGGTACCCTAGGTTAAATTAGGCTTAGATTAAGAATATTGAATAATATTCCAGGTTTTATATGTGTAAGGATAAGTAATGGTAGTAATAATGTCTCTTTCTTATGTAATGATATTTCATGTTTGTATTTGATATTATGTCACAGTGGCTCTGACATAGTAGCCAGCTGACAGGACCGCTTGCGCATACGGCTTATGGATCCAAAATGTTACCGCCCTGGGTGAGTTAGCCAGCTCGTGTTTGATAAAAGAATGCCAAACAGCTCATAATTTGCCTCCTGTCAGCCAAAAGGGGCCTGTCACCGTCACACAACAAGCAATGGTATTGTCCCGATGTGATTGACTTCCCTCGGCTTAGCGGCTTTGGAGATAAGAATAAAGACCTCTGACCCGGATCTTTCATTCTGCCAATTACCAAAACCCCACATCCTGAATCAACCATTGTCCGGGGGCTTTACCGCCTCCTCCACCCTCCTTCTCGCTTGTACAACAACTGGGCTAGGATTGTGGCTGCCTATATAGAATTGATGTCCGACAACCTCTTCAGACCACCACAAATCAGTGCGCCTCACACCAACAATCACATTACTCACGGTGTGGAAGCTCTGAACTTTCTCAACGCTGTGAAGAATTCATCTTCCACCTCTGACGCTGCCAACAACCATGAAGTCCCTTCTGCATCCTCTGCCCAGTGCCTTCACTTCGTCAACATCCTTCACAAATTTCAGAACGTGGTAATTGATGTCCAGATGGCTTACATCATTTTCCACACACACTCAATCAGCAAAGCACCCCTGACCCTGGCTCAAAAAAAGGCAAACCACAGAGCCAATCAAGCACCATCACACAGTGAAACAGCACCTTTGGCCCGTATTGAGAAAGGTCCTTTGGACATTGCTAACACACAAACCGACTCCAATCAGCACCTCCAAACGTATCAACGCAAGCAGAATTTTCAGCCACTGGTATACTTTGTCCTTGCCGGAGTCTGTGGGCTGTTTATTACTTCCAGGGACCATAGGATTGCTGGAACATCAACATGCATGTTGTTCATTCAAGCCATTTCAATCATCAAACACCATTCAACAACCCCGCATACGGCCGAGGAACCAATTTGGAAACATCTTTCCGCCTATCTATTTGAGATCTTCCTCCCATTATTTCAGTTGCCGCAAAAGATTTTCCCCCTCAATCAATTCAAAGTCCCAACTCAGTTTGGACTTGCGGAAGCCATTCCAAATGATTTCCTCAATCAATGGCAGGAATGGAACCCCACATCCCCATTTCTTCACCCCAGCGCACCTCCACAAATCGGTGGTTCTTAGCTCCTTAGAAGCTCTTACATACTTTCCGCCAAAACCCTCTCCTCTATTGTTGTTGAATGTCTCATGTGTTGAATTTTCCTGTATGTCTGATCTTGGTTCCCAATCACAATCTCACCTGCTGTCTCTCAATGCTACAACTATTTCAATGAGGCTGCTCATGGGATCATTCCCATTAGTAAGTCAGCCTGGCCTGAGGAATTGTGAGTTTGAGATTGGTACTCACAATTCCAGCAAACACAGATATTAGATGCTGGTTTGGATGAGTAAGCACATCAAGATTATCTTTGGCATCCAGGCATGATTGAAGATACAATCCTGGTTTTTATTCCTTTGTTCCTCAGCACTATCACCATGAGGACAGCTACAAGGTACAACACATGGGTGGAGTTGACAAGGAATATTGACACGGGACATGACAGGAAACAGGTGTTGGGAGGGGGAGATTTCCTAAACATGCGCAAATCTCTCTGGCAAAAACATATCTTATAGTCTTATGAGTTAGAACTTCTTCCAATGAACCTTCTTGCGTTGACTCTTGGTAGGTGGCTTCCAATCCACCGCGCAGATTTCAAATTGTTTTCTTGGATTGTTCCTTAATTTGTACCCTGTCTTCTTGGCTCGGGATTCCGCTGCAACAAACTCAACCTGTGGGCAAAACACCATATGAGACGCTGGCAAATTAGAAATGGCCTGCTCAAGCTACATACACCCACCACAAGTGATTCACAGTCAGAGTCCAACGCCCGCGCCGCCACACCTCCAAACCTCACCAAGTCTTCTCTTTGCAGGGTCTGAAAATTATTGTGGGCTTGGAACTGGGTTGCCACAAGATTGACATGACCTAGCTTAGACTGAAAAATTTGATGTCAGCACCTTTGCACCTTGCTCATTTCAGCGGATAACTCATGTAATTCATGACTGTGTAAGGGTTCACTGACGAGTTTCATTTCCTTGCCCACAACTTCAACATGTCCCAAACACACCACAATTGGGTTCGGATTGACTTTTACAACGTAGGCTGTCCCAAACACCCAAATGTCTTCGAATTTGTGGGCCAAAGGGAATTCGCCGCGATGCACTTGCCACTGGGACCGCTCCACGCAAATGATGGGGTGACTTGGAGGGGGTGGAACAAGCAGTTGGCCCGAAAAGAAGATTTGGGTGCAGAAGTCATAGAGTATAGCGGGAACAGGCGCAACTAATGACTTTAAGACAATGTGATACTTGCGGTAGCGTGACAGTTGGTTGTCTTCAGTGAGCTTACATGATGCGATGCGGGTATAGATATGGATTTCATCTCCAATAATGCGCATGTTGTATGGATGGGTATTGGAGAGGTGGATATTCCCAGCCACTTCAATCATTCTTACAATGAATCTGAATCAAACTTAGGGTGGGCTTATGTGTGTAGCCTGGGCCCAAATCAGGCCAATGGCCTGGAAATATATACTTGTTCCAGAGTCATTCATCAACCAGACCGTATCTCATGATCAATCTGGGATCAAAGGCAGTTGTTCCTTTGATTCCTCTGTCATGAAAGGGCAAGCTTTATACCCCTGCTGCCCAAACTGTGTTTCACCGCACAGGCAATCAATTTTCTCTGCATGCAATTATAAAAGACAGACCCACAGCCCTGATTCCCTTTCCCCGAGAGTATGGCACCTGCTCAATCCCGCACAACTCAATGTCTCTTGTTTACCTGGTTATGCCAAGGATTTGTACTGTGTGTGATTCTCTGTTGGACCTCTGCAGTTCTTGCTCCTCCGGGATGCAGGTGAGCTTTGTAAATACCGGGCCACCATATGTGCGGATTGCAGCAAATTGGCCATGTCTACCGTATAGTACGGCCGTTCATGGTGGTGGACATGCTCTTCTGACACATTTTTGGGTGGTGATGTCCCCTTCTCCTAAATCCCAGGGATGGCGGTCCCGCAACCCTCACAGGGCATTCTTATTTCACGCACTCCTGAAAGTAGGTCTGCCCGCAAGGCATCAGCCTTGACAGCCTGCAGAAAACAATGCCTGAGACTTCACACATTTGTGCATATCATGATTGAATCAGGAAATCACATCCTCTGGCATACCTCTCCTCCCTACAGAAGCTGGAGGTCTTAAAGCTGGCAGACTGGCCATGAACATCAAAATTGGCCGGAATGGAACGCAACACCCCTTTGCTCACAGACTGCTTAACTCCCGGGAACAACTTACGGATCTGCATCAGTGAGCAAGAGGGGGAAGCGGAACTGAACCACCCACACCTCTGCACACCTCCATGTCACTTCACCTCACCCAATTTGCCGTGCCAGTTTTCCACTCTACTATGGACATTATATTCTATGACTTGACTCACACACTGCACTCAAGAGAATCTTCCACAGGTGTTGTGCCCAGTCTTCCACACGGTGACGTCCGGACAATATAGAGGGGGCTCAGTCATTGTCCGGGAAATCTGATTGACTAGCTGCGCTGCAGCGTCTCTAGCGGTGAGGTACAATTGTCACCCTGCACAATCACATCATGCTTCTGGGGGCCACATCCATTGTTGCCTGTGAGGCTTGTGCTGACTGCCATTGCCTTTGCTGAGCATGTACAGTCCCAACTTGAAGCTCATTCAATGTCTCCTGCGCGTGTTTGGCCCTGTTGATTATTGGTTGGCTCAGGCTGCGCACACACCTGTTTATGCCTGGCAACTTGTACTTTGGATTCCATTCAACCCTCTTGGGAGGTTTGTGACCACAGGTATTCATTCCATCCAATTCTCAGCAAAACACAGTTAGCACACCTGAATATGTCTGACCATTTTAGACACTGAACAGGAAAATGAGACAGAGGCAGCCAACCATGTGGGCCATGAATCTTGCTGCCACATGGGTCACAAATTTCCTAATATCCACCATCACTGATAAAAACTTCAGGTGACAGGTTTCTACTGAGATTTTTCAGCAGAGTGAAAGCTCATAAAGTCCTATTGAGTTCTGACATTGGCATCAGTAAAAGTGTCTCCAAGTTGGATGGGGGTTGCAAGCTCCAGTTGCTGCCAACCCTGTCTGGGTGCCTCTTAGTGATTTGATCTGAGAATCTTGATCATTTGCTGAAGTCAGTGAGAAATTAGATTTGTGACAAGCAAAGCTGCGGATCGACCAACAAGCGGTGAGTTGCCATTAATGTGTTCTTTGGACAGGACCATGTAGAATTATTTTGCGCGGCGCCTCTGCAGCTGTATGAAATGGTGAAATGCAAGTGGGCTCTGATGTTTTTGTGCCTGCAAACACTAGCTCCTATTGTTATTTCCAAGAGAAGGTGAGATGACCTACATCCTTTTTGTGTGTGCTATTGTATAAATCCAAGGATGGAATGTTCAATTGGCAACCCCAAACACACCACCCGCATGGGTTCCCTGGAAGTATGGATGTTGTGAGTCAAGGCAGAAGACAAACCATCTTTCTTGATTGGGAAACCCAGGACTCACCCCACATGGCAAGAATGTTGTGTTGAGATTTTCCTGTGACATAATTGGTAAAAGGGTTCAACATAATCTGAAGCACCACTATCCCAACAGAGAAATGGTACTTTGAATCTCAACTTATTCCGGAGAATAGAAGGTTTCCATGATAACTCAAGCATTTACCCAGATTTGAGTGCTGCTTTGACTGCTGTTGGATAGGACATGGTTGTTGTAAAACACACTCATGAAACCAATCCATTGACTCATAAATCAGTGAGCAACAGACACATGCCTCAGTGTGGAGTCTTTTTCTGATGGTATGGCTCTCCCAACAGGCAGAGAGGAAACAATATTAATTGGGTTTTGGCCCTCATCCCCTCAGCTGTATGTCTGGGTGGCAGCACTACACGAGTCATAACAATCTTTTTAAACTTAATACATAAGGTTGTTTTGACTTCAGATTCCGATTTCTCATGCAATTTTGACCCTAGTGTTCACTGATCACTTTCCAATATCTCTACTCCTTCATAGAGTTTGTGGTTTGTGACACACGTGCGCAGCAGCGCCGTGTAGTCGCGCCTGAGCGCTCCAAACCACATGTACATGTGTGATTATGTCATCCAACTTTGAAAATTTTCAAAGTCAAGATCCCCCATGCAGCTGGAGGATCCACAGACTTCAGCACACCAGAACCATACCCCAGAGACACCCAGGATCTCTAACCAGAGGCCACTTCACTCCCAGTATCACTACAGGATATTGACAGTAAGTACCCTCTTCTACTGACCTTGTTTATCTCAGAGGAAACTCTGTTGCTCTTGACTGCTCTCTCCCTGCTTCTGTTTCTCTCTTCTGCTTCAAAAGATCTATAGGTTATCTCTTTTTAAGACCTTTAAAACCAGAGCAGAGTAGTCATCCTACTTCTGAATCCCACCACCGTTTCCTTGGTGTGAGTGGAGACTGTTGCATCTCTAGCACAGTTGGCAGCCTACTTTTCTAGGTAGAGCTTGGCCCATATTAAATTAAACTCAAAAGATCAAGTTTCTCTCTTCTCAGTTTCTCTCTTCTATTTCTCTTGTCCTCACTGCTTGTATTTCTTTATCCCCAGAAATTCAACCAGTGTCCCCCTTTTCTTTGTGTCCTGTTGTCACACAAGAGACTCAGGCTCACAACACCAAAGAATAAATCATTCACCTCCTCTCAAGGCATGAAGGAATCACTTGGCACGTGGCTTCAACCAAAAACCCAAATTTGGATGTGGTCCTGTGTTGTTGCTGTGGGTGTGACGGGTGCATTAGCCAGGCCCACACCAAAGCAGCTTCACAGTGTCTTTCAGCCTTAGAGTCAACACAGTTGACCTAAAACTGCCTTTTATCTCCATTTTATACCTAAATGTGCTCATATCTTTTTAACCTTAAGACATAAGGTTGTTTTGACTTCAAATTCTGCTTCTCATGCAATTTTGACCCTAGTGTTCACTAATCACTTTACAATATCTCTACTCCTTCATTGAGTTTGTGGTTTGTGACACACAGCTTCAAACCACATGTACATGTGTGATTATGTCATCCAACTTTGAAAATTTTCAAAGTCAAGATCCCCCATGCAGCTGGAGGATCCACAGACTTCAGCACACCAGAACCACACCCCAGATAACCCCAGGATCACCACCAAAGAGTTTACAACACTCCCAGTATACCTACCATCACAGGCGCCTAGGATATTGACAGTAAGTAACCTCTTTCACTGAAACTTGTTTATCTCAGAGGTACAACTCTGTGTCTTGCTTGATCTGCTCTTCTTTGCTGGCCTTTGCCTCATTCTTGATCACAGGGCTGTCCCTGCTTAACTTCATTCTTTTTCTGTGGTTTTTGCAAGAAAGAAACCACATAGGTTTTGTAGGAATACAGACCAAGACCGGGAGCAGGAACCATTATGGAATACTGCCCGGTCAGACTCAGCTGCGTTGAAAGGCAAGCCCTTCCGCGGTCCCCAGAACTTAGACTCAGCTGCGTTGAAAGGCAAGCCCTTCCGCGGTCCCCAGAACTTAGACCCAGCTGCGTTGAAAGGCAAGCCTTTCCGCAGTCCCCAGACCCGCTGCAACCCAAGAGGAAGCATGTGCAGTTAAGCCCAGCAGCACGGATAGGTAAGCTCTTCCGCACTTTCCCAGACCAAACCCCAAATAGCAAGCTGCGTTGAAAGGCAAGCCCTTCCGTGGTCCCCAGACCCGCTGCAACCCAAGAGGAAGCACGCGCGGTTAAGCCCAGCAGCACGGATAGGTAAGCCCTTCTGCACTTGCCCAGATCAAACCCCAACTAGCAAGCTGATGTATTGGTTCACCAATTGCAGAAGCAAGCCAGAAACCCCAACAACCTCTTGGAGGAAATTGATGGTAAGCACGCTAAGTGTCCAACAGAACTCCAGAAAAGACAGCTGACTTGTTCAACCATAGTTTGACAAGCCAACCCAGAAGCTACGCCATCGTATGCGCAGGAAAATACTAAGCTAATCAAGCTATTTACTTGTAAGTCTCAAAGAACAAAGAACTAGACATAGAAAGAAGAGAAAAAGGTGTATGGAGCTGACTAGCCCTACATTGGTTGACAGACAGAGAGAAAAGATATCACCAATATTGTTGATAGTCCAAGACCCTTTTTCAACCTAAATAATTTTCTTTTATCACAGATCTCACTCAGCCTAGACTGCACAGTCCTAAGACTATTATCAGAGTATGAACTGTTGTTCTGCTTCCAGGTAAATAAACTTAAAAGTTTTTTTTTCTACTTCTCTATAGTTGTACTTAGTTAGTAGTCATTAGATTCTAACTCGGGAATATAAATTTCAGTTATTCCAATTCTTTTAGGTTTCCCTTTAAAGAACCTTGAATATCCAGAAGGAAGTTGAAAAATTGTGGCTGAATTAAACTTGTCTAATCCAGGATCCCTCCATGTTTCTTTGGTGAGAGGAGGCTGCAGCACTCTCTAGCACAGCTTGGCAGCACTCTTCTGAAGAGGTAGCATTGCCAGTGGATGTGCATTCCCACCAGAATAACCTTGAATATCTGCTTATCTTGATCCTGCTCAGTTTCTCTCTCTCTTTCTCTCTCTCTCTTATATTTGTATTTTCTTTATCCAAAGAAATCCAAATATTCCCCCTTCTTTCTTGTGTCCTGCTGTCACTATAGAGACTCAGGGTCACAGTGTCTGACCCATCAGAGTCTCAGTATTAACATTCCCCCCCCCCCCCCCCCCCCCAGATAATCCTGGTGCCAAGTAGATCTGTCGCAACAATCTGCTAGTAGTGCCTCCAATATGTTAACTTGCAAAGGCTGGCTTCATTCATGACACTGTAAACAAAATGTTTAGCTAATTCATAAGCAAAAACAACTTGCATGTGTCAAAAATAAATGGCCATAGTATTACTTCTGCACTTTTCCAGGTCACTTCCATGGGCAGATGATTCTTATTAATTCTTGACATTTATGTTGATATTAATATAGTCCCTCCACATTGTGTATGGTGTGATCAAACACATGGTCAGATCTTGCAACTAAGCCACAATTGCATGTGGTGTTGGCTTGAGGTCAAATCAACATTCCGAATGATTGTGGCAACTCAGCAACATGGGGGTTGGGTGAGTTGTGAGATTGGCTTTAGATGAACATCACATCAATATGGGTGCAATTTTGAGTTGTGAATGCTGCTGTAGTTGACATCAGCTTGAGTTGCTCAAGAAACATACGGCCTGGCACTCCCTGGAGAGTGCCACAGATTTCCCCCTGGTGACAGAAGCTGATTCCTGTGTATTCTATTGTTTCCGCAAAGGGAAACAGGGTATCATTTACCTGCATGTAGATGATATGATTATCACCGGTGACATAATCTCGGCTGTCAAGAATCAAATCAAAGACAAATGGGCTATGGAAGACTTGGGAATCACAAAATTTGCTGTTGGAATAGAATTTGACATGGCCAACTGCCAACCAGAAAGCACTCCTTTTGGATACAATGTCAAATTAGCAAAATTGACAGATGAAGACTCCAGAATTTTTCTTCAGAGAAATCAAAGGTATTGCAAAGCCATTGGGTCTCTTATGTACATTGCAATATGTACTCGTCCCAATATCAGTTTCGCCGTTGGAGTGCTATCCAGATTTCTGGAAAAGCCTAATCAGAAGCACTGGGATTCATTCTTTCACATCCTCTGGTACCTCAAATCAACAATCAACTTTATCAATCTGATCCAGATATTGAAATTTCAGCAAACCCTGGGTGGAACTTTCCCAAAGTTGCAAGTGGTGCTGATTGGGCAGGTGATTGGTCTACCCTCCGATCCACAACAGGATACATATTCAAATTCATGAATGGTGCAATCAGCTGGAGAAGCCGTCTTCAACCAATGGTTGCATTATCATCAACGGAAGCAGAATATTGAGCAATAACAGAAACAACAAGAGGCTCTATGGATAATGAAGCTGATGAACGAGTTGCGGATCCCGGTTCAAACACCACTAGAAATGATTTGTGACAATTTGAGCGCAATTCACGTAGCGCAAAATCCAGTTCACCACGAACGCCTCAAACACGTAGCAATAGAACATCACTGGATCCGCAAGCATGTTCAGGAAGGCACTTTCAAGATGAAACATGTGTATACATCAAATATGATAGCAGACATCTTTGCAAAAAACCTTGGAAAAACAGCTTTCTCAAAATTTAGACATATGATTGGATTGAAAGATGCCGTTCAAATTGAGGGGGACTGTTAAAGTTTGTGCACTTTTGAATATGCATATGCAGCAAGAATTTCAATTCTTACTTGCATAGTGAAGATCCTAAAATTTAACCTAAACCTAACCCAAAGCTCACCGACATCAAAGTGATATCAGAACCACCCACGTGAGCTAATCTTTTTCCTCACCTGTTAAAATTATTATTCCAATTTGTGAGGAAAGAGACCAGTAAGCAAAATCCCGTTTTCACATCATCAATCATCAAGAAACAAATCAAGCCAACAAACAACTGACAGAAAATCTATGTTCTCCCATATCATCCTATCTCCACTTTCTTTTCTCCTTATAGATTGAGTCTCTGCTACGCGTTCCTCCCATTCCATCATCATCAAAAAAATCCCGCTCATCAAACCTCACTGCGTTCATCACAGGTATGCAAAAAGTCTCTTATTGCTAAGGCCCTGTTTGGACGCCGTGTGTGATATGATAAATGGTTTCATAAATTACATAACACCCAAAATGAATTTTGAGTGTCATAAAGTTAGGGGGTTACTAAACGTACCCGGTTTTTCCGCGTTTGTACCCGGTTTTTGCGTACCCCCTTTTCCACGTGCGTACCCGGTTTTTTTCTACTCATTTCTACGCAACGCAAGTAATATCAAAATTCATCTAAAATGATGAACAAAATTATCATGCAATCAGAATACCCAAAAAACCACTTTTAATTAATTAATTATTTTTTGCATACCCCCTTTTCTTGGGTATGTACTTAGGGAATAACTTTTTTTTACATGCCCCAGCCACAAAAAAATTCAGGGCACTTTTAATTGTGAATATTCTACATTCCCTGACATTTTTAGGATTTTCAGGGAGTGCACGGTGGGCTTAGTAGGAAACTTCCCGCTAACTGAATAACTTTTTTGTTACATTTCCAAACAAGCTAAAAATTTCAGGAATATTAAAAGTCTGTATAATCTCCGTGTCCTGAAATTTTCAGCAATTGGGTGGCATAAAAACATGAGATATAAGGGGTGTGCGGCAGTCTTAAGGGGAAAAATCCGGCTAATTGAATAGCTTTTTTGTTACACATCACAGCAGTCTAAAAACTTGAGTGAAATTTCAAATCTGTATCTGCTCCGTGACCTTGAATGTTTAGCAATGTTGTGGCATCAGAACATGAGTTATATGGGGTGCGCAGTAGTAGGTATTAGCAATACCGCGCATCCCTTACATCTCAGGTTATGATTCCACAACATTTCTAAAAATGTCAGGTCACAGAGGATATTCATATTTGAAATTTCACTCAAGTTTTTAGACTGCTGTGATATGTAACAAAAAAGCTATTCAATTAGCCGGATTTTTCCCCTTAAGACTGCCGCACACCCCTTATATCTCATGTTTTTATGCCACCCAATTGCTGAAAATTTCAGGACACGGAGATTATACAGACTTTTAATATTCCTGAAATTTTTAGCTTGTTTGGAAATGTAACAAAAAAGTTATTCAGTTAGCGGGAAGTTTCCTACTAAGCCCACCGTGCACTCCCTGAAAATCCTAAAAATGTCAGGGAATGTAGAATATTCACAATTAAAAGTGCCCTGAATTTTTTTGTGGCTGGGGCATGTAAAAAAAAGTTATTCCCTAAGTACATACCCAAGAAAAGGGGGTACGCAAAAAACCGGGTACAAATTAATTAATCATTTGGAAATTGAGTTTTTTGAAATTCTGATTGCATGATAATTATGTTCATCATTTTAAATGAATTTTGGTATCATTTGCGTTGCGTAGAAATGAGTAGAAAAAAAACGGGTATGCACGTGGAAAAGGGGGTACGCAAAAACCAAGTACAAACGCGGAAATACCCGGGTACGTTTATTAACCCCCTCAAATCAATTATGCCACCAACAGATTTATAATTTGTCTGTTTGGGATGCACTCCATAAACATTCCTAGGCTCCATTTATCACATGACTGTTTGGCAAACCAAAGCAGACCAGTGTCATACATGTACACCCAACACACTCCTGGGAGTGCACAACCTCTCAATGACCAGTTTGAACGGCCATCCAGAGTACTTCACCCCCTCAATGACTGGTGAACTGGTCATCTAGGGGGACTTCACCCTTTCAATGACCAGTCAACCGGTCATCAAAGAGGAGACATCCTCTTGATGACCGGTCAAACGGTCATGGAAGAGGACACATCCTCTCAATGAACAGTCAAACAGTCATCAAAGAAGACACACCATCTTGATGACCGGTTGAATGGTCATCAAAGAGGACACACCCTCTTAATGACTGGCCAACCGGTCATCAACAAGGACACACCCATTGACCGGTCATTGAAGAGGAAATACCCTCTCAATGACCGGTCAAACAGTCATCAAAGAGGAAATACCCTCTTGATGACTGGTCAACCGGTCATCAAAGAGGACACACCCTCTTGATGACAGGCCAACCGGTCATCAAAGAGGACACACCTCTCCAATGACTCCCAATGACCGGCCTTGGTCAACAAGGTGTTTTGTCCTTGTCAGCCTGCGTGATGCCAAGGACAATAATCCTTCTAGCTACACGAGCTGCAAAGTGAAATACTAGAGTTTTAAGGACTCTGGGGATGATATCCAAGGCTTTGGAGAGGTTGTGTGGCGTAAAAAATAGAGAAATAGTAGTTTAATTATATTAATAAAATTAATATAATTAAAATAAGAGGGGCCTGCAAGCAGGGGTGGTTTAGATCCCTCTAAGGTATCGTGCAAAAGCAGAAGATTTAGGTACCTGTTAGTACTGGGGCCTGCAAGCAGGGGTGGTTTAGATCCCAGCAAGAATGAAGCGGAGAATCTCAAGAGAAAGGGGTTAAACTTACTAGAATTAAGCCCTTAAAGTCTTGAGGTTCTTCAGGGGAGAATCTGAGCAGATTCAGACGAAGGAATTGAGCTAAAGTCAGCAACTAAGGATCTTACCAGGCAGAGAACAGGTGTTGAGCACGTGTTGGAAGCGGGTAATGATCAGAGTAGGTGTAATAGCATGAGGGAGGGTCTTTGGAGCGCACAGAGGGCCCTTTAAATAGTCATGAAAGCCCTCAGGGAGCGCTCAGGGAGCCATATAGCTGCTGGCCAACTTGTGGGCGTAATTCTGGCTCAATTTGGCGGTTGGCCAACTTGTGGGCGTGATTTTAGACCAATTTGGCAACGCTACAGGAGGACTATTCCTTTTTGGGGCGTGCAAATGGCTGCAAAAGTAATATTTGGCCGTATCAGGACTAGTCTAAAACACTTCTAACTAGTAGGGGTTGTTACGTGTGTCCTATCTTCTAGATTGGGCCACTTATGATGCTCCTGTATCATAATTAGTCTGAAACACATGGTAATTGTTTCAGGCTAATTTACAGGTTACATAATAGTAATTACTGTTTGGGACATGCAGACTGTCACGTGTGGCCAATTGTTCTGCTTTGGTCTACATAATGACATCACATGTACCAATTGGTTGGTACTTCTTATCTTTGTGCGTCAAGAATGTTTTATTTACATCATTACATATGTAATGGAACATTCTAGGCGCTCATGGGACTCAGAAGGTGTCATATCTTCATAGTATGGCGTGATCACGGCCTTTTTGGGTGTCTGTGGCGCTTACAAGCATATGTACATGAGCATATAAGCATGAGCGCTACCTTATCCGTGGTAACTGGGTATATTTTCATGTGTAATTTACACAGGGAAGGAGTAAGAGTTTAGGGTACGTTGCAGTGAGGTACCCTAGTTTATTTTAGGCGTAGATTAGGAATCTGAAGTAATATTCTACAATTTACATATGTAAGAGTGCGTAATAATGTCTCTTTCATAGGTAATATTTATACTTTTTATAGTGTTACATATGCAGGAGATTAGTAATAATGTCTCTAACATATGTAACAATTTATTATTTTTCTGTGATATTATGTCACGGTGGCTCTGACATAGTAGCCAGCTGACAGTCCTCTTTGATGACCAATCAACTGGTCATTGAAGTGGGTACGACCTCTGGATGACCGTTCAACCAGTCATTGAGAGGATGTGTCCTCTGTGATGACCGGTTGACTGGTCATCGAGAAGGTGTGTCCTCTTCAATGACTGTTTAACCGGTCATCAAGAGGGCATTTCCTCTTTGATGACTGGTTGACCATTCATCAAGAGGTTTTGTCCCCTTCAATGACCGGTTGTCCGGTCATCATGAGGGCATGTCCTCTTTGATGACCGGTTGACCATTCATTGAGAGGTTGTGTCCCCTTCGATGACCGGTTGGCCGGTCATCAAGAGGGCATGTCCTCTTTGATGACTGGTTGACTGTTCATCAAGAGATTGTGTCTCCTTCAATGACTGGTTGGCCGGTCATCAAGAGGATGTGTCCTCTTTGATGACTGTTTGACCGGTCATCAAGAGGTTGTGTCCCCTTTGATGACCAGTTGGCCGGTCATTGAGAGGATGTGTCCTCTTTGATGACCGTTTGACTGGTCATTGAGAGAAGTCCTTTTGTCCTCTTCGATGGCCAATCAACTGGTCATCAAAGTGGGCACAACCTCTGGATGACCGTTCAACCAGTCATCAAGAGGATGTGTCCTCTTCAATGACCGGTTGACTGGTCATCAAGAGGTTAAAGTTGCAGGTTATGTCCACCTTGAAGGATTTTCAACCGTAGGCGAGCAAGGCGGAGCGGAAAGGGAACAAGTCGGCTTAGCCGATAGCAGACAATAAGTCCGAAAAGGACCGGATTACTCACTCTCAGGGGCTTAAGTGCCTAAGTAGGGAGACTTGAGGTGGGGCTAAAGTGCCAACTTGAGGAACAGCTTTGGTCAGGACTGATGGCATTGATTTCTTGGAGTCTAGCGGTTTTAAGTAGACTACATACAATATGGTTAACTTGTGGGCGCGGATTTAATCATAATGAATGAATAAAAAAAAGGCACATGCATTACAGACAAACAAGAAATGGTGACATGTTTGTGTCAGGGAGGAGAAAGAAGATTGGGAAGAGAAAGAGCGAGAACAAGTGAAATTCCAACACACCTCAATGACCTGCTGACCGGTTATTGAGGTGGTTTGTAGGACTCCTCTGGATGACCAGTTGAAGGAGAGGTTGTGTACATGTTCCTAGGTATACCAATGGCTAGATATCACCCGGAAATAGAGGTCAGGACCTCTATTTCCAAAATGGCCTGAGATACAGAGTAATGAATTTTACAATATCATTGGCCGTCCCAAACACATATAAATTTGGTGTTATACCCCAAGCACCCCCGGTGATAAGTTGCACAATTTATAACTGAATTTGGGGTGTTCAAACGGGGCCTAAATGTTTTCTTTTCTCATTTATCATTGCTCAACTAAAACTGTTTTTCCTTTTTCTTATCAGGTGTGTGTGTGCTTAAATTTGTTGTCGTTGTTGCCCGAGTTGTTCATTCAGATTTTTAAACTTTACCAAAAAGTTATCCCACTCTGTTCAAATTCTGCTGAAAATTACAAAAGGCAACCCGCTGTTGGATGGCTGCGGCACTTCAGACTATGTACGCTCTGTACAATCCCCTTTGGCTTTGTGGATCTAGTGGCCAAGGGACATCTTTATTCACAACGCTGGTGACACACTTCAACACTCGGACCACCTACCAGTTGAAGCAAGAGGGCTTGGTCCGCAGAACGCTTGCAATTCCACAACAGAATATCTTTCAGCATGCTCACAACTTGAAGTTGCATCCTGCAAGCTTCAAGGCAGGCAAGTTTTGCTTGGCTGATATTTTCATTGAGATTTCCCTTGATCCAAAGACAAACCCCAATCAATCGCGCAAAGGCTTGTTTGATGTTGAAGAAAGGCGAACTGTTACCTGTCCGGCTCACCCAGAGGCACAGCGGGAATATTTCTGCTCTAGATTTGTAATAAATATCCAAAAAGAGATGTTTGAGGCCAACGCTATTTTGTACTCCAACATTGCGGAGCTCTTGAGGAAATGGATGTCCAATGGTTTGATTGGAATCTCAGGCCTCCATTGTTGGGACTTTGCAGCAAAATCAAAGAAGCGCAAGAAATGCAAGCAAACCGGAGTTTTGGAAAACTTCTCGGCTTCCAAGAAAGAAGACTCCATCACTGACGGCATGCTCTGCGAGCAGTCAACCATTTCTTTCCCTAATAATCAAGCTCTGCTCCACCTCTATTTCATGCTGGATGTTGTGTCAATTTTGGATTTGGCCAAACAAGCAATGTTTATGTCCACAACCAATTTGCCTTTTGCATTTACTGTAAAAGGCAAAACGTACACACTTTTTGCTCAAAGATATTGGAATGGGGTGCATTACTGGTCCAAGGTACTGATGAACGTCTCCAGAGTGGCAGGGATTTGGTATCACAACAACATGGAAAATGATGAGCTTGCCCGGATGGTCAGCTTGGACCTCAGCTCTATTGGCGGGGCCCATCCCAACACCAGCTGGATTATGTATTCCCAAAGCTGGAAAGCCTCAGAGAAGGCATATGTCAATGAGAAGGTTGTGCAAATCAAGAAAGACTTCCCAACTGCACGTCCTCATCAAATTGTGTTTGCAAATCTTTCTGACTTGCTCAATTCCGGAAGGAAGTTCCTAGAATCCACTGGTGCAAAAAAGGACAATGTTAAGCATTAAGTTGGCTTTTTATTGATTATTTGACCTGATTACTGATGATCTGGTGTTCAAAGTTGCAAAAACCAACCATTCTGATGTTTCCCAACTTTGCCAACTGGATTGGCGCCAAAGAGGCCTGTAAATGATTCTCCCTTAGCTGCTGATGTGAATATGGCAAACTCAGCGGAGGACTCTGCCAAATCAACTGAAATGAAGCAGGCAAAGTCAGAAAATGGCTCCTCCCTGGCAACCAAAGAGAAACAGGTGGCCCCAAAGATTCGAAACCTAAAGATTAAGCTGAAACCACCTAAACCGCCAGCGGAATTGGAAAAATTGGCTTTGCCAATGCCAGAGCGGCAAGACGCCCGAGGCGGAACTACTTTGCCAGCTTATGTGCCTACTCACAGGCCTGGACCTCGTAGCCAAAAAGTTGCCAAGGCGGGAAATAACCTTGCCTGATAATCTGCATTTCTTGTGTTATGCCTTGTAAAATTCCGTTCTCATTGTTTTTTAGATGGATTTTACAAAGCTATTTTTACATTTGTATGCCCTGTAAAAGCTGATGCCTTGCAGATTTGAAGTGTTTGATTCTGAGGGTTATTTTTACAAAGTTTTCTTTTTGCACAGCATATACAGCGTAAAAATTTCCGTGTGAAACTAAACTATTTATGGTATTCAAAATTGAATACATAAAATATTTACATGAAATCATAATGGCATAACCCCCAATTTTGGCAGGGAGTCATGAATATATGATTTTATGTCGCTCAGGCAATAGTGAGAACCCCCTTTAGCCATCCCCTGACCCCATCTCACACATACAAACCAAACCAAAAACACCTACTCATCTAACCAGCTAACAGACCAAAGATTCCAACTCATCTAACCAGCCAACAGCCATGCCACGACAGACGGAACGCAAATCATTGATCCGGGACCTTCAGTTCCTCCTGATCACCTGCTTTGCAAGACTACAAATCAACAATCAGAATTACCAAACCATCATAACTGGCCAACGCTTCCCTTTGTTTTGTATCATCATTGTGGCACTACTTGGAAATGTTGAAACTCCTGATCAACATCTCCTTCTTTCTCTGGCGGTCATCTTGCTCCTCCGTTCCCAATCCAGGTCGAGATATCAGCTCTTAAGATTTCAACATCGCTCTTGCAAGGCTCAAACAACACAGGCACAGGTAGAAGAAATCCTCCAGCTGATTACTACGGTATGCAACCGCCGCTATTTGGCACCCAGAGCTCCTTGTCCCTGAATCTCAACAATTTAACAAACTTTTGAGGTTTTCTCAAATAATACTGATGCTGTCTTTCTCAGATGGGTGAGTTTTTTGCGTGTGTTGCAAACTTATTCTTATTCTTAGATTAACCAATATTGTTTTGTTCTAGGCTAGGATGACTCACAACAGTTTTTATGTGTTTTTGAACAAAATAAAAGACCACCTGGTGTTCATGAACAACTTGAATCACCACCAAGCACCAACTGAGTGGCAATTGCTTGTTGCACTAGCTCATTTGGGAATCAACGGTAATGGTGTATCACCGCGTATTCTGAGAGAGGTATTCAACATATCTGGTGTGTTTGATTTTACTCCAATGATGATTGCATGTAAACTAACATTAAATTTGTTCATGTTTCTAGAAGGTAGTATAGACACCAGGGGGGAATCTGTCGCACTTTCTACAGAGTGCCATACTGTGATTTCTTTCTGTAACCTTTCCAGAAGTCAACTGCTTGTGCATGTGTAAGTCAAGCCTAAATAATGTTAATCTGCTGTTGAACTCATAATTAAGTCTCCTCTAACAAATAAATAAGCTACCAGGAAAGTATGGGGAATATTTGACTTCAATTGAACCAACAATGTCAAAACTACTAGAAGATAGGAGAGGAAAGGTAATAGAAATTCAATGTATATAAACAACAAAAACTAATGTATCATTCTCCAGAACACTCTCAATCTACTTTTTTAAGCCACAAATAACTTTGTGAGGATCACATTCCTCCTTGACATAAGCAAATTTTCCCCCAATAATGTCAAAGTGATCATTTGGTAGTTCCAACAATGGGCTTCTATGCTACACTACTCTACAGAACCACCTCGTTTTAGTGTAGCAGCGCTAACAGAGGCACTTTTTTTTGTGGTGTTAGTGTGCCACTACCCCTGCTACACTGTGTTATGCCACGCTACAGCACGTTTAGTGCCAAAAAAAAAAACCAAAAAGCCATTAAAAAACAATATAGCGCAGTGTAGCCTGCCAATTTTTGCGCCCTTTGCGCCAAGCATTAGCTAACATCTCCCACAATTGTCTGAGCGCTACACCCAATTTTTAAGCTAATTCTGCGCTACAACACTATAACGCAGTGGTTAGCATAGCTGGCCCACCATTGGTAGTTCATTGGTAAAGATCTGTGTATTCTCCAGCCTTCTTGAAAGCAAGATGGGAATTGAACCTACCAATTTATGGTCATTCAAATAATCATCCTTGTGAGGTTGGTCATGGAAATGGAGAT
This sequence comes from Puccinia triticina, assembly GCF_026914185.1. Lineage (NCBI taxonomy): Eukaryota > Fungi > Basidiomycota > Pucciniomycetes > Pucciniales > Pucciniaceae > Puccinia > Puccinia triticina. The sequence goes on from NC_070573.1 coordinate 3,911,325, forward strand.
ATCCCATACATCTGAGCAGCAGGAATCACCCAATTACCTCTAGTGGTGTGAATTTCTCAATCAAAGATATTCGAGATTGTTAAGCTTTTTTCAATAAGCATCATGAGCCATTTAAAAATGGTGGGAGCAATGATTGGTGTGGGAAACATATGAAACACAAATTATTTTGCATCTATGACAGGAGGTGGGTGCCTTTCTTGGCTGGTACCTGTGTGATTTGCCAACTTCTCCTTTGACATTTGCTGAAATTTTGCTTAGGAGAGGACAGGTCATCAAATACAGGCTGATCGCGCCCTTGCACCAGAATTTTCCCTTAGAGTTGTGCATCATCAGAGGCCAAGGGAGATCTGCTTCACAGAAGCATTCTCAGATTCCAGGTGTGTGTATTGCAGGGGGGGATGCGTCAAGATTTTGACCTACTCCTACCTGGGTACAGGAAGAAGCACGCCTAGTGAACCAACAAAAAGCACCTCGGGGGTCTCAGGGGAGCCTTCCCCAAAGCCCACCATGCTGCTGTCTGATGCCTGTCCACCCTCACGTTTGGGCAAACGTCATGGTGGGCATCAGGCAGTGTTTAACAAATCTTCAACTCTCATCCTAACCACTAAAATAAAGCAAGTCCCTCTGTTTGTTGAGGGGGGATGCTCTCCCGCAGGGACCCTCCAAAGGAGGGTCACTGCGGGATGGCGTCCCCCAATGCTTGTCCACCCTAACATTTGCGCGAACGTCACGGTGGACATCAGACATTGTTGAACAACTTCTCAACTCCACTTCAAACCACTAATTTAACCAAGTCCCTCTGTTTGTGAAGGGGGGGCACCATTCCTCAGGAACCCTTGCTTCCTTTGGAGGCTTGTGCTTTGCGCAAGTGGCGGTGCACCAGGCCCTCCAAAAAGAGAGATTTTTGTGAAGTTAGTCCTACCCACCAGCTTGATGTGCTCTTGGAGACACGTGCCACGCCACCACATTTTTACAGTGAACCACGCTCTGCTTCCCCCAAAATAGAGAATACTGTTACTGCACACAACACTTAATTTACAACCCAATATCCCTCTGTAAATTCATTACCTGGAAAAATAGCAGAATCAGCCCCCACTTATCTCAGCTTCTATTTATGCTAACAAAACAACATATTCTAATTCAAGAAAAAGTAGTGTGCAACCACAGAAACAAATAATACAACTAATTGTCATTAATGGAACTGTTGACCCCGTGTTAAGTAGTAGCAACTGTATTACTGCTTCTTGCAGCTTGAGCCGCATGCCAAGCCAGCAACACATTTGCAGGTGTAGAATTTGATCATGAGATAGGATTACACTTACAAAACCTGGACATTCTAAGCATGTAGACTCTATATGTTCTGCTTGCCAATCATTGAGTTGCATAAGCATCCAAGTAATCCCCACTTGATCCCAAGCCCAGTTTATTGATGTTGATCACAAAACAGTGTTTTCCAACTTCCAGGGCGCCTGTTTCCCCTGGAAGGAGCGTAGTGAGTCCCGAAACTGTGAGAAATTGTCCCCCATTACAAGTCATGACTTTTGCACATAATTTTCCCTTTGGACTTTTCATGGGTGAGTACATACATCTTTCCATAAAAGAGTCAAGACTTGTCACACATGAGAGGATGGCCACCTGCATCTGGCACATTTTAACCAAAAATTGAAAAGTTGAAAACTTGAAGGAAATTTAAGTGTACCTTCCAATGTAGATGATTTCAACGAACCAATAGAAGGGCCACAGCATCAGTAAACAAAAGCTGGATTCATCCAAAAATATGCCTTATAATTCTTTTTACTATATTATCCAGAGGCGTTTGTAAGGCATGATTGTTGGTTTAATCATGAATCAAGAAGATTCACATCTTACACAAGTCGGCCCAGAATAGATTTCATCATTGCATAGAAATGGCCATTTGCATGGCATAAAGACAAGGTCCCCTTCAACAACTGATCACTAACTCAATACTTGATCAACAGAGCAGTTGATCATACATTAGGCTACAGTTATCCTTGCAATACTGTGGAAAGTTACACAAGAGTTATGGTAAACTCTAGCATCACATCAGTACCTGGGTCTGATGGAATTATGGTATGGCACTCTGTAGGAAGTGCGACAGATTCCCCCTGGTGAGAAAATTATACAAACAGATGTCTGTGTGGAATTTCCAAACTCAAGGAAAAATACGTCAGATGGCCATCTGCCGCAGATCGAGCAGCATATTGTGCAGAAACTATCCATGATTTCATTGACGATGCTGTTGGCTTGGTTGATGGGAAAATCTTTCCCTTGGCATTTGGGCCAACCGTCCACAAGGAAGACTTTTGAATGCAAAAGAGCATCTACGGGATGAACTTGATGATTGTCTATACCCGGGAACAAAAGATAATATATGCGCTGCATGGCTGGTGTGGTAGTGCACATGACCAGCGGGTCTACAAAAATTTACAGGTATGTTACCAGCGTGAAGGCAGTGTGTGCTCCATTACCTGAATCACTGAGGCACCTTGTAGCTCTTCATACAACCAAACATATACTTTTCTCCGGGGCAGTACTTGTTGGCTGATTCAGGTTACACAGCTTCACAAACACTTATTCCTGCGTTCAAACGGTCACCTGGGCAACTATTACTGGCAAACAAACAAGCCTTCAACTACGAATTGATTCACCACCGTGTTGAAGTTGGACACTGCATTGGGATGCTGAAGAACAGATTCCAGTCTCTCAAATTACTCCAGCAAAGGTTATGCGACATCCAATCGGCAAGGCGATTAAACCAATGGCTCAAGGTTTGTGTGATCTCGCACACCTTTTCCTCTCACACAACTGTGATTGGCAGGTGTTGTCTGCCCATCACGTTGCACCAGCTTCTGATTTGGAGCCGGAAGTGGAGGCACCTAAGCCCAAGGAAGGTTGCTTTGACTTCAAAGACACATCTTGCAGAGATCAGCTTTTTGGTTTGTTCTGTGAACAAGGAAATACATGATATTTTTGTTGAGTTATCTCAAACCTCTGACTCTGTCAGCCTTAGAGTCAACTCAACTGACCTAAAGTCTGCCTTTTTCTACTTTTTACACATGAATTACTTCATATGTTTTTCATCTTAAGAGATACCCTTGTTTTGACTTCATATTCTGTTTGCTCATGCAATTTTAACCCTATTTACAGCTTATCAATTCTTTTTAACTCCACTCCTTCCCTGAGTTATTGAGTTGTAGCGCGCCTGCGCAGTTGTGACGTGTCAGCGCTACCAGGCGAGCCAAACCACATGTACATATGTAAATTACATAAGGAAAATGTGAAAATTTTTGAAGTCAGGATCCCCCATGCAGCTGGAGTATCCACAGACTTCAGCACACCAGAACCACACCCCAGATAACCCCAGGATCACCACCAAAGAGTTTACAACACTCCCAATATACCTACCGTCACAGGCGCCTAGGATATTGACAGTAAGTAACCTCTTTCACTGAACCTAGTTTATCTCAGAGGTACAACTCTGTGTCTTGCTTGATCTGCTCTCCTTTGCTGGCCTTTGCCTCATTCTTGATCACAGGGCTGTCCCTGCTTAACTTCATTCTTTTTCTGCGGTTTTTGCAACAAACAAATCACATAGGTTTCCCTTTAAAGAACCTTGACTATCCAGAAGGAAGCTTAAAATTGTGGCTGAATTAAACTTGTCTAATCCAGGATCCCTCCACGTTTCTTTGGTGAGAGGAGGCTGTAGCACTCTCTAGCACAGCTTGGCAGCACTCTTCTGAAGAGGTAGCATTGCCAGTGGACGTGCATTCCCACCAGAATAACCTTGAATATCTGCTTATCTTGATCCTGCTCAGTTTCTCTCTCTCTTTCTCTCTCTCTCTCTTATATTTGTATTTTCTTTATCCAAAGAAATCCAAATATTCCCCCCTTCTTTCTTGTGTCCTGCTGTCACTATAGAGACTCAGGCTCACAGACTCAGTCTTATTTCCCACCTAGTAAATTCTTAATTGGGTGATTACACAATGAAGGAGTGAGAATTATAGGAACCTGTGAGTGGGGTACCCTAGGTTAATTTAGGTGTAGATTAAGAATATAAAATAATATTCAGATTTTACTTATGTAAGAGACAGTAATGATGTCTTTGTTATTTTTGTGTTTTTATTTTATGGTATTACATGTGTAAGAGTGTAATAATATCTCTTTCATATGTAATACTACTTTTTATTTTTATGTTACGGTGGCTCTGCTATAGTAGCCAGCTGACAACAAGAGTATCACACCCCCTTTCACGACCTCATCCTCCGCCCTACACTTAGTTGTTCCCTGCCCTTACCTAGCTTGGCAGAGAATCACTGGACGACTCTCTGTTGACGCTAGGTAAGAGTCTCCCTTTTTCTCAACCAGTTGTAGATAGACACTAACAAGAGAATCACCGGACGACTCTCTGTTGACACTAGTAATCCACCCGATCCGTTTGGAGCTAGAACTCTCCGGCTTTGTGCCTGTCCCGGCCCCCTTCAAAGACACCTTAGTGAAGGACTCATCAGAGTCCTTACACTTTTTTTTTCTACTCCAACAACATTTTTTTTCTCTTCTTCCCGTACCGTCCCGCTCCTCAACAAGTAACAACCAAACAAGAAACTTACACCAGGAAAAAAAAAATAGTCACTTGATGGCAAGTGACATGATGCAGCTTTGGTTTCTGCTCCAGAGCTACTCCAGCGCTGCTCCAAGTCTGCTCCACCAGCACTTGTAGAGCTTGCAGGACTGCACCAGAGCACTCAATGTGGCACAGTCAGCTGATCCTAATTTTTTCCCAGGAATAGCTGATGCTCATCATAAGCTGAGCAGTAGGCATTGACTGAGCCTGGGCCAAAGCTGAGCATTGGCTGATCCTGGGCCACAGCTGAGCATTGGATATTCTAAGCCTGAAAAAAATCCAAGTGTCAGCTGGACCAAGAATATTCCAAATCTGAGCATCAGCTAAGCCAACAATGGTCCAAAGCTGAGCGTACAAAGCTGAGCATTGGCTGAGCCAAGGCTGTTCCAAAGCTGAGTATCAGATTTTTTGAGACTATTCAAAAGATCAATATCACCTGAGCCAAGGCTGTTCCACAGCTGAGCATCAGCTGAGCCAAGGCTGGTCCACAGCTGAGCATCAGCTGAGCCAAGGCTGGTCCACAGCTGAGCATCAGCTGAGCCAAGGCTGGTCCACAGCTGAGCATCAGCTGAGCCAAGGCTGGTCCACAGCTGAGCATCAGCTGAGCCAAGGCTGGTCCACAGCTGAGCATCAGCTGTTACAGGAGTGGTCAGACTCAGAATCTGAGCATTTGCTGGGCCAAGATTTATCCAAATCTGAAAATCAGCTTAGCCAATACTGGTCCAAAGCTGAGCATTGGCTGGGCCAATGATAGTCCTAATCTGAGTCTAAGCTGAGCCATGACTGGAATAAAGCTGAAAATAAGCTGGGCCAGGACTGGTTCTGATCTGGGCAACAAAGCTGAGCATGAGCTGGGCACCAAAGCTGAGCATAAGCTGGGAGCTAAAGCTGAGTATCAGCTGACCAGAAATGGGGATCAGTGGTGCCCTGCAAAAACTGAGGATCTCCTGTGGAAATTCTTAAACTGGTTAGATGGTGGGTAGATGGTGGGTAGATGATGGGTAGATGGTGGGTACATGGTGGGTAGCCCGCTGGAGCTGGCATGATGTCACTTGTCATCAAGTGACTACTTTTTTTTCCTGGTGTTACCACCCCGTCCCTCCCGGTCCCGCCCTGCCCTGTCCCTCCCCGTCCTGTCCCACTACGTTCCGTTCCGTCTTGCCCCGTTCCACCCACGCCTCACTTGTTGCCGTTCCATGACAACAAGGCAGTCGAATAAGGACCCTCTCGTACCGATATCAGATCCCGAAGCAATTATCCGTTCCGCTAACACAGAACACCGCAGACAAGCCCAACTTGACACCCCCCTGCGGAACAACCCAGCACATCCCACCATGCCTTCCCCCAACGGCCAACATCCCAAAACTGGAGACGATCAAGGCGGCATGGTCATTGAGGAGATGATGGCAGCCATGTTGGCCTTCCAGAAAACCACCCAGACCCAGTTGCAAACGGCACTGAAGCTAAACAACTCTTGTTTTGATAAGCTGGAATCGGTCTTGATCGGCAGCTTGAGCGTGAAAACTGAGCCCTCTCCCTTGGCAGCTGTAGCGGAACCCAAATCGGACCGCATCGACCTGCAACGGTTCAAATCGGACAGACCCAAGTTCCGGGGTCCATTCCAGGAGGTCGAGCCCTTATTAAACTGGATCCGCGGGGTCCAGATCCACTTCACCACACAAGCCATAACCAACGACAACAACAAACTGCACGTCATCGGCAGCCTTCTCGAGGAGACCAACCTTCTCGCCTTCTAAGCCACTGAGGTCAAAAACTACATGGGCAAGCCCTGGGCCACCTTTAAGGCTATGCTTTTTGAATATGCCCTCCCGCAGTCCTGGCAAAGCAACATCAAAGAGAAGATTCAACACATCGCAATGAAGGACACCGAGTCTTTCACCGCTTACAGCACCCGAGCTCGCATGCTACAAAGTATGCTCAATTTTGATAACATAATGCTATCCGACCACGACTTGGCAGAACTGGTGGTCTATGGGATGCCTCAAGACCTCAAGGCTAAGGCCAAGGAGTGGCAACTCCTTGATGCCCCCGATTTCAAATACAGCGTTTTCAAGCAACGATGCAGCCTGTTTTACGAAACCCTCCCACAACACCGTTTTTGCCCCGGCTCGTCCCCTCCCCCTTCCTCCTACAATCAAGGCGACCCCAATTTTGTTTGGCGCATACATGCCTACTTGGATACAGTGGGCAAATGCCACTTTTGCAAGAAACACTGCACAAACGCAGCGGGGACGTGCCCAGGACCATGCGACCGCAACCGTGTTGTGATCCTCAACTCTTTTTTCACCCCTCCTAAACCTCCCAACTACTCAGCACCCTGGGCTTGGACCAGCCCTCAGGCGCCACCTAAACCCCTGTCCTCTGCGCCGGGTTGACCCGTGGGACGACCAGCGGGGGTGGCGACCTTAACCAACAAGGTCAACAAATACCCTGCCCTCTCCGCAAGCGCTATTGCTCAATAATCCGAGATTAATGGAGTCGTTCAATCAACTGAGCTTGCGGGCCTTACTCTTGACAAGATTGTGGCGGATGAGTGCGGCCCCCTGTCTGATGCTGATTTCATCAACGACACCAACAAGAATCCGGTCTACTATGAAGAGCATAGCCTTGCAGCAACCACCACTTCCTGCAATTATTGCACGGACCCCGCCTTCAATGAACGCTGTATCAAACATTTACTGGTGGATGAGACTGAGTGGGTGCCCCCCTCTCTTCCCCCCGCCCGCTCGCTTCACCAGTTTCACGCTGGACATTGCTTACGTGGTCATGTACGCAATATAGGACGTCGACTTCACATTGTCACGAGCCAACCCTTCAACGCCCAACCTGGTGTACAGCACCATGTGGCTGCCACCATCACCATTCCCATGCATTCTCCTTTCCCCGTGTTCCTTCTCTGCTTGACTGGTAATATATGTCCCCCCGCTCCGCCTCCCACGACACGCTGCCTACCTCTTCGACTTCGAGAGCCAAAGGCACCTGAAACAAGATCAGGTTTGGTCTTGAAGATTCAAGCTGAGCAGCAGAAGCGCTCCGCCCCACTTTTGAACATTCTAAGATCACCCTTCCCGATGACCCCCATTTTTTTCATCTAATTGTTCCCCTCCTGTTTTTTCTTTCTTTCCTTCTTCCTCTCCTCTTATAGGAGGGGAGACTGTAAATCCCGCGCCCTGCACGCACTTCACAAGAGTATCACACCCCCTTTCACGACCTCATCCTCCGCCCTACACTTAGTTGTTCCCCGCCCTTACCTAGCTCGGCAGAGAATCACCGGACGACTCTCTGTTGACGCTAGGTAAGAGTCTCCCTTTTTCTCAACCAGTTGTAGATAGACACTAACAAGAGAATCACTGGACAACTCTCTGTTGACACTAGTAATCCACCCAATCCGTTTGGAGCTAGAACTCTCCGGCTTTGTGCCTGTCCCGTGCCCCTTTCAAAGACACCTTAGTGTTGGACCCGCACTTAGTCCAGCAGTTCCCCCGTCCCTCCTAGCTCAGCAGAGATGTCCCTTCCATCTCTCCTGAGCTAGGTGAGTCTGCCCAGTTTCCTCTCTCTCTCTCTTCCTCTCCTCCTTCTTCTCAGAACCCTTGTAGATAGTCCTGACACAGAGATGTCCCTTCCATCTCTCCTGAGCTAGGTTTTCTGCAATCCACACAACCGTTGGTTCTAGAAATCTCCCAAGGCTCAGCCTTCCTTGTTCCCAGTGCCAGTTTCCAACCAGTGAAGCGCCCCCCTATTTGGAGCGCTTACGCACTATGAAAAAAACTCAAGAAACTGGTGTCAGTTGAAATGCCAGATCCAGGCTGATACAATGCCACATACCTGAGTTTGTCCAGCTTTATTCCTGGTTGAATTCATGTATTTTTATGGATTAGCTCAGCCTAAGCAGTATGTTCAGAGTCTGCTTAGACACACCAGCCACCACACTAACTTTGTGCACAGTTAGTGTTGAGCTGCTCAGCTGGCACAGCAGTAGCACCTAAATACATACGGGCACCCTTTCAAGCGGGAGGCATCCCTCCCTCCAACAGAGGGGGCCGCATACACCCACCCGCGTGGACCAGGAGGAATCCCTCCCGGTCAACAACATAACACAACCCGGAGGAATCCCTCCTGCCCCTGGTCAACAAGGCAAGATAACAGTTGACCGGGCGGAATCCCTCCCGTTCAACAGTTATGTACAATTTTCCGGACTGGGAGGACTCCCTCCCGGTCGACAACATCACACAACTTTTGACCGGGCAGAATCCCTCCCGGTCAACAGTTATATACGCTGTCTTGAGTGGGAGGACTCCCTCCCGGTCAACACCCTAAGAAGGCGCAGGTTGCTGTGAAAGAGAACAAAGAAGATGATTAGACACAGTTGGCTATTCCATTTTCAGAGGGCTATGCACCAGTCTCATGCAGCTCCTCACAAGGCACTGAGGAATTGCCGGTGACCAAAGATCCACCAGTCACCGAAGAGTTGCCAATTTTCTCAGTCTTACCAAAACGCGCGGGTCTGCCTTCATGCTTACCGTCACTACCTTTGTTGCATCCGTCCCAAATCAAGAAGAGGAAGTTGTCTACAGCTCGCAATTTCTCTTCACGAAAGGCTTTCAAGATGGACATTGAGAACTCATCTGCATTAAAGATGTCTAACAATGAGAGGGAAATCCGCGCAGAGCCACGCGTTGCTCTTTGGGACACCAACGGGCAACGAACTGCATCATTTCAAGTGGAAGCCGGCCGCTAAATACTGTCTCGCCATGTGAATGCTGACCCAGTGGCACCGGCTTCACCAACCGGCGGCAGCTTGAACTTCCCCTCAATATCGGAATGGTTTTCACCTCCACCTTTGCCGGCAAAGGGAAACAAAGGATGTATATCGTTCATATTGTGCTCCAACAAAGAATCCGAACAAAGTTACACCACTGCCACCACTTCCTATGAGATCTTGACTCCACATAGGACCCCAACTCGCCACGCTGCAAGCAAAGGGCTTCCCATGACGCCAAGCAGATTACTCCATTCACCATCTTGCCATCGCTTCTGGACTAACCCCGTAAGCGGACTTCATCCACCGGGCGGACTCCCTCCCGGTCGACAACATAGCACAACTGTTGACCGGGCGGAATCCCTCCCGGTCAACAGTTATGTACAATTGTCTCGACTGGGAGGACTCCCTCCCAGTCGACAACATCACACAACAGTTGAACGGGTGGAATCCCTCCCAGTCAACAACATCACACAACTTTTTACTGGGCGGAATCCCTCCCGGTCAACAGTTATGTACAATTTTCTTGACTGGAAGGACTCCCTCCCGGTCGACAACATCATACAACTGTTGACCGGGCGGAATCCCTCCCGGTCAACAGTTATATAAAACTGTCTTGACTGGGATGACTCCCTCCCAACTGTCGACCGGGAAGGATTCTGCCCGGTCAACAGTTGTGTGATGTTGTTGACCGGGAGGGATTCCACCCGGTCAACAGTTGTGTGATGTTGTTGACCGGGAGGGAGTCCTCCCAGTCAAGACAATTGTACATAACTGTTGACCGGGAGGGATTCCGCCCGGTCAACAGTTGTGCTATGTTGTTGACCGGGAGGGATTCCGCCCGGTTGACTGTTATCTTGCCTTGTTGACCAGGGGCAGGAGGAATTCCTCCGGGTGGTGTTATGTTGTTGACCGGGAGGGATTCCTCCTGGTCCACGCGGGTGGGTGTATGCAGCCTCGTCTGTCGGAGGGAGGGATGCCTCCCGCTTGAAAGGGTGCCCACATGTATTTAGGTGCTACTGCTGTGCCAGCTGAGCAGCTCCACACTAACTGTGCACAAAGTTAGTGTGGTGGCTGGTGTGGCTAAGCAGAGTCTGAACATACTGCTTAGCTCAAACTGCCAAGCAAATTCCAGCAGGGATTCATTTTTTATGAGGCTTTTTTAAATGGAGACTGAACTCGAGTATGCTGCATGTCAACTGACAGGGGTTTCTCAAGTTTTTTTCATAGTGACACTTTTTTTTTCTTGAACCAATACCCGCCATTGCCCAACTCTGCCTGCCCTGATCCTCTCTGTCTGCTCTGCCTTCTACCGTCTGCCCTATCACCTCTGCCTGCTCTATTGACCAACCACCCCAGCTGTCAGCCTGCGTGATGCCAAGGACAATAATCCTTCTAGCTACACGAGCTGCAAAGTGAAATACTAGAGTTTTAAGGACTCTGGGGATGATATCCAAGGCTTTGGAGAGGTTGTGTGGCGTAAAAAATAGAGAAATAGTAGTTTAATTATATTAATAAAATTAATATAATTAAAATAAGAGGGGCCTGCAAGCAGGGGTGGTTTAGATCCCTCTAAGGTATCGTGCAAAAGCAGAAGATTTAGGTACCTGTTAGTACTGGGGCCTGCAAGCAGGGGTGGTTTAGATCCCAGCAAGAATGAAGCGGAGAATCTCAAGAGAAAGGGGTTAAACTTACTAGAATTAAGCCCTTAAAGTCTTGAGGTTCTTCAGGGGAGAATCTGAGCAGATTCAGACGAAGGAATTGAGCTAAAGTCAGCAACTAAGGATCTTACCAGGCAGAGAACAGGTGTTGAGCACGTGTTGGAAGCGGGTAATGATCAGAGTAGGTGTAATAGCATGAGGGAGGGTCTTTGGAGCGCACAGAGGGCCCTTTAAATAGTCATGAAAGCCCTCAGGGAGCGCTCAGGGAGCCATATAGCTGCTGGCCAACTTGTGGGCGTAATTCTGGCTCAATTTGGCGGTTGGCCAACTTGTGGGCGTGATTTTAGACCAATTTGGCAACGCTACAGGAGGACTATTCCTTTTTGGGGCGTGCAAATGGCTGCAAAAGTAATATTTGGCCGTATCAGGACTAGTCTAAAACACTTCTAACTAGTAGGGGTTGTTACGTGTGTCCTATCTTCTAGATTGGGCCACTTATGATGCTCCTGTATCATAATTAGTCTGAAACACATGGTAATTGTTTCAGGCTAATTTACAGGTTACATAATAGTAATTACTGTTTGGGACATGCAGACTGTCACGTGTGGCCAATTGTTCTGCTTTGGTCTACATAATGACATCACATGTACCAATTGGTTGGTACTTCTTATCTTTGTGCGTCAAGAATGTTTTATTTACATCATTACATATGTAATGGAACATTCTAGGCGCTCATGGGACTCAGAAGGTGTCATATCTTCATAGTATGGCGTGATCACGGCCTTTTTGGGTGTCTGTGGCGCTTACAAGCATATGTACATGAGCATATAAGCATGAGCGCTACCTTATCCGTGGTAACTGGGTATATTTTCATGTGTAATTTACACAGGGAAGGAGTAAGAGTTTAGGGTACGTTGCAGTGAGGTACCCTAGTTTATTTTAGGCGTAGATTAGGAATCTGAAGTAATATTCTACAATTTACATATGTAAGAGTGCGTAATAATGTCTCTTTCATAGGTAATATTTATACTTTTTATAGTGTTACATATGTAGGAGATTAGTAATAATGTCTCTAACATATGTAACAATTTATTATTTTTCTGTGATATTATGTCATGGTGGCTCTGACATAGTAGCCAGCTGACATTCCCTACCCCTAAGATGAGTCTCCAACTCAAAAAAAAAAAAAAATTGGGCTCATATAAAGCAACAAATCCAAACAGGGGGTAAGCTTGGGAGAAGAAAAAAAAAAAAAAAAATTTACTAGTTTCTTTTGGACACCCTGTAATTCCTGAGGTGTATAGCACCGTCCGGTATATTATTCTCCGGCAACCATTCATCTTTGTCGGCTGATTGGTGTTTATACCTGACCAAATAAAGACGTATATCTTTCCCTTGTATCCTTTCTTTCTTGTCTTTAAGAATTTTCTGCACCTTCAATTGTCCTGAAGGGGGAGTTTCAATAAGGGGTACTGGCGCTACAGGTCCTGGGCATTTTTCAGACCTGGCAGAATAGGGTTTCACCAAGCTAACAGGGAATACTGGATGTTTCCTGGACAGTTCTTCAGTCAAAATGACTTCTACTGCATTTTTACCGTGTAGCTGTTTAATGGTAAAGGGTCCTATAAATGGAGGTTTAAGCTTTTTGCTCCCACCCAAATTGTTAAAATTAATGGTGGAGAGGAGAATTTTTTGGCCTACTTTGAACTCTGGTTCCTTGTGACTTTTGTCCCATCTACCCTTATTGTATTCTACAGCATCATCTACACATTTTCTGGCGTGTTTTTGAGTAGAATCCAGCATCTTTTTGAAGTCTAATGCTGTGGGGTGCAGATGAGGCAATTTATCATTAAGTGTGTCTTTAGGCATGCGGGGAATCCATCCTCTTTCTAAGACATAAGGAGCTTCTTTTGTTGAGGAATGCTTGCTACTATTGTACGCAATCTCTAGAGCTGGTAAAAGGCTTACCCAGTCATGTGTGTATCCATCATGATTTTTGAATTCAAACCCAAAGGAACAGAATCTGCGTAACATATCTTCCAAGGTTTGTATCATTCTCTCGGCTAGCCCATCCGTTTGGGGGTGGTATGCTGTAGAGAAAGCCAGTTTAGTTCCTAGCATATCATGCAAGTTTCTCCAGAATTCTGACGTGAATTTGGGGTCTCTGTCACTGATGATGATTTTAGGTATTCCTACGTCAGCCATAATCCTGTTCCAAAATAACAAGGCTACTTCCATAGCTGTGTCATCTTTATGGTTAGGGATGAATCTGGCCCTTTTAGAGAACCTGTCCACAACAACTAGTACTGAGTTAAAGGAATAAGGTCCTCCTGGAGGTAAACCAGTTACAAAATCCATATTAATTATTTCCCATTTTTCCGTGGGCTCTTGGATTTTCTGGAGAAGTCCAAATCTTTTACCAGTCTGTTTGTTACCTTTCTGACAGACGTCACAGGACTGGATATAATCATGTACCTGTGCTTTCCAATCAATCCACCAAGCAGTTTGTTTGATCCTCTCCACTGTCCTTTCTTCTGAGAAGTGGCCAGAATTAACATTATCATGGCACTCTTGCAAGATGTTTCTAATCTGGTCTTTGTCACTCAGAACTAACACGCTGGAGTGCCTGTGGCGAAAATATAGCAATCCATCAAGTAATGTAAATTTTCCAAGTTTGTAGTGTTGGGCTAGACTATCCGGTAGATTGGCTATCAGCTCAGGTGGACTACTATTATCTCCACTAACTTGAGTAATTCACAATTCTCATCGTAGCTTCTCTGAACCATTTCATAGAAAGCCTCATCCAAGTCACAGACATGTATACCAAGAATGGGAAAAATATCCTCATCTTCAGGATCATATGCCGGATTTTCAGGAGTATTAGGCAAAGCCCATCTACTTAATCCATCAGCATTTTTATGTTTAGCTCCTGCTTTGTGAACAATTGTCATATGACCTCTGTAAAGCTGTATTGCAATTTGCCACCGGAGCATATGCCTGTTAGGTGTTTTCATATTCATAAGAGTTCTTACAGCTGTGCAGTCTGAAACAACTACAAAGTTGGATCCTTCTAGATAATAGTGGAGTTTTTCCAGCGCCCAAACCAAAGCTAGACATTCCATCTGGCTGGCTCCGTACCTTCTTTCTGTACTTTTAATTTGTCTAGAAATGAAGAGGATAGGTTTTTCCACTGGTTTATCCTCTATAATGAATTCTTGATGCAATGCAGCACCTAGACCATCTAGACAGGCGTCAATATAGAGTATGAATGGTTTCGTGTAATCTGGTTGCGCCAAAACAGGCGCAGAAGTGAGGAGTCTCTTCAGTTCTTCATAATCTTGAACCCTTTCATATGTCATCTCAAAGATGGCGTCATTACCACAGATGGCGTACAAGCTCTTACTGACGTGGGCAAACTGTGGTACGTGTTGCCTATAGTAGCTGCAAAATCCTAAGAAGGACATGATTTCTGTTTTGTTCTGGGGCATGGATTTACACATCACAGCCGCAACTTTATTCTGATCTGTTGCAAGAGTAAGGCCTGAAACTACACGTCCTAGCGCTATTAATTCGCCATAACCAAAGTTACACTTCTTAATAGACATTTTCAACCCAGATTTTATAGCAGTACTCAAGACTAAATTAATTTTCTCCAGATGGGTATCCCAATCATCAGAATAAATTATTATGTCATCGATGTACACCATCATCCAATTTTGTCAAATAAAAGATCCAAAAATTGAATCCATCATTCTTTGGAAGTGGGAGGGCGCATTCTTAATTCCAAAAGGCATCCTGAGGTATTCAAAAATTCCTAGGTGACAAATAATTCTGAGGAATTGTCTACTTTCTGGATCTATAGGGATCTGGTGAAAACCTTTGAGCACATCCATAGTGGTAATGTATTTGGCTTTGGATAAATTATGCAAGGAGTGATCTATGCGTGGTATGGGATAATAATCAGGTCTGGTATAATTATTAAGGGCACGAAAATCTCCCACCATCCTGGATTTTTCATTATGCCATGCAATAATCACAGGAGTTGTGACTTCTACTTGCTCATTATGCCCTACTTTCCGTAATACTCCCAATTCCTGCAGCTCTTTGATGTGAGTTTCAAGGGCCTCTCTGGATTTGGGGCTGGAAGGGTAAGGGGGTCTTCTCAGTTGCGGAGGGTAAGGTTTCTGGACTGTCAATTCCAGTTTCATGTCATGACCTTTAATATTACCAATAGGTTCTTCTGTAGTGCAGAAGGCTTCTTTGTGCTTGAAACAAGCCTTCAACACGTCAAACTGTTGGCTCTCAGTTAATATATCACTGATTGCTGCTTGGGACAGGTATTCAGATTTAAAGGAGTCAAGATCATTCTGGTATTCCACATTATTAGTGGTAAGTACATCAGGGAGCTTGATATTGATGTTGCAGATTTGGAATTTCCTTTTCCAATCACCTCCAATAGTATAGAACCTGTCTTTGCTTTGGAATATGTCTATTCCATACATGCAAAAGGTATCATTACCTAAGATTAAGTAATTACATACAGCGTCTTGTAGTACTACGAATTCAACAGTTAGCCTCAGAGATCCCTTGGAATGCGGGAAAATTAGAGGCATGACCACTACTCCTACAGGCTTCATGGAGGAATTGCAGCTGCTGAATTTAGCTCTGGGCATGGGCAATAAGTGCTCTCCCCAATCTGGGTAGCACTCATCCAGAAAGTTCTTGCTGACACAAGAACAGAAGGCCCCTATGTCCAGCAAAGCTTTCAGCTCCTGGTCATGAAATAAGACAGCATTATAGCTTGTTTTTCCCATAGTGTAACTCATTCCTGCCTCAGGTTTGTTGGTAAGTAATTTGGCGTCAGAGATATGGCCAATTTTCATTGAAGGGTCCCATTTCTGAGGCAAGTTAGATTCCCCATGGATGGAGTTAATTGACATTTCATCACCAATATCAGCTTGAATTACGTGGATCATGGGATCTTCAACCTCTGCAGCATTAGTGGTTACTATGTTAAACTCAGAAGAGTCTTCATCCTCACTATCTGATACTTCTTCTACTTCTATATTGTTGACCTTTCTGCGTGGATTAGGGCATTCAGGTCTCTTATGGCCCTTCTCACCACAATTGTAACACTCAGGTACTGCTGCCTTCCTTACAGGAGTTTCAGCTGCAGGATTATTGGGTGTTTCAGGCTTGGGAGCATCTCTTTTTTCAGGAGCAGAGTTTCTGACGTATTTTTTATTGAGACCATTTAAAATAACAACTTCATGAAGTATACCTATAAATTTAGCCAGGTCTACATTCATGTCACTGAGTCTGCACCTCATCAAGCTCTCAATTTGTCCTTTACATTGGTTGAGGAGTCTGTCATTAATTTCCTCTTTGGAGGGGTTGTTATACATACAATCAATCCTCTTCTTCTGGCGTAAACACCATTCTGTAGCTGGCTCTTTAGTTGGATCAAAGTAGTCAGCTTCAAAAGCTTGGCGCTTTTCTGTCCTCCAAACTCTTGTTCCAAATTCCTCCTTAATATATTCTTTCCATTTTCCCCAGGATTGCTCACCAACTTCTTCAGTTTTAGTGATAAACCAGTCTGCGGCAACACCTTCAAAAAGCCTAGGTAATCTGGAAATAATAGCCTCCTCATCCGCACGGTATGATCTGAGCATATGATCAATAGTTCTAATAAAATTCATGTGATCATATTCTCCTTTGCCATCGAACCTGGGCCAATCTTTCAAAGGAGGCATTATTTTATTAATTGCTGTCATATCCAAAGTCCTGTAGGGGGTGGATTGTCGTGAATTATTCACTTCTGGTACAGGAGGAAAATGCATAAAAGGATTGTTATGCATAGGCTGAGTTGATGGGTGCGTTTCACCAGGATATTCATTCTTTGGTTGCGGCGCAGGAGTGGGGGAGGTACTTTGGTAGACTCCTTTGCGTTGATGATGCGCATCTCTCATGCCAAAGGGACTGTCTGTAGGGATCTGAAGATGTGGAGGCTCATCCTTAGAGGTGCAAGGAGGAATTTTTTCAGCATGTCCTCTCATTTCAGGTGCTCTATTAGTAGGGACCTCTTTTTTGTTGTCTATTCTTTTACCCAAACCATGTACCTCCATATTGAGGAGATTAATTCTGTCGGATAAGCCTCCAAATTTCTTATCCATGCTGTTATGTAGCTGCTCTAGTTTTTCATTCATACTTGCATTCAATTGTAAGATCAATTCAGTTATATCTGAATTATCTTTACCATTTTTAGGTAGGATATCTTTTTCCAAGCTATGTAGAATGTGGTCAGCGGTTGAGTTGAGAACGGCTGCTGAGTTTCTGGAGTACTGTAAAATCTCAGATACCTCATACTTAGTGTCATGTACTATCTCCTTAATGAGTTCGCACTCTTTGCTCGTCCCAATGATGTGCTCACAGTGTCTCGCAGGTAGCTCAAGGGGAGCTGGTTTGTCTAAACGGTTAAGCACAGATAATATGGTTGAATTCACTGTTTCTTTTATCGCTACTAGACTATTATCAATTTTATTTACAATAGTCTTGAGGTTTGCTTCGTTATTATTATCGAGAGCAGAAAGGTTAGAATGGACAGCATCGAGAGAGTCAAAGAGAGACATTATGATAGAAGGGCTTAATCGATGTTCTGGTACAGATTCTTCGCAATCTGAAGAAGATCGGCGGCTCGTTTCCATTTCCCTGGATCGTTGAAGTTGGTCGAGGTGGAGCTTCGATTCTTGCCCGTACCGTTCTTTTTGAATTTCATTACGATCTTCTTCGGCGGGGCGGGGAAGTATAACTTCTTTTCTTCCCAAGGGTTCCAGCCTTTCACGTACCCTTCTATCTCGTCGTTGGGAATGAGCTTCTGAAGAGACTTCTGACTTTCTTGCGCCGAAGTCAGCAAAGCTCGCAGCTCGGGAGTCGCACCGTCCTTCACGATCGCTTGGTATTGCGTCCAGGTAGCGACGTGCTTTTTCACCAGGAGTCGGATTTGTTCCGACTTCGAAAGCTCCTTGATATCTGGGTGCGTAAGGGGTTTCTGGGTAGGCTCCAATGAGTTGAGGATGATTTCGTCGATTTCGTCGATATCCATCGCTGTGTCGTTCTCCGAACTCGGAGGTGGGGCGTTTTTGGGTGGACCATTGGTTTCGGGAGGCGCTGGGGTAGCCTCGGGGGTCGCTGGCGTCAAGTCCTTGTGTTGGATCGCGGAGACTTGGAGGTTCTTGACCCTGTTGTGCAGTTCCTTTGCGGCCGCGAGGTCTTGTTGGAGGCGGGAGGGGGCCTCGTAATTCGGGACGGTTCGCTCTGGTATTATTAGTCATGTTAGTATATATAACTAGGTAGAATGAGAACTTGGGTGAATTAACTTACTGGTAGCTGCGGCGGTAGTAGCGGCAGGGACAGCAGAGTTGGCGGTGGCGGCAGCGGTGCTAGTAGCGGCGGCGGCGACGGTAGCGGCGGCGGTAGCGGGAGTAGGAGCAGTGGTAGAGGCTGGTCCTTTCGCGGGAGCTGGTGCTTTGGCTGGAGCGGCGGCGGGTGCAGTCGCTGGATTAGTAGCTGGGGCAGTAGCTCGGGCTGTAGGTCCTGTTGCGGCGTCAGTAGTGGTCTGTGTGTTTCCGTAAGCAGCCACTACAGGAAAAAACAGGTTTCTTGTTAGCCGAATTCGGATGAGATTGTCGGAGAGGGGAAGTGTTTTGAGGGATAGAAGTTTTTGCACGAAAACGGACGAGTGGCTTACTTTTAGCTAGGTATCGTTCGCGGTCGGCTTTCAGTTTTTTCTCTTTTGCTTCCCTGGCGTAGTTCTTGATCTTGATCTCAGTCTCGAGATCCTCTTCGGCGCGGATGTGGAGGTGGTAAGCGGCAAGGATCAGCTGTTCCTCGTGTGTAAGCAATTCCCACGGGGTAGGTCGGTGGTCGCGGCGTTCGGATTCCTTGCGCAGGCGCAGCAACTCCAGATAATACTGGATAAGTTCGGCGTTTTCTTTGAGATTCACTAGAAAAGAAAGCGAAAGAAAAAAAAAAAAAAAGGTCAGAAATGATAGAATAAATTTGAGATATATTTTTTGATTGTTTTATCGGGATTTTGAGAGAAGAAATTATGTACTTTTTATTGTTTTTAAGAGTTTTTGATTTTTAGTTGATTGCGCCGTAAAAATAGGGAGAAAAAAGGTTATTTTTGTCAGATTTTAATTTTTTTAAGAGCGCTCAAAAGTAGAGAATAAAAAGTAGAAATTTTTAGAGATATTTTTAGGTATTTTTAAGAATTTT
The DNA here is from genome assembly GCF_026914185.1 of Puccinia triticina. NCBI lineage: Eukaryota > Fungi > Basidiomycota > Pucciniomycetes > Pucciniales > Pucciniaceae > Puccinia > Puccinia triticina. The sequence goes on from NC_070573.1 coordinate 3,930,685, forward strand.
TTGACGTGAAAAAATATCAAAATAAACAGGTCCTTTCTTTCAAATAAGTTTGAAGGAAATTTCCCGGCCAGACCCCCAATTGTCAGCCTGCGTGATGCCAAGGACAATAATCCTTCTAGCTACACGAGCTGCAAAGTGAAATACTAGAGTTTTAAGGACTCTGGGGATGATATCCAAGGCTTTGGAGAGGTTGTGTGGCGTAAAAAATAGAGAAATAGTAGTTTAATTATATTAATAAAATTAATATAATTAAAATAAGAGGGGCCTGCAAGCAGGGGTGGTTTAGATCCCTCTAAGGTATCGTGCAAAAGCAGAAGATTTAGGTACCTGTTAGTACTGGGGCCTGCAAGCAGGGGTGGTTTAGATCCCAGCAAGAATGAAGCGGAGAATCTCAAGAGAAAGGGGTTAAACTTACTAGAATTAAGCCCTTAAAGTCTTGAGGTTCTTCAGGGGAGAATCTGAGCAGATTCAGACGAAGGAATTGAGCTAAAGTCAGCAACTAAGGATCTTACCAGGCAGAGAACAGGTGTTGAGCACGTGTTGGAAGCGGGTAATGATCAGAGTAGGTGTAATAGCATGAGGGAGGGTCTTTGGAGCGCACAGAGGGCCCTTTAAATAGTCATGAAAGCCCTCAGGGAGCGCTCAGGGAGCCATATAGCTGCTGGCCAACTTGTGGGCGTAATTCTGGCTCAATTTGGCGGTTGGCCAACTTGTGGGCGTGATTTTAGACCAATTTGGCAACGCTACAGGAGGACTATTCCTTTTTGGGGCGTGCAAATGGCTGCAAAAGTAATATTTGGCCGTATCAGGACTAGTCTAAAGCACTTCTAACTAGTAGGGGTTGTTACGTGTGTCCTATCTTCTGGATTGGGCCACTTATGATGCTCCTGTATCATAATTAGTCTGAAACACATGGTAATTGTTTCAGGCTAATTTACAGGTTACATAATAGTAATTACTGTTTGGGACATGCAGACTGTCACGTGTGGCCAATTGTTCTGCTTTGGTCTACATAATGACATCACATGTACCAATTGGTTGGTACTTCTTATCTTTGTGCGTCAAGAATGTTTTATTTACATCATTACATATGTAATGGAACATTCTAGGCGCTCATGGGACTCAGAAGGTGTCATATCTTCATAGTATGGCGTGATCACGGCCTTTTTGGGTGTCTGTGGCGCTTACAAGCATATGTACATGAGCATATAAGCATGAGCGCTACCTTATCCGTGGTAACTGGGTATATTTTCATGTGTAATTTACACAGGGAAGGAGTAAGAGTTTAGGGTACGTTGCAGTGAGGTACCCTAGTTTATTTTAGGCGTAGATTAGGAATCTGAAGTAATATTCTACAATTTACATATGTAAGAGTGCGTAATAATGTCTCTTTCATAGGTAATATTTATACTTTTTATAGTGTTACATATGTAGGAGATTAGTAATAATGTCTCTAACATATGTAACAATTTATTATTTTTCTGTGATATTATGTCACGGTGGCTCTGACATAGTAGCCAGCTGACACCAGCCACGCCTTCAAGTCTTGTCTATCAAGCGTCCAGTCCTGACTATCATCAATCTCGAACTCCCTGAGTAACCTTGTTCTCTCACTCACTCTGTCCTACCCTGTATTGATTGGTCGATTGACATCGACTATAGACTGCCCGGACCAAGCCTCCTTTGCCCAAACCAAACCGATCCTGCCTGATCGGCCCTTTCCCACGCCCATGTCCTTCCCATACGCCCTACATGTCTGTCCGGCAGACCAATCCCTTGCCTCTGGCAAGCACAAGGCCCGTATCAGACAACTCAAAGAGATTACGCGTCTTTTATTGGCCAGAACAACACCTGTTGGATCCACGGTTTTCAACCCTGCTCCCCTGGTTGGAGCATTCCGATATTCCATTGATCGGGGCCTTGAGCCCCTGGTTTCTGAAGAGACCGCGAGCTCGCTGAAGCTCTCAGCCGTATTCTCTGCGGGACCACCTACTACCCAATCTCCCTCACGATTGCCTTGCTCTTGTCCCCCAAGCCGCTCCACCACACCGGCGGCACCGCCAGCCCCTCTGTCTGCTCCTTCCCCCTGGCCTGCACCACCAAGCCTCTCTTCCCGTTGCCCCTTTACCCCTGCCAAATGCACCTCTTCTGGCCCAGACTCCTCCATCACCCGCTCAAGCCCCATGTTGCCCAACTCAATAATCACCCAAGCTGATCGCCACACTCCGCCCCGCTCTTTGCTGCCTCCGAAGTCCTCGACACGCCATCCCAGCCCATCGCACTCCCCCGCCAAATCAGCCAATCCAAGCAGCATTCTCAGCCATTCCGGAGCCACACCATCCACAAGTGCAGGTCCCTTGAGCTGGCCGACCTCGTCCACCCGCAGCAGCCCTTGATCAATCTTGCGTGCTTTGGGTTCTTGATCACGCCGCCCGCCCTCACCTCCCGCCGCGACAGCCCACGGACACCACCCCATTTCCCCGCCGCCAAACAGAAGCAGCAGAAGCACTCGCCCCTGCTCAACGTCTATGCCACCCTGTCCTCCAGCTCGCCCAGCTCCAGCATTTCGGCGAGACCAGCCTCCCACCCGTTGCCTGCCCAATTGTCCTGTCCCTACCCTCTCTGCTACCCTCCCTCATTGCCGACCCCACCACCAGGCGCCAGCCCACTATCCTCCCCAAACGGTTCAACAGCAAAGCCCGGGCCGCAGCCACGCTCAACCACCACCCAAGCTACCAAGCCTGCACTAGCCAGTACGCTCATCTCCACGCCATCTGCCAACTCTCCTGAATCGCCCCAACACTCGCCTGTCTGCTTAACGCAATCAGCCCCAAAGATACCTACGTCCTCAACTGTCCAACCACCCTCCATGCCCGCAGCATCTAGAACCTCACCTGCCCCAACAGACTCTCTCCCCATCAGGCCTGGCCCGTCTAACCACTCCTCTTCCTTTTCAAATCTACCATCAACCTCTCCCTCTTCCCCACCAACATCCTGAAAGCTTGCTGCCCTACCTCTACCTGAATCTGCCCCATGCCCAACTTTTCTCCTGCCCAGGCTGTAAACCCCCCTCCTCCCTTGGGGTTCACAAGAGGTTATCAAGCCCTGTCACAAGCTTGTACTTAGTCTGAGCTCTTCCCCTTCCCTGATTTGGTAGAGAACTGACTTCTCTCTGGATCAGGTAAGCTCACTCCCTTGACTTGTCATTCTCTCTTCTTGTCCTCTCTTTGTCCCTCACAGGAGAGAACTGACTTCTCTCTGGATCAGTTGCAATCAAAACCCCGAGTTTGGTCCTAGAAGTCTCTCTCCGCGCACCATGTCCCCGCTCCTCTGTCGTTGGCTCTAGTGAAGGGATTGAACCCTTACACAGGCCACTGCCCAACAACAAAAAACCCATCTCCTCTAATCAAAAATGCCTCCTGCACCCTTCTTTAACTCCCAAGCCGCCTCCAGATCCCCAGATGTGTCCCTCAAAATCAACTTCTGCTCTGACTCCCTGGAAACCGCTGCTATCCTCAATTCTTCAGGGGACAACCTGTTCCCAATGCTTTACCAGACCTTTGCAGAAACCTTTGGCGTCATTGATAACACAATACCATGCCCCTCCAACAAGGGGATTGACATCATCACGGAGAAAGATGAAGCTGAGACAGTCCAAGATTTTGACAATATGTACTCAGGCCTCAATTCTGCTCTAGCCGCAAGGTTTGCTGCGCTTCTGGGCCCAATACCTAATGAGCTTCCCAGTTCTTAATCCCCCTGGCCCTCCCATTGGACTTTCCTCAAACACCAACTCAGTCGCACCCTAGATGTCCCATCCTGCACACAACCACTTCACTCTTACCCTTCCCTTTCAATCTCTCCTCAGAATTAATTGCCCCAAGTTCAAGGTTTCTTACCCTACTCTACCCTCTTCTGGCCAAGGACCCAGCCTCCCCAACAACATCTTCCCTTTCCCAGTCCAGCATCTATATTTTCCTGTCCCAGTCTCAATCCCTACTTCCAGTCACTTCAGTCCGTAACGTCAGAAAGTGTTCTGATCCTCTGTCTGTTTGTCTGTCTGCCCTGGTCCTCCGTCTTTCTGTCTGTCCGCTGTGGTAAGACCAATCAAAACCAAACTCCTTACAAAATACATTAAAATACAATTTACATATATTACATTTATGTACATACCATCAAAAGGCGTGGAAGAATTCAGTTTACAAGTTATGAGGCCATTACATACAAATTAAATGAGAACTGTTTATCTTAATGCGCTCAAAAGCGCACAACACCTTTAAAAATCACATGTACATATTTTGTTTTCACATAGTGTTTATTTTATCACAAGTTCACTTAAAAATCACTCAAGTCTTGGCAATCACTTCCAAAATAGCTAAGTTTTCCCAATAAGGAATTTCCCCACTCAGATCTTCAATCACATGCAGCAAATCACTTCTTAGACGTAATTTTTCTTCCCAATTAGTCCAAGCCAAATGATCATAACCCAAAGGGGTAATTGTTGTCATTACATATGTAAATCTTTCCCAACTGGTACATTTATTTCACATTACCTTGAACAGCTTTCCCCATTAGTACATTTATTTCACTACATTGTAAATCACTCTCAGACGTGATTTTTCCTATAAAAGGAGGCCTCTCTTGCCCCTTCTTGTTTTCTTTCCCCCTCATTCTTGCACTAGTGGATGATAATTGATATTATTCAGCAAAAATCACATCAAATTTTGCCCCCATCAAACATTGCCTTGTCAAAATTGACCCCTTATCAAATATTGCCTCATTTCTCACTTTGACTCGAAAATCTGACTTATTAAATTAAGTTCAGGAATCTCCCAGAGTACTCATCACGTCAAAACTCTTCTAAATTATAAAATTACATCAAAATTATATATTACAAGGTTTAAAATAGTAACAAGATTTAAAATAGCTAAATTCAGGAAGATTGCGCCACACTAAATTAATAGTGTTTCTCCTAGAGCTTATTTTCAGGAGGGCAGCCCTTCCAGCACCTGTGTATTTTTTCTTTTCCCGTGACATTTCTCATATCCCCTCCAAGCTCTGCTTACGCCCTGCGTGAGAGTTCCACACCGCCCCGGTCCTCCGTCTGTCTGTCTGTCCGCCCTGGTCCTCTGTCTGTCTGTCTGTCCGCTCCAGTCCTCTGTCTGCCTGTCCCGGTCTTCTTTCTATCTTTCTGCCTGCCCTAGCCCTCTCTCTGTCTGTCCCAGTCCTCCTTCCCACTTTTCCTTATCTTTCCTTTCCACAACATCCAAAAACCCAGTCTTCTCCTTTTCCCCGCCCGCTTCAAGAACCATCCCGCCCCACCATCACCACAACATTGACCGCCAAACCTCTCAACCTGCCACACATTCACCATAATCTCCCCCAATGGTACCAACCTTGCCCAGGCCCCTTCACTCCCCAGTCTATCTCAGCCCCTATTTCTCCTTCCTCTTTTTTCTTCTTCTTCCCTCTTACTTCTTCCTTTTTTATAGGGGGGGAGAATGTAACCCCCCCTTGAGGGTGTCACAAGAAGGATCACAGGATCCCATGGGGACCCGCACTTAGTCCAGCAGTTCCCCCGTCCCTCCTAGCTCAGCAGAGATGTCCCTTCCATCTCTCCTGAGCTAGGTGAGTCTGCCCAGTTTCCTCTCTCTCTCTCTCTTCCTCTCCTCCTTCTTCTCAGAACCCTTGTAGATAGTCCTGACACAGAGATGTCCCTTCCATCTCTCCTGAGCTAGGTTTTCTGCAATCCACACAACCGTTGGTTCTAGAAATTTCCCAAGGCTCAGCCTTCCTTGTTCCCAGTGCCAGTTTGCGACCGAGTGTGCTTCTGTTTACTACTGACTTGGTGTCGTTGAAGCGACCTTTTTCCTGCAGGAAATCAAGAGTCTCAAGAGTGCAGGCAATGGAGAGGCTCAGGAGGGGGTTATGGCGCTTTGCATGGAACTCAAAGGGGATATTTGGATTGGGGCAGCTCTTGTGGGGGAAGACGACCTTTGCCAATTTTGTGGGACAAAGATATCAGCCCACCAACTGTCCCCCCGGATCGGGCTTGGGCAGGAGTCTGCGGAGATGAAAAATTTGCAGACATGTCTGTTTGTGAATCACGGTCCAAAACGGGAGGCGCCCGTTGTTGCGTACAATTACCAGTTTGATATTTTCCCAATGGAGGTCCTACCTGAAACAATTTGTTTGTTCCAGTGGGTTTTGAAGTGAACATATATACCCAGTACCTTGGCTAGCTTTTCCTGGCGGCGGCTCCAGCTCCCCTGTTGCGTTTGCACAGTCTGAGCAGCCATTGTCCCTCACCTCTCCGCCTTTGCATTTGCAATAGGCCCAAGGGGGAAAAAAATCCATTTCACTGCCCTGTTGCGTTTGCACAGGTTATTATCCAACCTCATTCCTTTGCAATTGCAAGTGGCCCGAGGCAAATATTTTCCTCAATTGCGCATTCAGCAGTTTTTTTTTGTCCCCCTCCTGCCCTTGCAATTGCGACAGGCACGAGGGGGTTGAACCCTGCCCCTTTTCATGCCTGCTTCAGGCATTGGGGGGCAAGTCCAAGGCATTTATGTTTGGGGACTTTAAATTAATTTTCTTGCGGTATTAAGCGTAATATGCTGATACCTGGGAAAATTCAAGGTTGGACAGGAGTTCCAATTTTTCATTTGTGGGTGGGGAGGCTAAAAATTAGCCCCTTTTCAGAAAAATGCAGGGGAAACCCTTGATCCCAATTTCCACAAAAGTGTGGATTTAATATACTTAGATTTGCATTGCGTAGAAATGAGCAGAAAAAAACCAGGTACATACACAGAAAAGGGGGCAGGCGGAAAAACCAGGGATGTTTATTAACCCCCTTTTTTTCTACATATAATCATCACATTACACCCCAAGAAAATTTCAAAAAATTCATGGGGAGTTTGCAGAAACAATTCTAGTGGGCCCAAGTCATCAGAACTTTGGAATAGTACTGCAGGCTTCTTTTCTTGGTACCATCATTATTTGATTTCAAAATCATTTCATGGTCTTTCAGTTCTGGACTTCAGGAAGACAATGTTTCATCTACAAAGAGAGCCAAACCCTACACCAAAAGCAATCATATTGACCATCCTTAAAAATGAAAATGTGATGAATAATCTTTCCTCCTCTAAAGAATAAAGACAGGACAGGATAAAAATCTTGATGAAAATTAATATCTTTATATCCTCTCCACTGGCTTCAACAACAATCATTTTTTTTGCAAACTTCTTTAGAAGCGCTTCCATGGCTTGTAAGGCCGGTTTGCTTTGAGCAGTTACAACTGGTTCAGGAGTGGGATCTATCAAATCCCTGGAGAAGTCAGCACTTGTTTGGTAGTGAAGGAAATTTCTTTCAATCATTTCTTCAACAATCACATTGACAAACTATTTCACAAGATCCGCATAGGGTAAGTATCCAGGCAAGTCCAGGAGAAGCCAAGAGACCTCAATTGCTTCCTGTTCCTTATATGTTGTGGCCTTCCCAAGAAAATCATGTTGCATTACGGTTTACGCATTTGTGACGGCCTTGAATTGCACAGCTGAAGTGAAAGGATAAGCCATTAGCTTTCTGGCTCTCTTGAATTCAGCCCTACTTGTAACATTCATACGCACGATCATGGAAATAACCAGATTCACAAACTTGTGAGACATATTGGTGGATAAAAAACATTTGTCCTCCAGTCATCTTGAAAGGAATCTTGAAGTCCAATTATTTTAGAATGTCTTTCATGTCTTCTGAAAGCCGTTCTTCAGTTTCAACCACATGGAGAAAGTACTTAACGTGTGCTTCCTGTTCAGGAAGGTTGACAACAGCAAGTGTTGAAGAGTGAGTGTTATTGATACCTGAATATTGGGCAGGGATTGTGTCAGAACCACAGATTATTATGTGGTAGGAATGTTTGGACCTACGCTTGCTCAGCCACTGCTCAAAGAAAGAGTCAGATGAAGTGAGAATAATGTGCATCTTCCCTTCCTATTTAGTGAATTGGATGGCAAAGTCAAAGAACACCTGCATTTTCTTCAGTGCAATAATTTCAGTACATAATAATGCTTTCATTTAAATGGGAAGTTGGCACAAGACGTACATTGTCCTCCATCCGTTTAAAAGAGTTTGCTTTCTCAACTACTATTACGGGGAATCTTTCGCCATGGAGAAGGTTCCATGGCTTGAGCTGCCCTGCCAGGTTGCTAAAGACCTGAGCTGCCAATATTGGGAAATGTTTTTTGTTGTTAAACATGACAGAGGCTGGACCGGCCAATAGTTTGATCCCGCTGAACCATTTATGTATTCCACAAGCCTCCCTCTGCGGCAGCTTGTGCTTTGAGCAGCAAAGCGTCCAGAAAGCGGCCATTTTTTGAAGTGTCTCCTGCCCAAAGATTAACCATTAGCGGATGGAGCTCTGGTGTTTGGTCTGTGTTGGATAGAAATGCCACATGCATAACTTTATGCATATACTTTCCATGAAATTCCAGAAAAATATGTTTGGGATCAGGAAGCTCAGTCTGCTCACGGAAAAGTCAATCTAGAACTTCAAAACTCAACCAACACTCAACACCGGAAGGATTAACACTTTGACCCAACTCAAGTAAATCAACAAACACACTCATATCTCACATCAACATCACGCACAGTACTCAGGGGGAGAAATAGAGGTACTTGGTTGAACTTATCATCCGTCAAATCAGTTACTTATGATCTTTGTTGTTTTCAGTTTCTGTTTCAAGTTTATTGTCTTCATATTGTCTGTGTGTTTTAGATTTTTGTTTCTACAACATTAGGTAAAAATTATTTCACTCTTTCTCATTATTATGTTAATATTGATCTTATTTGTGTTGGTTGTTCAAGTTATTACTACTACTGGTTTCTTTAAGTGTTTTGCAATAAAAAGATCAGAGTTCTCTTTCCTACAGTCCGCTCGGAGTAGGGATGTGAATGCTCGAGCAAGCGCAGTTTTCCCGGAGCTTGGTGGTCCTAGCAGGACCGTGAACTTGGGTTTGCCTTTCAATCAAGTTGAGAGTTCTTTTATTTCCCAATCTTGGTTGTAAAGCTGGTCAGCATAGCCATTGTGTTTGCTGTGGAAGGAGCGTGCAGATTTTCTGTTGGGAAACAGGCTGAAAAGTGACAGGATGGTTAGTAATAGGACCTGATAGTCAACGGTGTGCAACATGTACTTACCCTAGTGGCCCCCGTTTGAATGTAGCACGTTGCTTGTTGCCCGGGTAAATTGGATTGGGAGATGAAGTTAGTCGGAGGAGGGTGTACATTCTTGGGTTAGGATTGATTGATGGTTGAATTGGAGTTGATTGCTTCTTGATGTTCTGCAAGTTGGGTGAAGTTGAGAGAGCAGCAACAAAAGGAACGGTTTTTTGTGGTTCCGCATGTGGTGTACAGTGGGTGAACAGAAAAATCCGTACCCCTGAGCACCGGGATCATATTTGGTGACACCCCCCTGTGACACTCAGGTCTATGTAGGTGCTACCTATGTAGCTGTTGAACGTCAATGTTCAACAGATCACTCGTGTCAATGGTTATTTCTCTGGACTATTCAATCAAAGTGAGTCTTTTCTTTCTATCTTGATTGATTTCATCACTAATTCAAGCTGTGTTTGATTTCTTTTTGAAAAAATTAGGATGGTTCAAACCAAAGCCACCCAAAAACCAAACCTCTCAACCAAGACCAAGGCGATGATTGTTGGGATGGCAAGGGCAGGCAAGAGTTTGAACTTCCTTTCAAAGGAGTTCAAGACTGCCAAGTCAAAATTATCTGGAGTTGTTAACCGCTGGAAGGAGCGCGGGAGTAACGAGTCCAAAAAACCGCCTGGGCAACCACCCATGACCAACGAGCATGATGAGCACCAACTCCGGCAACTTCTAGAGAACAATCGCCGCGACCCGATGAGACTAATTGTTCAGGGACTTAGGACTCCCATCTCCATCAAGACTGGCTGTCAATGAGCCCACAAGCTGGGCTTCAACAACCAAGTGGCTGTCAAGAAGCCCTTCATCAATGACAAGCATAAGGCCAGGAGACTCGAGTTTGCCACCTGCCACCTGGCTTGGATGGTTGACGACTGGCAATCTATCCTCTGGACTGACGAGTTGTTGTTTGAGCTTGGGAAGAACTTGCAGGCGGTTGTTGTTTGGCGAAGGTCGGATGAGAAGTACAGGGAAGATTGCCTTGCTCCGACATTCAAAAGCGGGCAATCATCTACAAGAATCTGGGGCGGATTTGTCAACATGTCAAAGGCTTCAATTGTTTTCTTGCCCCCCCGGAAGGACAAACGCCACACAGCTCATCAAACCTGTCTACAAAGGCAGCCTTCAACCTTTCATGGACAACATTGATGAGGCGCATTGTCCCACCCTCATGGAGGACAACCACTACCAAGATGGATGAATTTGCGATGTTGTGTACTGATCAATATAGCGTATATTGATCAATTTATATTGATCAATTTTTTTTTTTTATTATTCCTCTTGATACCTTTGTCTGTTTTCCATGTCTCCTTGATACTATTCTATAATCTCTCTCCTTCTGCCTGTGTTAGCTTCAAGCCACAGGAATTTTTTTTTTCTTTTGCCTGATAACATTCATAAATTTCTACATACACCACTCAATTCTTCCTGAAAAAAAGACGTTGCAAGTTTTAGGATTAATCCAGGGTAGCTGAGGGGTCTCAAATTTTTTTTCTTTTTTTTTTTTACTTCAACAATTGATGTTATCAGAAGTCTCCAAATCAACTTCTTTTCAAAAGAGGAAAAACATTGACCCCTGACCTCTCTCATGATACCATCCTGCACACATTTTTAATTTGGTTGGTTGAACTTGCTCAAGATATTGCATATCATACTTGAAGTGCTACATGCACAGAAGGCCTTTTTGAAATTAGTTTGCCATGGTTTAGCATATTTTTGTCAGGTTCTTTTTTTTATCTACTTTTGTTATCAACCACAGATTAATGAGGAATATTTCCACATAAAATTTCATTGGACAATTTTTCTGCATATAAAACCCAGAAATATTTTAAAATATAATTTATTTGGGGTTGCATCCATTATGCAGCAGCAACAATGCGATCAGTTCCCAAATATCACTAATTTGGTAGTTTCTGGCCCTTTCTGCCACTATATCTCAACACAGCGTGGGAGTTCTTCCATGATATTGGTATCAAAATGATCAATAGCCCCCAAGAATTCATTTTGTACCTTAAATTACCACATAACCCAAATGTAGCAGCTACAATCTGATCAGTTGCCAAATGTCACTAATTTGGTAGTTTCTTGGTGTTGCTGCCACTATATCTCAACACAGCCTGGGAATTCTTCCGCAATATTGCGATCCAAATGATTAATAGCCCCCAAGGATTCATTGTGTACCTTAAATGACCACAAAACCCCCTAATGTAGCCCCTGCGATCTGATCAGTTGCCAAATATCACTGATTTGGTAGTTTCTTGGTGTTTCTGCCACTATATCTCAACACAGCCTGAGAGTTCTTCCATGATATTGGTATCATAATGATCAATAGCCACCAAGGATTCATTGTGTACCTTAAATGACCACAAAACCTCCAAATGTAGCAGCTACAATCTGACCAGTTGCCAAATCTCACTAATTTGGTAGTTTCTTGGTGTTTCTGCCACTATATCTCAGCGCAGCATGGGAGTTCTTCCATGATATTGGTACCAAAATGATCAATTGCCCCTGAAGATTCATTGTGTACCATGGATGACCACAAAACCCCCAAATGTAGCAGCCACAATGTGATCAGTTGCTAAATATCACTAATTTGGTAGTTTCTTGGTGTTTCTGCCACTATGTCTCAGCGCAGCATGGGAGTTCTTCCATGATATTGGTACCATAATGATCACATGCTCTCAAAGATTCATTGTGTACCTTGAATGACCACAAAAACCCCAAATGTAGCAGCTACAATGTGATCAGTTGCCAAATATCCCTAATTTGGTAGTTTCTTGGTGTTTCTGCCACTATATCTCCGCCCAGCATGGGAGTTATTCCAAGATATTGGTACCAAGATGATCAAATGCCCTCAAAGACTGATTGAGTACCTTGAATGACCACAAAACCCCCAAGTGTAGCAGCCAAGATGTGGTCAGTTGCCAAATATCACTAATTTGGTAGTTTCTTGGTGTTTCTGCCACTATATCTCAGCGCAGCATGGGGGTTCTTCCATGATATTGGTACTAAAATGATCAAATGCCCCTAAAGATTCATTGTGTACCTTGAATGACCACAATACCCCCAAATGTAGCAGCCACACTGTGATCAGTTGCAAAATATCACTAATTTGGTAGTTTCTTGGTGTTTCTGCCACTATATCTCATCACAGCATGGGAGTTCTTCCATGATATTGGTGCGAAAATGATCACATGCCCTCAAAAATTCATTGAGTACCTTGTGTGACCACAAAACCCCCAAATGTAGCAGCCACAATGTGATCAACAGTGCAACAGCTACGCTACAAAAAGCGGCAGCGTAGCAAAAGCGTAGCGGTTTTAGCCTTGCTTTGCTAAGCTTTTTGTAGCGGACTTGGCGCTTCGCTATTTGCTACATTTTTTAAGGGGAAAAAATTAAAGAAAATAGCGCGCTTTTTTTAGCGCAGAGTAGCGGCAATTTGCTACGCTTCTCGCTATAGTAGCGGAAAAAACGCTACTGTAGCGATTTTGCTGCGCTACCATAGCACCAGTCAAACATCAATACTTCACATCATAAAATGATGGAGAATTGATGTTTGTGTACTATTTCTGGCATTTTCCACCAAAAGGCAGAGATGCCCGCTACGCTTTTGACACAGAAGCGACCCGGTTCGCTACGCTTTTGGTGCTAAAAAGCGCTATTAGCGCCAAAAATCGTCAATTTTTCCGCTGCGCTATACTGTAGCGAAGCGGGAAAAAAAGCGCTTCGCTACGCGCAGGCCAAAACTGCAGTAGCGGTTCTGGCGCTTCGCTACCGCTCAAAGTAGCGATTTTCCGCTAGCGCTAACGCTATTCTGGATCCAGAGTAGCGTGTTTCCGCTTCGCTAAGCAAAAGCGCCGCTTTTCGTAGCGAAGCGTAGCTCTTGCAGTGTTGATGTGATCAGTTGCCAAATATCACTAATTTGGTGTTTCTGCCACTATATCTCAGTGCAGCATGGGAATTCTTCCATGATATTGGTAACAAAATGATCACATGCCCCTGAAGATTCATTGTGTACCTTGAATGACCACAATACCCCCAAATGTAGCAGCCACACTGTGATCAGTTGCAAAATATCACTAATTTGGTAGTTCCTTGGTGTTTCTGCCACTATATCTCAGTGCAGAATGGGAGTTCTCCCATGACATTGGTACCAAAATGATCACTTGCCCTCAAAAATTCATTGTGTACCTTGAATGACCACAAAAACCCCAAATGTAGCAGCTACAAAGTGATCAGTTGCCATTTATCACTAATTTGGTAGTTTCTTGGTGTTTCTGCCACTTTATCTCAGCGCAGCGTGGGAGTTCTTCCATGATATTGTTACCAAAATGATCACATGCCCTCAAAAATTCATTGAGTATCTTGAATAACCACAAAACCCCCAAATGTAGCAGCCACGATGTGATCAGTTGACAAATATCCCTAATTTGGTAGTTTCTTGGTGTTTCTGCCACTATATCTCCGCCCAGCATGGGAGTTATTCCATCATATTGGTACAAAAATGATCAAACACCCTCCAAGATTCATTGAGTACCTTGGATGACCACAAAACCCCCAAATGTAGCAGCCACAATGTGATTGGTTGCCTAATATCACTAATTTGGTAGTTTCTTGGTGTTTCTGCCACCATATTTCAGCGCAGCATGGGAGTTCTTCCATGATATTGGTACCAAAATGATCAAATGCCCCTGAAGATTCATTGTGTACCTTGAATGACCACAATACCCCCAAATGTAGCAGCCACACTGTGATCAGTTGCAAAATATCACTAATTTGGTAGTTTCTTGGTGTTTCTGCCACTATATCTCAGTACAGCATGGGAGTTCTTCCATGATATTGGTACCAAAATGATCACACGCCCTCAAACATTCATTGAGGCCCTTGGGTTACCACAAAACCCCCAAATGTAGCAGCCACAATGTGATCAGTTGCCAAATATCACTAATTTGGTGTTTCTGCCACTATATCTCAGCGCATCATGGGAGTTCTTCCATGATATTGGTAAGAAAATTATCACATGCCCCTGAAGATTCATTTTGTACCTTGAATGACCACAATACCCCCAAATGTAGCAGCCACACTGTGATCAGTTGCAAAATATCACTAATTTGGTAGTTTCTTCATATTTCTGCCACTTTATCTCAGCGCAGCGTGGGAGTTCTCCCATGATATTGGTACCAAAATCATCACATGCCCTCAAAGATTCATTGTGAACCTTGAATGACCACAAAAACCCCACATGTAGCAGCCACAATGTGATCGGTTGCCAAATATAACTAATTTGGTAGTTTCTTGGTGTTGCCGCCACTATATCTCAGCACAGCTTGGGAGTTCTGTTGAAATTCCAGTGCTACCGGTCTCTCCCTCTTCCTCTTTCCCTTCCCTGTCACACTTCTCCTTTCCCTGTCACTCCCTCACTCCCTCCAGATTGCATATGCATAGTTCACCTTCTGTCCCACATTCTGGCCCCTCCACTTGTAATAGCTTATATATCCCTGGCTTAGACAGAAATAAACTCATCTGCTTTCTGCGCGCATTTCCCTGAGGTCTCTACGGCATACAACCTCTTGTAGCGTGTGCGCTTTTCCGCCACGCAAGCTAGCAGCTTCTAGCCCTCCTTGAGGGCTTCCTTGGCCCCCTTTGTTATTGTCCTCTGAGCATCCTCGAGGTTGTTTTTCCTTTGGGTCATCTCTCATCTCTTTGACCTACGGCCATAGCTTCAACAAGTTCTTCCATGATATTGGTACCAAAATGATCAAACACCCTCAAAGATTCATTGAGTACCTTGGACAACCACAAAACCCCCAAATGTAGCAGCCACAATGTGATCAGTTGCCAAATATCACTAATTAGGTAGTTTCTTGGTGTTTCTGCCCCAATATCTCAGAGCAGCATGGGAGTTCTTCCATGATATTGGTACCATAATGATCACATGCCTTCAAATATTCTATGAGTACCTTGAATGACCACAAAAAACCCAAATGTAGCAGCCAATATGTGATCGGTTGCCAAATATCACTAATTTGGTAGTTTCTTGGTGTTTCTGCCACTATATCTCAGCGCAGCATGGGAGTTCTTCCATGATATTGGTACCATAATGATCAAATACCCGTGAAGATTCATTGTGTACCTTGAATGACCACAATACCCCCAAATGTAGCAGCCACACTGTGATCAGTTGCAAAATATCACCAATTTGGTAGTTTCTTGGTTTTTCTGCCACTATATCTCAGCACAGCATGAGAGTTCTTCCATGACATTGGTACAAAAATGATCACATGCCCTCAAAAATTCATTGAGTACCTTGGGTGACCACGAACACCCGAATGTAGCAGCCACAATGTGATCAGTTGCCCAATATCACTAATTTGGTGTTTCTGCCACTATATCTCAGCGAAGCATGGGATTTCTTCCATGATATTGGTAACAAAATGATCACATGCCCCTGAAGATTCATTGTGTACCTTGAATGACCACAATACCCCGGAATGTAGCAGCCACACTGTGATCAGTTGCAAAATATCACTAATTTGGTAGTTTCTTGGTGTTTCTGCCACTACATCTCAGTGCAGCATGGGAGTTCTCCCATGATATTGGTACCAAAATCATCACATGCCCTCAAAAATTCATTGTGTACCTTGAATGACCACAAAAACCCCAAATGTAGCAGCCACAATGTGATCGGTTGCCAAACATAACTAATTTGGTAGTTTCTTGGTGTTTTTGCCACTATATCTCAGCCCAGCGTGGGAGTTCTTCCACGATATTGGTACCAAAATGATCAAATGCCCTTGAATATTCATTGTGCACCATGAATGACCACAAAACCTCCAAATGTAGCAGCTACAATGTGATCAGTTGCCAAATATAACTAATTTGGTAGTTTGTTGGTGTTTCCGCCACTATATCTCAGCGCAGCGTGGGAGTTCTTCCATGATATCGGTACCAAGATGATCACATGCCCTCAAACATTCATTGAGTACCTTGAATAACCACAAAACCCCCAAATGTAGCAGCCACGATGTGATCGGTTGCCAAATATCACTAATTTGGTAGTTTCTTGGTGTTTCTGCCACTATATCTCAGCGCAGCATGGGAGTTATTCCATTATATTGGTACAAAAGTGATCAAATACCCTCAAAGATTCATTGAGTACCTTGGATGACCACGAAACCCCCAAATGTAGCAGCCACAATGTGAACAGTTGCCAAATATCACTAATTTGGTAGTTTCTTGGTGTATTTGCCACTATGTCTCAGCACCGCGTGGGATTTCATACCAAAATGATTAAATGCCCCTGAAGATTTATTGTGTACCTTGAATGACCACAAAACCCCCAAATGTAGCAGCTACAATGTGATCAGTTGCCAAATATCACTAATTTGGTAGTTTCTTGGTGTTTTTGCCACTATATCTCAGCGCAGCGTGGGAGTCCTTCCATTATATTGGTACCAAAGTAATTAAACGGCCACAGAGATTCATTGTGTACCTTGAATGACCACAAAACCCCCAAATGTAGCAGCCACAATGTGATCAGTTGACAAATATCCCTAATTTGGTAGTTTCTTGGTGTTTCTGCCACTATATCTCCGCCCAGCATGGGAGTTCTTCCATGATATTGGTATCAAAATGATCACATGCCCCCAAAAATTCATTGAGTACCTTGGATGACCACGAAACCCCCAAATGTAGCGACTATAACGTGGTCGCTTGCCAAATATCACTAATTTGGTAGTTTCTTGGTGTTTCTGCCACTAGATCTCAGCACAGCTTGGGATTTCTTCCATGATATTGGGACCAAAATGTTCACATGCCCTCAAAAATTCATTGAGTACCTTGGATGACCACAAAACCCCCAAATGTAGCAGCCACAATGTGATCAGTTGACAAATATCACTAATTTGGTAGTTTCTTGATGTTTCTGCCACTATATCTCAGCACAGCGTGGGAGTTCTTTGATGGTATTTCTACCAAAATGATCACATGCCCTCAAAGATTTATTGAGTACCTTGGATGACCACAAAACCCCCAAATGTAGCAGCCCCAATGTGATCAGTTGACAAATATCACTAATTTGGTAGTTTCTTGATGTTTCTGCCACTATATCTCAGCGCAGCATGAGAATTCTTCCATGATACTGGTACCCAAATGATCAAATGGCCCTGAAGATTCATTGTGTACCATGGATGACCACAAAACCCCCAAATGTAGCAGCCACAATGTGATCAGTTGCCAAATATCACTAATTTGGTAGTTTCTTGGTGTTTCTGCCACTATATCTCAGGCCAGCATGGGAGTTCTTCCTTGATATTGGTACAAAAATGATCAAATGGACCTGAAGATTCATTGTGTACCTTGGATGACCACAAAACCCCCAAATGTAGCAGCCACAATGTGATCAGTTGCCAAATGTTCTAATTTGGTAGTTTCTTGGTGTTTTTGCCACTATATCTCAGCGCAGCATGGGAGTTCTTCCATGATATTGGTACCAAAATGATCAAATGGCCCTGAAGATTCATTGTGTACCTTGGATGACCACAAAACCCCAAAATGTAGCAGCCACCATGTGATCAGTTGCCAAATATCACTAATTTGGTAGTTTCTTGGTGTTTCTGCCACTATATCTCAGCTCAGCGTGGGAGTTCTTCCATGATGTTGGTACCAAAATGATCAAATTCCCCTGAAGATTCATTGTGTACCTTGAATGACCACAATACCCCCAAATGTAGCAGCCACACTGTGATCAGTTGCCAAATATCACTAATTTGGTAGTTTCTTGGTGTTTCTGCCACTATATCTCAGCTCAGCGTGGGAGTTCTTCCATGATGTTGGTACCAAAATGATCAAATTCCCCTGAAGACTCATTGTGTACCTTGAATGACCACAATACCCCCAAATGTAGCAGCCACACTGTGATCAGTTGCCCAATATCACTAATTTGGTGTTTCTGCCACTATATTTCAGCGAAGCATGGGATTTCTTCCATGATATTGGTAACAAAATGATCACATGCCCCTGAAGATTCATTTTGTACCTTGATTGACCACAATACCCCCAAATGTAGCAGCCACACTGTCATCAGTTGCCAAATTAGTGATATTTCGCAACCATTCACATTGTAGCTGCTACATTTGGGGGTTTTGTGGTCATTCAAGGTACACGATTCATCTTTGAGGGCATTTAATCGTTTTGGTACCAATATCATTGAAGAATTCCCATGCTGCACTGAGATATAGTGGCAGAAACACCAAGAAACTACCAAATTAGTGGTATTTGTCAACTGATCACATTTTGGCTGCTACATATGGGGGTTTTGTGGTCATTCCAGGTACTCAATGAATCTTTGAGGGAATTCGATCATTTTGATACCAACATTATGGAAGAAATCCCACGCTGCGCTGAGATATAGTGGCAGAAACACCACAAACTACCAAATTAGTGATATTTTGCAACTGATCACATCCTAGCTGCTACATTTGGGGGTATTGTGGTCATTCAAGGTACACAATTAATCTTCAGGGGAATTTGATCATTTTGGTACCAATATCATGGAAGAACTCCCACGCTGTGCTGAGATATAGTGGCAGAAACACCAAGAAACTACCAAATTAGTGATATTTGGCAACTGATCAGGTCGTAGGGCTACATTAGGGAGTTTCATGGTAATTTAAGGTACACAATGAATCCTTGGGGACTATTGATCATTTTGAAACCAATATCATGGAAGAACTCCCAGGTTGTGTTGAGATATAGTGGCAGAAACATCAAGAAACTACCAAATTAGTGATATTTGGCAACTGATCAGGTTGTAGGGGCTACATTAGGGAGTTTTGTGGACATTTAAGGTACACAATGAATCCTTGGGGACTATTGATCATTTTGAAACCAATATCATGGAAGAACTCCTGGGCTGTGTTGAGATATAGTGGCAGAAACACCAAGAAACTACCAAATTAGTGATATTTGGCCACTGATCAGATTGTAGCAGCTACATTTGGGGATTTTGTGGTCATTCAAGGTACACAATGAATCTATTGGGGCTTTTAAAAATTTTGGTACCAATTTCATGGAAAAATTCCCAGGCTGTGTTGAGATATAGTTGCAGAAATACCAAGAAACTAACAAAGTAGTGAGATTTGGCAACTGATCAGATTGCAGCTGCTGCATAATGGATGTGACCCCAAAAACATTATTTCTGGGTTTTATATTCAGAAAAATTGTCCAACAAACTTTTATGTGGAAATATCCCTCATTAATCTGTGGTTGATAACAAAAGTAGATAAAAAAAAGAACCTGACAAAAATATGCTAAACCATGGTAAACTAATTTCAAAAAGGCCTCCTATGCATGTAGCACTTCAAGTATGATATGCAATATCTTGCGCAAGTTCAACCAACCAAATTAAAAATGTGTGCAGGATGGTATCATGAGAGAGGTCAGGGGTCAATGTTTTTCCTTTTTTGAAAAAAAAGTCAATTTGCAGACTTCTGATAACAGATCAATTGTTGAAGTAAAAAAGAAGAAAAAAAAAATTGAGACCCCTCAGCCACCCTGGATTAATCCTAAAACTTGCAATGTCTTTTTTTTCAGGAAGAATTGAATGGTGTATGTAGAATTTATGAATGTTATCAGGCAAAAAAAAAGATTCCTGTGGCTTGAAGCTAACACAAGGGGAAGGAGAGAGATTATAGAATGGTATTAAGGAGACATGGAAAACAGACAAAGGTATCAAGAAGAATAATAAAAAAAATTGATCAATATAAATTGATCAATATACGCTATATTGATCAATATACGACATCACAAATTCCTCCATCTTGGTATTGAGCATGCCTGTCCACACGGCAATCATCAGCCAGAACTATTGGGCCAGCCACGGTATCAAGAAGATTGATAACTGGCCAGCCCAGTCCCCAGATCTGAATCCCATCAAGAATGTCTGGAAGGACCTCAAGGTGGCCGTCCAGATGCTCTACAAGCCCCAATCAATCACCGCACTCAAAGAAGCAATCAGCCAGGCCTGGGACAACTACCCGACCCAAACTTTTGACAACCTGCTCCATTCCATGCCACAGCAAATGCAAGCCGTTGTCAATGCAAAAGGTGGTTCGACCCGCTGGTAGAGAAAACTATGGCTTCAAACAACCAACAAAAAAACTATTTTTTTTTTTAAAAAAAAAGTAATTGATAGTTTTTTATTTTACCTTTTTGATCATTCCCCCTGTCATTTCAAGCATCCCTCTCACTTTCTCCCTTATTTTTGTCAGCCCTAATAAAAAAATAAAAAAGAATGCATAATCTGTTTGATTTTTAACTTTTTTTTTTATCTGCAATGAAGTTCTATACTCGTCATAGCCATTCTCACAGCCCTTGTTTGTCCCACTCCCCCCCAAAAAGTGGCCAAAAATACCTTGGATTGACCCCCAAAAATAAGTGTTTGGGGGTTCAGTTGTATCGGTCCACCCACTGTACATCCCAGAACAGGCAGTCCCAGAACCGCCCCAAGCTTAACAAAGCCCGCGAGCACCCCGGAGCCGTAGGTGCAAGCGGGGCTTATGCCTAACAAGCAGAGCCTTGCGTGACAGGATCTCACTTGGAACCGTAGGTTTTTTTGCATCTTAGTTCAAAAATCAACACTCAGTTGCCACTAAATTCCAACCTACCTCCATGAAGCGCTGGCTTCCTGGCTAGCTTTCTATCTCCTCAATTTTTGTATGTACCCTGTAAAATTTTGAAATAAAGGCAATCATTTGGTCCGATTGAGCTTTAAGAGTTTTGTTTTTAAGACAATTCAAAGCTCGCTCGAACCCCTGCCCATTAATAAAGAATGCCATACTGATTTCATTAAAGTGAAACAGATCAAAGGAGATCAACAGCTAAGAGAGAAAAAAAAAACAATAATTAATTGTTCTATCTTCCGTGAAGTCGGGCAAAGCCATCTTTGATTCACAACAAACCAACAAAGACCAATTCAACCCTCTCATCCAGCCCTCTCCGACTGCGAAAATGCCGCCACAAACGCGAAAGCAAACAAAGAAGGCTTCAAAGAAGATTAGCCTGACAAAGCATTTGCTTGAAATGGTCGACACTGACCTCCATGAAGCAATCATCAATGACTGCTTGCCGTGCTAACCCAAAAACGAGCCTCCCAAGACGGTTCAGGTCGAGGCCGTGAAGAGCCTGGTCAAACAACAACATACATTTGTTATGGCCGGGACCGGGTGTGGGAAATCACGCATTTCAGAAATGTATATTCACCTGTTTGCTAAGTCAAAGAAACCGGTCATCCTGGTTTTGAATCCCCTCGATGCTCTTGGCAATAATCAAGTCAAAGAGAAAATTGACCAGGGATACACGGCAATAAATTTGAAAAAACTCACCTTCAACAAAACTGTTGCGACGGAGATTTGACAAGGGAAATACAACTTTGTTTACTTGAGCCCTGAAATTTTCTTAAACAACGAAATGTTCACCAATGTTTATAATGATCCAAGATTTCAAAATCGAGTTGCCTTGCTCGTGGTCGATGAAGCTCACATGATATACAGCTGGGGCTTGGTCAAAAACGGAGAAGCTAAAAAATCTTCTGCCCACAAACGTCATCAAGATCGAGCAGTCTTCCGGCCGTCGTATGGCGACTTGGGGCGTGCATTACTAGCCACCGAAAACACACCAATTCTCTTCCTTTCGGCAACCTGTTGTCCACTAGCTGTTACCGAGATCCTCAAAAATCTTAAAATTCCAGAGGAAAGTGTCAATTTTGTTCGCGCTGAACTGACTCGGCCCGAAATTCGAATCCTCCGCTACCCAATGGAGTCTTCTCTCAAATCAGTCAACAAAATTCTACCCATGTTTGGAAAAAAAGAAGACGTCAAAAGTAAGGAAGTTGTACCTACCTTAATTTATTCTGGAACACGAAACGCTACACTGCAAGTTATGAAAGTTGTAAACCAAGCGCATGGAACAACTGGCGGAGAATACAATCCTGAAAGCTCCTTGATTCGGAGATACCATGCTTGCACCGGTGACATGGACAAAGAAGATGTGATATCTGGCTACGAGCGAGGCAATTTTCCGTGTATATCGTGTACGATGGCCTTAGGACTGGGCCAGAACTGGAAGAGGGTTCGCCGGGTGATCCACATTGGCCGAAGTGATCCATTGTGTATCTGCCAGATGATTGGCCGCTGTGGTCGTGATGGGAGGGAAGGATTAGCTATATTGCTTGTGGAGCCAAAGCGCAAGTGGGGCTTGAACACTCCTGAAGCTATCCATAAAGCCAACAAAGATGCCAACGACACCCGAATGGATGCTCTTGCAATCACTCCAGTTTGTCTACAAATAGTGTTCTCTGTAGATAATTTGTGAGTCTTGCTTGTGACAGTGTATCCATCTTTATATTGTTGAAAATGTACTTACTTATGTGGATTGAATTTTATTCAAGACACGGCTACATCCCAATGAACCATGATGACATTGGAGTTATACGTGAAGTGGAGCGTGAAAAAACGGAGAAGTTTCCTGTATGTCGATGCTCGAACTGCGCGCCGGAGGAGGCTGCCCATTTAAAGGCTTGACTGAGTGAAATGACTGAAAGTAACTTTGACGGCATTATGGATCAACCATCAAACGGAGAAATTCCAATGGAACAACCAAAGAAAAAAACAACTCGAGCAAATCCAGAGAAAAAGTACCCACCTAAACCAGTTATGTTCAAGTTCTCAAGCAGACTCGTTGATGACTTCGCTCAATTTTTCAAGAATAAATACGGAAAGCCGCGGTCTTTTCATCCTCAACAGCTCATTGGACCAGTCGAAGGAGATGCAATTGCGTTGAATGTGGACAAGATTCATAATGCTGCTGACATTGCAAATTACATTGGCGGAGAAGCATTGGTTGGACAACTGGACATGCTGTATGAATCTATATTGAAATTTCAAGCCGAGAGCGACTGGCAAGATCATTTGAAAGAACTAGAGGATTACAGCATTCACATTGATAACGAGATGGAGAGGCTACAAAATCTGAAGAAGCAAATACCTGAAAGACGACCGGAAAGACAACCGGTACAACCAAATGAAATTGATAAAGAGATAGCCCCGCCAAACTCAGATGTGGCTGACCAGGAAGGATCAACCTCAAACATGCGCCAAGCAAGCAAAAAAAGGCCAAGTGCGGAGCAGATTGCCAAGAATAAAATAGTTTGAGCTGAAAAAAAAAAGAAAGGGAAGAAAAAGAAGCGAGGGATCGTGAGGTAAAGAAGAGGAAGTGGGAGGTCGACCGAGTTGTATTAGAAGAATTCAAGGAGGCTCACAAGAAATCAAAACCATGATCTTATTCAGTTTTAATTGTCGCCACCACCATCACTCTCGTCGCCATTGTCATCAGTTTCATCCCCATCCTCGCTATCCTCCTCACTGATAAGCTCATCATCAGTTACTTCAGGTTTGGTATTACCAGCTGAGCTGACATCTGAATTAACATCTCGGGCCTGTTGATCCCTCGCGCTTGTACTGTTCCAGATATTCATTGGTGTTGGCCGGAGTTTGTTTAAACCATTACCTTTCTTCATAAACATTTTCTTCATTTTTTTTATTCCAACGGCGTAAAAGTCATCAACACCTTTTGGAATAAGCTCGCCAATCTTAAAAGTAGTATAGCAGATGTTGTTTTGTCGACACATCTACATGCAGTTGTTGAGGGACTGCAAGTTGATCTGGTTGTGGTGTGATTGAAAAATCGTTTGCTTTCCGGAGTCCGTTGTTAAGTCGCGAATCAAGTCGTGAAGCTGAGAGCACAATAAAGTAAGAATCAACATGCCATCAAATAAGATGGAATGAGGAGAAAAAGATGATCACCAAAGGGACATTAAGAGAATATACATCTTTAAGTCGATCAATGAAAAAAAACTTCAGCAAGTAATTTTGCATTTCAAGATAGTGATCCTTTGCAACAAAGTGCTTTTGACAACCACTAGGCGCTATGAAAAGTGAGTGTTGAATCAACTGGCCAAGTCCCGGGGGTAAAACTTCATTGAGCAGTATTATCATCCGGGGGAGCTGGATTGAATATTGAGTTAGCTTTTTGACTCCCTGGGCAATGATAGCCCATTGTTTCCAAACATTCATCACCCGGCCAATATCACCAGATTTCATCGCAGCATTCCCCTCAACAATAGTTGCAAAGTCCCCTAGCCGCAGGATGAGATTCAAGATCTTTGGAGAAGGGTGCAAGTTTGCCGCTTCTTTGGCCTCAGGCGAAAAGAATTGTTTGTAGGTTTCATCTATAATTTCTTTGATCTTCACACTTAGGAGTTTGAGGAGATCTTCTGTAATGTTGTTGTGCTCGGTTCCCATAACAACCCTCAAGGAAGGTTTCAATATTAGTAAGTTCGAGTTGAATGGAAGGATAATGAAAGGATGAAGGGAACATACATGATACAATAAACTAAAGAAGCTCAATGGATCTTCTCGATGTTCTTTATCATCAGGGTATAATCTTTCTTGTTGGTCATCTTATTTGATGGAATACCTAGACTATCCAAGAACCTCCATGAGCCCGAGTCACGTGCATCAGAGGGATCGCCGATGTGTTTTGAATAGATTCAACACTGGGTCGCTACACATTAGCGTAGCGGCAAAAAGCGCCCATCTATTTTGCATAGCGTTAGCGCGCTGTTAGCGCCGCTACGCTGCGCTAATTTTCAGCGGCGCTAACAGCGCGCCAATTCTTCGTTAGCGTTAGCGCGCCGCTACAGTCGCTACGCTACGCTGCGCTGCGCTACAGCGCTTTTAGCGGAAAAAAAGCCCTTTTTTCCCGCTAAAGGCGCTGTACTAGTAGCGCAGCGTAGTGCGCGCTCTTTTGCGCCCTGCATGCGTAGCGTTAGCTCAATTGCGCGCATCTGCGCTAACGCTACGCTATCAGCTAAAATAGCTGCGCACCGCGTGCGCGTAGTGTTAGCGCATATGCGTGCAATTGCGCTAACGCTACGCTAAAAAATAGCGCATTCGCGCTGCGCTACGCTACGCTAACCGCTATGGTTAGCGTAGCGACCCAGTGTTGATAGATTGCCTGGCTGATATTCCACATTGTATGGGCCCCTCCCAAGATCGTGAGAACGTTGACCAGGCTTTCCTCGCTGTGCCCGCTTGGTATGCGTTGGTTTTGTAAGGTTGAAACATTTGTACAAGTCCCAAGGTCGCCATCGATAACTTGTAGCCAAGACGAAAAGCTGGCTGGTGACATATTTGACTGATCAGTAATTGCTTCAAAGACTTCGCCGGCTCCCTGGGCTGAGTTGTCGGATGCTATCATCAATTTCAGCATTGTGATATCGGGCTTTTGACTTGATATTGGCTCAAGAGGCGGAGGTTTTGTAGGGATTGAGACAAGCAAATCAGATGGGAAAACTAGATGTTCAAGGAGCGCTTGAGCAATTTGACTTTTTATAACAGATTCCCACGAGATTTCTTCCTGGATTGATGGAAGTAGCATCCTCGGATGGACATTGAAAGTCGCAACTTTTGACATTGCTTGGTGATACGCTTGGACAGTGAGATTTGTTGAGTTGTAGTTGTCATGTTTCATCTTTTCCTTCTCTGTTTCTCTGCTACACACATTTCCACTCCATGTCACTTGTAGGTAGTTTACCTGAGCCCAGCGGACGTGGAAGGACTTTCCTCATCCTTCCACAACCACCGCCACTCGACCCGCATCGTGTCCGCTGGTCTCAGGTACAGTAGCTTTCCCTTTTCTCATTCTTTGTTCTCTTTCTTTCTGTTTTTCCTCTTTCCCAGCTTCCTCATCTGATGTGCAATGCTATCCTTCCACAACCACCGCCACTCGACCCGCATCGTGTCCGCTGGTCTCAGATTCAGAACCTGGTTCATCTCATCAGGTTATGAGCCCGCGCTAGGCTCCAGCTCCGCGATCGACCAAGCACGTTAAATATTGGTCTCTTTTGAGTGACTTCTCTAACGAGTGGATTACAAAAAAGGATCAAAACAATCTCGTCGCCTCGGTTTTTGATATGTCTGACGACAAACAACTCTCAACCTTGGGCAAAGCCCCCGCATCCTCAGTCGGTGCGACGGTGAACATCAATCCCGACTCATCGGCCGCTCTCTCTCAAAAATCAGCCGCTGCTCGCCTTCCCATTCTCACGGAACCCGGCCCGGATTCAAACTTCCCGGACTGGGATCTCGTGATGACTTCCTACTTCGACGCCGTCAACTTGGACTATGTCATTGAAAAGCCGATGCCTGCGCAACCACCAGCCTCATGGGCCGCAGACAACAAGACTATCTGCGCAATCCTTACGCAAACTATTGTAGGCTCGAACCTGCTCACCGTCCGACCCTACAAGAAGAACGCCTATGGCATGTGGCAGGCGCTCGTTCGATCCCACCTTGACTCCTCCACTGGCGGCAGAGTCTTTTGGCTTCGCAAACTTCTCCTCACAAAAATGGAAGGCGATGACCTTTTATCGCATCTCAACACCATGGCGAAAGCTTATGATCGTCTCAATGCCCTCATCACTCCGGATAAACCTCTCACTCCGTCCGATGTACATGCCGCGGCGCTCCTCAGTTCAATTCCGAACGACTGGATGGCGTGCGTCTCCCATCTGATGAATCAAGACGGAGTGAAGTCCAAGTCGATTGTCCTGGCTCTGAAAAACGAGCACACCAGGCGACAGTCTCAAAACGAGGGTGTTCCCTCAGCATCTTCGGCAAAAGCCGGGCCCCGTCTCGACAAACGACCCGGTGATCGCACTAGAAAGCCCCTTCATTGTGACTTCTGCAACGCGGATGGCCACGATCTCAATCGCTGTCACAACACCCGCAAGATTCTAGCCGAGCATAAGGCTAACCAAAAGCCTTGCGCCTCCCAACGGGACGACAGCGTGAAGAAAGGCTCTCAAAGTCAACCAGCGGCGCGTGCCGGCCGTACCTCCGCAGCCACCCTCGGACAATCCTCTCACGCGTACAAGGAAGACGACAAATCAGATTATTCCGGCTCCCAGATTGACGTTGTCGCCGGGAACGTGGTAGCCGCTCTATCGGCCTCCTCTGGTGCTTTCACTGCCGGCAATGCCAACCTAGACTCAGGCTGTTCGATGTCAATGACGCCGGATCTCGACACAGTTGAAGACCCTAAGCCAGATCACACTCCTGTTTGCCTTGCCGATCACTCCGTGGTCGAAGCCACCCACAAAGGCAGGGCCAGACTTCCGATTGATGGTGGAGTCAAGGTAAAAACTCTGGTTGTCCCCTCACTTCACGAACCTCTCCTTTCCATCGCTGCCATGTGCGACGCCGGGGTCACTGTTGTCTTCACCAAGGCCTCCTGCGACATCTACCACTCGAACTCAATTCAAATCGCCGGACAGCTGTCCGGCCGCGGATACCGACAAGGAAATCTTTATTACCTGGCGTCGGATCCTGTGAGATCCTCCTCTGCTGATTGCCTTACCACCACCCCCGTTGACAATTCTCTTCTCTTGTATCACATCCGTTTCTCCCACATCGGACTCAAACCGCTCAAAGCACTTCTGAAACAACACGGCACCACTCCATCAATAAATAACGAGGTTGACGTCCAACGATGCCCGGTTTGTGTGCAGTCAAAAATGCCACGAAAGGCCTTCAAGTCACGCTCCCTTCACCGCTCGACAACTCCCGGTGAACTGATCCACTCAGACGTTGGGTCGTACGAGGTCGTGTCCAGGGAAGGTTATAAGTATTTCATAACCTTCATAGATGATTGTTCCAAATTCCTTTCTGTTTTCCCCATGAAATTAAAAAGCGACTCGTTTGCTTGCTTCAAAAATTTCCGAGCCTTCTTTGAGAAATCCGGGGTGCATAAAATTCGGGCCCTACGGACCGACAATGGGGGGGAGTACATGTCAAATCAGTTCGAGTCTTATCTCTCCTCTGCCGGGATCAAGCACGAGCCGGGTCCACCGCATTTGCCTGAACTCAACGGGGTAGCAGAGCGGACTAATCGCACCATAAGCAACCTGGTGAGATGCTCTCTATTCCAGGCTAAGGTCCCCAAATCCTTCTGGGCAGACGCCCTACGACACTCGATCTTCGCACACAACTCATTTCCATGCAACACTCCTCAAGGCTTCCACTCACCATGCTCAATATTAAAGGAACACACCGTTGACATCAAAAGACTTCATCCCTTCGGCTGCCTGGTGTGGTACAAGGTACCGGAGGCAAATCGCAAGAAGCTGGACCAGAAAGGTCGGGCTTCCATTCTACTCTCCTACCTCTCGGACGGAAATGGGTTCCGCCTGTGGGACCTCGAAAACAGATCCGTCATCAAGTCACGAGACGTAATCTTTGCGGACTATTCCTTCCCCTACGGTACAAAGCTGAACCCCCCTTCTCTTCCGATGACAGTGGAGATTGGCTGGTCGGAACTGGAGAAGACGTTGTCAAATGAAATAGCGTCAACTTTTGACACTCCAAGCCCCGAAACTCAACCGACTCCAGCTCCCATTCCTCCCTCTCCTTCCCCGCTGATCTCGCCTCCTCCCTCGTCTCCACCCGTGCCACAACCTGTCCCGGACCAGCGTGTTCCAACACCAGACCGACCGCCGTTGGATATACCTCTGAAGGCGAGGTTTGATAGGCAACTGACTGCCTCCATACACGCTCCCGGAAACGCACCGCGCTCCCCGCAAGTGATCTCGTCGGACTCCGATTCCTCTCACGACACGCCTTTTGAATCGCCGTCCGCCCTGTCACCCGTGGACCCGTCCACGCCGGACATCTCTGTTATTTCCCTGCCACCACTTGCCACTCCCTCTCCCTCTTCCTCCCGTCAATCACAAAGACCGTTGGATCACTCCCCGTCCCATTCTCCTTCACTGCCCTTGCCTGGCCTAAGCCCCGCTCCCGCCTCTCCATCCTCCGGACCGTCCGCGCGGCCGCAGGACCCTTTGCCGTCACCACCATGTCCGAAAACTCCCTCGCCGCCCCCACGCCGGCGGTCCGCTAGGGAACAAAAGGCCCCTGACAGGTATGGCCACTGGGCTAAGAATGCGTTGTCGAGTCCCGAGGTCGATACTCCAAAAACATGGCGCCAACTTTTGAAGTCGCCTAACAAACATCGCTGGCTAAAGGCAGCCGAGGACGAGTTTGCCTCACTTCTGGGAATGCACACCTGGAAGCTAGTTCCCCGCCCCGAAAAGAGGCGAATCATCAAATCCAAATGGGTCTTCAAAGTCAAACGAAGACCCGATCAGACGATTCAAAAGCTCAAGGCGCGCCTGGTAGCCATGGGCTACTCGCAAGTCCAGGGCCTCGATTACAATGAGGTATTTTCCCCAACGCTTCGCCTAGAAACACTTCGGTTAATTTTCTCCCTTCTTGCCAGCCGTGGCTGGAAGGGTTGTCAGGTCGACTTCAAGACGGCCTTCCTCAATGGGCACCTGGATAAACCCATATACATGGAGCAGCCGCCAGGTTTCGAGGACCCCCAGCACCCCGATTGGGTCTGCGAAGTGAGTCTCTCTCTCTATGATTTGAAACAGTCCCCGCGGCAATGGAACATAGAGCTCCATAAGGCTCTATTGGATCTGGGCCTTAAAAACTCCAAGTACGACCCCACGTTGTACTTCAAACTTATCAATGGGAAGTTGGTAGGGGCTCTCACCACTCACGTCGACGATTTGGCCATCGTCGGGGAACCGTCATTTGTGGACTCTCTCATATCCTCCATCGGCGCTCAGTTCAAGATTGGTGCCGACGAAGAACTCAATCATTTTCTTTCCCTAAAAATCACGAGGGATGTCCCCGGAAGATACCTGTTCCTCAACCAAGGTCACTACATCACAGAGCTTAGCCAAAGATTTCTGTCGGCACCTCCCGTCTCAGTAGCAACTCCAACGGACATGAACTTCAAGAATCTGACTCATAGACGCGAGGACGACCCCGCCTCGCCCGGTCCCTACCCCCAACTAATCGGAGCACTGCTGTGGGTCTCACAGTGTACACGTCCCGACATCTCATTCGCTGTAAACAGACTCTCCCAATTTCTCCGCGATCCCTCCGCTGCGCACTGGTTCGCAGCCGTACGGGTGCTCAACTACCTTATAGCAACAAAGGACCTGAAACTTCGTCTTGGCGGAGATCTCTCCTGCTCCGGCTATTCAGACTCGGACTGGGCTGAAGACCGTGATGACCGCCGTTCGGCCTCCGCCTATACTTACCGCATTGGGGACGGAGCCATCTCCTGGAAATCAAGAAAACAAGCCACCGTCTCTCTCTCAAGCACGGAAGCGGAGTACCAACGGTGGGTAGTTACGATAACCATGAATCCTCTTCTTTGGTCTTCAATTTAAAATTAGGAACCAAATAAAATGTTCTGTCAGCTAGATCAAGAAGTCAGAGCTCTCCTCTAAAAATTGGTGAAAGAATTTTCCATTTTTGTCAAAAGAATAAATTGATATCCCTTATTCCGTGTCAAATTTTGCAGTTACTAGTAACTAAAAACTGGAAGTGTAATCAAGGATATCCAGGCAGTCTTTTTACAAAAATGCAAAATTATTTCACCAATTATTAGAGGAGAGCTATGACTTCTTGATCTAGCTGATAAAAATCATTAGGTGGTTTTGAATATTCAATTAAAGGCTGAAGGAGAAAAAAAACTGATAGTAACTGTTATCGTAACTACCCACCGTTGGGAGTACAAGGCGCTCTCGGACTCCTGCAAAGAGGCTCTTTGGCTCCGTCACCTCCTAACCGAACTCCGTCTGCGTCCAGACACTGCCATACCTCTGCATGTGGACAACAAAGGTGCAGAGGCGCTTGCAAAAAACCCGGAACATCATGCGCGGACAAAGCATATTCACGCGCGTTACCATTTCATCCGGGAATGCGTGCGAGAAGGCGACATCTCCTTGCTTCACGTGTCAACAAAGGAGATGCTTGCCGACATGCTAACCAAACCGCTCGCCCGCGTAGCGCTCGAGAGGCACAGGACTATGTTCGGACTAGTCAAATAATCTCCCATCCCTCATACATTCTATCTTCTATCTTCCCCATCCCCTCTCATTCCCACTCCCATTTGACCTCTCTATATTTTGTAAATTTTCTTTCTTTCCTTCTTTTTCTCTTTCCCGTCTCTTATTATTTTTTTCTCTTCTTTTCTTTCTTTTCTTCCTTTCCTTTTCTTTTCTTTCTTCATGTGTGCAGCAAGGGGGGGTGTTGAGTTGTAGTTGTCATGTTTCATCTTTTCCTTCTCTGTTTCTCTGCTACACACATTTCCACTCCATGTCACATCTCATGTCACTTGTAGGTAGTTTACCTGAGCCCAGCGAACGTGGAAGGACTTTCCTCATCCTTCCACAACCACCGCCACTCGACCCGCATCGTGTCCGCTGGTCTCAGGTACAGTAGCTTTCCCTTTTCTCATTCTTTGTTCTCTTTCTTTCTGTTTTTCCTCTTTCCCAGCTTCCTCATCTGATGTGCAATGCTATCCTTCCACAACCACCGCCACTTGACCCGCATCGTGTCCGCTGGTCTCAGATTCAGAACCTGGTTCATCTCATCAAGATTGGCACTGGGGACTGAGTCGATGAGCTGTTGGCTAGGGTGATGGATATAACCCCAAGTTCCGTGGAACATACGAGACGTGTGGCCAATGGATTTTGCGTGAATTTTCTGTTTGAAGTCGAGATTGTCCACGCATAGGAATGGAGCTAGATTTGTCGCAAGGGAAGCCAAAATCTTTTTTGAGATTTTCTTCTGAGATTTCTTGCTGAGATAGATAAGCGCTAGATGAGCTGTCTTTCGAGATGAACTGAGGCCAATGTACTGTAAGAATACATTGACTTGATTGGTCACTCCGCACGCGAGAAACGTCAAGGAATTTCGAAGCTGTGGACCATTGATGCGGCGATTCAAGACAAATGCGACCATTGAACATATTGTCTTTGCGACCTTCCGTTATAAAAATTGGGGTCGAATTGAATTTCAGGTATTGAGTTGTTGAATGCAAAATATGTCAGCAGGCTACGCAGTGCAAGCCAGAGTAACAATTATACAGATGATTATAAATAATATTTCACATTTTTTTGACAGATATCTAGGTAATCTGTCACATATTATATAAATATATGATAAATACTTAAAAATATAATGTACATATAGTTTAAGAGTAATAATAAATCTTTAAACTATTGAATATGAGTAAAATATACTCTGTGTGAATAATAAACTACGCACGGGTGCGCAAGTTACACCTGTCAAAGATACTCCCGTGACAGGTGTCAATGTCCGGTAACTTTGGGAAATAAGAGATCTTTCCTCAATAGGATCTTCTTGAACTACGACCCCATCCAAGTTCGAGCGCAACAAACCAATTGACATCAATAATGGATCGCCCCATTCGAGCTCGCAAATAATAAACCAACAGATATCGACCTCCCCATCGAAATATCTAGAAATACCCCAACAAAGTAGTACCAAGGAGGACAAAAACATTATTTAAAGAGGTAGGTCTGTCCTCTTTTTTGTCCTCCTCAGCTTCAGACAACCCAACAAATATCTAACTACTCTTTCGACTCAAAAAATTATCAGATTCAAATCGATCAAGTCGTTACATCTTCACCGTCTATAGCCTGTCTCAATTCCGAGTGCGATCCGATATCGAGAAGGTTCTTTACTAGTA
Organism: Puccinia triticina; assembly: GCF_026914185.1. Taxonomy (NCBI): domain Eukaryota; kingdom Fungi; phylum Basidiomycota; class Pucciniomycetes; order Pucciniales; family Pucciniaceae; genus Puccinia; species Puccinia triticina. The sequence continues at coordinate 3,963,589 of NC_070573.1, forward strand.
AGTAATTACCCTTCTCTTATTTATTGCACTTCTCTTATCATCTTCCTGGGATTCAACCACACCTGCATCGCAGGCCCCAGTGTATTCAGAGGGATCCAAACCACACCCGCTACGTTGGGCCCCTCTTTTTATTCTTTATATTTATTTCTTTGAAATAACTACCCAACACCCTTCCAATCTACTTTTATTATCCTTCATCACCCAGTGTAGCTAGAGGTGCATAGCTCTTGGCATCACCGAGGCTGACAAAATAACTTACCACATATGCTTGTTTGTTGCGGTTAAAAGGTAAGTCGGACTCAAGATCGTCGTTTGGATCCAGAGCAGCCACGTCAAATTCTGGTTCGGGGACTTCCTCATTGCCATCCCCTGGATCTTCGTTTTCATCATCGTGATTGTTCCCCGCGGCCGATCGACTGTCGAGTTTCTTGAATAGCAGATTGAAGAGGAAAGGCATGTATATTTCTGTCAGGGCTTTGTCTTGATCTTCCTTTTCCTCCGACGAGAATAAATCCTCCAATACTGTACGTGTGTTGTGATATGCACCCCGAGGGAAGGCACCACTCGGCGGTCTCTGAGAGATTGTAATCCTTGTTGCCTATTTGTTTGGAAGGAACAAATGAGTCAGAAGCGAAGTCAACAATTGTCAAAATAATTTCAACATACCTCTTCAAGAATAAAACTTTCCCAGTGATCTTTGCCACCGTCATGAGTGTAAATAACATTGCGCATTGTATGAAGAAGCAATAGTGTAGACAGCCAGCCTGTTTTGGTTCCCCAATATCGTCGTTGGAAGGCCATGGACATATTTTCGCTGGTCAAAAAGGCGGAGAGGAACTGTTTCGGGGTAAGGTTGAGTTCATTGATGAGATTGCAAATGGAGTATAGCTTTGACTCTTGTGATCTGATCTCTTTGGTTTTTGTCGGATCCGGATCCATAGTCGTATATAAAGGAGATTTTGACGTTCAAGCTACAAGGTGTTGAGTGAATGCGTTTGAGGATTTATGCAAAGCAATGGGTGGATGGGATCGGCGATTGAAGGAAGGAGGCAAAATGAAGGGGATATGAAAAGACGGATGAAAAAAAGAGGAGTTCAACGAAAAAAAGAGGGTTGAATAAGGTCATGGGTTTGTCAATTTCTGACCAAAGCTAAAAATCCAAAGTTTTGAAAAAAAGATAAGGGTATGATGAAATTGGATTATCACAATTCTGAGTGGATGGAAATCACAGGAAGATGCAGCAGATCAAATGATGAGAATTGAGAAAGAATTAGGTTGGTGGTTTAAGAGGTATAAGGGAAAAACATCCACCACCACCAAAGCAAGGAGATCCTGTCAAGCCAGATTTCCTGCTTAGTCACAAGTCCTCTCCCTGCGGGAGAGATTGCAGTGTTATGGCAGGTCTCTTTACATATTACATAACTGCCATGGTTTTACATAGTTTCATCTCACCAACACAATTACATAATCAACTTTTGTATATATATTCTACATTCTTAGCAATCCTATTTTTCCCTTGGGGGAGTTTTTGTTAGAGTAGTCATGCACTTATGCACGAACTATTGCTTAGCGACTATGTACTTACTCATCATGTACATAGTTTTCTAACCTTGTCGGTGACAGGCACCAAACCTAACCTGTCACCAACACGCGACTACAGTCCCAGCTCTCACTTGCCCGGGCTCTCCTCTCTTTCCTCACCGAGATTGGAGACCCGGGTACCGACACGTGAGAGCTGACAACACCGCCGGACTGTATCGCGCAGGTTAGTCAGCATGATAGCAATGAAACCGAGATTGGAGACCCGGGTACCGACACGTGAGAGCTGACAACACCGCCGGACTGTATCGCGCACCTATGATAGTGGAGAGCTGACATCTATAGGGTGAGCTCCCGGATGTTTGGGAAGGCACCCTTTAGACGCCCTTCTCCGAATTGGCGAGCGGCTTAGAGCCGCTCGAGCTGCACGGAGTTCGCCTGCCAAATCCCAGCTGCCCCCCTCGGCTCCATTTCTGTGTCCCTGCACCGGACCTAGAACTCCAAACTCGTGCTAGCGTATGTATTTGCACAGTTTATGTTACACTGATTTAACACGCCTAAATTACCACACAACAAAGAATGCATCTTTTGCACCTTTGGATCACTCAATTCTTCAGCTCATCTCGTATCAGCCTGGCCCTCTAGTAACACGATGTCAACACTTCTCAGCGACCACGAATTAGGAATCCCGCAAACACAAAATACTATGCTGAACAAACCAACAGCGGAGTCTGGCGCATATAGTTACGATCATTATCACGGCCAATATTCCATGCCTCATCCAGCTGGTCCTCAAAGCAGATACAATCAATACACGCAAGTTCAACATGGCCAATACCAATACCATCAAGACTATCCGTCTCAGCAGCTTTACAATTCGTCCATCTCTTCTTCTCAACCATCACACCCTCCTCCTAGCGGCTTCGAAAATACACCCAATTTCTCCCATCTTCCCTACTCTGATAACAGCCGCTGCGCAAGCAATTCCAATGTGTCATGTCGGGGAAACTCATTGAACTCAATATCCAGCGTGAATCCTCATCAGAACCCAAATTTGCTTTGGAATCAGCACCCCTTTCCGGTTTCAGCTCCAGCCCAGCAGTCTAATGTTTCAAACTCGGCACCTTCCAATAACTTAGCCAATCCAAGACCAAATCCAGTTCCTGTTGTCGCCCAATCACAAGGAAAAAATAAGCGCAAACGAATGATAAATAGCGAAGAAGATGATATCTTGAATGATTGTGCAAGACCTACCAACTCTGATGATTGTGAAATTGATAACAATAATGATGGCGAACCACCGAGTGCCTCTTATGATATACCACTCCCGCCGCCGGACAACATCGGAAAGCTTTCTGAGATGTTTTGCACCCCTCCAGAAACAATGGCTAAGTTTGAAAAGCTTCCATTGTACGAGCTCCGTAAGCTTCAATCAACCCACATCAAGCTCCATCGCCTCAACCTCAGAGTCAAGTCCGAGGCCGAGACGCTTTATTTTGAATATCAGAAAAAAATCCAACTCCTCAGTTTAAAGTTTTCCAGACCGGCGACTTCTATAGCCCGCTACCTTGGGCAAAATCGCTCGCGAAGAAAGAACCACTGGAACAAATTTAAGGCCGAGAATCCGAAAGCAAAAGAAACATTCAAGGATTGTAAGTCATCTTCTCATATTTTGATTCAATCATAAATTACCATGTATCTTAGCTAATTTAAAATCAACCACATCATTCAGCCAGTGTGGATCTATCAAAGCGAACCAAGGATGTTGCAATGACTTACAAAGCCACTGTTCCAAAGCCTCCAGATTTTACTGAAGAATCGGACGAGAGGTTTGATGCGAAGGAGAAAGTTAGATCCGCTCAGACTGTAATGACCAATGTCAGGAAATGGCGCGACTCCACAGAGCGCCAGGTGAGACTTGAGCTTCTGCAATCAATAGTCTGATCAGTTTGGTTTCTGATTCCTTCCGTTCTTATTCTGTTTTTTGACTTGCTGAAGTTGAAAGAACTCAGCGATGAGGCTCATATCAAAGGATTCCTTGTACTTGCATCACAAGATCACACTGCAGATTTTTTTTCTCAGGGAGGAAGCTTCATTGCGAATCAGTTCCTGCGAACTCTCATGGACAAGGGCAATCCGATTGGCGGGTTCCACTCGTACGCAGCAGGAACACAAGGGAGGGGGGGGGCTCCTAAACAAATTGGCGCGACCAACCAATCTTGCTCTAGCTGCCAGGTTGTCCCAGGTGTTGATGTTGGGACAAGTTTGAGAGATGGTCTGAGTACGGTAAATGGTTCGAGTCCGGTGGTTGTTACTAGCACTGATGTTGCTCCTAGCACCAAGGTCAGTCCTAGCGCGGAGGTCGGTTCTAGCGCGGAGGTCGGTTCTAGCGCGGAGGTCGGCTCTGGCGCGGAGGTCGCTTTGAATACTGGCCGAGTTCTTCCGAGCGTGGACGCTCCGAACATGGCATGTACTATTCATAACAGAAGGAAACCTGCTGGTTTCAAAGAATATGCAGATGTTTGCAGAGGTATGACTTTTGGCTTTATATTCTTGCGGGACATTTAACTTACTTCCCATTCACTTTAACAGGAAGCCTTGTTGAAAATAAGAGATACCTAACCGAAGTACTAGGGAAAATGTTTTGTGAGCATATTAAACCCCTTCATATCTGTTCAAACATGCAAAATTCATAGCTAATCGAGCCTTTAGCTGCAAGTGGGGGGCACTCTCGGGGATGGCCTGGTACCAACACAGATGCAGGACTCGCAGCCTTTAAGCTCAAACTCGTGGTTGCGCCGAACACACTGGATGTTGAAGGATGCCTGCGGAACAAGCCAATCAAAAGCATGAAGATAGAGCCGACCTGGAAGATCCTACGCGGGCTACAAAAGGGATGGATAAAACTGGTACCTATTGAACAAACGCAAGCAGTTGAACTTGATGCAAACATCTCCACAGTTTCAACGCGTAGCAAAAAACAAGTGGAATTGGCGGTCAGAAGTAGCAATAGTGATGATTCTGAAGATGAAACTGATAATGAGAGCGAGTAGGCTTGTGGCATTTAGGTTTACTTTTCTGCATTACAGGTTGCTTTTTTTTGTTTCAATTGTTCCTGGTTTCCATTTCAAATGAGCAGGATAGAACTTTAGAGACAGAATTATATACCAAGTGAATTATGTTGATGATGTGCGCCTGTCTACCAACTTGGTCAACAGCAAATTGCGAACAGCTAGTAAGCTAGTAAATATAATGAGCAGCTCTCAACCTATTGAAAGGTGCCACTTTTGCAAAGCTGGGTTTACTTAGAGGTTCTAAATACATTCGTCTCCGTGTTGCTTTGTTGGACCCAAAACTCCTTTCACGAGCACATGTAGCTCAACCCAAGAATTTGACCGCACCTCAAGAGCCACCCTTGGTGCAACCAAAACATTCACAACATTTCAAACCTCGCCAGAAGGGTTCACACTCATTCAGCTCAGTGTTCCACTCACCACCTGTCATCCGGTCTTAATGGCACATTTCTTTGCAAGAGCATGTTGGGCGACACCAATTGCAAAGTCTTGGACATTTGGTTTTGCTTCCAATTGAGTACTTCCCAGATGATTATTTATTCAAAAGGGGAGGTGCAATTATTATGGGAAATATGTGGATTATAGTTAATGTCACACAACAGACATGAACAATCACCAGAAGAAACCACAACCGGCCAATTGCACAGTGGATGAAGTTCATGGAGCAATAGTATTAGGAGGCGCCGACCAAAGATGATATCAGACTGCATTGACCAGCTGTCGCAAAGAGGATTGGTAATCAAACTATCACACAACGCGGGTGAAGGAAGTGAAAATCTGGATGAGGAGCTGACTCATGAGTCATATACACAACTGTTATAGATTTTGTTTAATCCTTTGCAGCAGCAAAATATCTCCCTTTAATTCTTTGCCAATACAGTATCAGGCCAAGGCAGTGGGGATATTTTATTTCCTTTACAATATCAGCACTGCCTGGCAAGCACCGGCGCCTCTAAGGTGATGTTCTGGCGGTACAACTGCTCTTAGCTTTTAGTTCTAGTAGAATGGAGAGCTTTGAGTCCCAAGATGTGTGGGCAGAGCACCTGCTGTGAGTCCAACCTGCCGCAGTTTTACCCGCTAGCAGCTGGCTAGGGCTGATTCAAACTGCCGCACAGCTGGCCATTGGTTGCAAGTGGTGCTGGGTACCCCCCAACAGTACCTGGTTAAAAAGCTTCTAATATTCAATGTTTGTGGTGAATTGAAGATTGGGGATCCTGAAGGCCCTTTTATGGTGTCAGGGAATGCAACTTCTATCATGGTTCTGGATATTCATGTTCTGGGTTTCATGTTTTGCAACAAAGCATTATGAGTCACAAGAAAGTAAAACAAATTTGACTTCAGTTAAAACTGTTGATTAACTTAGTACAGAGGCAGAAACCTTGGATAAATCAAAATCTAAAAACTGACAAGGCAAGAGAGTTGAAAGCTGCTCTCAAAGTGGATTAAATCCCCTTCAACATAAGTACCAGGTGAAGTAGGTACACATTTAGTATGAGTCAAGACCCTATGTAGGAATAGTGACTCCATATGTTTGAGTGCTTCCAAAGCATTTGAGAATATTTAATATGAATAAATTATACACTTTGGAAGCAAAAATGTGTTTAGTCATTCCTTTTCAACATAGGGCCATGCACATATTTCATGTCCCTATGTGTGAAGAGAGTGACTAAAAAAATTTCAGTGCTTCCAAAAAAAAGCATCAATATCTCATCAGATTAACAAAATATAAAACATTCTTTTGTAAATATACCACCCCTTCCATGAACCCATAAAAGACTAATTCTAATTGAAAAAAAAAATTATTATACCCTTTGCATGAACACATAAAAGAATAATACTAAAACTGAGTCATCCAGAGTTTTATTTCATGTCCACCGCACTTTTAGGTTTTCCTAGCTAACTTGAAAAAGGATTCCGCATGCAACATACCACACTTTTGCTTTGCACTGGAGCATGACACAGGAAAATTAAACTCTCTCTTATTGTTTCCGTTTACCAGAAAAAGAAATATTTTGTCTAAATATTGTGGTCAAGAGGAGTTGAAAACCCTCCCATATAGGCACAGTTCCGGCGATGAAGCAGGATGATGACCCGTTCTGGAGTGCTCTCTCTTTTTTTTCATGTGCAATTTTTTAGGGTTGTCTCTTTTGGTGAAGGTCCAAGAACTTGTGCCATTGACACAATACACATATCTCCACAGGATATTAATTTCCATGAATGAGAAGATGGATTTTCACAATGTATTACGATCCACTAAAAAAGGTCTAGTCCTCATCTTCAAACAAGTCATCATCTTCGTTTGGCCCTTCATTTTCTTCACCATCGGAGTGTTGTTGTTGAAGAACTGCCTGCTCCAATTGAACATCCGCACTGCTTGATTTGGTGCCAATGGTGCACATCAATGATTCAATCATGTGGAACCATTCGTCTGGTAAGATTTCGCGCGATATCAGTTTAGTCTCCAGCATTTTTGAGATTGTATCGTTCCAATTGATCATCAGGCCTTCATGGTCCACCCAAGCAAAGCATAGATCGCCACCTAGCAGCTGGTACGTCCCACCTGGGCGATTGCTGACTCCAGCAAGTTGAACTTCTCCAAAAGCCTGTTTCAAGCAGCTATCGAGTTGGGAGTCTCCTGTTGTAAACATTAATTAGCTAACATAAAAAAATCACGAATGATTGAGTTTTGCGTACTCTCCAGTGATTTATCTATAATTTGCTTGAGTTGATTCCAATGAGAGATTCCCCAAGACAGCGAACGTCTCAGCTCAACTTGGAGCTGGATGATCTCCTCATTAGCGCAATCCAAACCAAGCATGGCATGAATTCCTGTGCATACAACCGGATCAACTGCCCAGGGATCCTTTGAGAGGCACATGTAGCCATCGTTCCAGAATGGGTGGTTGAGACCCATCTTCATGAACTCTTTGTAGCCAAACAATTTATTCTTGGCTAACTGCAAGTCTTCAGGCGCAAAATTTCTGAGGTAAGACGCCCGGCGATCACAGAACGTCTGGATAGCTTTGACAACCCCGTTTTTTCTTCGCTTAAGAGCCGCGTAAATTTTTTCCTTCAGTCGAGTACCAAGTCGTTCGCCGCGGTCCTTTGACGCTCGCATAGGCTGTGTTTCTGCCTGCAATTCAATTGCTACCTTAAATAAAGCAGACTTCGCGCTCCAGAGCAATATCTTCTGTCGCTGCTGTTCTTCTGGATATGGAGGAGGAGATTGGTATAAGATGGATGTTATTTGTTTGTTGCACTGCCACGATCAACTTACTGTCTTGTGGACTTAAATCTGAAAAATCACCGCCAATAGAGGAGACTTCATTCTCTTGAGCACGTTGCAGCAATTGGATGTCTTGGAGAATATTCATTGCATGAGCACGATTGCCGTTTGAATTTGACAGTTCCAGGGTATAAAGAAATAGATCCCTGATGTTTGGAAAGGAACAAAAACTCAAGATATGATTTGCTTGAAGTTGAAACAAAAGCAGTGCATAGAGGCTTACGCGGAAGACTTCAGTAACTCCTCTCTTTCAAAGAATACCGCCAGCTTTTCCATCACCTCGGTTTCGCTGCAACCATTGCCTTCAAAAGATAACTGCTTTCCCCACTCTGCTCTGAAAAATTCTACAGTGAACCTTGATTGATCTGGTGTGTGCTTGTTTGGCTCAGCTTGCAGCTTAAAAAGTAGATCTTGCGAGTGTTTTTGATGGGCAAATGCTAGCATAAACTTTTGCTGCAGAGTATTGACTAATCAAACAAGATCATTAGTAAAGCAGTACTGGAATCAGCAAATGAGATAGACCAACCAAGTTTTTCTACTACAAGTTGGTTGTGGAACAGACTACGATGGTTGAGCGAATTGAGCCGATGATTCCTTGCCGCATTTCGGAGGAAGCTGACAAGAGGGGAAAGGTAAGACCAGAGTCGCTCCAAGCCTTCTCCATCGGAAAGACCCCACCCAACGTTGTACCTGGGATTGTACTTCATTTGGCATTCCCATTCATGCACATACGAATGAAATATTGATGTTGCAAACTTCATCCTGGGTGATTTGGATGGAAGAAGTTTACGCTGTTTTTCCAACTAAAACATGAGACTATTTTTCACGCTCAATGCAACTCCGGCATGCAAGTCAAAAGCTTACAATTTTGATGAATTTATCCAGGGAGCAGCCAATATCGTAGAGAACTCTTAGCTTCATCTCAGGCTGTATCTCTTTGAAAAGTCGTTCAAGGATAGCAATTGGTAAACATCTTCCCTCTCCCGCCCGGTTAATATTACAGAAATAGACTAGTGAGTCGTGACGACAACAGCAACCCATGAGGCCTGTGTCATCACAGCCCTTCCAAGTGCTTGTGTTCCGCTTGTCGTCTGCAGCTTTGTGCTGATTGGAACATCGGTCTTTCTGTGTTCAATTAAGTGACACCCATCAGCCAATTTTCAACCAAAATGTACCAAATATAACCCTCACTGCAAGTTGAGTCTTTTTTTGAGCTTGTTCGTGGGCAATAATGTTTTTTTCCGCTGCGTCAATTTCCTCCGGTTTCAGAAACATGTCTGGAGTTTGTAAAGGCAGGTGGTTCTTTGAGGCTCGTTCGTGATGCCTGTGCTGAAAGTTGCCATCGAGGCAAACAAAAATCTCTTTATTATCTGCAGGTTGAGAGGGATTAGCAACAGGGAGTGCTGATCCAAAACAAGCTGGGCACGATTGTTGAGCTAGTATATCTTGATGACAATCTGATGTGAACGTTTCAACCGTAGTCCGATGCTTTGCTAAAAGCAAGCGATATGTATCAATTGCAGCTGTTAAGTTGCGACGGAGGTCACGGGGCTATAGAACGTGTTGAGGGGAAGGAGTCAGATATGCAAACCGCATTAAGCATTAAATAATATCTACCTTAGTCTCCTTCTTATTGTAAAGTCGCATTGAAATTGACTCGTTCCAATGACGTAGAACTTCAGCAAATGGTGTGGCGGCTGCATTACACAAGTTCCAGAGTAGATCATAGAAATTTAGCAGTCGCAGGGAAAAAGAGGTTTGGGGAAATATTGGTGTGCTGGCCAGGTAACCGTGCGCCATTATTTGTACCGCATCGGGGGCACAAGAACAAAAATCTATCATTTTGCGCTGCTGGCCTGTACATAAATAGAACAATTTTATTCAGAGTTCAGTGTTGCTATTAAAGAAGGCAAATTCTTCAGACAACTACACACCTAACAAGTCGACCAAGTCAACCGGTCGAGCTTTTTTCTGGTGATCTTCACAGTTACTGAGCTCTTTTGAGTTATCATCAAAAGAGCTAGGCGAGGTCCAGTTGTTTGTGACTCGCTTTAACAGGGTGTATGCCGGAAAAAGCGCATTAAAAATGTCGGTCCAGCTCCGCCACCTCTGCTGTTGGATCAAGCTCTGATAGTATGAACCTATTTTGGTGCGCGTCTCCTGATGTTGATTCGTATTTTCTTCCAGATCCTCCCAGTACGATGGTCCGCCATATGCGGCCGGGTGAGCTGAATAGTCCTCAGCAAAATCGGGCGCATTCACATCTTGGGTTCGTACGGCTCGCTCAGCAGCCCGTCGAGCATTGTCCGTATGGTATGCCGCCATCTCATCTTCAGCTTCCTTTTTCTTGGCGAGTCGGTATTGCCTCTGTAGCCGAGTTTCTCGCGCGGGAAGTCGGGAAGAGCGGTGGAACTTGTGTCTGTCGGATACCATGGCTGAGGCAAGGTTGAAGCACAAGTAAGAAGAAGAAAACAAAAGGCAAGAGTTCAACCAATGAAGCGTTACCTTGAGTTACAAATTGTGTACGTATACGAGGGAATATGTACATATTTACATAAACTTGCACAAGTTTGGAGTTCTAGGTCCGGTGCAGGGACACAGAAATGGAGCCGAGGGGGGCAGCTGGGATTTGGCAGGCGAACTCCGTGCAGCTCGAGCGGCTCTAAGCCGCCCGCCAATTCGGAGAAGGGCGTCTAAAGGGTGCCTTCCCAAACATCCGGGAGCTCACCCTTTAGATGTCAGCTCTCCACTATCATAGGTGGTATCGCGCAGTTTCCGAGCCTTTATAGTTTTCTACATCATTCTCGCCATATCCTGATATCTCAGCTCTTCACGCAGTGCTACACATCTTTCCCAGGCCAAAGGTGCTCACGCCGCAGCAGGAACGCGGACTTTGACAAGTTCGGAACCCCCCCGATGTTAAAAAAACTTCGCGTTGGGGAGGCTTCTGAAGCCGTACCAGAACCCTAGCAGCCCACATCTCTGCATGGGCTTAACGGACGTTTTTCACCCTGATGCGTCCAGCAAACACTCAGGATTCCGCCGAGCGTCCAGGGAGCGCTTGAAATTTCCTCGATCACTCCTGTGGTGCAGTCCGTCCGGCATTGATCTTTTTTGGTGGACGGACCTGCATTAAGTTGGGTTCGCAACCTGCCCCACTACTACCCCTAGTCAGCTTGCGAACTAACGTAGGATGCAGAGGAACGAGATATTGCGGCTCGGACCGGCTGAAGCGAGCCGGGTGATTTTTGTATATAAGCCGAGCTCTGCCCGTCGCAGCCCCACATCGTCCCCATCTGTCCGCCTTCCTGCCTCTCTTTCCACGCCGAAGAATCTTTCCTTATAATCCATCGATCCGGGGCCTTCCAGACAAAGCCCACAAGCCTTTCACCTCCCCCCGACTACCCCGCCCCGCAAACCAACCCAAAATCATCTGAATCTCCCAGCCGGCACCAACGCGAATCACCCAACGACGAGAACGACGCAGAAGCAGCCTGGGAGTCCGAGCAAAGGACCACACGATCAAGAAGCCGCGCGAGCCAGCACGGACGCGATGCCGACGCTAATCCAACTGATACTGGCCACGATGGTGGTGGGAGTGACCGGGCTGCGCGTGCCGGAAGACACGCGAGCGGGGATGGCCGACGGACTGATAGCCCGGGGGCCCGGGGCAGAAGTGGCGAGCGAGACGGCGACGATGGCCGGGGTGCGGGGCGGGCTGGAGGGGTATGTCGGATGGGGATACCTCTCCCGGGCGGCGATCCCGGGGCTTCTCACGGGGCTCGGGCCCCTGCTCAGTCCGGACCCGGACTTCCACCCGGGCGCCGTTGGGCGCCGCGCGGCGGCCCGGCCCGGCCAGCCGGCCGACCGGCTCTCCGCCCACGTCTGGGACCTCCTCGCCGCCTCCGACCTCGGCCTCCGCCAGACTGGGAACGGCGGGCTGGACGACCTGGCCGGCTGTGTCTCGCAGCTCATCCGGCTCCAGGGCGCCGCCCCCGCCGGCTCCGGCTGCGTCTCGTCGGTACTTGGCGCTTCTCCCTCCCCCCCCCCCCCGCCCTTCTCTCGCTGCCCCCCTCCTGACTTCTCTCGCCCGTCTTGCTTGCTTAGACCGGCCGAACGCTGTCCGGGATCCGAGCGTTGGTCAACTTAGCCCTCGAGCAATATGTCGGAATCTTCTCCACTAAGGTCGGTTCTCACCATCCAAACCAGAGGGAATATTTTCTGAATGGATGATGGCTTTGTAGACCGTTGAAGAGATCCTGGATCTCGTCGACGCCAGGCTATCCGGCCTCGTCCCCTCTCAGCACGAGCTGTCGAGGATCATCCATGACGCGTTCCTGTCCGTCGGAGCCTCCTTGACCGGTCAGCAAAAAAAAAATCTCCCCGCTGCTCGCCCAGATGATGTATTAAAGCCATGAGACTGCCGGACTGCCACAGGAAACGGGGTGACGGCGATCGAGAAGTGTGAAGACTGCATCGCGCGGCAGCTAGCGGGAGAGGACGAGGGGCCAGCAGGATCCTGTGTTGTGCTCCCGGGGGGCCCGCTGGGGCCGGCGTCGGCGGCTATCGCCGGGGTGCTGGAGCAGATGGCGGGCGTTTTGCCGGCGAGTGTGCTGGAGCAGGTCGCCGGCGTGGTCCGCTTCCATCTGGCCTACCCGCCGCTCGCCGGGCGCTTTGTCGCCGAGACGGCCGGGTCGGTCCACGCGCTCGGCGCTCGGCTCGGCCCCGGCTCGGTGAGCGCGTTCGAGCAGCTCGAGGCGGCGCTCGTGCCGGTGCTTGTGGGCCTTGCCTCTCTGCCCGTTGTGGTGTAGTTGTAGTTGTAGTGCATATTCATGTTCTGTTCTGTATGCTTGTCGAAAATAATTCTGAATGAGTCTGCGCCCAGCTTTGAGAACCCAGCCACGAACCACGCACTCCCGATCAAAGATGGCGATGGCCAGCCCCAGCCCGAGACTCTCGGCCACCCTCCTCGCCGTCCTCTACTCCGCCGCACTCACCCACTTCCTGCTTCCCCCGCCACAAGACACCCACCCCCACCCCCACGCCCACCCCGCCCTGCCCAGCCTGCCCCTCAGACACTCCTCCCTGGCCACCCTCCTCCCGCACATCGTCTACGAAGCCATCCTCATCAGCTCGCTCGCACACTCCTCCTTCGCCTCCTTCGGCGCCTGCCTCCACCTCCTCAAGCTGCCCCTCCGTGCGTGCCCCACTCATCCCCCTCTCTTCTGCTCACACAGACCGACTCTCTCTCTCTCTCAGTCTCGACGGTGTACAGGTACTTCAGGATCGGCTTCAAGGCCGACATCTGCCGCTCGATCACCTTCGACCTCGTCAACTACCTCGGCCAATTCGTCCTCTTCCACTTCCTCTGCTCGCCCTCCGCCCCCACCCCCTCCACCCCCGGAGACGCCCAGCAGCAGCTGCTCCTCGACCCTGCTGCCGACGATGGACCAGAAGAGAGCGGGCGGGCGCGGCGGGACATGCGGACGCAACGGGCGCGCATCGAGGAGCGCAAGACCCGCAACATGCTCCTCATGAGTCTGCTCACCTGGATCCTCATCAGCCTCCTCGACGGCCTCGTCTCCTTCCTCCTCGAACGGTCCCTGAGTGCGCGGATCGAGACGGACGTGCAAGCCTACCTGTCCAAGCTGCGTCTGGACCAGTACTTCCTGCTCAAGCCGTACGCAGATCCATCCCCCCCCCCCCCCCCCCCCCCACACACACACACACAGGGAGAGAGACTGACGGCATTGTTGTCTTACTACACAGATCAGAGAGTGCGGGGCCGACAGACATCCTGCGCCAGTTCCCGGCCCACGACCGGCCGATGATCGACCACCAACTCCTCGCCCCCGCCGTCACCTTGCCCTACTTCTTCAGCAGCGCCGCACTCATCTCCCTGCCCTCAGACTTCATCCTCCTCGACCGTCTCCCCATGCTCTCCCTCCACACTAAATCCCTCTGGCTCGCCGGCCTCGTCGCCCGCAGACTGCTCTACTCGCTCATCGCTTGGTTCCTCAAAAATTAAATCACAAAATACACTCTCTTTCTTGAAATGTATATCTATATTGTCAAAGAAACGAGAGCGAATCACACAGAGACCGGGGTTTATGCGTCTTTTGATATATGGTTACCCCCTTTTTTGTAGATCCAACCAGTCATGTAAAATATGAAAAAAAAAAAAAAAAAATGTTTTTGACTTTGATTGAAGGAGAAAACATGTCCCTTGTGTGGTCAAGTCCAAATATAGTTTTGGCTGGTGGTTTCACGCAGTATAAGTTTCTAGGAGGCGAGTGTGCCTGCAAGCAGCCACTCTTCAACCAGAACCAAACACCCGGAATGGCGGAATCGACGATCCAGAAGAAGATGTCCTCGCTCTCCTCGCTCTCCATCCGCCACAAGTCATCCGCACTGCTCAACAACGGCAGCGGGACCGGCAGCAGCAGCGCCAGCGGCCACCAACACCACCCGTCGACCGGCAGTGCGAGCCAGCTGCTGCCGTCCAACGGCTCCACCTACGCCCGCTCGATCAGCGAGGAAGAGCCGCCGATGGCCTACGAGCCCGCCCTCCCCGCCTCCTCCTCCTCCTCCTCCCTCGCCAACCCCGCCAACCCGCCATCCTCCCTCAACCCGTCCTCGGCCACCCCCCCGCCCAACTCCAGCCTCCCCCCCGGCCAGGCCTCCTCCTCCTCCGCCCAGCAGTCTGCCTCCTCCGCCGCTAACTCCGGCGCCTCAACCACCACCACGAACACCGTCGAGTCCCTCCTCGCCCTCGCCCACAAACGCATCACCACCCTCGTCTATCTCAAGAAGGTCCACGAGGGCAAGGTCCACTGGTTCAATACCATCCTCCTCTCCAGACCCGAACTCGAGAAGTGGTTCGAGCACCAGCGCATGGTCACCAGGTCTGTCCCTCTCTCGCACCATTCGTGCCCCGCCATCCGCTCCTGAAGATTTTCACACACACACATACACACACAGGACGACCAAGTTCGCCATCCTAGGGATGTCGCTCTCCTCCTTACTCGACATCAACAACCTGCAAGACTTCCTGAAAGCGATGATCAACCTGCTGCACGAGTTCGAGTGCATCCCGAACGACAACTTCAAGCCGAAGATCAGCAGTCTCTCCGTGCGTCTTTTCCAGCCGTATTCCCCCAGATGATGATGGCTGAAGCGGAGGGGAAGGGGGGCACAGCGCGGGATCTTCAAGCAGTCGGCGAAGTCGGCGAGGAAGTCGGCGGGCGGGACGGACTACTCGATCACGCTGCAGGACTCGGGCGACCCGTCGTTCATCTACACGCCCAACATAGTTAAGCCCCTCCGCTCTCTGTCCCGAGGGCGTGTTTCTTCTGACAAGGCGCGCTGGTGCAGCCGTTCGACCTGGATTACTTCGAGGTGTGGATCACGCTGAGCGACATGCTGGTGGAAGTGTACCAGAAGATGATCAAGTTCATCGACCTCTCGGGCGGCTCGAGCGGCTCATTGGGCACGACGACGGGCGGCGGGAGTGGCGGGACGACGACGGGCGTCCCGACGCCGCCATCGGCCGGCGCGGCCCCGCCGCTCTCGACCACGCTGGCCGGCCCCGGCGCCGCCTCGATCGCCGTCCCGCTGCCGCCCACCCGCTCGTCGTCGAACTACAGCATCGTCAGCGTCCACCAGACGCATCTGACCAGCGCGCACATCGAGCTCATCTCGCGCATCGACGCCAAGCTCAAGGTACATCCCCGTCCCCCCCCCCCCCCCCCCCCCCCCCCCCCGTCTGCCCGCGCGCACAGACTGACCTGTGTTTGTGGGCCGCGTTGCAGAAGCTGATCGTGGTGTTGACGAAGGAGATCGACGCGATGGCCCGGGCGGCGATCCGGGACGAGCTGGCCCAGCTGGACCCGATGCTCCTGTCCGCCGCCGCCGCCCTCTCGCCTTCCTCGTCCGCCTCCCCGCCCGGCAACAACCCCGCCCCGCCCACCCCGCACTCGCTCCACCCCAACGCCTCCCTCCACCAACCCCTCCAAACCCCCACGCCCTTCGCATTCAACGACTTCATTCCCCAGAGCCATGAGTGGGACTGACCCCGCTCTCGCCCTCCACATCCCTGCTGTGTTTCAGCCCCTCCCCTCCCCAGCTAATGTTAACTCTTCTCCTCTCGTTCGTGTATCTACCTACACACATACACACACATATATATGTACATACACAACATAGACCCAAGCAGCTTTCATCATGTACCACCACATCCCCTGTGCTCTCTGTCTCTACTTATTCAGCAAGCGTTGCTGCTCTTCCTCGAGTCGATACATTTCTCTCCATTTGCTTTTTGTATAAATATAGGCTGTCTGCAATTGAGGAGAAAAGCGGCCATGGACTCCGCGCGGCCGATAAGATCTTAGAATGGTAATCATAAAGCCATGATTGCGGTTTCCCAACATCCTGTCATCGTCTAGTGGTTAGGACACCAGGTTTTGAAGTATTCGGCGCCTCGGGTCCTGGTAACCTGGGTTCGACTCCCAGTGACAGGTGATCATTTTTTTCCTGCTGTAGTCCTCAGCTCCTTGCGCGCACGACGTAAGCTTTTGCACCGGATTCGGACAAAGCAGCAGGCTTTGTTGGACCTACATCATCCTGAACTCAATGCTTTTCAACCCGTACAAATAAGGCTGCCAACACCCACAATTTTGAGTAACATATCTGCTTGTCCCGGCGGGAGCTTCTCTCTCTGCGTTCTCTTGTGCAGTTTCCCTCCTTTTTTTTATCTGCAATCCAAGCTTTCCCTGAATGACCTACAGACACGCAAATCCAGCTACTTTTCCGTGTTCTTCTTTACACCAAAGAGGGTGCCACTACTACGGCATAAGAAGGCTTAAAAATCCGAGGGAAGTACACCGTTCATTGGAGAATCTCTCTGCGGACCTGGAGGGGTCTGCCTTGCACCTGCTGGGCCGTCCCGGATCCAACCAAGCTTAAAGACGGCCTTGCAGGACCCGAATGGGGGCACCCGGCACCGGCTGGTACCGGTTTGATCGAAACCCGCCAGCGGGTGCAGGGTCCTGCTTTTGGCCCAAGGGTCCCATGGGGCCATCTTTACTCGGCATTCTAGAGCAGAGCCCCACAGAGAGGCTGGTCTGCTGAGGGATTCTCTGCATTTAATCCAATCAAGAATAGATAATTGAGCTAAGACTTGGTTGGAAATATATGGACAATTTATCAAGAAATCAGACTTCTTGGGTTCTAGAAATCTCAGGATGCATGGCACATACAGTGTTTTTCTCTCTGCAAGACAGAGAATAGGTAGGCAACCCCTCTGCAGCTCTTGTTCAAGAGGCGCATGGATGTTAGGAATTGACAGGGATAAATAAGAATTGCTTAATCAGGAGCAGTTGACATGCAGTTTCCAGCTCCAAAAAAACTCTTGCTGTTACTCATGAGATGATCCATCTTTCCATCATGCATAAATAAACCCGACGGGTTTTGTCAAATACTAGACCAGGAATAGCAAAACAATTGACCTCGACGGGGTTCGAACCCGCGACATACTGCGAATCACAAATGTAAAGCAGGCATTCTACCACTGAATTACGAAGCCGATGGCGTGCCAATCAAATTGGAGTTGATAGCATTCCGGACTTTCAGGCAGCTCCACGAAAGACCCATCCGGAGAACTGCATCAGGCAGAGTGGTCAGATGCCAGGTGCAACAAGCTAGTCCGAGTGGTTCGTCCGACTTGGCGCGTCGGACAGGTTGGTCCGATGCCATATCGAACAATTTGAATCGACTGGTTCGTCCGAAATCGGATCGGACTTGTTGTTCAGTCCCATCTCACACCCCATCAGTATTGGCTTGCCGGGCGATTGTTTGAGAGGTTTGCGACCCTTCGGACAGTTTGTTCAACCGGTTTCTGGCCCCACTCGAACACATAGTTTGAACGGTAACAGACGCGGACAGACTCTTCAGCATCGGGTGGGCCCTGCTTGACAAATTGGTACAGGCTTTACCAATCGGCCGAGTAGTGTTCCGCCATGTGACACAATATCAAGAAAAAGAACCTCCTCGAGAAAAAGAAAAGGGGCTCCAAAAACCCCAAGTAAGCCAGAAAAAGTAATTGGACCAGTTCTCCAAGCAAGAGCTCCACCGGGGGAGAGATGATTTGACCAGTTTTCCAAGGAGGATTTCTACATGGAGAAGTCTACTGAAGAGGATCTCGCCTCGTAAAAGTTGTCAAAAGTAAAGGAACCAGTAACAATTGCAATACATTGGAAGGAGATAGAAAAACAATGGTGAATACAAGAGTTATAGATTAGAAAAACCCCACTCCTCGCCAAGAGCTTCGACAATTTGGTCAACTTTATTTTGAGCAGTAAGTTGGTCCACAGCGCTTCCTTCGACGTAATATTTCAACTTCCAAGACTCGGTGCCGCTGGTCCTTAAAGTAGCAATCACTTCTCCTGCTTCCCCTCCAACGTAAAAAGTAATCATTTCATCCGACGATGAACGAAGATCAGGTACGCATTGAGGCGGGTAGCTATTGTCATAGGCTATCGTCAGATCTCGGATTCGAGTGATTGGATAACCTGCCAAGGTTGTGGGAAAGCGGAGTTGTTCCAACATCATTGATCGACTGGAGGGATCGGCCCTTTCTTCAGCTTGATCACCAAAACGCAGTCTTTGGAATTTAGTTTTGACTGCGGACGGATCCTTGCAGACGAAATAGCCGTTATTGGTAGCAAAGTAACCATAGCTGGCAGCCAAAAACAATAATACATCAGCCCTGCAGCAAAGATTTTAAAGTAAGTGAAACGGTAGACAAACGTTTTATAAATCGATTCCAGATAGTCTGCAACTGAACTGCCACGCTGGGCCAGTTCAGTGGCAAGCTCCGCCCATACCACTATCGCGGCAAGCCCATCTTTATCAAAAATCCCCGTCTCAAACATGTAACCAAGAGCTTCTTCATAAGCAAACAAAACTTTATACCCCTCTTTTTCAAGATTCAAAGCTTCGTTCCCAAGGTTCTTAAACCCGGTCAAAGTTTCTTTGAATTTGAATCCTTCCTGACGAGCGACCTGGGCTAGCAAATGAGATGAGACGGTAGAGGACAACATTGCGATCCGATCTACAATCGTAATCAACTTGAGTAACATGCGTAAATCTCGGGGATAATGGCAAGCACTCACCTAGTGGTTTTCCTAATTTTTTGAAGTTCTGCAACGTCCAACAAGCAAGGATGCTCCCAATCTGGTCGCCAGAAAACACCTTCCAAGAAGATCTAACACATCAAAATCAGTCGAAGGGGATTTCAGAGGCTTCAATAATCGAACTCACCCCACCCGTTCGGCAGCACAGAACCGATCAGCATCAGGATCATTGGCGATAATCATCACTTTCTGTGCGGGATTCGACTCCAGAGTTTTGTTTCCTAAGCTGATGGCCATGTCGAGAGCGCCCTTTTCTTCAGGATTTGGAAACTTGACGGTTGGAAAATCCGGGTCAGGATTTTTTTGGGCTTCGACAGGAAGCCAAGCATCATTTGGAAAGCCTGCTATCTCAATGCAAGCTCGGGTGGCGAATGTATAACCAACACCGTGCATTGGCGTGTATACAAATTTTATTGGAGTCTCTGAATTCTCCGATCTAAATAAGAAAAGTGATTGTCATGAATGAGTCATGCAGTTGAATAAGGAGGAAAGCACGATTGATCCAAATAATTCAGGCGCTGAGGTTACTCACCTGGAGTGTCTTACCAAGCCAGAAATTGCCTTGAAATACGCGTCTTGTATCTCTTGTGTTCGATTGATAACTAAAGCTTTAGTCTGCATGGTGGGCTCTGTATTCCAAGCTTCCTCGTCTATTTCTAAGTTTTGTTCTATGGACGCAGCGATACCTTTGTCGTGGGGCGAAATGATTTGGACAGCGTTTGAATAGTATCTGCATGGGGGCCGGCGTTGAGCATTCAGTGCAATTGATGCAGATTTGGGGAACAAGGAGCCTCGCTCACAGCTTGTAGCCGTTGTCAGCGGCTGGATTGTGGGAAGCAGTGACCATTACGCCAGCAGCGGCTCCGACATATTTGACTCCAAAAGGCTACCAAACAAGCAGATTACAGCATGAGATTACGTGTGTCATTATCGTATAATTTCAACCCTCCGTGCACTTACGACCATTGGAGTAGCTGCGAGCCCATCGAGCAGATAGCATCTGAAACCACGCCTTAGAAACGCAGTGACGGCGAGACGGGCGAACCTGTGGGAATTCTGGCGGTGATCATGTCCGACAACGATGCCCTGCTGAGTAGCGTTTGGAATATCTTTGATTAGATAGGCAGCCAAACCTTCAAGAGCAGCCTCATAAGTTTCCGTAATTCTTCATTTTCCTTGCAATCGAGGGGAAGAAACCAACCTTGGCTAGCCTGAATCACTGTGACATCGTTCATTCTCGAGAATCCCGCGGACATATGTGCCCTGAGGCCTGTGATTATAAACAGGTATGTGAGTGAGAGAAAACGGCCCTTCACAACGAGGTCAGTAGTTGTATTGGCGGCTACTGACCAGCAGTTCCAAACTTGATACGCTGGCATAACCGAGAGGCAAGTTCATCGTGATTCTTATCTTGCTGGAGTTGTTCAATTTCTTTCCTGCTCGTTGGATTCTGAAAGCCATGTGTCGTCAGGGATCAGGAGAGACAGCGCGGCACCAGTACGGTCACATCATGGCAGACGGCCCGAAAAAAAGGGACGGGATGGATTGAGAAACAACCATGGAATCCTGCTCGGAAATAGTCAACTTACGCGACTGATGGACAAAAACCAGGCTCAATAATTGTCTGAGCCCAAGGATGTTTTCAGCATGAAACAAGACTCACTCCAATCGTAACCACTCCTGTACCAACGAATCTAGTGGAATGGCTTGGGAAGTCGTCATACGGGTAACGGGTCAGTATCTGTATGTACACTTCTCTGGAGGAAGGTTTGTGGGTTGTCTTCACCCCTTGCACAGTATCCCGCGTGGGATATCCGGAAGATAATCCGGGATATCTGGTAAATGACCGCCGATCACACCAGATATCGGAGACCCGAGGTTCCCAAACCTCCGGATATGGGCGGATAGTTTTGGATCCCACATTCCTATTGTAACAATTTGGGGATGGCAATTGGGCGGGCCCGCCAATGGGCCAGGTTTGGGTTGGCTGTAAGGCATTTGGTACTCGGGGACGAAGCGGTACCCGGGTACCGCACCGCTTTGTGGCCAAATTCAGGTATGTGCCTATACTTCACCCGACACCGCTGCGCGGGTGAGAGGGGTACCCGCCGCGGGTACCAAATGACTATCCTACCAAGTTGTGACTGGTATCAAGGAGAAAATCTGCGTAATAAGTGCCTGTAGTTATGAGGGTTTCATACTCAAACAAGTGTGGGATTTCTGAGCCTGTTTCTACCTGGTGGCAAATGGTTGGAAAGGATTCAAGGAACAAGAAATTCATACCAACTCTTCAGCCTGAGCCCAACAAGAAGTCTTCATTATTTATCTCCAGTAGTATCCAATTATGGTGTTCAAAGTTGGTTTGCATAATTTTATGCATGCATAAATCATAAAATCATAAATATATTTTGGTGAGGAAATTTTGTATTACATAATCAGACAGTCATATCCCCTGCAAAAACAATTTTATGATTTTATGATTTATGCATGCATAAAATTATGCATACCAACTTTGAACACCATAAATAGCAAGTTAAAATTCTGATGAAATTCTTCACAATCTACGTGATCTATCCATGGTTACAACGCCTCATTGTTGGCTGTTGTGCTGGCCTAATTTCAGAACCTGGGGCTGTTGATGTATGTGAGTAGTACAAGCCATTGTTTTGCAACCTTTCATGAATTTCTTGGAAAATATTTGAATAGCAACACATTCAAAATTCTGATCTCATATTCATTCATCTCTCAAAGTCCAAGACGTTTATGATCGGCTATTTCAACAAGAATTTAAATGGAGCTCTAAAGATAGGAATTTGTCAAAAGAGATTCATGTCAAAAGGATAACCAAAAACTTGAATGGTCTCAAGGGCAAGTTTTCTTGCTAAATTTATTTGCTGATGGAAAGTTGAGATTTTTGACATATTCTGCATCAAAAATCAGGAAACAAAGGCCGAGATCGATTAAAAGGCATGATAGGTTGGCATATCACATTTACTTGCAATCATATTAAGAATCAAGGCTGATCAGTGAAGGGTTTTCTTTTTTTTTTTTGGAATAGTGAATGACTTTGCAGGAATATCTCTTGGTGGAAGGGTTGACATAGAGGAGTCATGGGAAAAATACATGATTAAGAATAGGTTTACAATGATGGATTCTGATTGGCTAGGATTTATGGATGATGAAGAAGATCTGCGCCAGACTTTGTATAAATGGTGCAAAGAGGGGGGATTTGATTCATGGTCAAAGTATCATCATGATATTAAAGGATGGATAGCTTCAAAATCCAAAGACCTTGAAGCTGTAGAGGTTAATCATGGGACTGTGAGTCTTGTCATTGATTTCCATAAATTTGCCATGGTCTGGAGATCTTCCCTTGTATACAGCTCTGTTGGTAAGCTAGGTTATATATTCTTTTATTGGTCAGATAAAATTTTGTGGAATCAGACAAAAACAGCTGACAATTTGGGATGAATCCGCATGGAAATCACCTTTTAAAAGCATACACATTAGCTATTGAAAGAAATAGATCCAGGAGTCCCAGATCATATGATGATCCCACAGCACAGAAACTTTATTCCTGGGGTAAATCAAACCCTTCAATAAAATTTGATGATTATCAAGAAAATGTTAAGAAAATGATACCAAAACCTTACAAAAGAAGAAAAACTCTCTCAGTTGAGTTGGAATTAGCAGTAACTGATGAAGAGACCTGCTGGATGAACATTGTGAAGAACTGTGAGTATTTCTAATACAGCTACATCTGCAGTTGATATTTAATAGTATGAGGTCACTCATTTGTTGGTTATCAATTGCAGTTGATACAGTTTCTCAAATGCTTGATCTATCTTTTATTGATAAAGAAAGTAAAACTATTTTTTGGAGCTACTTAGGTGCTGCTGCAGAATTGAAAGGATTTGATCCCTTAATCACAACATTTCAAGAATTTTGTGAATATTTTTCTCAAGGTCGGCCACTTGATGACTCATACAGACATTATGAGCTTCTCAATAGAGCTTGCCTGATAGTTCGGAGATATGTTGCATCTTATACGCAAGTTCCCGCTGCTTTTTATAAACATTCTGGAAAACAATACATTGTGAAGCCATGCCAGGATGAAGAAGAGAGGAAAATGCACAAAATAAAGTACCTCTACTCCAAGTCCAAACTAGTGATGAATTATGTGGAAGAATTCTGCAAGCAGATCAAGCAAAAAGGATTCATTTCAAATTTTTCTCCTGAGCCACGGGCGGACAAAGGCCAGCTCAATCGGATAGGTATGTCAATAGCTTTTTTCCTTCTCCAGAGAATATGAAAATATGTGTGAAATAGACAAATCTAAAATAATCTTTGTATGATAATCCATCATGATCATATTCCTGCCAAGCATTCTTGATATGTGACCACTTGTCACCTATCTACAGCCATCATGAATATAAGACCAAATACAATGTTCTGGTGGAGATTGAAGAGCTAAAATTCCCGCTTATGATACAAAATGACATCTCAGAAATTATGGGGGATAACAACTCTTCATCTGGCAGCTTCAAAAAGTCTTTGATGGAGAATTTAACTACTTTGCAAGAAGCATCTAATATTGAATCTAAGTTGGAATATGAAAAAATAAAAAGCAAAATATCCAACATAAATTTTCAAGAGAACCCCTTGGATATGGATGACATTAATCAGAAAAATATTAAGACCATTGGGAATGCAATTGACCAAATTAAAATGAATCTTGTTGGCCCCAAACAGATCCTACTTCAAGATAATCAAATCATCTGGGAAAAGATTAACCTGGTGACTGTCCAGGAATTCTCATCTATAAGCTTTCAGAATGCTGAAAGGATGGCTGAACTATTAGAGAAGGGATATAGGATCCGCAGAAACTTACCTGTACTGCACCATCTCTGTGAGTTTACCTCCATCAAACACTGGCTGGAATGTGGTGCTGACACAGCCTGGAATGTCAACTAGATTACTGCATGTCAACAATGGAAAAAAAAGTGTGGAGGATTGTTTTGGGATTGGTCGCTGCCCAATTAGAGCCGCTCAGACGCAAGGAACAGGATTCGTTGGAAATGGGGCCCAGAGGACGCATGATCCCACACGATGAACTGGACCATTTGTTGGAAATCTATGCAAATATCAAAGATGCTGCAGGCCAGGTACCCAGCCTACAGTGGATGAAAAATCTCCATGATCAGCTTTCCATGTTGCCACCCCACTTGGCAAAAGTGATGGATGACATACTGCTGGCCTGCTCAAGACCTTACTTGATCAAAACTTACTCAACTGAAATGAATCATCATTTGAACGAGATTTATGGGAAGATTCCAGGTGAATTGTGCTCAAAAGAGTTGAAAGAAAAAATCACAGAGGTGTTTGAACAGATTCTGAATAGACAAATTGATAGGGATATCATAGTTAGCTCGGAAAAACTGAAATCAATTGTTTAGATGTGTTCCCATATTTCATTTTCATCCATGGATATGGCAGAATGTAGATTGTATAGCACTGCATGAAGCTTCCTCCTGGCATGAGGAAATCAAGAGAAGGCCTATCTAGCTGCTGGAAGATAAATTTCTGCACCTTTTTTGCTATAAGAGAAGTCGTATGACAAGCATGCTGCATTTTCAGCCCACAGAATTTGCAGAAATGAAGGATCCTAACCTAGAAGATGGTGGATCAACCTGCGCCAAATAGGTTGCAGCCACTGCCGTCTCCTCAGCTTGAAGCTTACATCTCTTTGCCCTCATTTAGCCATTTCTCTTCATTCCTGATCCCGCCTTTGCCCGTTTCTTCCACTGATGTTTCTCCGAATCGCCAGCGTTTTGGCGGATGATGCACATGTTTTCTGGACCATCGCGCCGAATCTTTCTGTGCTGTGTGCATAAGGCTGTGCCCCTAAAGCGGGGTTTGGGGCATGCCCTGGGGTCCGGGGTATTGGGATTGGCCTTGAAAATGCCCCGAACCCGGGGGCATATGATTTTTGCCAAGGGAGGATTACTTGGGGGACGTGATGTCTTTTTTTGTCATTCCAGAGGCCATCAAGTATGTACCAGTTGGTTTTGGTATGACCTTGAGGGAAAAAATGAGATGCCCAGCAAGAGATACAAAAGGAGACATGTTGAGACGCGCGAGCAAAACCCCCAAGGAAACGGGTGGACTGAGAGAAAAGCAGACAAGTTGAGACGCCCCAGTGGGAACCCCAAGGAGAAATTTTTGGAAGCCGCGCGCCACAGGGATTGAGAGAAGATTCTGCTGTAATCCATTTGCGCATGGTGGGATAGGTTTTCTGTTGACTGGCCTAATGGACAGGGGGATCTTGCTCCCCTGTGGTTTGGGATCCTCACGTAGTGAGTGATCTCTGCTTCAATACCCTCCATCGGTGGGGATGGCAGGCAGTTACGGAGGCCAAGACATTTGTGCAAGTGCTTGGGCCATCCTGATACAGCCCAACACCACAGATTTTTCAGCGGTGCAAAAAAACTGACATGGCCCAGGGCATACTTGGGGGTATGGGGCTCAGGAGGACCCTCATGCCCCGTCACGATCCCCGGGGAACACCATTATGTGTGCATACATCTTTCTTGGCAGAGGAAGTGGGCCAGCGCCGGCCGCCCGGCGTCCCCTTAGTTCCTGGTCCCGGAAGACGCGGCTGCGGCTGATGGCACCCCCGGACAAGCAGGACCAAGAGAAGGCACAGGGGCCCGTGCCCTGGGCCGGATTCTGGCGAGCCATGCGAGGCCCGGCGTCCGCGCGGTGTGTGCTGCAGTGTGCTGGCAAGATCCTTCCCAGCCCGGGCCCCAAGGCCTCGCCACGCCTGCCCCAGGCCCGGGAGCCGCAAGCCTGCCCCCCTTACCTCCCTCCCCATTTGGGAGCTCGGCGCTCGGGCGGCGCTTACCGTCCGGCCGGGGCTCCTCCCCCAAAGCGCCGGGCGGGGCGGGCGACGGCGGCCAAAAGCGGGCCCACTCACGCAGCCCACACCAAGGCCGTGCCGGGACACCCTGTGCGTTTGAGCTGCTTCAGACCCCAGCCTCGCACGCGCAAGGCCTTCTGGGACGAGCATCTGGAACTAGGGATGTAAACGGGTTGGGTTTGGGTCGGAAAATGGTGCCCAAACCCGACCTGACGTCAGCACCGGGTCAGCTTGGGTTGGGACAAAACTGCAAATGTACTGCCCAAACCCGAACTCATTAATGAAAAGTTGGGTCCGGGTTGGGTCCAGGTCGGGTCCAGGTTGGGTCCAGGTTGGGTCCAGGTCGGGTCTTGGGCCAACCCAAGACAACATAAGTCGTGCTAAATGCACACCAGATTTTTATGCCATCCTTGAAAAACCTGTATACGCCATCTTTTTTGGCGTGCAGGGACACGTACACCAAGACACGGCCCCGGACAATTGACCCCAGTCCAGCTCCTAGAACTCCATACCTCATAGCGAGCTGGACGTTGGCCGGGTCGCCGTGAGTATTCTTCCCGGCAAGCCAAGCTTTGACCGGCTGGCCAAGAGGCAAGTAGTCCCCTCTCGGCGAGCTGGCACCAATCCATCTCGCTGAGAGGTATTTGTCCCTCTTGGCAAGCTGCTCATACGTCTAGCCCCGGGAGGTATGCGTTCCTCTTGCTGAGCTGCTGACAAAGTCCGTCTCGCCGAGAGGTAAGTATTCCTCTCGGAGAGCTGATCGAAGTCCAGCTCGCGGGGAGGTATGTATTCCTCTCGGCGAGCTGGTACAAATCCATCTCGCCGTATCCCTCTCGGCGAGCAATTGAGCATGATGTACATAGATTGTTGGTCGGACTGAAGCGTGGACAGCCTCATTCCGGGTCGCGATCGGGTGCATGGGCCGACCCGAATAGGAAAAAGCCTGCCCGAACCCGACCCGATTCTCTAATCGGGTCTCGATGGGTCGGGTCGGCTTTGTGAAGAGAGGCCTGAGGGCTGCCCAAACCCGACCCAGAACCCAGCGGGTCTCGGGTCGACCCGACCCATTTACATCCCTATCTGGAACAACACACGGACCGCTTGCGCGCGTCGCAGCCGGAGACTCACAGGGGCCTTGCCAGAAGCGCCCGGCGCTCGAAGGAGCCTTCCCCGCGAAGCTCGGCAGCGGGGGTGTCCCTGCGAGCGGGCCAGCGGGCCGTCCCGGCGGCGGGCCGGCCTCGGAGCGAGCCGGGCGGGTGACGCACGAGCGCGCCCAGGCGCGCCCAGGGCGAAAGGGCGGACAGACAAGATTGCGCAACAACGAGGGCAGACAACAAGATCAGAAGGCGCTAGCGACCCGGACGGCCTCGATCTTCTTGAGCACGTCCGAGACGCTGCGGTCGAGCTCGGCGGCGACCTGGAGCTGCTTGTGGCTGGGGAGGAGGGCGAAGGCCTCGCAGAGGTCGCCGTCGACGCAGTTCTTGACGGGGAACTGTGTGCCCTCATGTCAGCCCAGAACGACAGCGGAGAGGAGGAGGAGAGGGGGAGGGACGGACGTAGTAGCCGCGGTAGGCGAGGTGGTCGCGGCCGGCCAAGCTCGGCCGTTCGGCGCGCATGCTGTTGTCGCCCAAGCCCGGTCAGTCGCAGGTCTCATCCACCTGAAAGGAGAAGGACTCACTGCATCTCGAGGGTCTGGAAGAAGTCGACGTCTTCCCTGGCGGCGAGCGGGACGAGGGCGCCGACGGTGCCCTGGAGCCCGGTGTAGACGAGCACGTCGCGGCCGCCGGGGACGAGGGAAGTTTTGAGGATGGCGGTGGGGATGTCGTTGAGGTGGAAGTGGACGAGGGTGTTGAGCTTGTGGGGGGCGCCCATGAGCGCGCCTTTCTCGTGCATGATCGTCGCGCCTGCCACACAAAAAACAGGTCAGCGCGCGAGACGCGAGGGAGAGGGAGAGGGAAGGGGGGGGGGGGGGGGGGGTGTACCCGTGGGGTCCTCGTCGACTTCGTCCGAGACCGTCTTCGGGATCCGCGACACCCAGAGGTTGCCGAACCGGTCGCCGCCGGCCCTACAGACACCCAACCAGGGATCAGCGGAGACGCACTCAGCAAGGAATCACTCGAGGAGACGAACACGGTGTCGTAGTCGACCATCGTCGCACAGGTCGTCCAGCGGGGCACGACGTCGTCAGCGAAGACGACGAGCCGGTTCTCGACGGGCTTGTAGACGGCGTAGGCGACGGAGTGCTGGGCGTCGCCGACGAGGATCCGTGCGCCCTGGGCGGCGAGGAGGACGATGGCGGTGGGGAAGCCGGCGGCCTCGGCCTTGCGCAGCAGCTTCTTCTTGCCCAGGTCGAAGAGCCGCAGGGCCTTGCCGATCCCGGCGGCCAGCCGGCCCTGGAAGCCGAGCAACGCGCTCGGGATCTCGTCCGTCTCCGTCTGTACTCACTGTCTGTCAGTGATCACAGAGAGATGGAGGGGGAGAGAGAGGGAGGGAGGATGACCTTGTGCAGCAGCTCCAGGCCCTTGCCCCCGTCCACGAACCGATACACCCGCAGGAACCCCGCCTTGCATGTCCGGGGCTGGACGAAGGCGTCCTTCGCGGAGCCGACGACCAGCAGGGGCTCGTCGGGGGGCACGTGGGCGGCGAAGGCGAAGGCGACGATCGCGAGCGCCGTCGCTGCCTCGTTGTCGGCCAGGTCGATCCGCGCCAGCGTCGTTTTCTGCACACACACACATCTCAGTTTCTTCGTTTTCTCGCTAGACCAGCAGGAGCCACCCACCTCGACCGGGTCGCTGATCCGGATGCACGACGCCCATTGCCCCGCCTCCGCCCGGGGCAGGCCGAACGCGACCGGGTCCAGCGTGTCCGTGTCGAGCCCTTGCGCCTTCTACATACACACACACGACCAATCAGCACACATTCAGTGGGAGGGGGGAGCGAGGGATGTACGTGGAGGGCGAGCCGGTCGGCCTGGACGCCGGGCGCCATGGTGCGGTGCTCGGACTCGACGGTGATGACGTGATTGGTGCGCGGGTCGATTAGCATTCTGCGGGGGGTGTAAGCGAGGGGCAAGGGGTCCTGTTTGACCTTGACGCCGAGCTTGGGGATCGTGAATATCCTAGGGCCCGGTCCCAATCAACCAACCACCACCAGTTTCGAGAGAGAGGGGAAGGACATACCGGAGCGAGGAGCCGACGATGCCGATGAGGCCCTCGGGACACAGCTCGGCACTGAAGCTGTGCACGTTGTCCAGACTGTCGTAGAGCAGCGGGTCGAAGTGGAGCAGGTTCTGGAAGGTGTAGTTGAGCCAGGTGCGCGAGGAGAGCCCAATGACGCTGGTCTTTCCGTCGACTTTGACGCGCAGGAGCTTGACGGGCCGGGAGCCGAGGAACCTGGATGAGTGAGTTGAGTGAGTGAGTTAGTCAGTGAGTGAGTATGTTTAAGAGAGAATACCGGGTGCGGGTGTCGGTGAGCTGGCCGTTGACGGAGTCGAGGACGGTGCGGAGGAGGACGCCGTTAGAGAGGCCGATGTTGACGAAGAGGGTGTCGTTATTTTTGTCGATGGACGAGTCGCGGAGCTCGGCGATGCAGATGGAGGAGGGCACGGCGGTGAGGGCCTGGAGGGAGATGGTCTCGAGGACGGAGCTGGGGTCGAGGGAGATGATCTGGACGGTGGCGTTGTCGAGGCCGACGGCGAGGAAGGGCGTGCGTTGGCGGCCCCTGGGCACCTCGGCGAGCGAGAGACTGGTGACGGCGGCGCCCATCTGCTTCATCTCCTGGTACTCGTTCAGCTGGCCCTCGAGGTCGAGCTCGAAGTAGATCAGCTCCCCCCCGGAGAGGCCGACGACGACCTGGCGACGGTTGGAGGTGGCGGCGACGATGGTCCGGCCGGGGGGCGTCTTCCACTCGGTGACCTGGCCGTCGGCGAGGATGTGGCGGATGCCGGCGGGGTGGATCTGGAGCAGCCCGGTGCCGTCGAGCTGCTGGATGGCGATGGTGGGGGCATGGGTGAGCAGGCCGGAGTCGGCGACCTCGACGATCGTCTCGCCGATGGCCAGGACGAGGGTGGCGTTGAGGAAGCCAAGGACGATGTAGCGGTCGTGTGCGTCCTGCTCGGAGACCCGGGTCGTCCACACGTTCGTCGGCGGGCCCGGCAGCGCCGAGCTCACGATCTCCGCCACCTCGAGCCCCTGCCGCAGCACGCGCACGCTGCTCCGCGCCCCACTCCCGCTGCACGTCACCAGCTGGGCCGTCTCGCTCGTCCCCAGCGTCCGCGCGCCCGTGATCGGCGCCAGCGACTCGAGCTCGTCCGACAGCACCAGGTTCTCGAGCGGGCGCGGCTTGAAGAAGGCGCCCGGCAGCACGCCCGATGCGCCGTTGTCCGGGTAGCTGGCCGAGGAGAACTCGGGCTCCTGGTCGTCGTCGCCGAGCTTCTCGAACTGGTACAACGCACTGCCATCCGCAAGTTAGGTTACAGTAGTAAGTGGGTGTATGTGTGTGTGTGTGTGGGTGGACTGACTGGTTCCCGGTCTCGGCGGCCACGAAGAGGAAGCCGGACTTGAGGATGGTCAGACTGGAGGCGACGGGCACGGTGTCGAAGTACTTGATCTTGAGTGCCTGGACCTGCTCGTCTTCGTGGTCGATGGTGACCTTGAACAGGTCGCCCTGCTCGGACTGGATGAGGAAGAAGAACGCGCCCTGATCGTCCGGCAGAGATCAGCCTTTTTGCGGTGGTGGTGGGAAGGAGGGGAGAGCACTGACGCGCATCTTGTGCATGACGGCGGCGACGATGAGGAGGCCCTGTGCGGGGTCGGCGAGGGCGGAGTTGCGCTTGGGGATGGGGACGCGGTGCTCGGGGACGTTGGGGTGCTTGTAGATGAGCATGTCCTCGCAGCACACGATCACGCCCGAGGGCCCGTCGAACTTGTCTGGCTGGCTGGGGCTCTGGCCGCCGGGCACCTGGAGGAGCATGTTGGCGCGGGGCTCGGTGGGCTCGGACCACTTGCGGACGACGTGGTTGAGGCCGAGGTCGAGTTCGTAGTAGGTGAGCATCTGGAGGGGTGAGTATGTGTGTGTGTCTTCAGTCAGTATGTGTGTGTCTTCAGTCAGTATGTGTGTGTCTTCAGTCAGTATGTGTGTGAAGCACCTTCTCGGCTGCATTGAATGCCTCTCCCGTCGGGTCCTGGTCAGCCTCGCCGTAGTCGACCTCGAGTGCGGCGAAGAGGGGGTTTTCGAAGCCGACGTCGACGCCGACGATGTGGTGGATGATGGCGTTGGACTTGTGGGCCTCGAGGGGGGAGGAGATGGTGAGGTTTGCGGCGGCGTCTGTTTGGTTTGTTTGGTTTGTTAGTTAGTTAGTGTTGGGTGTTTGTGTTGTGTGCCTGACTGACCGCGGTTGAGGATGTAGACCAGCTTGCTCTTCTCGACTGCTGCGACCATGACGGCGCGGCCCTTGGGGTCGGTGGCGAGGAACTGGCCGGGGACGACCCTGCGTGCGCCGGACTTGCCGAAGGTCTCCTGGTGGAGCTTGATGAAGGTGTTCGTGGCAGGGTCGAACTCGAGGACGACGATCCGGCCGGAGTCTGAGCCGAGGATGAGCAGGTCCTTGGCGGCGCCGGTGAGTCTGAAGGGGGCGAGTGCGCGGATGGAGGCGAAGGCGTGTTCGGTGGCGAGGGAGGTGAGTCTGCCGGTGGCGGGGTCTGGGCGGAGCAGCTCGAGGGTGGTGCCGGCGCGGCAGACGCAGATGTCCTGCTGGCGGGTGCCGGCGAAGCAGCCGACGGCGGCGGCGGTGATGGCCGCGGGCGGGAGCAGGGTGAGGTTGTAGAGGTGCATGTTGCGGGTGAGGAGGAACCCTGCACTTGGTACCGCCGGGCTTGTGCCGCCCAGGCGAGCGTTTCGGGCGCGCCCGCTCCTGCCAAGCAGTCGCGGTTGCTGCGCTCCGCATACCCAGCAAAAGGGCTCGAAGGGCTCTACCCCCCTCAGGAGGGAGCCTAGTATGCCTGGCTGTGTGTGGGTCGAGAGGGAGGAAATGCCTGTGTCCTCACTGAGGTGAGGCCAAGACACTTTCCCCTGATAGCTCAGGGAGTGGGGGACGAGGCGCCAAGCCCACTCTCTCCGGCTCTGCAGGAGCCTGAGCCCGGGCGGCGAAAACCCCCTACTCCTGGAGTGACAGATAATTTGTTGTGTATTACTGCTGAGATTCCCTCTTCGCCCACGCTGTCGCCAAATCTTTGAGGAGGTTAATCGTGGCCGTCTTCTCTTCGCGTGAGTGAAAGGCCTGATGTAGAGTTGGTAGCATTCGGAGACCCAGCGCCCGAGTTCGCATATCTCGTCTGTTGGGACCCCAAGCGCGTATCGGAGGGAAGCGCCACCGACGCGGAAAGAGTGACCTGATATGCCCTCGAAGCCTCCTTCGCTCCAGCAACGGTGGGCCACTACGCTAAAGGGCCACTTAGCGTTAGCGTAGCGGCAAAAAGCGCCCGCCCATTTTGAGTAGCGTGAGCGCCGCTACGCTGCGCTACTTTTCAGCGGCGCTAACAGCGCACCAATTGTTTGTTAGTGTTAGCGCCCCGCTACAGTCACTAAGCTACGCTGCGCTGCGCTACAGCGCTTTTAGTGGAAAAAAAGGCCTTTTTTTCAGCTAAAAGCACTGTGGCGCACCGTAGCGCGCGCTCTTTTGCGCCCTGCGTGTGTAGCGTTAGCGCAATCGCGCGCATCTGCGCTAACAGCTAAATTAGCTGCGCACCCTTTGCGCGTAGCATTAGCGCAGAGAAGGCGCAATTCCGCTAACGCTACGCTAAAATTTAGCGGAATTCCGCTACGCTACGCCACGCTAACGCTACGCTAAAATTTAGCGGAATTCCGCTACGCTACGCCACGCTAACGCTACAGTTAGTGTAGCTGGCCCACCATTGGCTCCAGACTGACTGGAGGCGTGGTACTACCGTTGTCTTGGTTAGGTGTCGCCTCGATTTGTTTGGGTTGTACCCGAACAGTGAGGTGTTCTGATCTCTGGCTTCTTGTAGTCGGCATTTCACCGCCATCACCGGGCACAACAGATTGTTTGTTGGCCTGAGCTGTATGTACTGCACCTCTCCAGGTTTGCAGGTCTTTGCGTTCCAAAGTCGCAGGAAAAGGATTGAGTCGGTTTGTTTGTCGGGGAGCACTACGTCCGACGTGAGCAACGAGACTGCTGTCCGGAGCGGTCCTGTCGTTGCTTCGTATGTCAATTCGGCCAAGTGAGCCATTCCCCAAAAAGCCACCAGCGCCAGATCAAAAACCGCCAGGTCTCTTGGTCCTCCTTTTACCAAAATCTTTGTCAGAAATAGCAGGTGTTTCAATTTGACTGCCTTCTTTTTTGGCCTGGATGGTAGCAGGGCGTCTGATTTGGCCGCCGCGCGCAGGAGAACGCTTACTTGTTGCTTGGCTTGGTCTGGCTACGGCTCGTCGTGGTATTTGTGCCAAGCTTGCAAACCAAAAAGGTACTTCTGGATGGTTCCTGCGGCGACTTCGTGTCTTGTCGTCTGTTCCTCGTTGCGGTTGGCCCAGAACACAAAACCAACGATGTCTTTAGCTGTCGCTGGTAGTAGGAAAGGTACCTGTGAAGTGACAAACTAAAGGTGTATTTTGAGTAAGTTTAACATGATGGCAATGAGAAATACACAAAAGAAAATAAATGTACCCAAAGGCAAGAGACAACAAGAGGTCAGTGAACAAGGAGAAGAAAGGAGGACACAGGACACAATAAAGGAAAGAAGCAGAACTGGAAAGAACAAATGTCAATGTCGGTCAGTCGAGAAAGTCTTCTGAGATAAACATACTGGTCTATTGAGCTACTTGAGGCGGAGTCTTGACGGTCGACGGCTTGTCAATAGGAAGGGAAAGAGACTTCGCGAATAGATCACTGGAGGAAGTCAATGGAAGAGGATCTTTTGAAGATTGAGAGCGGAGCAGATAAGAAAAGGAGATCAATAGATGATGATATTGATAATGGAGGAACAGCTGACATTGTGATGATGTGATGAATGATATATGAGCTATAAGGCAACAAATGTTGTTGCAGGTTCCCCAAAGGAAAAAGTCAAAGGTGTGAATAAGCAACAAGTTTATATATGAGAAATTCAAAGGTGGAGAGGATCAAGTGGAGTTCTTGCAGGAGCAAATCAAGAGTCATAGCAGAGGTTCGATCAAAATGATGTCATTTTGAAGGAACAAGATTTGGAGTATGAGGACCAAGCTTTGGAGTATGAGGTTGAGCTTTGGAGTACTAGAGGGATGAGGCACTAACATCAACAGTACCTGCGAAATGGATTTTTGGTACCACATAAACTTTTTCACCGCTGTGTTGTAACTATTTATTGTGTTGGGGCTGAAACCCCGGAGGAATTGACGGTTTAGGGCTGTTGGCTTGAGTTGTAAAACGCCATTTGACGTGAAAGCTGTCCATTTGTTATAGAGCATTTCCCAAATTCCACTTTGGACAGAGTATGGCTTGCTGCTGGTTGTCTGTTGCTCTATTATGCGGGCGGGCCTAGTGACTACACCGTTACGCAGTGTGTTAAGCGGGGACTTTCCCCGCGCCTCTTCTCCCTTGGCCCCTCTTCTTTTCTTGGCGGCCCGTGGGCCCGGCCTGAGTTTGTTTTGAGCGGGGTGCTTAGCTTTCTTCCCTCCACCGGTGGCGGGAAGTGTTGTCTCTTGGCACATGGAATAGAGTAAAACATGTGGGTCATGTGCGCTTTAAGAAATATCTGCGGTGCAGGTCTATCTGGATTGCCTCTTTGCATCGTACAGGATGTCAAAAACAACACAAAAAGGAGGGGGTATGGGGGGGGGGGGATTGGGAACAACTCTAGGCTGCAAAGACAAACCAACAACTTAGAAAACTACGGGAGCTTTACGGTGTGGCCTCCGGGCCTTGTTCCGTGAGCCATACATTCAGGTCCTCTGGCAAAATGATTGGGACAAAAGCGGCTGCAGCGTGGCCCAACAAGTCTCCTCTTGACAGGCCGTCCGCTTTGTTTTTGGCAGAGGTCACTCTCTTTGCGACTAGGTCGAGCTCGATGTCTACCAGTATCAACTGTATGCGTTTCCACTCCTCCTTTACCCATTTGTCATTTGATTTCCAATTGTGAACAAGGCCTTCTCTCCATACTGCTAACATTTTCCCTTGGCGGATATTCAGCTTCCGAAGCATTAGCAGGCCTATCCTTATTGCCACTGTTTTGAGCCAAGCAATTGTCCTTTTTGGTATCAACATTTGGCTCCATCCTTCTATTGCCTTGAAACGGGACCACCGGGAGCCTATTAGCACGCCTACACCATACAATGAGTACGCATCTCCTACCCAATCTATCTCCGTTGGGTCGGGGTTTGCTACTAGCCTTGTGTTGGTGAACGGCAGCAGTGTGTCAAGCCAGAAGTGAAGGTCTTCTCTTGCGTCTTGCGGGGTGAAACAGGTGGCCTTTTTGTGTTGCCAGTTCTTCAGCCACCGGTAGATCAAACAGAGGTGACATTGTAGCTGAGGGAGGAGCATAGATACGTGATTCAAACGTCCTGCTAGTACCTCTACCTGGTTCAGCAAGGCCTGGTGGTCCAGGCGTAGAAATTCTCTTATTTGTTGTATTTGTTCCGCTAATTTTTTCTCTGGTAGGCGGACTTTCTTCTCTTTGCCGTTCCACAGAAAACCGATAAACTTCTGTTTGGGTTGGAAATGAGAGAATTTGGTCTTGTTTGTCTTCACGCCTAGTTCGGTGGACCATTTCACAATGTCAGTCATTGAGACCGTTGATTTGTGGGTTTTGATGAAAAGGTTGTCATCGACCCAGCGGAAAATTTCCAGCACGTCAAACTCATGCTTCATCAGGTTCTTCCATGCGTCTGCCGGCCTTCCAAAAGAGCCGCATCTGGCTACCCCTCCAAAAGTGATCCTAGTGTTGAGCACTATTTTGTCTTCAAAATCCTTGATCATTAGGTATGGCCATTGTCCTGGCGATATGCCTTTTCCCAATCAAAAAGGGCTAGCAGGACTGGTTGGTCGATCTTCCTGAAAAATCTGGACACTTGAGCAAAATCGTCCCATGTAGTCGCAAAATTTTCCGCATCTACAAACAAGTTGACTGACAGTACAAGTGGATTGTTTTGTGGGACCAAGAGTTCGTTGATTGGTTGAAACAATCTGTCTCCATTTATTACCGCTCCTAGCGGACTTTTCCTGAAGAACGGGAAAACTGTGTATACCTCCTCGGGTTTGTAGGGGCCAAACATCCTGTTCACGGCGATCTCCTTTTGGATGGACTCTTGTATCTTTTCTTTTGCCAGCCAGGCCAACAAGTGGTTAGGAGGTGTATAGTGTGGGAGATTGCCTACATGGTGTTTTGGTATGCCTTGGTTGAAGCCTTCCCAGAAACCCACTATCACGTCTTGGTATTCTTCCCATAGGTTTGCGTTTCTCAGCGCCGACTCCCATAGCGGAATATTCATCTCGCAGCGCACTGTTGTCGGCCAGTCTGCTGGTCTTTTCTGACTCTCACTGCGCTCTGTTTGGCTCTCTGTTGCTTGTGTTTCTAGCTGAAGGTTTTCATTGCTGTTGTCAATAGGTTTGTAGGGCTGGTAACCATGGCTTTCAGATAGGAAACAAGACCAAAGAAAAATCCAAAAAAGAAAGCAATAGTATGGAGCTCATGACAGACTTAGTATAACATGTTTGGATTGGATGGACAGTGGAAGAGAAAAAGGAAATAACAGGCTTTTGGTTTGGGAAGCAGTCACACTGGGTGTGTACAAAAGTTGAAGAAAACAATTTTGTCTTTTTTAAGGAAAACGTGGGCCCTACTTTGGTTGTGCTGGGTTGGCTTGGTGACTTATCAGACGTAAGGGAGGAAAAATCCACCTTGTCAGTTGGGCATTCTTTGCTGCTACGCTGCCGGTTTTGTCTCACCTAGCGACTGGGTCCCTTAAGACCATTTGTCCGTTTCCCGGGTGGCTCTGCTGGCTCGCCATTTGCTGCTTGTGGTATTGCGGGTTGAAACGCTTCCCGCGGTAGCCGTTCCTGCCTTGCCCTCGCTGCCTAGGGGGTCACTGCTGTTGCCACTGACCCGGTGGTGCGAAATGTGGCGGGCCTGAGTGGCTTTGGCCAGGGAAATTGAACTGGTGCATCATTGCTGGCGGGGCTTGGTATGGCATACCCTGAGGTTGGTAGCCTGGGTTGAAAACCAGGTTAGAGATGGACTTGCGGTATTTTGTCTTCACTGCCAGCATATTTGGCTGGGATGAAGTAATCCCAGTTTAACTGGGATGCACTCAACCAATTCAAAATGGGTTGATCTTGGCCAATGAAATATAAATCCAAGGGGGGTACCTTGTATTTATATTTCATCAGTTGAGATCAACCAAGTTTAAATTGGTTGTGTTCATCCCAGTTTAACTTGGATAACCTTAACCCAGCTGATTATGCTGGCAGTGCTTTGGCATGCCCGTGATTGGGTCTATACCGTCCCTTGGGCCTCCCAGAGCGTATGGGTTGTCTTTGAAACCCAAACCATCAAAACTGCGGGCATCCGCGTATGCCTCCTGGGCCATGTTGGATTGGAACACAGATATGTTCAGGAAGCCTTCCACTCCGTTGACCGTTACTCGATGCGCAAAGGCGTTGGTGCAGAGGTGGATGTCGTACCTTAATGCTTCCATAGACCCGTCTTTCAGGTGGATTCTATTGGCATTGGATTTGTGTTTGAGAAGCCAGCCCGCTACCGTTGGGTACCTATAGATCTCTGCTAACGACTCATAGAAACCACAATGGTTTATGGTCCAGTTGCCAAACGTTTGCTCCCAATCACTCGGGTATTTGAAAACGGTGTACTGGTGTTGGTCGCCTGACAAGCTTTCCAACCTTGGCTTCTTCTCCGTCGTATACAGTATTGCGGTGTCCTGCCAGCCCTTGTTGAATATGGTTAGCGGTAAAGGACCTATTTTTGAGTGATCGTTAGTTCTACCTTCTTTCTCATTCCAATTGCTTTTTCTTTTATTGGTGAAGGGACGTTTGCTTGCCTTTTATCTCTTTCATATTCCTGTCAAAGAACGGAGGAAGTCCTTGGTCTAGGAACGTATTGACTTTGGTTCGGAACAGCACAATACTGTTTTCCTTCACCGGCTCCACGTTTCCCTTCTCTTTCTCCATGTGCTTCACTACGGTCAAGGCGGCTTTTTTTGGTTGTTCTTCTTTGGAGATCCCTGGTAAAGCGTTCAAGATCTTATCTGCTTTCGCCGCATCGCCTGACATTTGGGCCTCTAGCGCCATCTTTAATAGTTTCACTTTGGCGTCTGGTTCTTTGGCTGTGGGGTGGTTTTCCGATCAAATTAAAAAATTATTGGTTCAGGATGTTGTTCTCTTTGTTTGAGTTGGCTCTGCATTCAGGGATGCGTCTCACCTGTGCCTTTCGCAGTTCAAAGCATACTGATGATTTGAGGTTCTTTGCCGTCGTCCTCCTCTTCCAATCCTTCCGATTGGGCGCCTTTGGCTGCCGCCTTCTCTGCAGCTAACGATAAATGTGACTTGGTCCTCCTGCCTGGAATGGCTCCTGGCGGATTAGCGTGGGGGAAGCTGACTGTTGTGGTCTTCTCTGCTGGTGCAGTTCAGCTGGACCCTAGGTTTTGGACAGAGTGGGTCAGGTCATGTATGTCTGGCATTCTAGCTTTTGGTTTGTAAACAAAAAAAGATTGTAGATCTGTGTTTGTATATGTGAAAATCACTGATCTCATCTGGGAAAAAACTTTGTGCTGTGTGGATTTGCTTCTAGGAAAAGACTAGAGCAAAAAAATGAAGGGATTTTCCCTGTGAGGAGACAGCGATGGCAGAAGAGCTTGGGTGCACGAGGGGAAGCTTGCGTGCCGAGCTCGAGTGGCTACTTATTAGCCCTCTTGTCTTCTGCCCGGCTGCCTCCTGGGAAGCACATTCTCAGCTCAAGCCATTGCTCTCGGCTGGGAGAGAATGTGTGTCATGCTAGCACGAGCTAGCCACAGGAGAATCCTCACTGGGATCTTCTAGCGTGTTGCACGCATGAAATGATCCTGTTGGTGGACAGTTCTAGGGGATCTGTTGTGGCTTGCGTGCGGGTTGGTGTAACAAACTGAAGAAGAGAAAATGGAAGGGAAATTCCCAGGCTGTCAAAACACAGTCTTCAACTAGGACACTATGAAAAAAAAATCAAGCAATTGCTGTCAGTTGAAATGCGCAA
Source organism: Puccinia triticina (assembly GCF_026914185.1). NCBI lineage: Eukaryota > Fungi > Basidiomycota > Pucciniomycetes > Pucciniales > Pucciniaceae > Puccinia > Puccinia triticina. Next base: position 4,002,831 of record NC_070573.1, read on the forward strand.
TCCAGGGTGAGACTTTAAGTTCATCCATGTTCATTCCATGATATATCATGGAGTAGCTCAGCATCAAAAGAAGATAGTGAGTATGGTTTAAGACTGTAGCTCAGTGTTGGACTTGGCGCACAGTCTTTGCATCTGCCTAGAGTCCCTGAGCCATCTGCCTCAACACCTGCACAGTAATGGTGCTCATTGATCATCAACAAGGATGTTTACTCCTTGTTGACCAGCCTTGGGAAGGATTCCTCCCCATCAACAAGAATAAGTGCCCATGTCAACTAGGAGGAATGCCTTGTGGTCAACAAGGGCATACTTGGGGCCCATGCTCACTGGGAGGGAGACCAGTCCACAACATGATACAACAGTCGACTGGGAGTAATCCCTTGCAGTCGACTGCTATACAACAACTTTGACCGGGAGGAATCCCTCCTCTTTGATAACATTACTGGGAGGAGTCCCTCCCGGTTGACTGCCATACACAGCAGTCCACCGGGAGGAGTCCCTCCCAGTCAACTGCCATACACAGCAGTCCATCGGGAGGAGTCCCTCCTGGTCGTCCCTCCTGGTCAAACACCATATTGAGCAGTCAACTGGGAGGAGTCCCTCCTGGTCGGCTGCCATATTGAGCAGTCAACTGGGAGGAGTCCCTCCCGGTCAACTGCCATATCAAGCAATCAACTGGGAGGAGTCCCTCCCGGTTGACTGCCATATCAAGCAGTTGACTGGGAGGAGTCCCTCCTGGTCGACTTCCATACACAGCAGTCCACCGGGAGGAGTCCCTCCCAGTCAACTGCCATACACATCAGTCCACCGGGAGGAGTCTCTCCTGGTCGTCCCTCCCGATGGACTGCTGTGTATGGCATTCAACCAGGAGGGACTCCTCCCAGTCAACTGCTCAATATGGCAGTTGACCGGGAGGGACTCCCCACGGTAATGTTATTGACCGGGAGGGATTCCTCCCGGTCAAAGTTGTTGCATATAGCTTTAATTGACCAGGTGGGATTCCTCTTTGTCAACAAGGGCGTGTGAGCCCGCAGCCTGCAAGCTCACCAAACCTATCGCAAGAGTGTCACAGACAGGGATCCGGCCGCCTACTTAGATCCCATTGCCCCGCACCCACCTAGCTCAGCAAGGAAGGACTGAGCTTCCCCTGAGCTAGGTAAGCATTCCCCTCTCCTTCTCTCCCATTGCTCTCTTCTCCCCTTCTTCTTCTCTTTCTCTTCTTCTCTCAATTGTATGAAGAAGGAAGGACTGACCTTCCCCTGAGCTAGCTCCTTTTGAAATACAAGCAGTACAGTGGTTCCAGAATCCCTCCAAGGATCCTCCCTTGCCCTTTGTCCCCGGCTCTCCGTGTCCCTCTTTGCTTAGTGAAGCTCCCCGCGTTGGGAGCTTACAGGGCGCTTACTCTTGTTGACCTGGAGGGATGGGGAGGTCAAGCATGTACCCGTGACCTTCAATGTGAGGGACTTTGGATGAGTCAGCTGGGGCAGCTGAGCATTTGCCTCAGGACTGAGTCTGCGCACCTCAGACCAAGCTTCCTGTACCTTAGTCTAGTGCATTTTGCACTATGGACTTAAGCTGAGGAAATTCCAAACTTTCCAGGGTGTACCACCCTGGGATTCATTTGTATGGGCCTGGTCTCAACTATTACATAGTCTGTCGTTTTCCGTTGACTCCCCGATCTCCCCGAAATCCCTAGCACCTCAGGCTCCCCCTCTCCTGCCTGCGAACCCCCTGCCCGACCTAGTCCGTCTCGGCATACCCATGGGCCTGCCGGCCGCCTCTCAGCATGGACCAGCTCCTCGCCCGCTGCCACGCCGACCCCGAGGCCCACGCCGCCCTCCTCCGCCGCGCCCGGACACACCCCGCCGAGCTCTTCGCCGCCATCGCTGCCAGCCTCACCACCACCACCCTCCGCCTGCTCATCCTCTTCCTCAGCCAGAACCCATTCAGCACACACACAAGCAGCACAACCAACATCCTCCCAGCACTCATCAACAGCCTCATCAGCACAGAAACTATCACAGGAACAGAAACAGGAACATCGGAAACTAGCACAGGAACAGAAACAAAAACGATCGAAGAAGCAGAAACAAAAACAAAAACGAGCGAAGAAACAAACCAAACGAACCCAGAAACAGAAACGATCCAAGAATCAAACCCACAATCAAACCCACACTCAAAACAATCAACTAAACTCACCATCGACGCTCTCCTCCTCATCCTCCCCCGCAGAGCAGCAGCCATCCCCACCCACCTGCCCGAGCTCTTCCTGGCCTTCGCCACCACCCTGCTCGCCCACCCCCCGCCGCCGCAGGAGCCGCATCCCGTCGACGCCCACTGCAGCCTGTCCGCGGCGATCACCAGCCTGTTCGGCTTCCTCTACGGCCTCGCGCCCTGCAACTTCCTCGCCTTCCTGCGCAGCCCCACGGATGCCCTCCAGGCCTTCCGCCCCGACACTCCCGGGCCCGCCCTCGACGCCCTCCTCCATCGCGCCGCACGCCTCCCGCTCGACACCCTCCACGCCCTCGTCCTCGTCAGTCCCCCTCTCCCCCTCCTCTGCCCCCTTTTAGCCGCAACTGACAGCTGTCTGTCCAGCCCATCATCGACCAGCACAGGCTCGCCCCACACATCCTCCGCCCCGACCCCGCCGCCGAGCGCAAGGAACTCGCGCACAGACTCCGCCTCTGCGAGCCCGCCGAGATCCTCGAGACCTGCCAGCGCACCCGCATCCAAGCCCCCTGTCCATCCCCGCCCATCCCCGCCCCCTCCCCGGCCACGGACACGCAGGCCACGGACCAGCAGGCCACAGAGGCACAGGCCGCCGACGGCCAGCTCGCGGACCAGAACCGGCTCCTGCGCACCCAGCTCCACGTCGAGCTCTATCTGCGCTCGCAGCACCTGCAGCAGCTGGGCTCGGTGCACAAGCAGCACATCGGCGGCGCGGGCCTGGAAGCCGAGAACCAGAACCTCGTCCGTCCCCCCCTTCCCTTCCCCTCCCCCCCCCACACACAGACTGATGGGCTTGGAGGACAGCTGCGGATGAACAAGGAGCTGCGCAAGAAGCTGGCCCTCAACCTCGGCGCCCGGCCCGACGCCCAGGCCGCCTCGGCCGCCGACCAGCGCAACAAGGCCGTCTACCACGCCCTCATCAAGGCCCGCAACGCCAAGCTCAAGGAGGACAACCTCGCGCTCATCAGCACCCGCGCCGCCCTGCGCGGTCAGCTCGCCGAGCAGGCCAAGGTCGTCGCCATCCAGGCCGCCAACCTCGCCGCCGTCCATGCCGAGTACGTCCCCCCCCCCCCCCCTTCCCCCTCTCGCCTTGAACTAACAGCCTCCCAGAGCGCACGAGCTGCGCAACAGACTCGCGCTCCAGGCGCCCCAGCTGCGCGTCCTGGCCGGCCTCGAGCTCCAGACCGCCCGGCTCGCCCGCGCCCTGCTCGTCTGGTCCGTGCCCTCTGCCTCTCTTCCCGGGCCCAGACACTGACGAGGGTGTGTGGACACAGGGACGACGACCTGCGCCGGATCCGCGCCGCCGCCGGCCGCGTCGACGCGCTGCGGGCGTCCTGGAAGCAGGCCGCGTCCGCGGCGGCGAGTCTGGAGACCGAGGCCGCCCGGCTGCGCGCCGCCCTCCAGTCCGTCTCCCTCTCTCCCCCTCTCTCCTTGTGTGTGGGCTGACGCGGGGACACACAGGTCCCAGCAGACCCGCATCGCCGCCCTCGAGGCCGCAAACGCCGCCCTCAGCGCCCGCGCCGCCGTCTCCCAAAGGCAAGCCGGACGAGACCCCGCCGTCGCCCGGCTGGCCGCCCTCGTCGACCGCTATCGGGCCCTCAACGCGGCGCTTACCCGGCGCATCGTCGATGCCGAGGCCGCCGCCGCCGGAGCTGCCGCCGAGACGCCTGACGGCCAGGCCCGGGGGCGCGACGACGCCAAGGACGCTCCGGGCCTCGACACTCCGCCGCATCTCGACACCCAGCCGGATCCCGCGCATCCTTCTTCTTCTTCTGCTGCTCCTGCTGCTTCTACTGCTGCTTCTTCTTCTGCTGCTGCTTCTGAGCCCGACGAGGCCGCAGCCTAGCCCGGGTGCCCTTCCCGCGGCCGCACATCGCATGTCCCTCCCTTTCTCGCAATGCTCGCAACCAGAACCTTGGCTTTCTCTTTCCTCCTCCCCCCTTCCTCAGACGGCGATGCGCCAGCGCCGGGCCGGCGGAGGCAAGACGCCCGAGCAAGCGGCCCAGGTCGCTGCGGGGTTCTGGGGCCCGACGTGTGCTCGGTGGGGCATTGGTGTGGCCTGGAGAGTCCGCCAAGCGGGGACACAACCTGGGTGCATCCCCCTTGGCTGGGAGTGCGCAAGGAGCCCCGGCCCTTCCACGCCGGACCACGGCCGCCAGCCGCGGGATGAGAAGCCTTGGAGGCCGGGCCAGACGGCCGCCCGGGGCACCACGAGGGCCGAGAACGGCGCGCCCAGAGAGCGGGCTCTCTCTGCCGCTCCTCGGTCCTCGCGTACAGAGAGAGAGGAGGAGTCAGGGCTCGGAGTGAGGAGGCGGGCCGGGAGCGGCCGCGGCTGGCCCCGTGCTCTTCGTCTCCCGCACAGAGAACCTCTGCGTCCGCACGGCCGCACAGGGCCCAAACACGCCCTCCATCACCCGTTACGGGCCAGATGGGGTGTGCGCCTGGATGCGAGACGCCGAGGGAGAGCGCCCCGTCCAGCGCCCGCTCCCGGCGCTGGGTGGCGCGGCGCCCGCCCGCCTGGCCCGCGCCCTTTGGCAATCCCTCAGCACCGGGCCCGTTCCGCGCCGGCAGCGCACTTGTGGCTTTGGGGGGCTGAGCGGGCCTTTCCGGCCCCGACTGGCTTCAGGGCTTCCGGCGGCCGACGCCGGACAACAGATACCATCGGATGGACAGGCTCGGCCGCCGACGACGCTATCGCTATCGCTCAGCACACGCACCTGGGTGCACGCAACTCTGCAATGCATCGAGTGGACTGGGTACACATTTTTCATTGAAAATACATACCTAAAGTTCCAGAAAACATGTTTTTAGCCCTGGTCATGCAGACAGCGGCTAAAAACAGAAAATTGGACAGCATCTTCAATGGAAAACATTTGCCCAAGACGCTCATTGTGTTGGCTTTGGTGCAGCGTTAGTACAGGTCGGTTTTGTTGCCGGGGCAATTTTGAGTAGGTTAGGTCTCGAGTTTTGGTGCAAGTGAGAATTGGCGGCTGTGCTGCGTATGCATAATGAGATGTTGTGTTGGTTTGGCGCATATACTTAGGCCCCGTTTGGAGCCAATATAAATATAGGTGATATAATCATTGGTTAATTCAATGAAAACTACAAAATTCAACATAAAGCCTCCAAAATTTTTTTCTAGGCAACCTACAATACTGGTCTCTTCAATTATGAAGTCAGATTCAACTGATTCAGGCATATTCAGTACTGTAGTACCATTATATTGCTTTTGACCAAAACAAAGCAATATAATGGTATTATGGTGCTGAAGATGGCTGAATCAGTTAAATCTGACTTCATAGTTGATGAGGCCAGTACTGTAGGTTTCCTACAAAAAAAATTGGATTCTTCATGTTGAGTTTTGTATTTTTCATTGAATTTACAAATGATTATATCACCTATATTTATGTTGGCTCCAAATGGGGCCTTAATTCACCAGCTGGCAATTGTATATTGGTCCGGGCTAACCCAAGCTTAACATAGCCTGCTGAACGGCGGTCCTGAAGGGACCCCGTGTCCCCGCGGGCCACTCTCCGTAGGAAAGGCTTGCGTCAAAAGTTGCCCGCGGGGCCCGCGGACTTTGAGAAATTAGTCAGAATTTCACATTTTTTAGGCTCAACATCTCTTTAGAAACAACACAGCCTCTTGGAGATGATTCTGAGTAGACAAAGCTGTAGCCTTGCTTCTCAGGTATCCTTCCTTTTTTTTTGGAAACATTTGGCCAAAAATAGCCAGTGTCTTGTAAGTTTTAGTCCATCATTTACCTGACTTTTGCAAAGTAGAGTTTGACGGGTGCGGATCCATTTGGATCATTGGTCCATGGACCCTCTAATGGGTTTCTGACTCAATGCAGCCAGCGGTCAGTGTTAAATAGGGATACATTGATAATATGCATGTAAAACTTTGACTCCTGTGCGATAATTGTTTGTGGAATTAGCACCGGATGTGTCTGTTGGATATCCAGGCTTGAATGGGCCGGATTGCTTACAATGTTAAAATATTTACACAACAATTCTGGAGAGGCAATGGAGATATTTGGGATTGTCAAGCTGGTATGAGGATGCTTGAAGTCTTGCGCTTCTGATGGTTCCAAGGGTCATAGGTTTATCCAACACCTACTGGGAAATATAGGGGGGTGAGATCACTTCCAAGCCATTTGGCTGGTAGCTCTCCCCCTTGTAAGCCGACTTTGGATGCAAGTCCCTCCCTTCAAGAGGCGGGCCCTTTGCCCCCCCGCCCCCCCCCCCCCCCCCCCCCCCCCCCCCCCCCCCGAGCGTAGGCGTGAGGGAGGGACTTGTGTCAAGTTTGGGCTAACCCCGGGTCAAGTAAACCTCATGCTTGATTTCAGGTTTAGGCTTGCTAAACTTGGGGCCCGTTTGGCCGCGGGGCAGGAACTCAATCTGAACTCGTGGTGCCCCGCAAAAGTGAGATTCTGGCAATATTTAGAATCTTGTGAAATGAGATTTTTGCCAGATTCCAAAAAAGTGTTTGGCTGCCCAAAAACCTGGCAAAAATGTCCAATCGGCAATCTCACCAGCCACCAAAGGCAAATTGCACTGAGTTACAGCTGTTTTGCTGAATCTCACACCAGGGGAGAAAGTGTGGCACTCTCTAGAGAGTGCCAGACCGTAACTTTATCTTTGACTTGGTCAGAAGTCAGTTCAATGTGGGTGGGTAACTTGTGTTCAACTTTGTTGGCAAACTTTTTAGCAACTATTGTATAAGAGTATGATGAGTTCAGTGCAAGTTACAACTCATCTGTAACTCCTGATAGTATTAGTTTGGATTTTATTCTATCCTTCAGGCATCTGGATTTGAAGATAAGTCATGATGACTGCCAGATACTTACCTAGACTTGTCTGATTCTGTCCTCATTACAGGCCATTTGCGTGATTTGTGAAGATTTTGTTTTGGCTTCCTCATGGACCATGTTCAGCCACCTTATTCACATGAGCTATTTGGATGCAGATGTGAATTATCTGGTTTCTCCCTATGACCCATATTGTTTGTAACCTAGTGTTTTCCTGCAGCTGTTGCTTGACCATGATGACCTGGAGAGTGGGTGATGGTGCCCAGTCAGGGGGTTTGGGAATCCTCTTGATGGCAGGTTTGTACTGGCCATTGAGGAGACACACTCCCTTTGATGGCCAGTACAACCCGGCCATCAAAGGGAGTCACCCCCTAGTTGCATACTACATGTCCACCTGTGACATATGCCAGCAATTTCACATGAAGATCCTGTACAACATTGTCACCCTGATGTTCGCCCAAACATCAGGGTGACATTCATGGCCAGGTTGTACCCGCCATCCAGAGGAGTTGATGGCGGGTACAACTTGGCCATCGGAGGCAGACTCCCTTTGATGGCCAGGTTGTACTGGCCATCAAAGGGAGTACACACCCTGTTCAATGTCTGTTACAACACAGCCATCTAAAGGCTTTGATGGCCGAGTTGTAACAGCCATCAAGCCAATTTTGAACTCCCTTCAATGTCCTGTGAAAAACAGCTATTGAAGGGAGTCTGCATCCATTTTATGAGCTATACCAGCCATTGGGGGGATCTCACACTCCCTTTGATTGATAGGCTGTATCTGCCATCAAAAGGAGTACACTCTCCCTTTAATGGCTGGTGCAACTCTTCCATCAAAGGGAGTGGGGAAGTGAGAAATCCTCTTGTTGGCTGGGTTGTACCAGCCATTGAGGAGACACAATCACTTTGATAGCCAGTAAAAACTGGCCATTGAAGGTAGTTTCTCACTAGCTGCATCCTACAGGTCCAACTTTGAAGTAGGCCAGAAATTTTGCAAGATCCTGTTCAACCATTTCCACCCTGAATTTTGCCCAAATTTCGGGGTGAAATTCATGTCCGATTTGTAATTGCCATCAAGAGGAGTTGAAAATCTCATCAATGACTGGTATAAATCAGCCATCATAAGCAGGTTGCATCCAATTAACCAGCACTCTGTACCATCCATGAGGAGAAATTCACACTTCCTTCATTGGCTGGGTTGTAGCAGCTATTGAAGGGAGTACACACTCCCTTCAAAGGCTGGTAAAACTCTGCCATTAAACAGAGTGCACACTCCTCTTGATGGCAGGTTTGTGTTGGACATTGAGGAGACACTCCCTCAAATGGCCAGTACAACCCTGGCATCAAAACTCTGTCAAATGAGGTTGGTAACAATAGTGATTCCAAGACCACACTTGTTCACGCACTTTATAACTCAAGGTACAATCCTGGATAAGTTAGCCAATACTCAGGTCTGGTGATGATTAACTGTTAAACTGTGGAGCCCAGGGGATCATGTGTTTCCAGTGGTCAGGCAATTTGAAAAATTGATGCTAATTACATCACATTTGAACAATGTTTGGCCTGAACAAAATTGTTGCAACATGCCAGGCAGGTAAGAGATGATTATGGTGTCTTCCACCTCCTCCCACTTCAGGTCTATCTGACATAGAAGTTGGATTGTACCACCCTGAAATGATAACCAGGAGATGCATACATCCTGAGGTCCCCTTGTGGCTTGATCAGTTGAGCCTGCCTGGTCACAGTGAAGTTGACCAAGATTGGCCTGTTCTGATGGACACATGAATTTCAGGATCCTCAGCTGGAACAAACATGGAATGTGTTCCAGGTTGATTCAGGCTGGAGTTGAGAATTGGGTGAGGTGAAGTTGTGGAATTTGCCAAGGTCAGGATGAAGATGATATCAGCCTGAGTTGAAAATAACATCACTATTGACACAAGCTTAATTTGTGTATGTGGCACACATGTTGCATGCCTGATACCCACCAGGGTTGCTGAAGGAAGTTACGGTCTGGCACTCTCTAGAGAGTGCCACACTTTTTCCCCTGGTGTCAAGACCCAAAACAGAATCTCAAGGCTCACTTGCTCCCTCTCAAAATTGACTGCATCAACCAACCCCTTTAAGAAGGATACATCTTACCAACCAGAGCTCATGCACACCCTCTCACTGACCATTTAATCCGGTCATCAAGAGGAACCAAGCCTCTCAATGGGTTTGCGTCCGTCATTGAAGAACCTCTTGATGACCAATCTGACTGGTCAACAAGAGGGATCAAACCTCTCAATGAGCGGTCAGATTGGTCATTGAGAGGAATCAAACCTCTTGATGACCAGTCTGACTGGTCATTGAGAAGGGTCAAACCTCTCAATGACCAGTCAGATTGGTCATTGAGAAGAATCAAAGCTCTCAATGACCAGTCTCACTAGTAATTGAGAAGGGTCAAACCTCTTGATGACTAGTCATTGAGAGGACTCAAATCTCTCAATCCAGCTCAATCCCTCTTGATGAGTGGTAAAGAATCAAGAGGTCATTGAGCCGGTCATTGAGAGGATCCAACACCTTCTTGATGACTGTTTGAAAAGGTTTGAACCAGCCATCAACATGGACCAGAGTCTTTTTGATGACCAGTTGAACCCTTCATCACAAGGAATGCATGGATGACCGGCTAAATCAATCATCCGGAGAGTTCCCCCCCCCCCCCCCCTGAGGGCCATTTAAAATGGTCATCCAAAGGATCATATCTGCGGGCTCAATGACATGTTGTTCTCAACAACAATTTGAGGTGGCAAGAACAATACCTGCAAATGTACATAGGTATTGTTCTTGCTTGGAGGCTGGTGAGCTGGCGGGGGGTTTAGTCAAGATTCATGGCAGCCAAACAGTCCAGGATAATGCTTGATCTGGATATCAATTTCACTGATCCAGATTCCGGACATCTTTGGCTGCCTAAGAGGGTGGTATCTTCTCCCTCTTGATTAGGAAACCTCAATGAGCAGATCTGCTCTGGTCAACAAGACAAGTAAACATTCCCATCAATGACCAGAACAAACTGGTCATTGCCAAAAGTTGACTGTAGTGAACCAGTAATCAAGGGGAGTGTTTACTGCTCTCAATGACTGAAACAGACCCAATCATCAAGGGGAGTATTTACGCCTTTTGATCACTGCAACAGAACCAGTCATCAAGGGGAGTGTTTAATCCTCTCAATTACTGGAAATTATCTGTTAATTGAGGGTCAAAAATCCCTGGGGAGCTGGACCCTGTTCTCAGGTTATCTTTGGCATTTCCTTTTCATTCTTTTTTTGTGTCAAGCTTGAAAGAATGCAAAATACCAGGATGTTTTATTTCTTTTGTTAGGTTTTGCTTGTAACTCTACAATATCTTGTAATTAGATTAAGAATAAGAGATACTGTTAATTAGCTATTTACCTAGGAGTAGACGTTTTACCGCTCTCTACTTGAATGATAATAACAAGAAAAATAGTTGGACAAGATTGCTACCATGCAAGTTTTGCTACTGATCTGTTTCCAACATTTCTTGTCAGATAGACAGACATCGTCTTCCTTACTCAATCTACCTTGATGAGTCTAGAGATCAAAGTGATCCTTTGTTTTTTGCTTTGGAAAAGCGGCAAAGGAGGATTGTGATATTATCTATGCCAGTGATTATCCTTGAAGTGTCAGTTCTATTTGTTATCACTTCACTGTTGCTGACATGGCAGGATATTTTCTCTCTTTGTCACAAATCAAACCGCCTTATGATATACAGATGTACTTTGTGTGCTGTGAATAACTCATTACACGCTGCAGGGGACTTGCACTCAACATCCCAGCCACAGTGCACAGTGGTTCAAAACGCTTCACGCACTGCAATATGAAAAACCATGAAATTCCCTTTCCTTTCTTGCAGAGGGCATTTCTTTTCCCCCCTCCTACAATTTCATGGAGTATTTGGAACCCTCAGCTTTTTGAGAATTCATGCCTTGGTGAACAGTACCTTTCTCATAAATTGAGAAAGGTGCTGGGAGCTAAAACAGCTGCGGAAACAGGTGAGCAAAGCAATCCTGTTCCGCAGTCCAAGCTGCGGGGTGAGGAAGAAAATACTGACTGAATTGTTACAATGAATGCAGATACTTCCTCCGCAATACGCAAGCTCAGATCAGTGGTAAATCCCAGTCCTCAGTCACTTAGAGATTGAATCACAGCCAGCACCAACGGTGAGCAGCTTTTTCTTTCTTTCTCTATGGACTAAATAGACGTGTGGCTAAAAGCACCGTTCCCATTTCTCTAGACAAAGTCAAAGTAGAACAGACCAAAAGAGCCAATTTCTCTAACAAAGAAAGAAATAAGATCGGTGAGTTGAAATGGTTCCAAGCTAAAGCTCAAGAAAATCAAAAGGCTAAAATAGGAGTTGCATTAAATTTCCCAAAAAAATTACTCAAAGTTTGAGGTTGGGAAAATCATTGAAAAAAAATCACTCTGTACTGAAAAAAATGCTAACTGAGCGTGCTCAGCCAAAAAAATAAAAATGTGTCAGACTGAGTAAAGAACAATGGGGCAAATTTTTGGGGTGATGTGTTGTACGGGCCTGCATGAGGCCCGCATGGGCCCCTAACAGGCCCGTTGGGCCCATTGAAAAAGTAGTATTTGTTTGGAATTCCCATGCTCTGCTAAAATGTGAAATGGGTCAAACTGAATAAAAAACAAGGGGGTAAATTTTTGGGGAGATTTTCTGGATGGGCCTGAATGAGGCCCACGTGGCCCCCACAAAGCCCACTGGGCCCATTGAAAGAGTAGCCTTGGTTAAGAAAACATATGCTCAGATAAGAAATAAAAATGTGTCAGACTGAGTAAAAAACCTAGGGGCACATTTTTGAGGAGGCTTTTTTGGATGGGCCTGCATCAGGCCCGTTGTGGTGATTTATATGGGCATGCGTGGTAGAATGTCCACCTGGAGATAGCACGGGCGGGAATGCACAGAGCGTCTCAGGCAGAGTGCATTCCGGTGACATAAGTACTGAGGATGATGTCAGAAAGCACACTAAGAAAGCTTACAGAAAGTCGCGCACGGATGGAATGCACAGATCACAGATTGCGGATTTTGGATTGGGTATTTGGACCAGAGCGGAAAGACAGGGCTGGACTGCGGCGGACTACACACGTGGACTGGTAGCAGCGGCGCGTCAGCAGGTGAGACACGGCAGCTGAAGTGGGTTCCACTAGCGGGTGGAACTGGGGCAGAGGCGGTGGTGGAAATTGACTGGTGGGGGCTAGACAGAGGATGGTGGGAGGTCAAGTGTTGGAGAGGAGCAGAGTCTGGGACAATGACGTGCGGAGCTGAAGGACTAGTGCAGGAAATTGTTGGATCTGCAGGATTGGGTGGGAACGGCAATGCACGTGGAGGCTCACGGTTTCTCTTCTACTTTCTTTTCCAATTATCCTATCATCATAGGGAATAATTATTATTGTACTTGCACTTACGGACGTACTGGAGTATTAGGAGAGTTTTACGTGACATTATCTTTACTTACGGTGTTACTTGCGGATTCTGTGCTTGCGGAGTGCAGAGCTTTATTCACTTGCAGATTATTATGCTATAGATCAGGCTCAGAGAGGAGCGCTGAAGGCTAGCGGATAGTAGAAGTGCGGATCTGAGACACCAATAATCACACAGCCCAGAAACATATATTCTTGAAGAGGGAAGTTAGCGGACATTTCTACCAACATACCAGCCTTGATTCTCACACTGTACGGGCCAAAAGGTTTCCTAGGGAAATGAAAGGGCCTGGACGTACCTTCTGTGAGTGCAAAAATGTCATACAGATGTCAGCAGCCCTTCAATGTCTTCTGTTGATGAGTGGTAAATTGGTGCTGTTCTGAAAAATCATATGGGAATTCTTAACCAAGGCTACTTTTGGGTTGGCCCAACCAGCTTTTGGTGGGCCCTTACGGGCCTGATGCCCCAAAAGTGTGGCCCCATGTTTTTTTACTCAGGTTGACACATTTTTATTTCTTAGCTGAGCATAGGCATTCTTGACCATTAAGGCTACTCTTTCAATGGGCCCAGTGGGCTTTGTGGGGGCCATGTGGGCCTCATGCAGGCCCCTGAAAAAATCTCCCCAAAAATATGCCCCCTCATTTTTTATTCAGTTTGACCCATTTCACATTTTAGCAGAGCATGGGAGTTCCAAACAAATACTACTTTTTCAATGGGCCCAACAGGCCTGTTAGGGGCTCATGTGGGCCTCATGCAGGCCCATCCAAAAAATTGTGAGATTACACGCCTAGGTGAATGGCCGCAGTCCCATAAATTGGGAAAGCGGCCGCGATCTCCACTAGCTGCGGAAAATGGTAAGCAAAGAAAACCATCTCCGCAGCCCAAAACTGGTTCCGCGGGATTGCAAAGCTGACACATCAATTTGATGTTTGCAGATTCAATCCTAACAACCAGCAAACTCAGGCTTGAGGAAAATCCCGGCCCCCAGCCGCTAAGAGCGAGAATATCAGCTAACACCAAAGGTGAGTAGCTGATGTTTGAACTCAAGGTTAATCAGATCAGGCTAACACCAAATCCCTAATTCCTAAAGCCACAGACGCAAAGGAAAAGACCTTCCGAACCGATTCCTCTCAAAGAGAAGGAAAGCCAATTGGTGAGTGATGATGTTCAAGCTAAACCAAAAAGAAACAAGAGGTTGACAAGGAACGTGAGTCTTTCATAACAGAAAAAATCACCCAGTTCCTCCGCGGTTTCGCCAAAGGCAAACAAGACGGACCCTAAGGACCAAATAGGTCATTGAGCGTAAGGACTCTAGAGTCTCACCCTCAGATGAGAGAAACTCTCCAAAAGCTAATGTGTTGCGCTGCTCCACAGATTGCTCTTACTCAATCCAAGTCAGCATCAACACATTTCCTATTTTCTCATTCTTATTCTCAGTAGAGAGCGGTCTCTCTCCTTCTCTTAGGCAAATAAGATTTTACCTCTTTTGATTACTGTTACTAGATGCATATAAGCAAGTTGTACAGTTTCTAACTTAGCAATAAACTCTTAGTTGTCTGAAATCTTTCAGATTTACAGTCTTGGCGCTCAAATGCTACCTCATATTCAATTGACTAGGAGAAGGACAATACTATGGCCAACTCCAATGATGAATCAAGCAATTCCAGCCTCGGAGGAAAACCAACCATGAAGGTGCCCAAGTTTACGGGCAAAAACTTTGAGATATGGGAGAAAAAGATCTGTATGGCCTTGTCAGAGTTCAATCTCAAGCACTTTATCAACAAGCCACCCTTACCAGACATGACGAACCGGACCAAGGCAAAAGCGCAAAGAGCCGCAAACTTGCTGTGCTCAAATCTCACCGACGGTGTTTTCAACACAAGACTCAAGAAGAACAACTCCAAGAACCCTTACAAACTGTGGCAGATGTTCAAGTCTGCCTACGCTTCAGATTCCATACTGGCAAGCTATGAAGTCTGGGCACAGTGGGAGGACACCCAGCTCAACGACGACATGGCCAATTACATTACCGGAATCAAAGAATGTCTTGCCAAGTTCAATTCTCTCTCCATGGTTGTTCCTGATTTTGTTGTCTGCTGTAGTATTATCAGCCGCATAACCAAGAAGCGCCAATTTCTCATGCAGAGTCTTTTCCCCGACTTAAACGCACTTGGAAAGCCTAAATTTGTTATCAACCGGCTTAGAGAAGTCGGCAGATTCGAAAAATCAAACAAACAAAAAGCACCTGAATCAAGCGCGGGGAACGGAACCATGACTGCCCTGGTAGCAAACACGTTGAACAAGAAAAAGAAGCCGTACAATCCAATCAAATGTTACAACCAAAAGCACAACCCAGCCTTGAACCACACAGAGGAAAACTGTTGGACCCTGCACCCAAAGAAATATCAGGAAGCCCTTGAAAAAAGGAAGGCCAAGAAAGCAGCCAGCCCTATCACACCACGTCCCAACAAAGTGAAGCCACCCCCGATGACAATATAAGGCCGTCATTCAGCTACCTATCAGAGTCAAAGAAAGTGCAGCAACAAACCACAATTCTCGACTCTGGGGCCAGCAATCACATGCTGAATGCCCTTGGCTACTTCAAAGAGACCAGCCTGGTAAAAATTGACATTATAACGGGCAGTGGCCCAGGAACCCTTGTTGCAACGGCGAGAGGAGACGCTACTCTACCCCTTGCAAACAGAGGAACACTCACGCTGAAAGGAGCCCTCTACGTACCGGCTCTCACTCAAAACCTAGTCTCATTTGTTCAGCTGATGAAAACAGAGGCGCTTGTACAGCAAGGCGTTGACTGATTTGCTGTGAAAATCGACAATGGTCAGCTGTTCGCAGTGGACATAAGCAACAATCTTCTTGAGATAAAAGGGGTTCTCAATCCGGAAAATCTTCCGGTTGGCCTTCTGTCTGAAGCGGCTCATCCACCTTCTGAATTTGTCAAATGGCATAACCGCCTTGGCCATGCTTGCTTGTCAAGAATTGCAACCGCTGTACCGGCCGCACTCAATCTGACAAAAACACATGCATGTACAGCCTGTATGCAAGGAAAAGCCACTCGTCTGTCCTGCAAAAGTCACTTCAAACCGACAAACGCACCACTTGAAGTCATTCATGGAGATCTGGTTGGCCTGCTCTTGCCACCTACAAACGGAAACACCCGCTACTTCCTAACGTTAGTTGACCAGCACACCGGATACATTCACTCAGTCATGCTAAAATAAAAAAGCCAGGCCGTGGAAGCCATTGAAAGCTTCAGAAAACTATTTGAGAAGCAAACCGGCTACGCCATGAAACGGCTTGTGACGGATGGCGGTGGGGAGTTCTGCAACAAGTCATTAAGCACTCTGCTACAAGACGCAGGAGTTCAACAAAACGTTGCTCCACCTTACACACCCCAGAACAATGGTCTAGCAGAAAGGGCGAACCAAACTCTAATAGAGATGACCCGTTGCATGATCATGCAATCAAATCTAGCTCCCGAGTGGTGGGGAGAAGCTGTTTGGATGGCTACTGCAACAACAAACTGCCTACCCTCTCTATCAAAAAGCAAGAAATGTCCAATCAAGCTGCTCTTCAAAACACCACCCAACATGGACTTCTTCAGGCCATTTGGCTGCGCCTGGGTGTGGGTAGTGAAACCTAAGCAGCATTGAGCCGACAAATTTGCACCCATCTTGTGGGAAGGAGTATTGGTCGGCTACGAGAACAATTACTCGTCCTACAAGATTTGTTGCCTCAAAGAAAAACAAGTCATCATCGCTAAACACGTCCATTTTGAGGAAAGTGTCTTTCCTGTATGTGGGCCACTGATACGAAGCCATCTCATCTCAAGCAATGATTGGATGCCGAACTTTTTGGCGCAAGCCGATTACCCCTTCAAAGAAGAGGAAAACCTGCCTGGTCTAGAAGAGACCACCGGAGATCTTGAAAGCAATGAGGAGGAGCAGCAAATGGGTGAAGTCCTGAAGCAGCTACACACCGCAAGCTCCAACAGCGATAACGGAGATTTGAGCTCTGGCCGGGCTGATACCGAGCAAGGACTATTTTCAAGAGTAATCATAGGAGGAATTGACAGCCAAAACATTGTCACCGGAAAGAGGGAACAAAAGCAAGCCTACACTTCAACTGTCTCTATTGAGCCGCAAAATCATAAACAAGCAATGGTGTGCCCCAAAAGCCAGGAATGGATTGAAGCTGAGAAGAAGGAGATTGAAAATATGCAGAAGCATCAGGTTTGGATAGTTCGCGTTCAAGTCAAAGGCGATGACCCTATTCCAGCCATGTGGGTGTATCATAAGAAACTCGGCTCGGAGAACCAAGTCATTGAGTTCAAGGCCTGGATCTGCGCTCAAGGCTTCCGTCAGACCCATGGGCTCAACTTTGAGGCAAAATACGCGCCCACCGGAAAACCCGCCTCTCTTTGTTTCTTGCTCTCCTTCACAGTCAACAATGGCTTTGAAGTGCATCAACTTGATGTTAGGAGCACATTCTTAACTTGTCCCTTGGAGGATAAAGTCACCCTTCTCCCGCCGCCTGGTCTGGACTGTCCTCCGAACTCCATACTTGAATTAAAAAAGGCCATCTATGGACTCCGCCAGGCGCCACTTGTATGGTACAAGCGCCTATCAAACTACTTCTTCACTCTTGGATTCAAAGCAGTGGTATCAGACCCTTGCGTCTTCTGGCACGTTGCTAACAAAGGCAAGCCGGCAACTTGGATATTTGCTCACGTTGACGACTTGGTAATCATAAGCAATCAGCCTCTGAAGTCTTTAAGCAAGAGATGGAAGCAGAATTCAAAATCAAATACATGGGGGAGGCTAAGTTTCTCCTGGGAATGAATATTGAACATTTCCGGAATGGCCTGCAAGTCAACCAAACCCAATATATCAAAAGGAAGCTGCAAGAGTTCGGGCTTGATCACCTTCACCCCGCCTCTTGTCCTCTAAATACTCGAGAGTATCTCAAGAAAGCATTGGAAAGCAATCTCAAGGCATTTGAGGCTACGGGTGTAAGCTATTCCGCGCTGGTTGGATCACTCAACTATCTAAGCATTCTCACTAGGCCGGACATCTCCTACGCGGTCAGCACTCTGTCCCAGTACCTGGAGAAACCAGGCATCAAGCATTATCATGCTGCTGTACAAGTCTTCCGGTATCTGAAAGCAACTAAGGAAATTGGTCTCACCTATGTTAAGCAACAAGACTCAGCAATCACGGCACATGTAGACTCCGACTGGGGCAATTGCCCCAACACCAGGCGATCAACAATGGGTTTTGTGGTGCAAGCAGGCGCCCATCTCATAGACTGGAAGTCGTCCAAGCAACCAACGGTGTCACTCTCCACCACGGAAGCGGAGTATAAGGCACTCTCGGATCTTGGTTGAGATCTGGCTTGGGTCGCAAATCTAGGTAATGAAACGCTCATCCTGTCGAGCCGCGTTGGTTTTAGGGTCTATATCAACAACCGCAGAGCTATTGACCTGGCAAAGAGCAAAACGTCTCAAAATGGTTTTCGCACAAAACATATGGCGATCAGACTTCATTTTGTTCAAGAGCTCATTGTAGTCGGCCTAATCCTTGTGCTATATGTCAAAACAACTGAAAATACGGCCGACTTCCTAACCAAGCCGACCGGAAGGACAGTCATCCGGAAGTCCCTTTCAAAACTATCAGTCATTCAAATTCCGGGGCCTGCTTCGCATCTGGCGACTTGAAGCACGGGAGGGAGATTACACGCCTAGGTGAACGGCCGCAGTCCCATAAATTGGGAAAGCGGCCGCGATCTCCACTAGCTGCGGAAAATGGTAAGCAAAGAAAACCATCTCCGCAGCCCAAAACTGGTTCCGCGGGATTGCAAAGCTGACACATCAATTTGATGTTTGCAGATTCAATCCTAACAACCAGCAAACTCAGGCTTGAGGAAAATCCCGGCCCCCAGCCGCTAAGAGCGAGAATATCAGCTAACACCAAAGGTGAGTAGCTGATGTTTGAACTCAAGGTTAATCAGATCAGGCTAACACCAAATCCCTAATTCCTAAAGCCACAGACGCAAAGGAAAAGACCTTCTGAACCGATTCCTCTCAAAGAGAAGGAAAGCCAATTGGTGAGTGATGATGTTCAAGCTAAACCAAAAAGAAAGAAGAGGTTGACGAGGAACGTGAGTCTTTCATAACAGAAAAAATCACCCAGTTCCTCCGCGGTTTTGCCAAAGGCAAACAAGACGGTGTGGAACTACTCTTTGGGGGAATAGAGTTTAGAGAGGGATGAGTGCGTGAAAAGCTGCCTCTCAGGTTGGGAGAGTAATATGGGACAAGAATAAGAGTATGGACTCTTAAAGAAAAGTGTGGCTGATGAAGTATTGATAATAGTGCTTTCTAGACGAAATCAAGGGGGAAAATATACTGTAAAATATGTGGTAAAATAGGCTATGTAATTCTTATTCTGTGACCAGGGATGCAAAGTGACAATCTGATGGGGGACAAACAGAATGGGCCAAAAGGCTCTACATTTATAGTGAGGGGACAACAGGTGGTTCTGAGACGAAGAGAAAGATGGGAACAGGGTACAAAAAGCCTCCAACAAGGTGACAAGGCAACAAAACAACAAGGCATCTACTACATGGCTTGGGATGACATAAGAGGAAAACAATAACCATGGCGCATCAGCCGCCATGCATCTGAGAAAGAGTTACGCCTTGCTGGAATATAGAGGAGTTAATTCTAGTGAACACTCAGGGTCCTTCCTAATAGTCTGGCTCTGTTTGATGGTGGACTTTCTCCCACTTTGAACCTGATTGTGTACATATTTTATTACCCATTGTGGAGGGCCATCCATGAAAGTGAATACTGAGAAGTTGAGGCGCCTTGTAGAGATGATTCTAGGCTATTATGAAGTGTCTGTGGGCGTGGATTACAGGTACCAGAGTGATTTCTAGAGGGCGTTTGGCGGTGATTCCTTCCTGGTGAGTGTCTGAGTGATGTAATAAGGTTTTGATTAGGCTCACCACAACGGACCCTAAGGACCAAATAGTTCATTGAGCGTAAGGACTCTAGAGTCTCACCCTCAGATGAGAGAAACTCTCCAAAAGCTAATGTGTTGCGCTGCTCCACAGATTGCTCTTACTCAATCCAAGTCAGCATCAACACATTTCCTATTTTCTCATTCTTATTCTCAGTAGAGAGCGGTCTCTCTCCTTCTCTTAGGCAAATAAGATTTTACCTCTTTTGATTACTGTTACTAGATGCATATAAGCAAGTTGTACAGTTTCTAACTTAGCAATAAACTCTTAGTTGTCTGAAATCTTTCAGATTTACAGTCTTGGCGCTCAAATGCTACCTCATATTCAATTGACTAGGAGAAGGACAATACTATGGCCAACTCCAATGATGAATCAAGCAATTCCAGCCTCGGAGGAAAACCAACCATGAAGGTGCCCAAGTTTACGGGCAAAAACTTTGAGATATGGGAGAAAAAGATCTGTATGGCCTTGTCAGAGTTCAATCTCAAGCACTTTATCAACAAGCCACCCTTACCAGACATGACGAACCGGACCAAGGCAAAAGCGCAAAGAGCCGCAAACTTGCTGTGCTCAAATCTCACCGACGGTGTTTTCAACACAAGACTCAAGAAGAACAACTCCAAGAACCCTTACAAACTGTGGCAGATGTTCAAGTCTGCCTACGCTTCAGATTCCATACTGGCAAGCTATGAAGTCTGGGCACAGTGGGAGGACACCCAGCTCAACGACGACATGGCCAATTACATTACCGGAATCAAAGAATGTCTTGCCAAGTTCAATTCTCTCTCCATGGTTGTTCCTGATTTTGTTGTCTGCTGTAGTATTATCAGCCGCATAACCAAGAAGCGCCAATTTCTCATGCAGAGTCTTTTCCCCGACTTAAACGCACTTGGAAAGCCTAAATTTGTTATCAACCGGCTTAGAGAAGTCGGCAGATTCGAAAAATCAAACAAACAAAAAGCACCTGAATCAAGCGCGGGGAACGGAACCATGACTGCCCTGGTAGCAAACACGTTGAACAAGAAAAAGAAGCCGTACAATCCAATCAAATGTTACAACCAAAAGCACAACCCAGCCTTGAACCACACAGAGGAAAACTGTTGGACCCTGCACCCAAAGAAATATCAGGAAGCCCTTGAAAAAAGGAAGGCCAAGAAAGCAGCCAGCCCTATCACACCACGTCCCAACAAAGTGAAGCCACCCCCGATGACAATATAAGGCCGTCATTCAGCTACCTATCAGAGTCAAAGAAAGTGCAGCAACAAACCACAATTCTCGACTCTGGGGCCAGCAATCACATGCTGAATGCCCTTGGCTACTTCAAAGAGACCAGCCTGGTAAAAATTGACATTATAACGGGCAGTGGCCCAGGAACCCTTGTTGCAACGGCGAGAGGAGACGCTACTCTACCCCTTGCAAACAGAGGAACACTCACGCTGAAAGGAGCCCTCTACGTACCGGCTCTCACTCAAAACCTAGTCTCATTTGTTCAGCTGATGAAAACAGAGGCGCTTGTACAGCAAGGCGTTGACTGATTTGCTGTGAAAATCGACAATGGTCAGCTGTTCGCAGTGGACATAAGCAACAATCTTCTTGAGATAAAAGGGGTTCTCAATCCGGAAAATCTTCCGGTTGGCCTTCTGTCTGAAGCGGCTCATCCACCTTCTGAATTTGTCAAATGGCATAACCGCCTTGGCCATGCTTGCTTGTCAAGAATTGCAACCGCTGTACCGGCCGCACTCAATCTGACAAAAACACATGCATGTACAGCCTGTATGCAAGGAAAAGCCACTCGTCTGTCCTGCAAAAGTCACTTCAAACCGACAAACGCACCACTTGAAGTCATTCATGGAGATCTGGTTGGCCTGCTCTTGCCACCTACAAACGGAAACACCCGCTACTTCCTAACGTTAGTTGACCAGCACACCGGATACATTCACTCAGTCATGCTAAAATAAAAAAGCCAGGCCGTGGAAGCCATTGAAAGCTTCAGAAAACTATTTGAGAAGCAAACCGGCTACGCCATGAAACGGCTTGTGACGGATGGCGGTGGGGAGTTCTGCAACAAGTCATTAAGCACTCTGCTACAAGACGCAGGAGTTCAACAAAACGTTGCTCCACCTTACACACCCCAGAACAATGGTCTAGCAGAAAGGGCGAACCAAACTCTAATAGAGATGACCCGTTGCATGATCATGCAATCAAATCTAGCTCCCGAGTGGTGGGGAGAAGCTGTTTGGATGGCTACTGCAACAACAAACTGCCTACCCTCTCTATCAAAAAGCAAGAAATGTCCAATCAAGCTGCTCTTCAAAACACCACCCAACATGGACTTCTTCAGGCCATTTGGCTGCGCCTGGGTGTGGGTAGTGAAACCTAAGCAGCATTGAGCCGACAAATTTGCACCCATCTTGTGGGAAGGAGTATTGGTCGGCTACGAGAACAATTACTCGTCCTACAAGATTTGTTGCCTCAAAGAAAAACAAGTCATCATCGCTAAACACGTCCATTTTGAGGAAAGTGTCTTTCCTGTATGTGGGCCACTGATACGAAGCCATCTCATCTCAAGCAATGATTGGATGCCGAACTTTTTGGCGCAAGCCGATTACCCCTTCAAAGAAGAGGAAAACCTGCCTGGTCTAGAAGAGACCACCGGAGATCTTGAAAGCAATGAGGAGGAGCAGCAAATGGGTGAAGTCCTGAAGCAGCTACACACCGCAAGCTCCAACAGCGATAACGGAGATTTGAGCTCTGGCCGGGCTGATACCGAGCAAGGACTATTTTCAAGAGTAATCATAGGAGGAATTGACAGCCAAAACATTGTCACCGGAAAGAGGGAACAAAAGCAAGCCTACACTTCAACTGTCTCTATTGAGCCGCAAAATCATAAACAAGCAATGGTGTGCCCCAAAAGCCAGGAATGGATTGAAGCTGAGAAGAAGGAGATTGAAAATATGCAGAAGCATCAGGTTTGGATAGTTCGCGTTCAAGTCAAAGGCGATGACCCTATTCCAGCCATGTGGGTGTATCATAAGAAACTCGGCTCGGAGAACCAAGTCATTGAGTTCAAGGCCTGGATCTGCGCTCAAGGCTTCCGTCAGACCCATGGGCTCAACTTTGAGGCAAAATACGCGCCCACCGGAAAACCCGCCTCTCTTTGTTTCTTGCTCTCCTTCACAGTCAACAATGGCTTTGAAGTGCATCAACTTGATGTTAGGAGCACATTCTTAACTTGTCCCTTGGAGGATAAAGTCACCCTTCTCCCGCCGCCTGGTCTGGACTGTCCTCCGAACTCCATACTTGAATTAAAAAAGGCCATCTATGGACTCCGCCAGGCGCCACTTGTATGGTACAAGCGCCTATCAAACTACTTCTTCACTCTTGGATTCAAAGCAGTGGTATCAGACCCTTGCGTCTTCTGGCACGTTGCTAACAAAGGCAAGCCGGCAACTTGGATATTTGCTCACGTTGACGACTTGGTAATCATAAGCAATCAGCCTCTGAAGTCTTTAAGCAAGAGATGGAAGCAGAATTCAAAATCAAATACATGGGGGAGGCTAAGTTTCTCCTGGGAATGAATATTGAACATTTCCGGAATGGCCTGCAAGTCAACCAAACCCAATATATCAAAAGGAAGCTGCAAGAGTTCGGGCTTGATCACCTTCACCCCGCCTCTTGTCCTCTAAATACTCGAGAGTATCTCAAGAAAGCATTGGAAAGCAATCTCAAGGCATTTGAGGCTACGGGTGTAAGCTATTCCGCGCTGGTTGGATCACTCAACTATCTAAGCATTCTCACTAGGCCGGACATCTCCTACGCGGTCAGCACTCTGTCCCAGTACCTGGAGAAACCAGGCATCAAGCATTATCATGCTGCTGTACAAGTCTTCCGGTATCTGAAAGCAACTAAGGAAATTGGTCTCACCTATGTTAAGCAACAAGACTCAGCAATCACGGCACATGTAGACTCCGACTGGGGCAATTGCCCCAACACCAGGCGATCAACAATGGGTTTTGTGGTGCAAGCAGGCGCCCATCTCATAGACTGGAAGTCGTCCAAGCAACCAACGGTGTCACTCTCCACCACGGAAGCGGAGTATAAGGCACTCTCGGATCTTGGTTGAGATCTGGCTTGGGTCGCAAATCTAGGTAATGAAACGCTCATCCTGTCGAGCCGCGTTGGTTTTAGGGTCTATATCAACAACCGCAGAGCTATTGACCTGGCAAAGAGCAAAACGTCTCAAAATGGTTTTCGCACAAAACATATGGCGATCAGACTTCATTTTGTTCAAGAGCTCATTGTAGTCGGCCTAATCCTTGTGCTATATGTCAAAACAACTGAAAATACGGCCGACTTCCTAACCAAGCCGACCGGAAGGACAGTCATCCGGAAGTCCCTTTCAAAACTATCAGTCATTCAAATTCCGGGGCCTGCTTCGCATCTGGCGACTTGAAGCACGGGAGGGAGATTACACGCCTAGGTGAACGGCCGCAGTCCCATAAATTGGGAAAGCGGCCGCGATCTCCACTAGCTGCGGAAAATGGTAAGCAAAGAAAACCATCTCCGCAGCCCAAAACTGGTTCCGCGGGATTGCAAAGCTGACACATCAATTTGATGTTTGCAGATTCAATCCTAACAACCAGCAAACTCAGGCTTGAGGAAAATCCCGGCCCCCAGCCGCTAAGAGCGAGAATATCAGCTAACACCAAAGGTGAGTAGCTGATGTTTGAACTCAAGGTTAATCAGATCAGGCTAACACCAAATCCCTAATTCCTAAAGCCACAGACGCAAAGGAAAAGACCTTCTGAACCGATTCCTCTCAAAGAGAAGGAAAGCCAATTGGTGAGTGATGATGTTCAAGCTAAACCAAAAAGAAAGAAGAGGTTGACGAGGAACGTGAGTCTTTCATAACAGAAAAAATCACCCAGTTCCTCCGCGGTTTTGCCAAAGGCAAACAAGACGGTGTGGAACTACTCTTTGGGGGAATAGAGTTTAGAGAGGGATGAGTGCGTGAAAAGCTGCCTCTCAGGTTGGGAGAGTAATATGGGACAAGAATAAGAGTATGGACTCTTAAAGAAAAGTGTGGCTGATGAAGTATTGATAATAGTGCTTTCTAGACGAAATCAAGGGGGAAAATATACTGTAAAATATGTGGTAAAATAGGCTATGTAATTCTTATTCTGTGACCAGGGATGCAAAGTGACAATCTGATGGGGGACAAACAGAATGGGCCAAAAGGCTCTACATTTATAGTGAGGGGACAACAGGTGGTTCTGAGACGAAGAGAAAGATGGGAACAGGGTACAAAAAGCCTCCAACAAGGTGACAAGGCAACAAAACAACAAGGCATCTACTACATGGCTTGGGATGACATAAGAGGAAAACAATAACCATGGCGCATCAGCCGCCATGCATCTGAGAAAGAGTTACGCCTTGCTGGAATATAGAGGAGTTAATTCTAGTGAACACTCAGGGTCCTTCCTAATAGTCTGGCTCTGTTTGATGGTGGACTTTCTCCCACTTTGAACCTGATTGTGTACATATTTTATTACCCATTGTGGAGGGCCATCCATGAAAGTGAATACTGAGAAGTTGAGGCGCCTTGTAGAGATGATTCTAGGCTATTATGAAGTGTCTGTGGGCGTGGATTACAGGTACCAGAGTGATTTCTAGAGGGCGTTTGGCGGTGATTCCTTCCTGGTGAGTGTCTGAGTGATGTAATAAGGTTTTGATTAGGCTCACCACAACGGACCCTAAGGACCAAATAGTTCATTGAGCGTAAGGACTCTAGAGTCTCACCCTCAGATGAGAGAAACTCTCCAAAAGCTAATGTGTTGCGCTGCTCCACAGATTGCTCTTACTCAATCCAAGTCAGCATCAACACATTTCCTATTTTCTCATTCTTATTCTCAGTAGAGAGCGGTCTCTCTCCTTCTCTTAGGCAAATAAGATTTTACCTCTTTTGATTACTGTTACTAGACGCATATAAGCAAGTTGTACAGTTTCTAACTTAGCAATAAACTCTTAGTCGTCTGAAATCTTTCCCAAATCACCCCAAAATTGTGCCCCATTGTTTTTTACTCCATCTGACACATTTTTATTTTTTTGGGTGAGCATGCTCAGTGAGCATTTTTTTTCAGTACAGAGTGATTTTTTTCAATGATTTTCCCAACCTCAAACTTGAGTTTTTTTTTTTTTTTTGGGAAATTTAATTATCCTTGAAGTGTGATTGATTAATGAATGAATGGATGAATGTGGAATAAAAGGAGACAGAATCTAAATTTTCACAAGAAAAAGATGGAATAAAATGTTTTCAGTTTCAATTAACTATAAAGTTTCTGTTATTCAACATGTTGAGATGGATCAGGAGTTACCAGTCATTTATTAACTCTTCAGTTGTGTAATTGTGTCAATGAAAGACTGGAACAATGAGTGGTTTCTGCTTGGTTATGATGGTAGGGGAAAAACTGGGCTAGTTTAGATGTAGATCTTTGAGTTTTTTTGTTGCAAGTGATAAATTGGATTCTTGCCACTGATCCCGCTTGAGATTGCTTTTTTCCATAGCTGACTTCTTTTTGATTGTTTCTCCACGCAGTTGTACAATTTTCAAGCGCTTCACAATGTATTGGCCTTTTACCCTTGCCACTTCAAGGTTTTTTTTAACCGTGTGAAGAACTGCAAGCAATAATTTTGAAAATGTACATGATGGATTCAGTTTTGGGAGAGTAAAATCTTCTGACACCTGAAAACTTTCAAGTCTTTGGACAAAAACCTACTTTTTTTTTTACGTTCGCATGCTGCTTCGCTGGCGTGTGAGGTTGTGGGAGGATGTGGCTGAATTTTCCGGATAAGCTGATGTGTTTGCGGTAGTGTCTTTGTAGTATAATTCATCAAATCAGGAATTGAAAAGCGGTAAGCCAAGTTTGCATGCTGAAATGTTAAAATGAATTCTTCGCGTGAGGCGAATTCATAATCCAGAAGCAATCGAATAGCTAAGAAACCCGATTTGCGACATAAATTCACGTTTGGGCGATAGCTGGTACCACATCCCAATAGGATGCCTTTGAGGACTCTCAAAATATCTCTACCACATTCTTCAGAAAACTGCGTCCGAGGCATCTCACGAATTTCATTTTCCGGTTTGCCGAAGAGTTTGGCCAGAAGGCTCAGCGGAAATTGCTCTTCGTTGTGAATGTACTTTTGGTTGAGTAAGAGGCTTTGAATCCTCCGCAGTTGTTCTTCAAGAGAGTTAAGTAAATTTTCCTCCGTTGCAATGGGTTCATTTTTCCGAGCCTCACTTATGTTCTCCTCGATGTCCTGACAATCGAAGACCATTTTGCTCCTTGGATCTTCACATGTTGGGGAGAGATGCATTTTTAGCTAATTTTCCAGGCAGGGCTACGAATTAGAACTTACTAATCTGACTCTCAGAGGACCATAATCGCTCGATGAGCTCTAAAGGATGCTCTTGTTCTTTTTCTACCCGCGTGATACTGCTGGAAGAACTTGGCAAAAGCTCCGGATTTTTGACTGCCAAATGTAATTGTGTGGGTGTAATGTCAAGCAGGCAGCATTAACTCATGAATAATGCATCTCGGTAATCGTACCCCCTGAGTCCAACGTATGGAACGTGGTTGGAGAGCCCTCATGATCATTTTCTATACGAAGGACGGCGTTGGGAAATCGTGCTAAAATTGTTGGGCTTTGGTCTGCAGAATAAATACATATGTGAAATGTAATGTCACCTACATTGATCAATCCACAGAGAATTGCATCATCAGGGGAGCAGATAAAAAGTGGTTAATTACCAGCTCCTGGTGAGTTCTTGTGAAGAATACCTAAATTGGCTTCCATGGGAACGCTCAACGCCAGTTGCAGGATGAATGTAGTTAGGACTATGAGCCATGAGATAAAACTCATTTGGAATTGAAGATTCGTACAAGGCCGGTGGAAATCAGTCAAAATGCTATACAGGAGGAGATGGATTCTTTGATTCGCGGGCCTGGGCTGGTGTTGACTTCAAGATCTAGACTGATGAATCGAGCATTCTAGTACGCGTGTGGGTCGGGAACCAGCACACTGCACAGGCATAAATATCAGGACCTGAAGGTTCCACCAGTTTCAGCTAACTGGTTTGGAGACTCATGGAAAGGCTCAGATCGGAAGGTTGTGCCTTGAGCAGGTGGTTATTTTGATGTACAAATGTGTCATTATAAATGTGCGACGTTTGATCAGGTTTGATCTCACTCAGGAAACTTGTGGAAACAGAGGTTCGAAATCATGACATCGACATGCCATGATGACACGCCGTTCCTTTGATGGCCACCAAACTACAAACCCAAAATTGACATGTGAGTAACATCTCTCCCCATATGGATAATGGCAAAAACTGAAACACACACCCAAGACATCCCCTGCCAAGCAAACCATCACCAACTCCCGGTTATTGAGGTTAGAGTCAAAATTTGTGCTAAGAAAAACATGACAGATTATTTTGATGCCCCAAACACCAAATTTTCACCGCTTTGAGAAATTCAAAACACACACACATTAATCTTTTCAAATTTCTAGCAGTTACATGATGATCAGAAATTAATGTCATTAAGAGTGGGTAGCTGTCATTGATTCAAAACTCCCACTGATCACAAGAGCAATACCAACATCAATTATGGTGTTCAAAGTTGGTTTGCATAATTTTATGCATGCATAAATCATAAAATCATAAAAATATTTTGGTGAGGAAATTTTGTATTACATAATCAGACAGTCATATCCTCTGCAAAAAAGATTTTATGATTTTATGATTTATGCATGCATAAAATTATGCAAACCAACTTTGAACACCATAAATGCCTGATGTGCAATGCCAATACTGCAAAAAAAGAAAAAATCAAACAGCAAGCTTCATGGATAATTTCTTAGAACTGGGGCAAATTGTGTTAAATCAAAAAAAAAAAAAAACATTCAGAGGAACTTTGAGAAGTTTGACCCAACAGTGCCACACTCTCAAAATCAATTGATACTGCTCACAAATTCCCTAGCACATATTTTGAGGAATTTCTCAAAGATGTGAAATTTGGTGTCATTGTGTCATCAACAAAAAACTTATCATATTTTGTTCAGGTCAAATTTTGACCTCAATTGTGGTCTCAATGTAATTCAGTTTCTGAGGTGCAGGACTTCTGGAAACTTGAAAGTGACTTTTGTTGTTAACTATTTCAAAGTTTTGAAGATTTGGTACCCTTTTTAGGGGCCAAAATGAAACTTCTAATGTTTTTTGTAGTGGGAGCCTTGACTCAATGGTGGGAACCTCTCAGCTTCAGCTCCTGAGGTGCAATGACGCTACATAAAAGCTTCAACAGAAGTTGGGATGGGGACTTTCTTAATGCAGTTAGACTTTGATGCCCTTGGGGTACCATGTCAAAAATTATTAAATAGTTTTTCATCCTTTGAAATATGTGGAGATCAATTGGGAAAATATCATACAAACCTGATGCGCCGGAAATTGGAAACACAACTCCCAAAAAACATATCCACAAAAAATGTGGTCTTCCCATTTTTGCAGGACCTCCTGGTCAATGCTTATGTTAATGTCAACTAACTTTGGAAGCTGATTTTTCAACTCTTGGGAACTGGATAACCAAGACTCTGCATTTATTTTTGCTAACCAAGAAATAAATTACCTTTAGTTTTCTTAGTAAGAGATACGCCATAAGTCCCTCCGGTGGAGGCCCACCTTTTTGGACTTACATAGTTAAGTTTTGTCTACCTGCTTGTGTTGACATCAGGGTAAATTACAAGGAGGCCGACAACTGGGCAGCCTGACTTGTTTTTGTCCCGACGTCGGGAAGGGCCAGAAAGGCTCCAGCCGAACCAGCCGGACGTTGAGCCATCGTCCAACTGTACCCGTCGTGTACCGTGTTTTGATTAAAGGAGGGAAGTTTGAGGATCAGTTGAAAGTTGAGACATGTGTCTGATCACTCGTCTTCTGTGCAACATCGCACCGTACGTGTTACAGAGGAGCCGCATTATGTAAAATACAGAACGGTAAAAGCTTCACAGAAAACGGAGAACATGACTTCGGTATGTCTCCTGTGATACCGCCACCTGCTGCAGAGAAGTACTATACCGGGTCCGAGGGTTTCTGTAGCAAGAGAGACGTCCAGGCAATCTCAACCAAAAAACAGTTACCAAGCATAACAACCACATCATAGAAACCTCCTGGGCTTCTACCGACGACGAAGATCTTCCCCAGACCAGACACACTCACTCCACGATAATGGTCAACATCAGCAGCCCACTCTCAGCACTCCGACCAGGCCACCCAAGCTCCCAGCAGTCATACTCTCGCCTCCCCAATCAGCAGGCGGACGCAGACGGACCGAACTACTTTGACCAAGACGATGAACTGGATGCAGCCTTCAACGAACCAGCGGATGATGCCCATGAGAGTCGTACCACTGATGAGGATGACGAGGAGGATGAGGACGAACGGCGCGGACTAGTATCCCACCAGGCTTCGGCAAGCAGCAGCTCGAAGGTAGTCCTTACGGACAAGCCCCAGGTCCCACCGAGCCGGACGTACGACTTCGAGCCCGACGGCTCGCTGCCCCGCTTCCATCCGACTGCCGGCTCTCCAACCCCCTCACTCGGCCCGCCTTCACTGGTCAAGCTGGCCGGGATGGGCGGCGGGGTACAGAACGACGGGGTGTTTGCGAACCTCAGCGCCAAGCCTGATGGCCCGGGAACCCGACTCAATCCAACCACAGGCCAGATGGAGTTCGTCGGCGGAAACGACGATGGCCATCCCACCGACAAAGAGGAAGTCCTCCCTACCTACGACTCTGCCGCCCTCGATTCTGCACCTCCATATTGGGAAACTACCGTCACTCTCCCTGGCGTCAACTCTGGCCCTTACGGCCTACTAGGCCCGGATGATGTGCTCGTCGATGGACTTCCTGTCGGTAACTTATTCGGCTTCGCTTGGAACTTGCTGGTCTCTATGAGCTTCCAATTTATCGGTGCGTTATCTTCATCCCTTCTGCCCCTCTTGCTCTAATTTCTCCTATTGGTATCCTTAATCAAAAAAGGAGCATTCCGCTGGACTTCTCACCTGATCCACATATCTCCCTTTTGCAGGTTTCCTTCTAACCTACCTGTTACATACCTCACATGCGGCCAAGAATGGCTCACGAGCCGGTCTAGGGATTACGCTAATTCAATACGGATTATACACGAGGACACGAGCGATAGAAGGAACTGGTGGGACGGGCGCTGGAAACTCATCCCACTCCTCATCCTACAATTCCTCCTCGATCCCGCCGACAACAACAGATCCCTGGGGCCTCTTCGGACCGTCGTCTACCAGTGACTGGGACGGCTCAACCGACAGGGGATCTAAAGGCTCCCAGAACATGCCCTACGACGGCATCCCTAATAACCATGGCAATGTATCTGGCGCTGCTAATGAATGGCTCGGATACATCCTCATCGCTGTCGGCTGGTTTTTACTTCTAGGTGGCCTTGTAAATTATTGGAGAGCGGTCAGTTCGCTTCCTCCTTTCTCCTTTCTCTTCGCAAACTTCATCCCTCTCATCCTTTTCTTCTTTCTTGCGCGCTTCATTCAGGTTCGATGGGCTAGAGCCGTAAGGAGCGAGGAGATGCTCGTCGGCACATTAGCTTAAACCGTACACCAAACGGTGAACAACCAAACCACAAAAACCAACTTCGGCAAAAAAATATCCATTCTCACTCTTGTACAGTTTCTCTCTTCTCTTCTGTGTGTGTCTTTTTTCACCTTTTTTTTCTGGTGATCTATCACAACGGCTGGGTTTACTTGAGAAGTGTGGATGTAAAAAGCGCTCAGACTCACACTTGATACTCACCCTGATCACCTGATTTTTTACATACATACATATACTTAATCTGTGTGTATCATCTATCACCTTATCACCCCTCATGAAAGGAATCAACAAAAAAACATAATCATAACCAATTTCCTTTTTCTTGCCCTGGGCCTGACTGTCATACTCCAAAATTTTATAAACACAACAAGTTTTTGGACCTCGGGGAAAAATGGATTCAATCTACTTGTATCAGTATTATCAGTATCTTCTCAAAAATGAGTCGATTCCATTTGTGATTGGTTGATGCTCTCTTCTATCATGTTTTTGTCTGTCAGATGAAGTTGACAGTGGTGTACATATTAATTAGGGTGTTCAAAGTTGACTTTCATAAAATCATAACCCCATAAAATCATAAAATTCTAAGGTGAAAAAAATATGTACACCCAAACACTCAAATTAGAGCAACCTTTCTAAAATGGTACACATAAAATCATCATTTGGAAGTTTCATGATTTTATGATTTTATGTAATAAAAATTTTATGATTTCAACTTTGATTTTGAACACCTTAAATTATGGTATTCAAAATTTAGGGTGTTCAAAGTTGACTTGCATAAAATCATAACACCATAAAATCATAAAATTCTAAGCTGAAAAAATATGTTGCATCCAAGCACTCAAATTAGAGCAACATTTCTAGAATGGTACATATGAAATCATCACTTGAAAGTTTTATGATTTTATGATGTTATGCATTGAAAATTTTATGATTTCAACTTTGAACACCCTTATTGCATAAGATTTTTTTACATAAAATCATAAACTACAATTTTGGCTGGGAGATGTCACTTAAAGTTTTATGCACGCTGACATCTCCCAGCCAAAATCGGTTTTATGATTTTATGTAAATAGTGACATATGCAATTTTGAATACCATAAATGTATGCACTTATGGTGTTCAAAGTTGGTTTGCATAATTTTATGCATGCATAAATCATAAAATCATAAAAATATTTTGGTGAGGAAATTTTGTATTACATAATCAGACAGTCATATCCCCTGCAAAAAAGATTTTATGATTTTATGATTTATGCATGCATAAAATTATGCAAACCAACTTTGAACACCATAACTGCAGTATGTATTTGTATGGTTGACATATGATTGTGGAACAGGAAATTAGGGTGTTCAAAGTTGACTTGCATAAAATCATAAAACCATAAAATCATAAAATTCTAAGCTGAAAAAAATATGTTGCACCCAAGCACTCAAATTAGAGCAACATTTCTAGAATGGTACATATGAAATCATCACTTGAAAGTTTTATAATTTTATGATTTTATGCATTGAAAATTTTATGATTTCAACTTTGAACACCCTTAATGAAATGATACTGCATGTTCCTAGTAATTATTGCTGGACAAGGCAGGTACATAGGCTTCTTTTGATTCTAAATGTATAAGTGGTTGCTAATGAATTGTGATGGAGAATGAATGAGCTTTGTGTAAAAATAAACAAAAAATTGTGTTCCATTGGAAGCCAAAATTGCCAAGTTTGAGTCCATTCCAGCAACAATGGGCCTTTACTATACAGATATTGGTAAAGTATTGTTATCATATTTTTTTGGTCCAATGATGGTACTGTTATTTCCATTTTCTGCAATGGATTTTTAATACTATATCCAATTACATGAGGTGTTTTTTTTTTTGGAAAATACTATATCCAAATGAAAGAAAGAACCAAAAAAAATCTCAATACTATACTGGCCAGATGTGGCCAGTACCAAGACTTAGTAGGGATGGAAATCTATCTATTTCTTGGGCTTGAGGATCAGAGCACCCAAAGCCTTTCTGGCCTCAGCAAAGTCCCCTGAGAGGGCAAAATCTTCACAAAGCCACATAAGGCTGCTGATGGATTGTGAAATAGTTGAAGGGAGAAAACAAGAGCTACACACGTCTGCAGCCGCCAAGAAAAATCTCTCAATGGAACAAGAGCTACCCAGCATTCCTAAATAAGTACGTGCTATTGCTGCAAGGTCCAGCTGGTAGGTGGCATGGTTTTCCTGTACAATCATCAGGAGCTCACATGTCATTGCCTTATGTTTACACCTGGTCAAGTGCATTATCCAAGTTTATTAAAGACACAGTTTTATTTGAATTGTAAAAAACAAGATCAAGGGTTCCCCCTATAAAATCACAAAAGAGAAAAAAAAAAAACAAGGGTTTTCCCTTATTTAAAACCTCAAAAAAAATGGCGGCACTAATCTCCATACAATAATCATCCAAAACAAAAGTCTCAACCTAGCCCCCCAACAACAGCAGAGCTGTGTACTCAGGCTCACCCCCCAGCCCGCGTCTAGCGCGCGGGTCAAAAGGGATGGACATGAAGGCCCCCGGCCAGCAGCTAAGGCTACAGACCCGTGGGGGGCCCACTCTTCGCCCCTCGGACTGCGCATGTGCAACAGCGGAGGGGTTGGGGGCGATGGATAGCTGGAATTGCAGTGTCGCCAATCGCCCTGGGGAATTGATAACCTCGAAAACTGCCTCGCTTTTAAGCAGTTGGTCCTTCTCAGCGTTGCTAGACTCACCACAGCTGTTCTCTCGACTCGCTCTTGATCAATATCACCGTTACCCTTGCTAGGAAACTGTATCCACCGTCGCTATCTGCAACTCACCACCACACCACCCTATCATTGCCGTGCACTACCAACCCACCGTGGCGCAATCTTACTCACACTCGTACGTCACATCTTCCGCAGCTTTGCTCCCATTCCTTTCCTCTGTTAACACTAATTCTAAATTTTTACATCCAATGCTGCCTTCACTAACCTTCTCTGACCATTGCAGAAACTCTCAAACGCACTCACCCCGTCCCAACCTGCAGCGCGCACAGCCAGGCCTTCAGCTACAACATCAGATTGACCAGTTGGCCCAGCTCTCCTCGCTCACATTCACCATCTCCGTCCCCGAATCCGCAGGAGCTTCTTATCCATACAGCCTTTCCCCCGGCAAGCCCTTGCCAACCAGCAAAAGCATATCTTTTGTGCCCTTGCCAACCAGAAGAAACTGTGAGATCCAAGGTGACGATCTCAATTGGGACCCTAACGACCAGTTTTCTGGGGTCGCCAGCAGCGCCGGTGGCAGTAGTCGTGGGGGAGAGACGAGAGCAGGGTTGCAGACGTCTTCATCATCGGGGGGTTCTCTGAGGAAGATGCGCGATGCTGGCAGAGCAGGCACACCTGAAAATCACGGAGAGAGAGCTCTGGGACTTGTCCTGCTTCGCATCCACTAACTGATACCCCTTTTTCTCCAAGCTCGTCAAACAAGCCTGACCCTGCTCTTGTTCCTCCCCCATCACACTGCTGCCAACCGTAGATCAATCAAATTTTAGTGAGCCCATCATTACTGTTTTTATCTTTGTTATTTCACAGCCTGGGTTTTGATTAGGACCTAATGGATCCACATCCTATGCCCTCCTCTGAGGCTCCATCGCTGCGACTCTGATGTAGCCTCTTCCATTGAATGGTCAGTCTCACCAGGTGTGTTTACTTCCATTTTGGCTTGTTCTGATTCATGTCTTGTTTTACTCCGGGTGGGTGGATTGGCTGCCTTGTTAACGGCACTGGTAGGGTATGCTTCAGGTCTATTAACCCATAAACTTGGAAGCTTTTGATGATAGGATTAGCTCTATTTGCATCAATTAATCTTGACTACCACATCCAATATGAGAAAAACCAATTGAAAGTTAGATTATAATATATCATTTCTATTCTTCCTGCAGCATACTTGTTAAAATAGCAGCAACAAGATGAATATTTATTCTTAGTTATTGTCATGGGAATCTTCATTCAAAATCCATTGGGATACCCATGTTTTTGCTCTTTCTTTGAAAGCATTATGACATTGCAAAGTATGAAGTCCATATATTCAAAAAGTCTGGTACTTTTTGACATGGGTGGGTGTTTTTTCTTAGATAATGTGATGACTGTTTTGTATGTTGATTCTTCAGACTTGTTGATCAAGGGGGAACCTCCCTGAGTATATGTAGCAATTTTTGGCAGCAATTATACCAGGTACAATAATAATGTTTTGACAACCTAATTTTGCATATATTTTGTGCTGATGGCTACCCACTTGTGTCTGTGAAAAATGCATCTCCTTATGTTTGTTGATTCTGGCCCACATAAGTGATCTACTACTCAAAGTGTAATTTTTTTTTTTGGAGGATGAAATTGTGTATCAGCTATCATAACAGCTCTTTTCACATTAGTAAATTTAACACCACTTTCCTGAATATTATCACAAAAAGAATGTTTGAAAGAGGAGGATTCTGAGTATCCAATTTGTTTGAGAAAAATTAGATCATAAGAATCAGTGAGGGTGTTCAAAGTTGAAATTATAAAAATTTTGACACCACAAAATCATGAAATCATAACACTTTTTTGGGTGTTGATTGTTTATTTAGCATTCTAGAAATATGCTATGGTTTGAGTTTTGGTTGGAACACATATCTTTTTCAGCTTAAAATTTTAAGATTTTATGGTGTTATGATTTTACGCAAGTCACTTTTGAACACCTTTGAAACTGGTGTTGAATTTACCAATTTAATAAACAGGGCTAATGGTGAACTGCATAATTAATTTGTAGAGGACTAACCCTCAATTCTCAGCGGCGGAGCCGCCTTGTCCTCTAGTTGCAGTAAAAATGAGCAAAAAACATCACAATACCTGTATTTTTTGTTTCAGAAAAATGATTGAAAATCATCAGAATAAACCTCTAGGTTTTCAATTTTCATCCACTGTACAATGGCAATGTTGTCTTTCTGAATCTGCATAACATTGAATTCCAATTTGATCAGGTGGTAGAGTGCGGTACACATGTCCGGGGGAAGACATTTGAAGGAATGAATACTATGAAATTCCATAAAAACTCTACAAGTGACATCTTTTAACTTTGGGTCCTTCCAAAAATGAGTGTGCTTTGGCACACTGCGTTATAGGAGTGAGACAAAGCACAATCCGTAATAGGTGTGTGCCAAAGCACAATCCTTTATAGGTGTTATGGTGTTCAAAATTTCACATGACACTATTTACATAAAATCATAAAGCCAATTTTGGCTGGGAGATGTCAGCATGCATAAAACTTAAAGTGACATCTCCCAGCCAAAATTTCAGTTTATGATCTTATGTAAAAAAATCTTATGCAATTTTTGTCAGCCTTAGAGTCAACACAGCTGACCTAAAGTCTGCCTTTTTCTACTTTTTACACATGAATTACTTCATATCTTTTTCATCTTAAGAGATATCCTTGTTTTGACTTCATATTCTGTTTCCTCATGCAATTTTAACCCTAGTTACAACTTACTAATTCTCTGTAACTCTACTCCTTCCCTGAGTTCTTGAGTTGTGGCGTGCATGCACAGTTGTGACGTGTCAGCGCTACCAGGCGCGCCAAACCACATGTACATATGTAATTACATAAGAAAACTGTGAAAATTTTCGAAGTCAGGATCCCCCTTGCCTGAGGAGGATCTACAGACTTCAGCAGACCAGAACTACACCTCCAGACAACCCAGGATCACCAGAACAAGACCACTACACTCCCAGTATCACCAACAGGAATATTGACAGTTAGTACCCTTTTCATTGAACCTTGATTATCTCAGAGGAGTTCCTCTCTGTCTCTTTGACTGCTTTCTCTCCTCTCTTGTTTGTTTCTCTCCTCTTTGATCACAGGTACTCTCAAGGATCAAATCACTTCATATCCTTCTTTTTCTGTGGTTTTTGTCAGTAACAAACCACATAGGTTTCCCTTTAAAGAACCTTGAATATCCACATAGAAGTCTAAAAAATTGTGGCTGATTAGACTTGTCTAATTCAGATACCTTCCATGTTTCCATTGTGAGAAGAGGCTGTTGCAATCTCTGGCACAGCTTAGCAGCACTCCCTTAAGGAGTAGCACTGCTAGTGGATGTTAGTTCCCACCTACAGGTCAAAAGAACCTTGATTATCATCTCTCAGATCATCTCTCTCTTTCTCTCTTACTGTTTGTTATTTCTTTATCCCAAGAAATCCGAGCAGTGCCCACCCATTTTTCTGGTGTCCTGCTGTCACATAAGAGACACAGGCTCACAATTGGGGGCCTCATCGGGAAATTAATCCCTTTTTCATACGTCCAGACTTCATAAAATCAAAGGACTGATCATCCTGAATAAATTAAACAAAAAATCTCATAAAATAACGTAAAAACTTGAAAAAAAAAAATTACTCTTATTGATGCTCAAATCCGTCCAAAATCCTTCCCAACTTGATTTCCAACTAATTGAAATCTTCCTTAACCTCTCTAAAAAATTTTCACACCTGCGCTGCGCTTGCGAAAGTGAAGAACCGCAAAAACCAAGCCAAAAAAGCCTTGCCTTTGTCTGATTTATCGTCCATTCCTCCTAATTCCGAGGAAGAAGATCAGCTTGAAGTAAGCCAAGGACTTGTCCAATCATATTTCAGATTGTCAGGAATCTTTTCCGACCGGTTCCGCAATTTTTGAACCACTCCCGTAGGAGAGCGCAGACTCCAATACCAGCAAAAATCACCAAGTCGCCAAACCCAAGGAAGGGAGCTTGATCAGCAGCTCCACATGGACACTCATAGCCACTTCTAGAGACCCTAAACCTTGTCGCCAAAAGTTTAAAGCTCCGGTTAAACTCGCCGACTGGACTTCAGAACCATCCGCAAAGCCAAGCGCTAAAAGCAAAAAGAAGACCTCTTCATCTACCAGAAAAAGTAGAAGGCTTTCAGTGAAATCTACAGCTACAGGTATCTAAAAACACCTCCCTTCTTGCTTTCCATAAATACCTTCCCCCCTTTGAATACCTTTCTGACCAACATGCCACCACATCCCAGAAATGGCAGAAATCTCTCCGCCGAGCAACAGCTCTGTTACCAACTCAGCCCAGCAGCCAAGGAGCGGCTTCAAAGAGCTCAAATTGGCTTTGCCGCCGCTGGGAGAGGATTTTCTCAGTTTCCCACAAGAGGAACCGCTGCCACCGGACACAGGAATCCCCCTGGCGTTGTACAATCCAAGGGAGACGTCCCTGGCACTGGCCTCCAACAGATCGACTCCAGTACCGCGCCCAGTGGAGCGGGAGCCAATGAATTTAGCCGGCAGTCAACCAACCTCCCTGCCTACCAACCCAGAGGGTTTAAAACCGGAGGCGCCACCGGACTTAGCCCTACTTCCGCCCATTCAGAACCCTCAGGCGGTGGATTCTTCAGGCCCAATGGAATTTATACCCGAAGATCCAGAGTTGACAGGCCTAGTGAACCTGTTCAACAATCAGTTCAATCTCTTTGTCCAAGCTTGGGAGGCGCAGAACTGGAGATCCGTCAGAATGTTCCTCACGCAAGCGGCCACAACGCAAGACATGATCAAGGAGATAGCCGGGAGAGACAAGACTATCCGTCTTTGTCAGGACTGGATCCCTTGAATCAAGCTGAACGAACTTGAGCGCACTTTATACCACCGAGGCACCAACTACGAGCCTCAGAATACAGCCGCTCCACCTTTGCAGAGCAACCAGTCCCTAGCCATAGCGCCGCACCCACACCATCAACCTATGATGGCGATACCGACCCCAGAGCCAGCGAGTTTTCAACACCGAACGCAAGGAGCAGAGTACCAGGGTCATACCCCTCAGTACAATCAAGGGTTCCAGCCGCCGCCGCCGCCACCTGCGCAGACTCAGAGCCGCAATCAAGCGCACAACGTCAGCACCTTAGTTCCTCCGCCGCCGCCACCACCGCCGCACCCACATCAGCAGGTCACAAGACTCCCAGCTTCCACACCGCTAGATGGGAGCCAAGTCACGAGGCACACTCCCTATCAACGCCCTGGCGAACATTACCAGCCACATCCACCCCAATATCAAGCAGCAGGAGCACCATACGCGCATCCGCAGCGCCACAATCCTTCTCAAAACTGGAGAGGATTGGGGAGGAATTGGAGGCATCCGAGGGACGACACTCAAAGAGTCCTCCAAATAGGAGCGTACCTCATGAGAGCTTCTCAAGGATCAGTGAGAAGATACCGGCGTGGGAGGGGAAGAGGAAGAGCTCAATAAGTTCTGCTTCCCCAATGGGTTTGAGTTTAGACTTTGACAATCTTTCTATCCCTTCAAGCCGTGAATTTTTTCTCTATAATCTTAACTCTGAATTGTCTCACAATGGTCCCTTGTTATTGGAAGAAAAATTACAAGCTTTATTCTCCAAATTCTTATCTGAACTTTTAGGAACTATTGAAACTATCCCTGGTACATTGTTAGAATCATGTGTGCAGAATTTCAAACAAGTCTTAAATGTTTCAATTATTGACATCTTCAGAGAAGAATTTATGCCCCAAATGCTTGATCAATTTCTGAACCAAATGAGAGAATGTGCCAAAGAAAGACCATCTGGGAGCACCAATGAGTTTGAGCAATTGAGAAAACTCATTGAGGAGAAAATGGAAAGTGTCCAGTACAAATTGGAAGGAGTGCAAGACCTTATTCTAGTGAATGAATCTCAATGCCACTCCAATATGGACACCCTTGGTAAGAACTTGGATAATATGGAAGATAAAATGTATCACAAACTTTCTTCTCTAGAAAACCAAATGAGTGACCTTCAAACTAATGGTCATAACAGATTTGACCAAACCAAGAGAAGATTCAGTGACATTTCTTCTGTGGTACATCAAACAAATACCAAGTTAGAGACCTTGGTTAATGATAGTAGAGATTGTCCTCCTCATCTCAATTACAATCACCCATTGCTCAATGTGCAGAGTGAGAATAATCACAATCAGAACAATCTGAGAAATCCTTCCCAGTATGATTCCCATAGACCTCCACCCGCCATGGACAATACTCCTCTACCTGAATCCCACCAATCTGCTAGAGCCAATTTCTCTAAGTCAGCTAGTAATGAAAATATTCCAACTGCCAATGATGAATTCCCATACATTGATCATGGATCAATTGACTTTGACATGAGGAGAAAGCTGTGGAAGAGCATACCAAAGAACAGTGAATGGGATAAGTTCTCAGGTGAATTGCCCTACAATCATGAGCTTTGGATTAAGAACACAGACATACTTGTTAGAGATTACTTGATGCTTGACAACATGATAATCAGTAGATTGACTATATTGTTGACTGACACAGCAAGAAATTGGTATCTTGGCATCAGAGACAAGTGTGGGAACAAGTCTTGGGCCTGGTGGAAGAATGCCATCAGAAATAAGTTTGGTACTGAGAACTGGAAATGGAAAATGCAACAAGAGTTTGAAAGTGATCACTTTGCTTATGATGGGAGAAAAATCCATAAATGGTTTGGTACTCAAAGAGAAAGACTGAAAGCTTATCAACCTGAACTCAGTCAGTACCTTATTTGTGAAAAGATCTTAAAGCGATGCCCTCCAAACCTTGAGCATGCTATTAAAAGCAGATACAAAAGAGATGCTACTGAAATGAGCTTTGAGGATATGGTTATAATTGCTGAAGAAGTCATAGACAGAGTAATGAAAAGGAAAAAACCTGTGACAAACAATTATGATACTCCAAACAGATTCCAATGGAGAAATAATCCTGCCCCTGAGAAAATTGATAAGCCAACTGACTCCTCTGCAAAAAGGAATCCTGTCTCTGCCCCTGAGAAGGAAAAACTTGTATGCCATTTCTGCAAACAAACTGGCCACTTCTCCAGGGAATGCCCTAAGAAGAATAACATAATAAATAATGTAGGAATGGATGATGATGATGATCCCAAGAGTGACAATGGAGAAGATCAAGGTGAGCCACAAAAGTCTGAATCAGAACTAGATGAAGAGGAAGAGAATCATAGAACCAACCACATGATCCTTGCCATGGACAATGGAAATGGTGCCAATTATGATCCCTTAGTTGACTTTGATTTTGGAGCACATGCTGTAGAGTGTGAAATAAACCAAGACTTCTCCATAGCTGAAATTCAAGCTGAAACTCATCAACCTCAGACCTGGGACAAATCCTGCCAGTCTTCCCATATAGAGGATGCTAGACTGATGAAGTGTAAGCCTGATAGAGTGAAAGCTCATCTTACTGGAAAAGCTGATCTCACTACTGTCCTCATTGAATCCAGAGAACACTCATGTCTTCTTGATAGTGGAGCTTCTTGCTCAATCATCAGCAACAAATTGCTAGATTCTATAATACCAGAATGGGAAAACAAGCTCATGCCAATCAACCATGCTAAATTCCACAGCTGTAGTGACCAATTGCAGCCAATGGGCATAATAGAAATGGCTTTGATTTTTCCCCATACTAAAGGTTCAATAAGAATTCTAGCAGAATTTGTGGTGATGAAAAATACCAGAATTAACTACCTTATACTTGGCAATGACTACATGTCTCTGTATGGTTTTGATATCAAAAACAGTAAAGAGAGATTCTTCACCATTGAGAATGAGAACAAGAGGAAGAAATTCAGTTTCAAATCCCATCATCTAGAAAAAATGAGTCCTTCAAATGAAATCTCTGCTGTGAAGAAGTCCAATGCCCAACTGCAACAATTTATTGCAGAAGAACTTTGTGAAGCCAAGTTCAGTGATAAGCTAACCATTGACCAAAAAGAGAAGCTGTTTGAATTCCTCTACAATAACAACACTGCCTTCTCTAACACCAATCAGCCCCTTGGTGCCATTAAAGGTCATGAAGTTCATCTCAAATTGACAACTGAGAGGCCCTATCCTCCTCTGCTCAGGAGACCTCCTTATCCTGCCAGCCCCAAAAGCAGAGAAGCTCTTGAGCAACATATTGAAGAGCTAGTAAAACTGAATGTTCTGAGGAAAGTTGGCCATAATGAAGTAGTTGAGATAACAACTCCTGTAATCATTGCCTGGCACAATGGAAAGTCCAGAATGAAAGGAGATTTCAGAGCTTTAAACTCCTATACTGCTTCAGACAGGTATCCCATTCCTAAGATCAGTGAGACTCTGAACAACCTAGCAAAAGCTAAGTATCTGACTAGTATGGATGTACTCAAAGGTTTTCACCAGAATGTTATTGCAGAAGATTCCAGACACCTACTCAGGATTATTATGCACAAAGGAATCTATGAATACCTGAGAATGCCCTTTGGGATCAAGAATGCCCCCTCTCATTTCCAGAGAATGATGGACATTGAGTTCAGAAAAGAAATTGATGAGAAGTGGGTCATTATTTACATTGATGACATCATCATTATGTCCAACACTTGGGTAGAACACCTCAATAGGATAGACAGGATACTGAAAGTTGTCATCAATATGAACATGAAAATCTCCCTGAAAAAGTGTAACTTTGGATTTGATCAGATCAAAGCTCTAGGCCATCTTGTCTCTGGAATTGCCATAGGAATAGACCAGAACAAAGTAGCTGCTGTCCTCCAAAAGCCTGTGCCCAGTAGTAGGAAAGAAATGCAATTCTTTCTTGGTTTTGCTGGTTACTACAGGCAACACATTGAGAAATTTGCAGAGATAGCAAAACCTTTAACTGAGCTCACAAGGATTGATGTCATATATGAGATGACTCATCATAGGATAGTAGCCTACAACTTGTTAAAAGGGAAACTGACCACTGCTCCATTGCTGCTGTTTCCTGACTGGGCCCATCCTTTCACACTATATGTAGATGCTAGTATGAATGGGTTAGGGTGCTGCTCTACATCAAGTCCAAGTCATTGATGGAGTGAGAAAAGAAGGGCCTATTGTTTTCATATCCAGACAACTGAAGGACAGTGAAACAAGATATGGTGCTAGTCAACTTGAATGCTTATGTCTGGTTTGGGCCCTGGAAAAACTCCATTACTACTTGGATGGCAGTGTCTTTCATGTTGTAACAGATTGCACAGCTTTGAGATCCCTGCTGAACATGAAGACTCCCAACAGACACATGCTCAGG
This sequence comes from Puccinia triticina, assembly GCF_026914185.1. Lineage (NCBI taxonomy): Eukaryota > Fungi > Basidiomycota > Pucciniomycetes > Pucciniales > Pucciniaceae > Puccinia > Puccinia triticina. The sequence continues at coordinate 4,046,195 of NC_070573.1, forward strand.
TGGCAGATTGCCATTCAGGAATACAGAGGCAACATGACTATCATCCACAGAGATGGAAATATTCACAAGAATGCTGATGGACTTAGCAGATGGGCCTTGCCAAATGATCCTAGTAGCCCTGCTTATGACCCAGAAGACAAAGATGATGATAGATTCCCCATCATGGGCATCCATGTCTCTACTTTCAAGAATGAGTTCTTTGACTCAGTAAGAGAGGGTTACAAGCAAGATAAAAACACTGCTGTATTGTCTGAAATTTTGTTGAAAGATGCTAAAGATGCCCAGCTGAAAAATTATCTACAAGATCCTTGGAGAAAGCTATATGATGAAGGTAGGTTCTCTATATTTGATGGCCTCATCTACTTCAGAGAAAAACACAATTCTGTCCTAGTCCTAGCTGACAAAGAAAGTATCAACACCATTTTGCATGAATGCCATGACAGTGTCTACTCTGGTCATCTTTCTGAAGACAGGACTTTAGAGAAAGTAGCTGATACTGCCTGGTGGGCTAATTGGAGACAAGACAATGGTGAATACTGCTCTTCCTGTGATAGATGCCAGAAAGCAAATAAAGCCACAGGCAAGAGATTTGGACTGCTCATGAAAATTGAAGAAACCTCAAAGCCATGGGATGTGATTAACATCGATTGGGTAACTTCCTTGTCTCCTGGAGGAGCTGCTAGTTTCAATGCTTGTCTAGTAATAGTAGACAGATACTCTAAGACCCCCATATTTGTACCCTGCTTCAAGGATGACTCTGCCATGGACACTGCCATACTGTTTTGGAACAGAGTAATTCCCAGAACTGGCATCCCCAGAATCATCATCTCTGACAGAGATCCCAATTTCACATCTGAATTCTGGACTGGTTTACATAGTATGCTAGGAACAAAACTCTCCTTCTCCACTGCTTACCACCCCCAGACTGATGGATTGGCTGAGAGAATGATTCAAACACTGGAAGATATGACCAGGAGGTTTTGTGCATATGGTCTAGAATTCAAAGACAATGATGGATACACTCATGACTGGGTTTCACTCCTACCAATCCTTGAGCTAGCATATTGTACCAGCATACATTCAACCACTGGAAAACCTCCTGCCATCCTGGAGAAAGGCTGGATCCCAAACCTTCCCAGAAATTTCTTGAAGCAAGACTCTGTAGACATTCATCCTACTGCTCTTGCCTATGGGAAAATCTTTGAGAAAGCAAGAAAACATGCTGAACAATGCATAACAGAAGCTACCTCTTACAACAAAGAAAGATGGGACAAGACTCACAAAGAACCATCCTTTAAAGTTGGTGACAAAGTCCTGATATCCACAGCAAACTTCAAGAACTTGTCTGGCCCTAAGAAGATGAGAGACTCCTTTACAGGACCATTCCTTGTGAAAGCTTTACATGGGAAGAATGCTGTAGAAGTGATTCTGACTGAAGAGTTCAGCAGGAAACATCCTACCTTCCCTGTCAGCTTGGTAAAACCATACAGAGACCCAAATCCAGATAAGTTCCCCTTGAGACAGAAGGTTAAAGTTGTCATTCCCCCCATGGATAAGACCCCTCAGAGTAAAGTTATACAGAAGATTCTCAGAGACAAAAGATTGAGAGTGGAGAACAGAGATGTTATGATGTACTTGGCTAGATTCAAAGGCATGAGTGCTGATCATGATGAATGGCTCCTTGAGAAGGACATTCCAGACTCTGCTATCCTTCTTAGGAAATTCAGAAGTGAGAAGAGGTCTACCCCTGTGGTTTAATTTCTTACAGAAATCCAACCCTTTTGGTGGTAGGGAATGTCAGCCTTAGAGTCAACTCAGCTGACCTAAAGTCTGCCTTTTTCTACTTTTTACATATGAATTGCCCTAAGAAGAAGAACAGAATAAATAATGTAGGAATGGATGATGATGATGATCCCAAGAGTGAAAATGGAGAAGATCAAGGTGAGCCACAAAAGTCTGAGTCAGAACTAGATGAAGAAGAAGAGAATCATAGAACCAATCACATGATCCTTGCTATGGACAATGGAAATGGTGCTAATTATGATCCCCTAGTTGACTTTGATTTTGGAGCACATGCTGTAGAGTGTGAGATAAACCAAGACTTCGCCATTGCTGAAATCCAAGCTGAGACTCATCAACCTCAGACCTGGGAAAAATCATGCCAGTCTTCCCATCTAGAGGATGCTAGACTGATGAAATGTAAACCTGATAGAGGAAAAGCTCATCTCACTGGGAAAGCAAATCTCACTACTGTCCTCATTTAATCCAAAGAACACTCATTTCTTCTTGATAGTGGAGCTTCTTGCTCAATCATCAGCAACAGATTGCTAGATTCTATAATACCAGAATGGGAAAACAAGCTCATGCCAATCAACCATGCTAAATTCCACAGCTGTAGTGACCAATTGCAGCCAATGGGCATAATAGAAATGGCTTTGATTTTTCCTCACACTAAAGGTTCAGTAAGAATTCTAGCAGAATTTGTAGTTATGAAAAATGCAAGAATAAATTACCTTATACTTGGAAATGATTACATGTCTCTGTATGGTTTTGATATCACAAACAGTAAAGAGAGATTCTTTACCATTGGCAATGAGAACAAGAGGAAGAAATTCAGTTTTAAATATCATCATCTGGAGAGAATGAGTCCTTCCAATGAAATTTCTGCTGTAAAGAAGTCCCATCCCCAACTGCAGCAATTTATTGTGGAGGAACTCTGTGAAGCCAAATTCAGTGATAAACTGACCATTGAGCAGAAAGAGAAGCTGTTTGAATTCCTCTACAATAGCAAACTTGCCTTCTCCAACACCAACCAGCCCCTTGGTGCCATTAAAGGCCATGAAGTTCACCTCAAGCTGACAACTGAAAGGCCTTATCCTCCTCTTCTCAGTAGACCACCTTATGCTGCCAGCCCCAAAAGCAGAGAAGCTCTTGAGCAACATATTGAAGAACTAGTAAAACTGAATGTTCTAAAAAAGGTTGTCCATAATGAAGTAGTTGAGATCATCACTCCTGTAATCATTGCCTGGCATAATGGGAAGTCCAGGATGGTAGGAGATTTCAGAGCTTTAAACTCCTACACTGCTTCAGACAGATATCCCATTCCCAAAATCAGTGAGACTCTGAACAACCTAGCCAAAGCTAAATTTCTGACTAGCATGGATGTACTCAAAGGTTTTCACCAGAATGTCATTGCAGAAGATTCCAGACACCTGCTCAGGATTATTATGCACAAAGGAATCTATGAATACCTGAGAATGCCCTTTGGGATCAAGAATGCCCCCTCTCATTTCCAGAGGATGATGTACATTGAGTTCAGAAAAGAAATTGATGAGAAGTGGGTCATTATCTACATTGATGATATCATCATTATGTCCAATACTTGGGAAGAACACCTCACTAGGATAGACAGGATAATTAAATTTGTCATCAATATGAATATGAAAATATCCCTGAAGAAGTGTAACTTTGGATTTGATCAAATCAAAGCTCTAGGCCATCTTGTTTCTGGAATTGCTATAGGAATAGATCAGAATAAAGTGGCTGCTGTACTCCAAAAGCCTGTGCCCAGTAGTAGGAAAGAAATGCAATCTTTTCTTGGTTTTGCTGGTTACTACAGACAGCACATTGAGAAGTTTGCAGAGATAGCAAGGCCTCTTACTGAGCTTACCAGGATAGATGTCATATATGAGATGACTCATCACAGGATAGTGGCCTACAACTTGTTGAAAGAGAAACTGACTACAGCTCCCTTACTATTGTTCCCTGACTGGGCCCATCCTTTCACACTCTATGTAGATGCTAGCATGACTGTTCTAGGTGCTGCTTTACACCAAGTTCAAATCATTGATGGAGTAAGGAAAGAAGGACCCATTGTTTTCATATCCAGACAATTGAAGGACAGTGAAACTAGATATGGTGCTAGTCAACTTGAATGCTTGTGTCTAGTGTGGGCCTTAGAAAAACTCCATTACTACTTGGATGGCAGTGTTTTTCATCTTGTTTATCTCAGAGGTACAACTCTGTGTCTTGCTTGATCTGCTCTTTTCTGCTGGCCTTTGCCTCTTCTTGATCACAGGCCTGTCCCTTCATATCTGCATTCTTTTTCTGTGGTTTTTGCAAGAAACAAACCACATATGTTTCCCTTTAAAGAACCTTGACTATCCAGAAGGAAGCTAAAAAATTGTTGCTGGATTAAACTTATCTAATCCAGGATCCCTCCACGTTTCTTTGGTGAGAGGAGGCTCTAGCACTCTCTAGCACAGCTTGGCAGCACTCTTCTGAAGAGTTAGCATTGCCAGTGGACGTGCATTCCCACCAGAATAACCTTGAACATCTGCTTATCTTGATCCTTCTCAGTTTCTCTCTCTCTCTTTTATATTTGTATTTTCTTTATCCAAAGAAATCCAAATATTCCCCCCCTTCTTTCTTGTGTCCTGCTGTCACTATAGAGACTCAGACTCACAGAGTGGGCATTGGTGTCAGCGTTGGTCTGGCTCTGGCGCCGGACGAACTTCTTGGGTTGAGGAGCCGGATCTGGGCAAGTTGCTCTGTGTGGGTAGTTGCTGAACTTCCCACTCCCTCCATTGTCTGTTTCATCAATGGATGGTCTTCATCCTCAGGGATCACCCCCAATTTGTGAGGCTTGTCAAAAGGTTATTGGCGGAACAAAGTCATCCTCAATCTGGGGGGTCTGTCAATAAAAGGGGGTAGGGTTTATCAGCCCTCCTGACCATATTCATGTACAGCATGCAGAACTTTGCATTCAAAACTTTGCTTTTATTTCAAGAGATGTGATAGTGGCGGGTATTTATAATATTTACATGGTCCCTTGAGCTTGGTGTGCTTGGGTTTGATCAAGCGTAGTCGTTTGATGCTTAAGTGGTGTAGAGAGCTGACTGAATTGATCCAGATCAATTGGAAGCCAAAGAGTGGGCCTAGGAGCGTGCTGCTGCTGCAACTGTAGTTTGAGGGTAAAAAGCTGATGTTTGAGGTCATGGACCTGTTGCTTGAGGATGTGTACCTCCTGGTTCAATTTGGGCTGATATTGGCACAGGGCTTGTTCCTGGATGGCGACAAGCTTTTGCAAGTTTGCAATCCTCAGCTTCAACTGTTGGTGTTGGAAGGACAGCACTGAGCCAAGTATTTGGGTCATTGAACTGGGACTCTCAAAGAATTCCTTGATCGCCGGATGGATTGGTTTCCGTAGGTTAGAGATGACCTTTGGCACCCGCTGGCGGGTACCCGCCACTCTTCAGAAGGTCCTTCATGCCCTGGGAAGTGCCAGCCAGCAGTCTTGGGGTGTTCAATTTTGGTAAAAAGTCAAGCATGTATCTTTTTACCCGCCATGGTTGCCTGTAGGGGCAGATAGCTACCTGCTAAAGAGTGGCGGGTACCCGCCAGCGGGTGCCAATGGCCATCTCTACCGTAGGTTAATTTGGAAACCAATCCATCCAGCTATCAAGGGATTCTTTGGGAAGCCAGCTCAACATCACTGACACCAGACCTCAAGTGGAGGAAGCCGTTGAGTGCAGACAACAGCAATGACCCATTCAAGTATCTCGGCTGTTCCAACTGCTCTGATGACTTCTCACAGTCTCAAACCTGCAACAAGCTGGACTTGTTCTGGCTACTGGAATGCGGTCATCTGGTAAGCCCAACCCTCAAATCAAGGCCATTCAGCCTTGATGACCCTCTCCTAGAGATGGCCCCATGGGACCCGGGTACCCTTGCAGGACCAGGGTACCGGGTTGTTTTTTCTGAAAAACAGACACCTGGTACCGCACCTGGTACCGCCTGACAGGGTACCGGCGGTATCTTATGGGGGTACCAGGGGTGGGGGCGTACTCAACAAGTCCCACAGGTGCCCGAGGACGGCGTTGCGGGCGACTTTGTGTGTTCCGGCGAGGCCGGGGGTCTTGAATGCCAGGCTTGAGAGCCCGGCGACTTTCAGCGAGGGGTGGGGCAGGGGCGAGGGGGCGTTGGTGCGGGCAAGGAGGCCGGCAATCGGCAAGGGTGTGTCTGATTGGCTCGCGGCTGTTGGCGGGGATGGCGAGGGTGACGGAGGCGTAGTCGCCAAGGATGAGGCTCAGCGGGGCGGGGAAGACAAGCGAACGAGTCCTCTGCAGGCAGGGGCCCTGGTCAGAGCTGGGAATCCACTGAGAACGCCGCCAGGGGACACCCAGCTCCACAACGCCCTGGCCGGAAGACAACGCCGCCTTGACCGACAGGGGTGAGGTACCAGGTACCAAAGTGGAGATCAGGAAGGAGTTGGTTGGCTTGGGAGGGCAAGGTCCCAACTTCCCCGTCTGGCTGGCTGCGCAGGTGCGGGAGGCGGGTACCCGGGTACGCACCCGTTTTTTCACCAAAAGCGGACACCCAACACCGCATCCGGCACCGCCTGGCGGGTGCGTGGCGGGTACCCGCCCGCGGGTGCCGGGTACCCGCCAACGGGTACCTGAAGGCATTCCCTAGCCAACGGTACACCGGCGGTACACCCGGGTGTCTTCAGTTTTTTACCCCCAAAGCAGGCACCTGGTACCACACCTGGTACCTCTGGGCTGGTGCGCCGGCGCACCAGAGGGTACCAGGTACCGCCAAACCGGTACCGCAAGGCCATCTCTACCCTCTCCCTCTGCTCTCACCAGGCTTGCACGCCTTGTCTAGGCTCAACACAACACCATTGCAGTCCAATCCTGTTGTGTCGTGGCTTTTTTAACGGAGTGTGCTTTGGCACACTCCTATAACGGAGTGTGCTTTGGCACACTCCTATAATGGAGTGTGCTTTGGCACACTCCTATAATGGAGTGTGCTTTGGCACACTCCTATAATGGAGTGTGCTTTGGCACACTCCTATAATGGAGTGTGCTTTGGCACACTCCTATAATGGAGTGTGCTTTGGCACACTCCTATAATGGAGTGTGCTTTGGCACACTCCTATAATGGAGTGTGCTTTGGCACACTCCTATAATGGAGTGTGCTTTGGCACACTCCTATAATGGAGTGTGCTTTGGCACACTCCTATAATGGAGTGTGCTTTGGCACACTCCTATAATGGAGTGTGCTTTGGCACACTCCTATAACAGAGTGTGCTTTGGCACACTCCCATAACAGAGTGTGCTTTGGCACACTCTTATAACAGAGTGTGCTTTGGCAAACTCCTATAACAGAGTGTGCTTTGGCAAACTCCTATAACAGAGTGTGCTTTGGCACACTCGTATAACGGAGTGTGCTTTGGCACACTCGTATAATGGAGTGTGCTTTGGCACACTCCTAATAACGCAGTGTGCTTTGGCACACTCCTGATAACGCAGTGTGCTTTGGCACACTCCTATAACAGAGTGTGCTTTGGAACACTCCTATAACGCAGTGTGCTTTGGCACACTCCTATAACAGAGTGTGCTTTGGAACACTCCTATAACTCAGTGTGCTTTGGCACACTCCTATCTATTACGGAGTGTGCTTTGGCACACTCCTATCTACTATGGAGTTTGATCTGGCACACTCCTATCTATTACGGAGTGTGCTTTGGCACACTCCTATCTATTACGGAGTGTGCTTTGGCACACTCCTATCTATTACGGAGTGTGCTTTGGCACACTCCTATCTATTACGGAGTGTGCTTTGGCACACTCCTATCTATTACGGAGTGTGCTTTGGCACACTCCTATCTATTACGGAGTGTGCTTTGGCACACTCCTATCTATTACGGAGTGTGCTTTGGCACACTCCCATCTATTACGGAGTGTGCTTTGGCACACTCCTATCTATTACGGAGTGTGCTTTGGCACACTCATATCTATTACGGAGTGTGCTTTGGCACACTCCTATCTATTACGGAGTGTGCTTTGGCACACTCCTATCTATTACGGAGTGTGCTTTGGCACACTCTTATCTATTATGGAGTGTGCTTTGGCACACTCTTATCTATTATGGAGTGTGCTTTGGCACACTCCTATCTATTAAGGAGTGTGCTTTGGCACACTCCTATCTATTACGGAGTGTGCTTTTGGATACAGGTTATCCTGGATTTCTCACTGGATATCCCACTCAGGATATCTGGTAGTGGTTGAAGTGTATTCAGATAGAAGAGAAAGAAAAAAATGCCCAGAAATTCTAAACATGAGTAGATACTTCCTTGTCCAGTTTCAACCAGGATGCAACCAAGATGCTAAGTCTCTGTTGATTGGAAAAGGCAAAGCACAAACCTCAGCCCCCTCAACTTGTGGATACCAAGAACTCGCTGCCAACAACACATTGATGAACGCAAGTCATGTATCCCGTTATTGTTTCCTCAGGAATAACATCCAACACACAGTTGCTAACATCTCTTTACCTACCTGCAGGATTATGTGATGGACTCAGATTTGGAAGATGAAATCAGATCGCCAACGTCAGAGTGTGGGTTCAATACCCCCAAATGTACCACAGCACGTGCTCACTTTGCCAAATTGAATCCAAAGCTCTCAAAAGACACTGCTGAAGTATTGTTCTCAAGATTTTTTGATGAGGTTGGATGTATGTTAATTTTTCCATTCTTTTGCCGGGCAGTCATCATGAGCTGATGTTTCAAATTTCATGACTTCAAAGTTATAAAAGCTCAAGAGTTTTTCAATGAGCTGAAAAAAGTACTTGATTGTCTGATCTGAGATGAGGGGGTTTATGTTGGTATGATCAACACAACTTGGAACTTGATGATCACCGGCAGCCCTGATGTCGCAAATCATCTGAAAACGTCAAGACTGGCGGCACATGCAAAAAACTTGTTCAACTTGCTTATTGTCTTTGGTACCCAATGAATAAGTTTGACATCCCGCCCAATGACATGCTTGAAAAACTCAGGCGCCCCATCTCCCTGGTCATCAACAATGACAAAAAACTAATGGGATTTGAATGGGTCATTGAAATCTCCCAGAAAGGTTTCCAAGCTGAGTATTTGAACCCCAAGATTCTTGCAGAGCCAGTTCTGGAAACCCTGTGAGAATCTGCAACCAATTGGACTCCGGAAAAATACAAGGCGCCTCATACAACCATCATTGGTCCAACCATGAGCGGAAAAACACGTCTTCTCATGGAACTAGCGAAAAAAGTACCCGTTGTATACATATGTCTCCAAGACAGTAGGGGGATTCAAAGTTGGCCATTCAAGACTTGCATGCACTTTTGCAAGTTGGTGTTCAAGGCTTTTATTGAACACCAAATTTCAAAAAAACATTCAAGCAGGCTTAGGGGTGTAGTACAGTGTGGCTTGCATGCACTTTTGCAACTCAGTGTTCAAGAATGAACTTGAACACGGACTTGCAAAAGTGCATGCAAGTCACATCTGGTCAACTTTGAAACCCCCTAGTGACTCTACCGGCCTCCCATCACAATCAATCCTTGCCGATGACATGGTCCCTAAGCCACGTCCCTCGGACATGTCACTACATTACACAAAACTTTTGATCACCATCCTTCAAACGGTCCACAACTTCTTTTTGAGTACTAAGACGCCGGATAAACAGGCTGCCTGGTATTCTCATAGCTTTCAAACGGATTGAAAAACTGAAAAGAGAGACTTTGCTAACAATGTCCGTAAAGCAATGAAAAAAAATGAAACTCAAATAGACATGGTGGGCATGTATTCCAAAAAACTTCCCAAGATGAAAGATAACCGCCTCAAAATAATATTGGCAATTGATGAGGCCAGGAGCATGATTGAGTTGGAAGACAAACCTGGTACGGTGTTGTATTTCCACGAGTTACGCCGGGTCTTATCTCAGATACCACAGTCCACGGGCTTCTTTGCCCTATTTACCGACACCACCCCACAAGTGTCCCATTTCGCCCCAGCGCTACTACACGACCCTGGCGCAAGGCTACACAAATTAGGGCGGGATCTATTTGGACCAATATATCACATTCAAGCGTTTGACGTGTTGGCCTATGAACCCACAACCTGGGAGCAATTGGTCTCCCCAAAACGACTTCTGAGTTACGGCACACCATTTTATGGCCTCTACTTCTGCGAAGCAAGCACAGACCCAAATTTACAACCTGCGCTCACTATTGATCAAATAGTGACAATCGCGCTGGCAAAGCTTCTTTGTCACAAGACAACCGGCACGCTCTCCAACCCTCAAATTTTTGCAATCCTCAGTTCAACAGCACAACCACAGTTGTACTCAGCCTGGGATCTTAACGCTGAGTTGCTTTCCAGTCATGCAGCACACTGCATGTAAAGTCTGGCTCAAGATAAAGTTATTACTGAATACCCGTCGCAGCTGGTCTATGCTGCATGCGCCGCCCATTGATTTCTAGCATCAGATGAAACAAGTTGGGTCTCCTGCATCAATTCCTTGACTGTGGCAGTGCACAAAGGTCTTGTTTCTACCGGAGACACTGGGGAACTGGCCAGCAAAGTCATAATGATACGCGCTATACAGGAGACAATGGGGAAGCAGCAAGCCACCAACAATTCAGATGATTTGTCCGGTTCTGAGGGAGAAGACGACCGCGATTCCGGGGAGAACCCAATTTTGTATGGAAATCCTGTCCAATTGGCAGATTTCCTTCTATTTTTGACCGGGAAGAAACCTGATGAAATTGGCTTCGGTCCACTAGCGTTGAAGGATAAGATGAAGGAGTGATATTTTTTAATCATTTTATTCAGATCTGATACACGCCTACTGCCCAGGACTTGATGAGATATTTGTACCAAGGCTTAGCCGTCCAATGCAAGCCAAAACAACCAGGGCTTGATCAGCTATTCACAATCTATCTCAAACCTAAAGCAGCTGTCTCCAATTCCGCTCTTCTGCACGTGAAAAATGTCTCTTTTTGTGGCATCCAAGTCAAAACCCACCAAAACTACAACTGGAAGGACAATTACAAGTGGACAACAGAACGCACCAAAATTAAGAACATCCCCAACCCCTACATTGTCATCTTGCTCAACTTACAGGGACTTACAAGCAGAAAAGAACAAGAGGAGGCACTGGACGATGGTTGAAGAGCACTGGTGCAAATCCACATTGACATAACCGCCTAAAGCTCTGGAAGCGCAGCAAAGAGCACTAAGCACTGCGCCAGTAGCAGTTCTGACCAGCTGCACAAGACTTCGAGCCAACTGCTGAGCAGTATAGAATAAAAGAAGAAATCCTATACCTGGTGAAGGGTGTAACCCCTCCCTTCTGGGGTGTCACAAGGGGGATCAAAGGATCCCAGATGATCCCGTATATAGTCCCGTCATTTCCCCGCCTCTCCTGGCTTGGCAGAGATTGTCTTGACATCTCTCCCAATTCAGGTAAGCCCTCAGTTTCCATCTATCTTTCCTTCCTCCATTATTGTGTATTTAGACCAACACAGAGATTGTCTTGACATCTCTCCCAAGTCAGTCAGTGCAATTCACCGCCCGTTGGTTCTAGAACCCACTCCCAGGCCTGGCCTGTTGTGTCCCTGTGCCCGAGTCCCTTATAGTGAAGAGCCCCCCATCCTCGGGCTCTTACACAGGGGACAGGATATTGTACATATTATGAGTTAGAAACTAAGCAACTAAGAAATAAGTGTTATACCAATGGTGGGCCGCTACGCTGCACTAGAAATCAGCTAAATGCCAATTACAGCGGCGCAGCTGGCAACAGGATTTTGGAAACTCCCTGAATTGTGCAGTCCTAATTGACTGATCCCTCAGGGAGGCTTATAGTTCAATCCACGCAAGGCAAGCAGTTGAATGGTGCAAAACAGACCATGTTAGAGCATCCTTACCGGTTGAGCTATGTTGGCGCGAGTTTTGACTTGCAGCTGTTGCAAACTAACTTAGCGACAGCGATTCAGCCGTATCGGTTCGGCTTGCGCGGGGTGGAGCTGAGTGGTGGGCGCGGGAAATGGCAGTTAGCTTCGAGCTAACCGTCACTAAATGTAGTGACGGTTAGCTGAAATTCAAGCTTCTCACTAATTTAGCTTGGGCTTAGCTACACCCGGTGTGGTTGAGATTGGTGGCTAAACTAGCTAATTTTGAGCTAAACTAGTCACCGGTAAGGATGCTCTTAGCTGAACTGTCCTCAAAATGGAATTTTGGCTCTGCATCTGGTAACCAGGATGTCCTGACTCCCTGATGCAATGGTCCTGCTGGACCATTTTGATCAGGGAGGCCCCTAGAATATTCTCACCAGTTTGAGTGGTTCAATGCTGCGGAAAGGGCCACGTAATTATTGCAAGGCTTTGGCAGGTATAACTTATACCTGCCAAAGCCTTGCAATACAGATCACCATGGTACCTGATTGTGTGGAAGCCACTTTTGCCTATAGGCGGCTAAAAAGTTAAAACAAACAAGCCACGCGGCACAGATCTCTACAGCCCCTGGTTGCGTGGAAACAACAGACAGCTAAACATTTGAACCAGAAGACAAGCATCTTGGTCCCGGCAGGAAGGTACTGCCACCTCCAAGAGATGTCACAGAAAAAGTAGAGCCAGGACAACAGAAACTTCCAATGATCTCCGCACTAACTAGACATGTAGCCATCCTTCACTCAAGAGCAGAGGATTACTAGTGTGTCAGTTTGTGTAAAATTGCTCAAAAACCTCTAAGTAGAAGATACGTTCCTGGTGACCTGTATCTAAGAGATACAGGTCCTACAAGTAAAAAACTCATTAAATGTGACTGTGCCTCTGATAAGAAGTATTGGTAAGCACACCTGGAAAGTAGAGAACCAAAGAGCCCTTCAGAATCAGCTTAAAAGCTGAGCTCTGGAGGACAATTGTTCCCCAGAATTGTCAAACCATCATCAACTATTGCCTGCACCACAGTCGCCACCTTATATTGTGTCAGCTTTCCTTACCAGAAATTAGCTGTTTATTTTGTTAACTTGATTCCTATTTTGCCATTGACTTCTCTTCAAAAGTAAGTCCCTAATTTCTCCCTATTCCTTTGTAGAACCAATTCCATCATATCCTGGGGAACTCTTTAGTTCAAAATAAACCTGCTTATCAGGTAACAGACGTCACAGGCACCAAAAATACCCCTGCTTAGTCAGGCCCTGTTGAAACCACCCCAGAGGGCACTTAAACACCCCGCTTCTCTTGCGGCCCCACTGTTTCTTTTATCTTAGGATTATTATCCTCCATCTTGCTCTCACCACACGCTGAAGTGCGCTACATTACCTTTCTTGGCGCTTGAGTAGGTGCAATCACCGCAGTCAATTGCATAGCTAGAAGAGACTTTTTCTCTTGGCATCACAACTCCTGACAATACATAGACAAGTGCTCATCATTACTTCACTTCACTTCATTACTTCATTCCATCATTGCTCATCTTCAGACCTTGTTACATTGTGCTCATCATGTGTTCCCCCCTTGTTGTACTTCCTCACAGAGATAAACCCCTCTAGATGTTGTATCCCCACATGAGAAATTTATGCCTTAAAGTTTCCAACTTCTTTCAAGAAAAAAGAGGAAAGTACCACCAGTACCTGCCTCAAGTACCGCTGGTACTTGCCAGGCAGTACCAGGTGTGGTACTTGGTCCCTGCTTTGGGCAAAAAACGGCCCCACTACCCAAGTCCAAATGATAATTCTCTACTTTGAGCCTCCTTTTGTGGTGGCTTTTTTCCCCAGTTCTCTTTTCTTTTTGTCCAGAAATCCAACTTGATTTCCTAGGTCTCATCCTAAGTCTGTGTGCGCACCACCACAATGTCCCATTATGTAAACATCATTTTTTGGCTTGATAATTTGGAAGTAAACTGACAAGCTTTATCACAGCTTACTTACAAAAGATTATCCTAAAAAAATGTGTTTTACAATATGTAGGGTAGTGTTTTTAAACTATCACGCTGCGTAATATGATAACTGCCAACCAAGGCCTTCTGGTTCCCTTGTCCAATGCAAGAGAATGGATGACTTCCCGTTGTCATTTAGAGAGCTCTAGATGCCCCTCTAAATCCTAAATTAAGACACCTATCAAAAACTCAACCAGTGCACATGAAATTAATGAACTGTAGGGTTAGAAGCACACTTCCCTTTTTGTCAAAAATCAAGAATTTGGGTGTGTAAATTGAGACCTGCGAGGCTCCCAGACTTGACGGGAAGTCCTCCAGTTTCTAGCAAGACCGACATAATATTTTGACGTCGGGAGAGCGGGGGACAGCCAAATGGCACGGGCCCCGGGGTGTCCCCGGGACGGGTGGTGATCCCTGTCAATTGATAATGTATGTATGTCTAGCTGTGTCACGCCGCCAACACAAACCAATTGCCGAGCCATGCCCAAGGAACTCTTGAAACCGAAGCAGACCAGGAAGCGAATACCTAGGACTTGTGCGCAGGTTAGTTCATACTCACAGAAATTATTAGTGTATCTTATCAACTCATCACTGATATCGTTGTGTCAATTGTCCCAGTGTAGGTTAGTAGCAAGACACTCACGCATCCTAGAGCTAAGGACTCACCCGATTGCTTCACGTTTTCAGGAAACGCAAACAGAAATGCGACTCATTGAAACCCTGTGCGGTTTGTAAACTCAGAGGTGAAGCCGATTTATGCGACTATTCTGGTGCACAACCGACGTGAGTGTATACGTCTCGAAAGAGTCTATTTTTTCCGACACAGTTATGATGGATCTGACAGTTTTTCAATTTCTTGTCACAGGCGTATTTTGGATGAAGAAGACGAAGCTAGCAATCAGGTGTCAACCGAAGAACTGAAGGTCCTTCATCAACAAGTGAACGACTTGGAGCATGCAGTCATTCTCGCCGTCAATCGCCCACTCGGCGATACAAGCCCCCCGCTGGGCACCAACGATGTCACTCCTCGGTTGGCAATAGATATGGATGGTATTCTACCTTTTCTCTTTGCAAAGCATCTCAAACAATTGAATGCTGAAACCCATCTTCATTATGTGTGATCAGAATTGAATCTCACCAGCATCTTATCCAGCTTTTTGGTGTGTAGGATGGTCTCAACTGAGTTGACTCAAGAATTTCCAATCATCCAAAAGGTCTGTTGTGTCACATGACAAGAGATATCTACCGAAAGAAAATCTCACGTGCCTTCACTCCATTAACTTTGTCCAATAGATTCGCCGCCAGTGTCGGTTAGAGCAAAATTTGCCACCAGTTTCGCACCCGAATGTTTACGCATCTAGTGGCTTGTCGACGTATTTTGGCAACCAGCTCAACAATAGTCATTACACCGAACTACGGAAGCGATTGCCGACCCAAGAGCAATCGACAGTCTTTCTGGCGACGTATATGAAAGAGTTCGGGTGGTATCATTCATGCTTTAACGCTACGGCGTACTCGATGGCCCTCGAAAGCTTGTATGCAGCCCCTACCACTGGGTCCGAATTCGAAAAAGACCTACATGCCATAATTACCATAGCTACCTGCTTCGCCATCGCTCGGGCGGCTATCGTCAAGGTGTCATCCCAATCTTCCATTGAGCTTAATTTGCCCATCGGCCCTTCCGATCGTCTAGAGCAGTCTAAAATGTGGCTTGATATGAGTGTAGCTTGTTTGAAATGTGCTGGTATGTATTTTTCTAACTTGTGTTGTTATTTTCAAGCAGGTAAGTCGACTAAGCAAAACGCTGATGAAATTAAAATCTTCGGCTGGTGATATGGGTAGACTTCGAAGTCAACCCGCTACTGGAATCAGTCAACTGTTTGATCATCTTACTCGAGGTCGCATGGTTTGATGAAATTTTAGGTGGGATTGAAGACCTATCGAGATTGTTTGATTTGAAATGTAAAGCGATCCACTTGGCCTATGACTTGTCTTTACATCGAGATCCGTCGCATCGAGATCCGACTGGCACGGTGCACGTGAACCCGACGATTGCAAGGGAACGGCGGATGGTCTGGTGGGCTCTTTTATCGATCGACGGTCTCTACAGTGGTCTGACCGGCCGCATGCCGTCCATCAACGGGCTGGAGGCCGCTGACGTCTTCTTACCAGCGCTTGGCACCACTGCTTTTCCTGAAGAAGCTCATGAGGGATGCGAGCAAGGGTGTACAACTTCGACCCCGGCCACAGCTATCCAGCCTCGCCTACTCATTGGCTACGTCGGTCATGAGGTCAGATTCACTTGGACATTCATCTTCTGACGGTACGGTCTCTCACATTGCGTCTTGCCCTTCTTCAGATTTCCCGTTTACCGTTCCAAAGAACTCCATTGCCGACAATCAATGACATTCACCAAGCGCATCGTGACCTAGTCTCGCTTGAAGCCCAACTTCCCGATTCTCACAAGCTACATACCATAAACGGACATTGCATTGATCGAACTCGCCTCCCGCAATGTTCGAAAGCAAGAAGAGATGCGATCTGTTTCTGTCAGTATTATCCTCCTTTGTTCTTAAATAAATGACTGTGCGCTAATTGTCTGTTGTTTAACCGGCGATCATGGCCTTCGACTGACACTCAGATATGAGGTATCATTATTTGTGTGTTAAACTTCATAGTCCCTTGCATTTCATTAGAAAAGGCGATGATTTCTCCGGATTCGAAGCCAAACATTCCTATCACCGCTCAGCTGTGGTTGATCATGCTTGTGAGCTTACGTCTCTTTCCTAATCCAACCGTTGAGAAATGATTGCTAAGTTTTCTTTTCCTTTTGCTTACACTCATAGTGCTGCTTTTAGACTTAAGAATTCTAGGCAATTTCAGTCCTGATTACATCTACGGAAATAGTATGATTATTGAGTAAGCTATTATTAAGATTCTCGCACACCAACAAAGTTGACCTGATTATCTTTTGTCAACTAGGGCCTCGTTTTCGCTTGCATTGGATTATCTGTATGATCCCAAAAGCAAGGTCTCAAATATGATCAAAGTTGAACTACAAAACTACTGTAAATCTTTGCAAAGCAGTAAAGTATGGTTGATTAAGCGAGGTCTCAATATCCTGGAATGTTTGATGGTCACTTGGGGCTCTCCTCCGCCCAATGGAACGATTAGTTGGTTCTCATTCAACCGCCCAACTCTTTCACCTAACAACTGGATTCAGGGGCCCTGCCATCAGGTAAATCAGTCGATCTCCACCCTTAAGCAGTCGGGTACCCGCTAGTCGGCCACATAATGAGATGTATTTGTTCCTATAGCCGCGTGAGATTACGAACTTCTCAGGGACAGGCGAGACTCAAAGCCAACTCGAAAGACTCCATCGAGTGGAGCCGTCATTGAAAGTACCCGACTCGCCTGATCAATTAACCAGTGGACAACATGCTATGAACCACGCCTCTTGGCGTCCACCTGGCAGTGGGACTATGATCAGCCCCCATTTGCCGCCCGCCCCGCCACCTGCTCAGACAGTCTCCTCTCATTTTCAACAAGTCCAGTCCCGCCAACAGCAGCATCAACCACAAATGCCGGATTACAATTCTGGCATCTCTGAGAATCCGAGCGAGTTTTCTCAGTTCAATCAGCCTGGCCATTCCCAGCCCCAGCAAATTGTACATCCAGACCCATTCCACCAATTCTCGATCCTGCCCACAACCTCTGCTCACGGTAATCTAGATGGATATTGTGAGAACAGCAACATCAGTTGTGACGCAAACCGCCACAACAGCACCACCGTGGTAGCCAAAAACAGGTTGAATCTCAACAACTTCCTCGGTGGTGGCAATGTAAATCAGCATCCTGGTTTGGCCTCCGGCCATCAACACCCCGTGGCTCAGCATCACCAGCTGAGCCTTCCTTCAACTCTTCAGCCCTCTGGTTCAGCTGATCATTCTAGCCATGACCATAGTCAACTCCTGCCTCATCATCCTTATGAACAACCCCATCATCATCAACAGTTGCACGATCAGTTCTCTAATCCTGTCATCCCAAGCCGTTGTCTTGAACAGCAACAGCAACAACAACAACAGCCCCAGCATTGCCAGCAACATTACCAGCATTACCCCCCAACCCATGCCAAATGGTAAAATTCAATTTTCTTCTTTTGCAGTTTATATATTCAGATTGTGTTTGTGGAATGTTGTGCCAGTCTGTGGCACTTTGCTTGTTTACTGTATATCTCAACCTCTTCAAAAACAGACACTCTGAAACAAATATCAATCAATTGTATACAATTAGCATGTCTACTATCTCTACTTGTCTGATCATGTTCACACTTGCTTTTTTCCAGGGGGGGGGGGGGGGGATTTTCATGCTTTGCCAAGCCTTGACACACTCCTGGAGCGGAGAGGGGCATGTGTCCGCTCAACCTTGCTGGAGTGAATGGCCAATGAATATGCAGGACCCTTGTTGGTCCAACAATGTTGGTGTGCCCACCCCTCTGCGCCAGGATTCTGTTGTGACAACTGGTAGTGCCGCCTTTTGGTAAGATGTACAACCTGAGTAAATTGGAGAGAGAAGCGCTCAAATCTTATATTGATGATAACTGTATAAAGGGTTTTATTTGTTTCTCTTCTTCCTCAGCAGCTTCTCCTATTTTTTATGTGAAGGTACCAGGCAAAGCTAATCATCCTTGTGTAGATTATTGGATCCTTAATAGCCTGACTGTCCGCAATTCATATCCTTTACCTGTTATTTCTCATCTTCTGAAAAAATTTCATGGTTGAAAATTCCTTTTGAAGATTGATCTCAAGGAGACTTTGACGGCAGAGGCAACATCAACCCTCAAGGCACCAATACCTCAGCTGGTGTGGTATATGAAATGGGAAAAATCAAATGTTTTCTTTCAAAAGTATATTTCACCCATAGAAGGCCTCAAGATACAACCAAACAGACACCATAATCAGATTCTACGGCCAAATTAACCTCTATTCACCACTGGAAGCGTAACTGGAGCCGCACTGCACTGGAAGTAGACCCTCCGGACAACCTGGAGCACCCAGTCAAACCCCCATCACATGTGAAGACATGTCATGTCTCAAGTCACCTTTCCCCAATATACAAAGACTTTATCCTAATCCATTATATCTCCACTGAATATATTGGTTTTTTATTGTTTGCTATCTCCATGACATCATTCAGCATTATCCATGCAGTCTGTTTCATTGTTCCCCGCATTCTAGAACTTTCTACCTCCACTTTTTTTTAGTTTTCTTGCATCACATGCCAGTTTTCCCCACATCATGCATTCACTCCTTGCATAAATTTTACACAGCCCAGGCCAGCCAAAATCCCTCACTTGGGCTGCCCTGGAGCTAAAATCCCTCACATTTTTCTATATAAGGAGCTCTCTCCCCCCCATTTTTAGTTCCTCAGTTTATTACTCACCAGTGATTCACTCACCACCTTGTACAACTTACAACTATACTCATGAAAAACTTTACATATCAATAACAACTCTTTATACGCTGTCTCAAACAAACTTGTCTTGAGCATACCACTCCTATCACCTTATTAAAGCTTGCCAAGCTGAGCTTGGTGGGTCCTGTAGCTGGTAATATAGAAGGGAAGAGCTTGAACCTCCATCATCCCCTTCTCCATTCAGCAACAGGGTTTCACAGCCACTTTTGAGTCTTACACCATGGCTGTCAAGGCACGTATGAAGTCCGTTGAGGCGGGGATTCAGAACGGACGTAGTCTGGTTGATGAGGACAATGATGATAGCCCTGGCAAAACATACACCGTCTTCAGCAAGTGGATCCTCACTAACCGTGAATCAGTCTTGGACCCCAAGATCCTTGTCAAAGCAAAAGAACTTGGTATCAAGAAGAAAAATAAGACTGTCCAGACCCTTGCCCTTAACTTTTTTACTGAGAACACAGTAAAAGAGGTTTCAAAACACCATGCTCTCTTTGCCAAGGTAATCTCCCTGCTATTGTCTCCATTTGGAGGGTCTCTAATTGTGCTGTGCATGTAGTTGGTCAACACTGCTTGGAGGCATTGAGCAGCTATGCAGGGAAGCTTATCCAAGCTTGGTTCCCTTGAGTGTGCCCAAGATCATCATGGAGTTCTACCAAGCCAACATCCTGGAGGAAGATGTGATCAAACAGTGGGGCACTCATGTTTCTAAGAAATTTAGTCACACTTTTCTTTCCGCTCCTGGTGAATTCCCTCACAAGCTTATTGCTCTTTTAATGTGAATTGCGTTATCAGTATGTGGACAAGGACATCAGTGAGTGAGTCAGGTGGGCTTGTGAACCCTTTCTGAAATGGCTTGACAAGGCTTAGGCTGAGGATGATGAAGACGAGTAACAAGAGATTTAATGAATGACCAGTTTGGTGGCTTCATTATATGTGCATATCACACAAGTAGTCATCAAGAGGGGGTTTCAAACATGGTGCAGGTCCCATTCAGGAAAACAAAGTTCCTGCACAAATGATTTTTAAATTATTTCTGCATGTTTTTTGGTTAAAATTGGGTCCAGGTATGCAAGGTGTGTTGCAGTTGCACCAATTTCCTGAATTTGGGGTTCCTGAAACAGGACCTGCACCATGTTTGAAACCCCTTTAGTCTCCTTCCCTTCTAACACTCTATTTCAAGTTTGTGACTGTCTTTCCTTTGGTTAATTTCCATGCATTGCCAAACTTGGATGTATCATCTTTTTTCAACCAATCCAGCCCATTCCGCCCACGCGTCAACGCAATATTCAAACACTCACAGCAACCAAACTCACATAAGCCCCTGTGTATGAATACCCTGTCGTTGATGACAGCAGTGGAGGACCTACTGAAAGATTTTTACAGGTGTTGAACATTGATCTGCTTCTTATCCATCACAATACCCATTCCTTCTCCTTTCCTCAGGCTTCAGCACAACTATATTTCATCTGTCAAACTGTTCGATCATCTTAAAATTGACGAGTTGAACAAGCCTGGTGTTGTAGTCTGCAGCACTCCCTTGTAAATAAGTCCAGTTAAGGGGTTGTTTGTATTTGTGATCCTAGATACGAGTGATGGGTGGTGAAAGCATTAGAAATTGTTGGATATGGGGGGGGGGGGGGGGAATATGTGTCATGCAATCGTACAGGATGTACGCGCGGCGGCACAAGAGTCAATCAGCCGGGAAGCGTAGTACTTTTACTCTGATTTAAGGAGCAATTGGTTGATGGAGCAGGAAGCACTGTGAGTGCACTTGAGAAGAATACATGTTTCTCGAATGCTCGTAGGAATCTTCCAAATCAACAATGACGTGTGTAGAAAGAAAAAAGAGCCGGTTGGATGCAAGTTCTACTACAAGCTAGCCTGAGGTCAACGGTACATACAAAGCAGCACCGACTTGAGGGCTTTCTAATTAGTAAAATGATGATGAAAATAAGCAAAAAAAAAAAATAGATCCGTCGAGCGAGAAAGGAATTGAACTAAGGTTGAGGGCGCAGGGGGGGGGGGGGGGGGGGGGGGCGCTTCCTAAGCACAGCTCGACTGATAAAAGATGTACTACAGGATCCTGCACCAGTGTTTTCAAAGGTAAGCTTAAAGCCTGTCTCGTTTGTAGGTACCGTTAGGGAATTCCTGGTTCACCGCCCTGTATCCAACCAGAAAAAGCAAGTCGTGTCAATCAAGTGACCAAGAAATTGAGCGATGGGAGACAGCTGACATTAGCTTGGTGTTTTGGCTACGACGAGGTTGGGATCACAAAGAGAACGGAGAAAAGTCAGCATTTGGAAAATAATAGATGGTTTCCAAAAGGGTTTACCCAGGCTTGACGTCATTCCAAGGTTCTACAAATGAGAATAATAAGCCAGTTAGTCAAGAAATCATCAAACAAATCTAGTCAAGTTGAGCGCCGAGCAAGCCACACTCACGGGGGTTTCCGTGACGATTCCAGACGATGTCTGGGCCCCGTGCCAAGCGGGAGAGGTACCAAGTGGCTCCACCCATGGCGGTACCAATGACGACATCTACACAATCAGTGAGGGTGATATAATCAAGATTAGTATGTTTGGCGCTATCTCTCCTGCTTCAACAGATCCAGAGAACTGTCGTCTTTGAGTAAACGAGATAACCCACAAATTGGGATCGCCTGAATAGGTGGGTGGTGGACAAGATGGAGACATAAGGAAACATCAATTCCGGACTACCAGAGTGGAACGGAATATGGAGTCTTACAGCCGGGTCATACCAGTGCTTCCTGAAGAGATCCAAATAAATCAGAATCAAAGATCTCAGAGCTTATCCTTCTGTGTTTCGAGAGCAATCGGAGACCGGTCAAGACTTACATGGCAGCTCGGAACGACATGATGGATATCGGGATTCGAGATTAGTACTGTTGAAGCAAGATCCAGTCGACCAGGATTAGCAAGCAAGCAGGGACGACAACAGGATCTTAGGTTGGACTTGCGTTTGAGGAGGATGCCTTTCGGTGGATAATGCGATGGTTTTTACTCGGGTGGGTTTGTGTGGAAGTTGGCCTCGCCTGGATGTGTGTGCGTGGGTGATCCGGTTGTTGATCGGCTGGGCACGGACCCCACGGGATCCGGGCGCTGGCCTCGTCCGCAGCCGCAGCGCCGGCCGAGAAGAGAGGTCAGTCCCTGCGTCTGAGTTTGGTCGCCGGGTCGAGCAGGGTTGGGCGGGGGCTGCTTATGTAATCGAGGTTGATAGCTGACCACCGGCAGTGTGCCCCATCGAAAGTGTCGCCGGCTCACCCATCTCCACCAAAATACTCCTCCAGCTGTCATCCGGATACCCAACCAAAAGATGGCCCATCTCACCACCAACGCCTTCACCCGCCGGTTCCTCACAGCCACCACTCGTCCGACAGTTAACAAACTCAATACCTCGTCGACCCGGGCACTTTCCTCCCTGGCTGCTCAACACCCTCAACCCCGATCACTAAAGGCTCATTCCTCTGGATCACCTTTGAGTACCTTTAACTCTCGTCTAATTCAAACAGCTGCGGACTCCTCGGCCGTCAACCCAGACAAAATACCCTCGAATGATGGCGACAAGTTCAACATCACTTTAGACGCTGGTGAGCTCCTGTGTGGTCCCCACTGATTGATTGGGCCCTCCTGCTTTGCAAAGAAAAGAGGCAAAAATCAGGGGCGTTCTGTGCTAACCATGATTTGGGGTTTCCAGATTATTATCAAACCTACAAGTGTGATGCCCCGTCGTTGGAGCTAGAAATGACCAAGGCAGAACTAGTGCAGATGTACCGATGGATGGTCACCATGCGACGGATGGAGATGGCTGCAGATGCGCTCTACAAGCAGAAGATGATCCGAGGATTCTGTCATCTGGCGATCGGTCAGGAGGCCGTCAGTGTTGGGATGGAGTCAGCCAGTTGAGTCGATCGTCAGAAGTACCGATCTCTACAATATGACATCATCGATCGCCCAGAGGTTTCGGTGATACTAATGCATTTGATGATCTCGCTCAGTTCAACCCGATGACAAGGTTATCACGGCTTACCGATGTCATCCGTTTGCAGTCTTGAGGGGAGGAACGATCAAAGGAGTGATCGCCGAGTTATTGGGTAAGTCTGCTATCTGAGTATGGTTGGACCATCGTTCTGATGACTTGCTCAATGACCTTCAGGCCGCAAGGACGGGATGTCGAGCGGTAAGGGAGGATCGATGCACATCTTCACTCCAACCTTCTTTGGGGTAAGTGACTGCTTGAGGTGAACTCAGTCTGAGCTCTCTAACTCTTTGTCACACTTTCTGTTTTTTTTTTAGGGAAATGGTATCGTTGGTGCCCAAGTACCCGTCGGAGCAGGCATCGCGCTTGCTCAGAAATACCTGAACCAAGACGACAAGCATGCCACCTTCATCATGTATGGTGATGGAGCGTCTAATCAAGGGCAAGTCTTTGAAGCATTCAACATGGCCAAACTGTGGAACCTTCCTGCTGTTTTCGTGTGCGAAAACAACCTTTACGGAATGGGCACGAGCGCAGAGCGTTCGAGTTCCAACACCAAGTACTTCACCAGAGGCGACCAAATCCCCGGTCTTCAGGTTTGTGTCTTCAATCAACTATGCTACTCGGCTTTCTCAGCAAGGAAAGAGCTGACTTTTCCATGGGTGAAATAGGCCAACGGGATGGATGTACTATCGGTTCACAATGCGTGCAAGTATGCCAAGGAATGGACAACGTCAGGCAAAGGGCCACTGTTGCTTGAGTTCATCACCTACCGATACGGTGGACATTCGATGTCTGACCCTGGGACGACCTACCGAAGCCGAGAGGAAATCCAGCACATGCGTAGCACCAACGACCCCATCACTGGTCTCCGTAACCGATTGCTCGAATGGAACGTCATCAAGGAAGCCGACTTGAAGGCTATCGACAAGCAGGCCAAGGCCGAAGTCGATGTTGCCGTCGAGGAAGCTAAGAAGAGCCCCGAGCCCGACCCAGCTACTGTAAGACCACTATCTCTCATTACCACTTCCCGCCCATATCCTGAGCGAGCCTCTTCATCTTCTTTAGGATATGTGGACCGATATCTACTACAAAGGTACCGCGCCCAAGTGGATGCGTGGTCGTGAAAAAGAAGAGGTCCATCGCTACAAACCGGAAGAGTGCAAAGGTACGCATATGCCTGTCGACAATGATACGTAGAAAGATGCTGATTGAATCTGCTTCCACAGACCTAATCTAACCAACCACGTGAACAAGGGTCACCGAGTTTTTACTGCCCGCCAAGATCGCTGCTCTTTCGGTTCGGTTCCAATCCAAGACCAAAGACCTTGTGAGAGACACAACCTCATCTGCGGGACCGGTACCATTTTCGTTTCTTGTTTGCTTAATCCCTTCATCGTCCTCTCCTCTGCCTTGTTGTTTCTTCTATCTACATACAAGTAAAGAAGTGTCTATGTCGGTCTGTCCCATTGTTGGCCCAGAGATCTCGACCCCCGAAATCATTCTTTCCTCGTCCATAACTCACTTTACACGCACATATCTTTTTATTTCATGAGAGTGTGTGTACATAGACTCCAAAATGTGGCACTTCTGAACGGGTCAAATGAATAAAGTGGCTCCAAGCCGGTAACAGAACATTTTGTGCAAAACTTTTGAAAGGGCCGGAGTGCTCGCACATTGACTTTCTTTTGGAAATCTCCAAGCCTATGTACTGATCAGCATTGGCTTTCTTGGTTCTGAATCTAAAAACAGTCTTACAAATGCTAATGATTTTGTTAAAGAAAGCAGTACCCCCCTTGTCTGAATACCAATTTGTTTGTACTTAGTTCTCAACAAACAAACTGTGGATCTGGACTCTGGGCCAGGAAGATGGGAGGCTCCGGGCCCGGGCTGCGCTGCACAGCCATCTGCGGCCCGTGAGCTGTAGGGCGGCGAAATTCATTCTCGGGAGGAAATATCAACCACGAAACAACACTTCGGAGATATCCCGCAACATATTTCACCCTACCAGAGTAAGTCTGTTTCCTGGTCTTGTTTCCGTTTCTTGATCAATCCCCGAAGCTGTTCTTCCACACAACACGCCATCTCACTGCCACTTTTTCCTTCTTGAAAAACTTAATGTTCATCAGATGAATCATAGATCAAACAACCGAGGCTGTTACAACTGCGGTGGAGGTAAGTGCAGTACTGATCAGGCCTGAATCACGGCATAATTTTTCTTTCAAATATCGGCTTGCCCATGCTTACCCATCGCCTTTGTTGCGTTTTTGTTGAATGGGATCCGTCTCGATCAGGCGGTCATTTCGCCGCTGCTTGCCCCAAATCAGGAACCCCGAGTTGCTACAATGTCAGTATTTTTTCCCATACCCACCTGGCTCCTGCAAGATCATTTCCTGACTTCTCGCACATAATCACTGTGATTCTTTCTATTGGATTAATTAGTGTGGAGGCGAAGGTCACATTTCCAAAGACTGTTCGAATCCCACCGCTCCTAAAAGCTGCCACACCTGCGGCGATTCAGGTCACTTGGTTGAGTGTTCTTTTTCGCTTGTTTTGATCCGGCCTGAAGCCGAAAAGGTGATCCCTCTCCATCGACTGATTTGCTTTATTATTCGAATTGGACATTCAATCCACTTGCAGAATCGAGACTGTCCTCAACAAAAGAACAACTGCTTCAAATGGTAAAATATATCTAACAATTGTGTATATCCTATATTGTACCGAAGCTATCTCCAGACTCAATCATTTTTCTTCTCTCCGGGAGCGATGCGTTTTCTAAGGACAAAATAATCTGACTTGATCGAACTCATCTCTACACATTTGTTCTAGTGGTGAAGAAGGCCATTTCTCTCGTGATTGTCCCCAAGCAGGAGGCGACCAAGGGTATCAATCATACTCTGGAGGCCGTGGAGGTGGCGGGGGCAGATCGAGGAACTGCTACGTATGATCACTTTCTCTCTTAAAACTCTTCACAATCTTAAGACGAAAACCTAAACTCTTCGTCGTCTTTTTGTTTTCGAACATTTTTTTAGACCTGTGGTGGTGTCGGACATTTATCTAGAGACTGCGTCGGAGACCAAAAGTGCTTCAATTGCGGTGAGGTGGGACACGTGAGCAAAGATTGCTCGCGTCCTCAAGCCAAGGATTGCTACTCCGTCAGTCCAATTCTTCTTCTTTCACCGTTTCTAATTTTTCTAACCTCTGGTTTTTATATTCAAAAAATCACCAATCACTTCGCCCCCGTCATGCAGTGCGGTCAACCGGGTCACATCAGCAAAGATTGCTCAATCCCAGTGTCTTAGTGACCTCTCGATTCGATCCCCGGTACAGCTCCAATAACACAAACAACCACTTTCTGAACTACTCTCTTTTTCTTAACTGCTACCGAAATCTGCGAAAATTCATCTAATCATGTATTGTTGAGCTATATCATCCTATAGCAGCGAAATAGGGAGAGCCTACGTACATCTCTATAAGTTATCCTTGTTTGCTTTGATTTGGAAGAACAAACTCAAGCTGGATGGTTACATATAAACTTTTGTTTCCTTGTTTTCTCCTGCTTATAACCTTGCCTTTGGAGTAAAATAAATCTTTACAACACCCACAGAATTAGGCGATCTACATTAGTTTGGAACTCAAAATGTTAGCATCAGCCGGAGTATATATTTAACTGAAACCAGAAGCCGGGTGATGTTAAATAACTTGTGGTACTTACACTGCGTTGGCAAGATTCCTTTTGTGCCATAAATGTGCCCTTGTTCCTTCCAGTGGAATGCCACAGCGGTGAACTGCCTGGTACAGCCTGGGCTGGCACAAACCACCCTTGCGGCGCGCGAGTGCAACTTTCAAAGGAGGGCCTGGGCTGGCACAAACCACCCTTGCGGCGCGCGAGTGCAACTTTCAAAGGAGGCACTTGGACTAAGCTACCCAAACTGAACTGAGAGATTCAGATCTTCCAAATTGCAATGAGCTTTTGCTGGTGATTTTGTGCCTTTCAGTGCCTTGCCCTTTTTGAACCTGTCCCCAAAAGGCCCTGCCCATGTCCTTTGGACCATGACACTTCTCATTCTTCCCCATCTTCTGCTGCTACACACATCACTGGAGGTCCAACCATTCTCTTTCTATGCCCCTTGGAAATCTGTGGTTTTTTTGGGTATTCTGGGCTGTATGACCTGCATGCATTGAACTGCCTGCGGAAAACAGTATGCCATTCAATATTTCAATTCTGCAGGAACAGAGCTCTCCAAGCCCCAGTCAATATGCCTTGGCCAATCCAGCTTGTACATCTGATGCTCATTATGAGGACATGGAAATGGCATATAGATGTATGGATATCCTGGCCCTTCAGGGCTTCAGCAGAGGTGGGCTAGTTTTTGTTCTGTGAGGGGTGAAATGAAAATGATAATAAAACACTGTGAAAAACACTCAAGAAAGTGATGCCAGTTGACATGCAATATTACAAAGGCGCCTTTGTAATATTGCATGTCAACTTACAGCACTTTCTTGAGTTTTTTTTTTTTTCATAGTGAAAAACCACAAAAGCCCAGAATTCTCAGACGTATGAATATATAAGTCACAAGCCTGTCCAACTTCAATCACTCAAAATTTTACCCCAAAGCAAAATGCTGATATCTGAGTGACATCCCTGTAGAGGACCATGTACCGCATGTCCCAGTTTGTTTTCCAATGACCTCATTGACTGGATTGATCTTGATGTTGTCATTGCTTGTGCTTGGCCCTCAAGGTTTCCACCGCCAATTATCTGCTTGATTCTCTCCTCACAGATATATAAGCCAACATCCTTCTGATTTTCCCTTGGGAAACCAACAACTCTATCCATTGTCTATATTCAGCACTATCATCCATATCATGATTCTGCACTGCTGTTCCTCCATGTTAAACATCATCCTTTGTTGAAATCTCTTTGAGATCATCCTTGTGTGTCTCCATCTCTTCCAAACTCAAGATTTCATTCTTGGTTCTATTGCGCTTGCTTGCTATTCCCTTCCTTTTGACACTCCACCAATACTTGTCTCTAGCGCTGTTGCTTATCCATTCTGGCCAACATCTTGCCAATTCCTGTGCTTCAATCCATTTGACATCTCATTCCAGCAGGTTCATGATCAACAAGTCTCATTGCCTTTGTTCCAATAAACTCAACTGAAACTGTTCTTTTAGTTCTTCTTCTTTTTTTATCATTTTCCTCTCATGTATCATTGTATCCCTTCCATCTTGTTGTCTCTGCCTTTAGGTCTTTTTCTTTTTCTCCTCACATGTATTTCATTGTATTGTGTCACTTGGTAGAATTTGAAATACACTTTTGTTTGACTATTCACAGAAAAAGGGACCGTTGGGCAAGGAAAATATCTAACCAATGTTGCAAGAATTTGCCAGAAGTGAAAATTTGGCTGCACTGAGCATGCTCAGCAAAATATTGAGAAACAGTATTTTTATTCAGTCTGACAGGCTTTGGGGTGGTGCTGAGCCAAACTTTGCTAAATCTGAGGGTGGAGGCGCGAAGCGCCTCCACTGGAGGGACTTATGCGGTATTGGTGATTTAGGCCTGAGAGGAATGGCCAAAAACACCATTTTCAACAAATGTTGCATTAGCTCCCTTACCACCAAAGATTTCACCAATATTTTTGGATATTAAGAAAGCCCTGCATCTTGGCTAATTTTTGATGCTCTAAGATCATCAAATTTCATCATTCCTTGCTCATAATAACACATTGAAGTTGGTGGGTTGCAAAAGCCAAGCCTGAGGTCTGTAAAACATCATTTTAGTGTAAATCCATATGCTTTCCTTGAGAGAAATAAATGACAGGTATCCAGGACTGATGTCCAGCCTTGCCAACCAACTGCGTGAGAAAATGCATTTGGGCCTGTTCACCCGAGGGAGCTCATTTGAAAAACAGTTATACCTTGACTGTTTTTGCCAGCATGAAGTTTTTTTCACTACACGCCTCATATCTTGGGTTTGGGAAGAAGAAAAATGTGCACAAAGGTGGCAGGAGATAGCCAGGCATCTCAAGGGTCTAAGTGTAAATGTAGAGGGTGATTACACCAAGGCAGCACTGTGCAGGGGCCTTAGCATGAAAAGGTAAGGTTATTGTCATTTCTCTCAGGCAAATTTCACCGATAAGGCATAAGTCCCTCCCAGAGGGAGGCCTTCGGCCTCCCTCAGGAGGGACTTAGTTAAGTTTGGTGCTGAGCATGCTCAGGTTAGCTCAATTTGAGCCCAATTTTAGTAACTGGGCCATTTTGTTAAAAAACAAAAATCATTCTCCCCAACCCAAATGGTAGATTTTTCTTAAGGCAAGATTGCAGATAATTGTAGTTTCCCTCAGAGAGCCCCTTTGGAACCTTTTGAAAGGCTCAGTTAGCCTGGTTGAACTGGGTAGATGGCTCTAATAGCTGGTTACATATAAGATATACTTTGGTTGATGACACCTGTACCCTGAGGCCAATAATATTTTCCTGATGTAAGATTGTACATGCTGCTTGAATCTGTAGCTACATCAAGCTCCAAATGGAACTAGGCTGACCTGTCAAGAATAAAATACAGAAACAGCTTGGCAGAGTTTATTAAGATTGGTGGGTCACACCAATTTGAATACTAGCAAAAGAGCTTTGCTTGGTTATAGTTATTTGCATTCAGTCAAGCTGATCCCTTGTTTTGAGATTGTGCAATAAACTTGAATCAAATCAATTAAAAATAAAATGTCTTGTCAATATGTACAATATGAAAGTTATGGTTACAATTGTCCTTTAGTTTTGGTAGCATTTTTTTATTGGGAGGTCAGTTTCTTGGGGGAAGAAGCAAAAATGTATGTATGTACACATAAAATTGAAAATTTAAATGATTCTGCAGGATGATTAGAATGTGGTGTGTTGAGCATGAATAAAACTGTCACAACTATTGTCTTTTTTGCATTGTTTGTTAATCTTTGTTTCTGCTATCTATATTCTCAACTCCATTGGATTGTTATGACTTGTTTGATGAGAGAAAATGTCAAAAATGTAAGGAAAGATGGCAAGTGAAGGAAAATATAAAGTGGAAGAATAGTCCTATGTAAAACATGCATTTTTCTTTTGAGCATGTTGTTGTAACTTGTAGGTCAATATTGATGTTTTCTTATGATTGTTGTATGGGAAAGGGATTTTTTTCCGAAGTGAGATTGAAAGATTGATTTCTTCTTTTTTTGGAGAGGAGTGCTAGTAGAATAGGTCCTGCACGGTGTTTAATACTGTTATGAGTCGCCTTTGAAAATCTTATAAGTGCATCTTCAAACAGCCCAGCTCGGTTTTTCCGTCGTAATTCAACCTCCAAACCCTGTTTTTTAAAAAAAATAAAAATAAGAAAAAGCATTCAATGAACAACGGATGATAGAGACAGGACAGACGAGTTAATTTTGAAAAAAAAATCTTTACTGGTTGAGGTAACAGTGGAATAGATATGTAATCAGGGAGAGAGGGAAGAAGTGACAGGTGTAACGCTTGCTCACTTTGGGCTGGCCCACATCTTCCGAATCGACGCTCCTATCTCATTCCTGACGCTAGTCTCGATGGTTAAATCAGCTTGGAATGCTTTTGTAGATTCGCTTGGGAGGTAAAGTAAGATAGCGAACGCCAGCGAGGGCCTTTCATCCAGTACATCAAATTGAAGAAAATTGTCGAAATCAGCTTCTTTAAGGCGTGACCAGACGTCTTAGATCATCTGGGTGGAAGTCAAAAATGGTGCTCACGGTACCCCCGCATGTAGAGAACTATCTTCGTTCATTGTGATCAACAGCTTGTTGGTTTCAATACCGGAACCCAAGAGATACGGCGCCGTATATCTTTCTTGTGTGCGGGATTGGGTATGGCTGAGTATCATAGCCCCATACTAATGTATCATAATCGATCAAATAATTTATTAATCCCACATTAAAGACGCTCCCTTGGTAATTAGATAGTTACTTCGTGCTCACAGACTGCAACAAACTTAAGAAGCAGGAGAGGAAAGGAGAGACTTGCCGGGTCTACGCCTAATTTCACTCCTATGGAATTTTCATCCGTTCGACGGACCAAGGTTTGGTCTCCAGTTTTGTGAATCGTACCTTGAGAAGGATAGATT
This sequence comes from Puccinia triticina, assembly GCF_026914185.1. Lineage (NCBI taxonomy): Eukaryota > Fungi > Basidiomycota > Pucciniomycetes > Pucciniales > Pucciniaceae > Puccinia > Puccinia triticina. The sequence goes on from NC_070573.1 coordinate 4,077,535, forward strand.
GCCTTTTTTCGAAGACAACCAAACTTATTCAACGTAAAAAAAAAAGTTGAAGATGGAAAGGGAAACCACTCAACTTTAATGACGGGAGTGTCACCTGAGGAGATGCCTTCAGAGGAAAGTATGGTTAACTTTATTTGAGAATGCTTGATTCTTGCCTTCGGGTCTGACGAATGGAAGACAAGTTGGAACCCTATATCGTCCAAAAAATTAAAAAAGATTTAACATTATTTCAATGCCCAGTTCTTTTTGCTGCACTGTGGATTTCAGAAAGGTAATCCTGGTGTTGTCGAGTTACGAGGAAAAATTGTACTGCACCTAATAAACAGCTTGAAAATGGTATCAAAGTCGATTTCTCCGGGTAAAAACAATGAGTCTTTGTTACCAGTACCCTGGGTTGAAAAATTTAAGGTTTTGGATCGAAAGTTTACATAGAAAAGATGAACAGGGTTTGTTAGCGATATTAAGGTGTGTTTTTCTTGGAACCTGCACACAATAAATGAGAGATAAAAAAAAACCCGAGACGATGACATGGTATAAACACTGACCTGCTTTTGGCCACATTGACATCGGCAATCAGAGGAGAACTAAGGTTTATCGGTGCGCGCATTGGAGATGGGGGCACTGAGACTGGTAAGTGGGGTCGACAGGCACCCTCGAGATGGAAGTGAGAGAAGTGTCCGGGAAAACCATCGTCGTATGTCGTCCAATGCTTGCGCTCTTCAGTAGGACTGTTGAGGGTTGAAGGTGTCTCAGACTTTGCCCGTTTATGTGACCGCGTCGGATGAGGTGGTGTAGCCATCGTAGAATTTGGCCTCAAACGTTGGAAAACTTCACTCTCCAATATAGGCTTGGAAAACGTCTGACTGTGCCTTCTTGAGTCTCGCTGGCTTGGAAGTTCCCTAGCAGCTAAAGGAGGGGACACGGGCATAGGGACCTCAAAGGCTTCCGACAGAGGTTCAAGTGAGCTTTCGTCGCTTGATGCTTGTGAAGAAGGTACGTCTCGGGTAGGAGTGTGTGAACGCTGAAGATCCGCAAGCAGGCCGTCTACGGCATCATCATCTTCCGGCTGAGTCGAACAACTTGGTCTCAAGTGATCAGGCTGATGTCCATTCATCATTTCCGGGCCGTCCTTTCGCTTGGTCGTTTTTAGCACTCCGCAGAAGTCATCTTCTGGTCTTTCAGAGTGAAACAATTCTCGTTCAGGACTCAAATCGCCACAGTCCTCGATGAACGACATTCCGTTGTGGTCAAGGGCTGCGTCTGATAAAGGATGGGATAGAAACTTGACCTCATTCGTATTGAAGATAAGTAAGTCTGATTCGCAATCTTGAGAGCTTGGAGAAGACATGGTGAAGTTCGAAATCAAGGGGCAAAACGAGTTGAATTGCTAGTTCTGAACACCCAGATATTTCCTCGGGTAAATTGGGCCAGAGGGGCGGAGTAGGAGGAATAGGGGTATCAATTATAGTAGATCAACAAAAAAAGAAAAGAAAAAGAAAAAAATCTCCGACAAAATGCTGATGTAAGTGTGCTCTTATGGTAGAGCTCCTAAGTTAACAAAAGCCCCCCCCATTGGTTGGAGGTTGGCTGCGTAAGACTGGAGCTGCCCTTCCAGCACGGAGGGACTAGGGTATACACAATATTATCGCAAATCTTAAGGGGGGGGCAGAAAGTCGCTTTATCTGGGAGGTTTTTATAGCTCAGCCCCCAGCCTCTTCACAGGTTGGCCTCAAGTGTGCCAGATACTTATCTTCCATATGACTTGACCTCCTCAGAACCACCATTTGTGGACATTTTATAATAATATTTTTGAAAAATGCAAAAGATCCAAGTGTTGAATTGACAGGGCTTCCGGCTGAATAACTTCACGAAGTTCTGGGTGCATGAATCCACAAGACTTGAACCTTGCGAACCCTTAAGTTATACCACCTGGCACCTGGTACATATCAGGAGACTGCCACCACAAAATCACCACCGGAGTCTCTCCATCCATCACCATCAAAACCCATCAGACCTCAGGCTCCACCTATCAGTTTGCCCAACCACCATGCAGATGTTGGCAATCGACCAAGCCTATGTCCCTCTGGATTTGATACAACTATGGAGCTACTCATGAAGAGACAATTGTTACTGAACCTCAAGAAGAAGCCAGTTGGGAAGGAAGCATGTACTTCATTTTTTGCGGGAAGTAAGCTGATTCATATCTGTGTCTCAATCCTTCCTTGCCTTGCCAGCTAGCTGATTGTACTAGCATCCACTCTTGCTTTCAGGCTATCCAGATCGTTGCGGCCCAGTCCCTATCGTGTGGCCTTGATCCGCTAGGAAGCTTCATGGGAGCACAAAGATCTCGGCAGAGTTTTTTGCAAAGAAACACAATAATGATCGGGTTGTGGCAAGTAGTAGTACGTATGCTTTTCCTACAGCAATCTACCCAAAACAGCACCACCGAAGGCGATGAGGTCGACGATCTTCAACTCGACATTGTCTGTCTCCATCTTCCACCTGACCTGCTCGATCAATCACCGGTCCATCCCTACCGTCGGTCTCCTGAATAATTTCAACCTGCGTCCTCGCGCCTGATCGAAACCTCCCGATCGATATTCCCAGCTGCTGCTAAGCGCCTCGCCTTGGGAGATTCGTCCAGGATCGCTTTCCGATTCAATCTGGCCAAAACAATGCGATGGTTTTCAGCTCGTGTTTACCAAACAGGCCTGTAGGCATCAGGCTCTCTTCCTTCCCCAGTGTTGCCACGTGTGGCCTCAAAGACCCTTTGGAAATCATGCGTCAAGATTTGTTTCAGGGGCTCTACAGAGCCTGATCCGCTCTTGTTTGTTTCTTCCTGGCCCACTTGGTTTGGCTGGATTCGTTCCCTCTTGTTCTGTAGTAGGCCCTCCAGCTAGTCAAACATTCCACGGTTTCGTATTCTGCACCAAGACAGTATGTAGCTGCATGCTCGAGACAATCGGGAGGAATCCGTTGAGTCTTTGAAACTCGTTCACGCTCAACTTCAGCTAAATAAATATGTATATGGAATGGCGAAAAAATTGAAGAGACTTTGTGAAGCGGGGCATCTGTTTCCTACAGATTATCGAGAGATAACTAACCACGGGAGAAGTTCACTTCAGCCTGAGAGGTGGAGGCTCTTGAGCGATGGGGGGCAGAGAAGAGAGCTGGGCGCTGGCGTCGGTAGGAAACGGCGGGCCTGCGATGCGGCCGCAGATGAGGAGTAACCTTGGGTAGCCTTGGGTCTTTCCCGCTCCGGGAGGAAGTGCTTTCCCGAGTTTCAAGCTAGTGACCGGACGGCTGCGAGTTTGTGGCTAGCATGCAGGCTTCCCCTGGTTTCAGCCGGAGACCAGCGGAGACCCAAACGGGACTAGTCCTGACTAATCCCGTTCGGAACAGGGCATCGAAGCCTGGCAGGTTGTGCCGCCAACACTTGGGGTGTTCCCCTTTCGGAGGTTATAAAACAGCTTCCCGCTGCGCTCTAATCAACAATTCCTTCTTATCTAAAAGTATTTTAAATATGTGTGGAAACTGGTGTTTCAAACCTGGTGATATGTGTGTAAGTTTCTGAGTGCAATGGGTCGACCCATGCAATCACAAGCTGCTGGGATCCAGGAGGGCATAAAAGGCAGCACTTCGCCCACCTGGCGGCTCAACTCGCAACGACCAACCTGACCAGTCAAGACTCACGAGCAAGTCGGTCATCGACACAGTCATCAAGTCCAGTATTAACGAGCGATGTGGCCAGCTATGAAGCTCTTCATTAGTCTAGTTGAGTTGACGCAGATTTTCGCAAACATAATGATACTAATGGGCACCGAATAAATCAACAAACTGACTATGCATAAAACCTTTCACTTGAACTTTTTGCTCATGCAGTCTTCATTTGTCCTGGTAGTGGTAGCCATGAATCGTCGAATGCCGTCAGGAATCGACGATATACCAAATGAGACGCGACAGTACAGCCCATCTTCATACGAGAGCCCGCCGGCAAGGCCTTCTCGGTCTGAGCAAGAGGAATACGAGTGGCAGCAAGAAGCAGCACCTGCTATGGATGCGCAATTGCACGCCTCCCGACGTCAGGCCCAGCAAAGTAGTAGAGTCAACCGTCCATTGTTCGGCAGACAATCTTCTGGACAGACAATGCAATCCCAGCACGACCTCATGATTGAACAGGCGAGGAACAGCGCCCGCACCAGGAATCTCGAGCGGGAGTTCGAGTACCTCCATCGACACCGCTCGGCCGCAGACTCAGATCAGAACCAGTTCCGAGTGCTGAAGACGGCCAGACGTCATTTGAATACAGATACGCTCACTTTGCCATATGTGCCTTTTGGCCAATCTGGTGCAAGAACTAGGCAACGACAATCCCTTTCCGTAATAGGGGATTCGGCCGCGGAACCATGTCCAATCTGTCTTGGAGAATTCGGCCAGTCTGCACAACTTGAAGTTGCAAAAATGAAGCAGTGCACACATTACTATCACCGCAATTGTATTTACGCCTGGATGATAGAACAAACGCATGCCGGAATCGCTTGCAGCTGCCCGCTTTGTCGCACACCGACCTCGCTCCCCGAAGGATCATAACTCAATAAAGCTGCATATGCCCTCTAAATCTTACCATTTTTCTCATTATTATCTAATAGTTGTTCTCTCTCTATCATGATGTAGTTAGACATGCACACCATGCACGCAGTAGGGCACAGTTGCTTAACCCAGTAGTTACTTGAATTAGTTACATGTCCCACTAGTAAAAGTTCTCCAACCAACAGTATCTCATTGTTCTTCCATCCTACTCACCTCTGCTTGTTACACACTTCGGTCCATTTCTAGCTCTTTGATAATCTGCTTCTCACCTTTGGTCTCCTATGAATCTCGTCTCTTTGCTATGCCATCTTCTCTTGATCACTGCCACTATCGCTTGCTTCTGATCTGAAACAATTCCAAACATCAAAGAGCTCAATTCTGCCGCCAAAAATTCGGGTGTTCCCCTTTTGGACCTTAACGGGAATTACAACTTCCTGCGGTAATCAACCAATCATCCTAATTGCTGTTTCAAATAATTCTACAAAAAAACCAAAGAAGTTCCTTGAATGCATTGGGTTGACCAATGATAAGCTGGTGGGATTCAAGAGGGGCCCCACTCCACCAACCCAACTGGCCAGTCAAAGATTCACTAGCAAATTGACCATCGAGAGGCATCAAGTCCAAGATTCACAAGAAACTTGGCCAGCTATGAAGCTCTTCATATTGAGTCGGACTTATTCAGATTTTATGAAAAATGTTATAAGTGTTCATCAAACAAGCCAAAAAAACCTTGGATTTTTTGCTCATACTGCAGTCTTCTTCTATCCTGGTAGCCATGACTCTTGGACTGCTGCGAGAAAACCCTTATCTAGCCAATGTCATCAAGTATACTAGATGAGATTTAACAGTCTAGCCCACCTTCAATGAATGGCCTGTCGACCCGTAAGGCGAGGAGTCTTTGGTCGAGGGAAGCCATCTTGGATTGGCAGGACAGACGCTAGCTTAACACAAGTCCCCTCCGAGTCGGAGACGCTTCGCGCCTCCTTGGAGAGGCTTAGTTAAGCTCGGGACAGAAGGGGTGTTCTGGCACAGCCATTGCGCAATTCACGACGTCGCGACTCGCACTTCAGACCAGAGGACTCGCGTTCGGACTTCGTTTCGAGAGACAGCGTTCCAACTCCGAATCATTTCCTTCAACATACTCTGTTGCTCGGCTCAGCCGAACAGAAGATCACGTCCGATGGCAGCAGAACGGACGACGCACGAGCTGGCTGGCCCGGAGCTGGTGGCGATCGAGTGTCCGCTCCAGTTGAAGCCGCAGACAGAAGACACCGCAGGTCAACGGGGACGATCCGGATCGGCCTACGATGGATTGATTGACCGGCTGGGTGGGCTAAGTCTGCTGTCCAGTCAGCTCGGCGAGAGGGATCCCAATCGGCCCGTCGAAATCACGCTCGTCAAGTCCTCCACTAATGACTTCATCAGACCCGTCCCCGGCGAATGGGTCCAGACCAACAACATCCTCGTCAAGCTCATTAAACGCACCCGAAGACCCAAGAACCGCCCAACTGGAAGCACCGTCACCAGTCCTACTCCTAACGACCATGCCGCCCAACCTACCCGCCTCTTCAAGATCGAACCAGTGGGGGTGATCCCTCTGACAGTAAGATTCCGAGGTATGTTGATCTCTCGTTTCCCAATCCTTTTCTTATCTTCACGAATGAGGAGGCTGATGTTGAACCTACGCATTCACCCAGCTTTGGCAGATTATCAGTACACACCTGACCTCAAACATCCGATCAACACCTTGGCTCGGGATATGAGGTCTTTGAATTGTCAGTCCCATACGGTCAAACTCATAATTCATTCTAACTGATTTTTTTGCGTTGAATGTACAGTCGAGGGGGTTTTAAAATTCCGATTCGAGGCCGAAACCGAGGATTATTCGAGCTCCAAGATCGGTTTGTTCCCGCCTCCGTTGTTCAGTCGTTACCTCGTTCCTCAGCAATACCAGTTGAGTTTTCTTTCTTCGCTTGACACATCCACAGAAATACGAAAAACAGAGCCTTCAAAATTTGTTCAACATGCAGAAAATCCAAAAGACTGGAACTGATCCGAGTACATGTACTTTTTTAGCTATCGACAAAATGCACCTACGGTCGTCATGCAGAATCCTGATGGTTCGCAGCGGCTAATCAATCGGACGAGATACGTGCCTATGGGCCCACAAACCATCACCTTTGAGCAACCTGATGTCCGTCCAGATCCTCGTCTTTCTCGCTTAATATTCAACCAATCTGACCCTTTAGAATCGTTCTAGGTCCCGCAGGGTCCATTAACAAGAGACTCGGAACAACAGAAGCCAGAAAATGAAGCACTGTTCCAAAAACTTTTGTCGGTAAAATATGTCCTTGCTTCTGAGAATTTTGTAGTATCAACTCAATCTGACACATGCTTTGAACACCGCCTGATTCAACAGCTGTTTGAACAAAGACCGGTTTGGTCCCGGATGGCTTTTCAGCATCATCTTACTCCCGCTGATTTGCGCTACATTCGTCAGTGAGTCACCCAGTCTCATTGTTAGTTACTGTGTTAGTTTTTTTTTTTTTCGTTTTCTGACGTCCTGGTCTTTTGCAGGCACAAGGTCGTCCTCTCTCTCTATTGCTATTTGTTTTCCGACGGACCTTTTCGAGAACTCTTGATCAAGTTTGGCTATGATCCTAGGCTTAATCCGGAGTCTAGATTGTTGAGTACTTGGTTCACTTGTTTTCCGGCTAGCTACAATAATCGCAAGCTGCTGAGAGCAATCAAACTTTATCTTACAAAAATCCTTATCAGTTTTCAGAGAATGTCTTTGAGAAATGTCGATCGCAAAGAAGTTAAGGATAAGTTTACTCTGAAGTTGTTGAAGAAACCGCATAATAGAGCCGATGCTGCAGACGTGGCAACTTCAGATAATCTGTTCGTGTGGCTGTTATTTCTCTGTACTCTTGCTAATGGATCCACTGACTGATCGCTCGCTCACTTTAACCGGTCGTCGCCACAATATGCTTGGAATTTCATAAGACGAGACCACATTTTTGACGGATTAGAATTGCACCAAACCGTAGGAACCTACCAGCTATGTGATATAACCGACCCGTTATTGGTCTCATTGATCAACTCGACCAAGGGAGTCTTACCGAAATGCCATGTCCGAACAGGATGGTATACGTCTAATGCGATCGAACAGATCCGGTCAATCCTTCGCCGAAAGTTCCACGCCTTACTTGACGAACAACGAGTAGTAAAAGACGTTGAATGTGTCGATCTGTTGGATATTGATATCAGTCAAGATGCGGTAGACTTATTGAAGAAGCCTGACCCTGCCCTTCGAAAATCTAAAGGCTCACGTCAAAACATGGACTCCCAGCCGGATCAAGAGCCCGTTGATGGTGATGTGGATGCAAGCGAGAATCAGGCATCCTCTTCCCGGCGCCGGAAACCGGCCAGCGCGAAGCCAAGTCATCCAAACCCACTACTCAAGCTCCGGCGAGAAAGACAAAGAGTAAAGGCCAAAGCGGTCGGAAAACGCGCTGCATTCACTGAACCTAGCGGCCAGAACGTCCGGGAGGTATGTGTGATTGCCAGCTCAACTCTTCGTCCTCATCTTATTGATAATTCCTTTGCACTTTCTCCAGCCTGATCCGGGTCCCTCTCGTGGACCGGCCGAGGCTTCAACAACGAACAGAAAGGCCGGCGACGGGCCTGGAGAAGACAAAGGGTCTGATGTCGAGAGTGAACCCGCAGGCGATGATGAAGAAGAGCGGGAGGTAGATGAAGACGATTTCTTTCGTGAAGATGAGGAAGATGAAGAAGATGAGGACGAGAGTCTCGCCGATGAAGACGAGGATGAAAGCTCAAGTCTATCTGAACTGAGCGACTGATCAGGACATTTCTTCGCTGGATTTTTTTTCTTTGCGCTGCTTCTGCTCCATGCAGCCCCCCTGCTCTCTTTTCCCCCGCCTGGGTGTTGGCACTATTCATCCAGTGCTAGTCATTTACCCACAGTGGTATTACAACTCTTCCTGACTCTATCGTTGTTTCCCCCGCCACTCAGGTCTTGTTTTTTTCGTGCTTGGGATCTTACCTTCTTCTGATTTTTATCCCCTTTCTGCTTCAAGTGTTCTGCTCGACATACCTCAAACGATCGGATCCTCATTGCCGTATACACTCGTCTCCTTACTCTCTCGACTTGCCTATTATTGTAACGCCCTTCATCTTGTTGCTTGATTTTGTATATGCAGAAAGTGGCGTTGTGTTTGGGCGTGTCGGCCTGATGATCATTAAACGCAACTGGTTCCTCATTGGCATTATTCATTGCTCTTCATATACTAGTAAATGGAGCGTTAGGCCTCAAGTCTTTTCCACTTGCAGTCGCCGAGAAACTGAATCACACAAGCTTGTGGTTTGTAAAGATACAACAAGACTTGTTCACCTGCGCAATTTGTTTGAGCATCTCACATGATACGTAAATCGCATGGCCACATGGATTTGAAAGTATCTGAATCATTATCCTCCATATCAATTCCCATGTATCTGAAAACAATCTTCACATTCTCTTCTCATCGGTCAGTTTAGAATTGTGGACGTGTTGACGTTTTTTTTTTCTGGCTCTGGGTGAGACAACGTCGCACACATGAGACCCAATACTCAATTTCGTCTATTGCGCTCCTAAATTTCATCGCAACTGGAGGACTTCCCGTCAATCTGGGAACCCCTTCCAGACCCAGATCTGAGCCAAATTTCGCAGGGAAATTTAGGCTTTGAGACTCTGGGAGGCTCTCAGATTGCTCCCAGATTGCGACGGGAAGTCGAGATCCCAAACGCAATCTGGGAGTCAAATGAAAGCGCTTCACAGCTAGAAACCTCGCAATATTTCATGAAAAACATCGCTTGATTTACAATGGATAGCCAATCTATTTATTGGGCTTGTTCATTAGGGTACAATTGTATCTTCACGCAGCATAAGTGTTCAATCTGTTCTTCAGGATAGAGTAGAGTATCCAACCTGGTCAATTAGTTGGCTGACCAGTTTTTCTTCATTCAAATACATAGGCTCGGCTCGCTTTGAAGCCTGGCACTGACCGGATTGAGGAAACGCGGGTGAGCGAGGTTTGGCCTCGCCAAGAATGGATGGTCTAATCGTTTCTCAGTGGCTTGGTGCGCGTCTTCAGTTGTGTTTTCTTTTCGGAAAAGCTCATTCAGCCAGCCCGAAGGGCGCCTTGATCGGCTAACCCCATCTTTCATCCTGGATGTTTCCAGCTCGCTTTCGTATGTGCGAGTGCTTGGTGTGCTCTTCGTATAAGTTCAGTGACCGGCTTAATACCTCGGCAAGAGAGCTTGAAGCTCTGGTCCCTGGGCACAAACTCCATTACAAGCGAAAATAACCTGGAA